>NW_026577910.1:0-664330 GCF_029407905.1 Bubalus kerabau | reverse complement strand
AGCCCAATCTTCCCCTCGGGTTGCGAGGGAAAGCTGGGGGTGGCGCTCGAGTCACTGCAGGGCCTAAGAGACCTCACCTAAGCGTGTGTCCGGGACCTAATTTTCCTCTCCAGGGAAGGCAGGGATCTCGGGGTTGCATTCCAGGCTCCCCCGGGGAGTCAGGCCTCGTCTCGAGGGGAAGCCAAGGACTCCGCTCTCCTCTCGAGTCGCGACGCGGGTCTCTTGGAGCCCCCTGAGCGGCCTCAAGGGAGTCCAGCCTCCTCTTCCGTTTGGAGAGAGGACCCGGGATTGCTCTCCAGGCCATGCAGGAAAAGAAGGCCCTCAGCTCGCGAGGACGGGGGCGTCTCAGGGGTTTCCTCGAGCTGCGGCGCCCGTGGGGGTTTTCTCCCGAGGCACGACGAGGATCTCAGGGAGCCTCTCGTGCGGCGCCAGGGAAGTCAGGTCTCCATGCGCGTGGCGAGGGGGAGCGCGTCCTGGCTCTCGAGTCACGGGAGGGGACTAGGGCCTCGAGACGCGTTGAAGAAGGATTCTCGAGGTCTTTCTCGGGGGGCGGCGGGAAACCCTCGTGTCCCTCGCCTTCTGCCGGGGACCTTAGGGAACTTCCCAGGGTGCCTCTGAGAGGCGAGGGATCCTGTGGAGGTGGCGGAGCCCCTCGGGACTCCGCTGGGTCTGGCGCAACGGAAGAGGGCCTCACCTCGAGGGGAGGCAGGCACCTCAGGCTTCCTCTGCGTTTCGGACTCCGACCGCAGGGTCCCTGCAGAGTTGGGACAGGAGAGTCAGGCCTCGTCTTGTCTGAGGAAGGGAACCCCGCTGGCCTCTCGAGTTGCTCGGGGGGTCTCAGGCCCCTCGTCGAGCTGTGTGTGGAACCCGCGGGTCTTTGCGGACGATGCACGGGGGTGGCAGTGCCCCTTCGTGTTGTGCCTTCACCCACAGGGTTGCCTTCGAAGAGGGGTCCGGGCCTCGGGTCCTTCTCAAGAGCGGACCGGGGAATCGGGGGCGTTCGGCCTGTGGCCCCACCCACGTGGCTCGTCTCGAATTTCCTCGTGAGACCGGCCTCATCCTGAGGTGCGCCGGGAAGGCCGGGAACCCCTTCCAGACCACGCAGGGGAATCGCCTCTCCTGTCGCGATCAGGAGGGGAGAAGGGGCTCAGAGGAAGCGGTGCCGGGACCCTCGGTGTTCCCCTCAGGGGAACCCGGCGTGTCGGGGGACTTTTGGGGGTCGCAGGAAGGCTGTCAGGGACCGTCTCGCCCTTCAGGGCGGAACAGGGGACTTCCCTTGAGACGCCGTCGCGGGCAAGGGCCTCATCTTGCCAAGCGGTGGGAACCACGTGGTTTTTCTCGAGTTGCGGCGGCATTCTCGAGTTACGACGGGGATCTCAGCCTTCCCCTTGGGTTGGCCCTGGGAAGCCCAATCTTCCCCTCGGGTTGCGAGGGAAAGCTGGGGGTGGCGCTCGAGTCACTGCAGGGCCTAAGAGACCTCACCTAAGCGTGTGTCCGGGACCTAATTTTCCTCTCCAGGGAAGGCAGGGATCTCGGGGTTGCATTCCAGGCTCCCCCGGGGAGTCAGGCCTCGTCTCGAGGGGAAGCCAAGGACTCCGCTCTCCTCTCGAGTCGCGACGCGGGTCTCTTGGAGCCCCCTGAGCGGCCTCAAGGGAGTCCAGCCTCCTCTTCCGTTTGGAGAGAGGACCCGGGATTGCTCTCCAGGCCATGCAGGAAAAGAAGGCCCTCAGCTCGCGAGGACGGGGGCGTCTCAGGGGTTTCCTCGAGCTGCGGCGCCCGTGGGGGTTTTCTCCCGAGGCACGACGAGGATCTCAGGGAGCCTCTCGTGCGGCGCCAGGGAAGTCAGGTCTCCATGCGCGTGGCGAGGGGGAGCGCGTCCTGGCTCTCGAGTCACGGGAGGGGACTAGGGCCTCGAGACGCGTTGAAGAAGGACTCTCGAGGTCTTTGTCGGGGGGCGGCGGGAAACCCTCGTGTCCCTCGCCTTCTGCCGGGGACCTTAGGGAACTTCCCAGGGTGCCTCTGAGAGGCGAGGGATCCTGTGGAGGTGGCGGGGCCCCTCGGGACTCCGCTGGGTCTGGCGCAACGGAAGAGGGCCTCACCTCGAGGGGAGGCAGGCACCTCAGGCTTCCTCTGCGTTTCGGACTCCGACCGCAGGGTCCCTGCAGAGTTGGGACAGGAGAGTCAGGCCTCGTCTTGTCTGAGGAAGGGAACCCCGCTGGCCTCTCGAGTTGCTCGGGGGGTCTCAGGCCCCTCGTCGAGCTGTGTGTGGAACCCGCGGGTCTTTGCGGACGATGCACGGGGGTGGCAGTGCCCCTTCGTGTTGTGCCTTCACCCACAGGGTTGCCTTCGAAGAGGGGTCCGGGCCTCGGGTCCTTCTCAAGAGCGGACCGGGGAATCGGGGGCGTTCGGCCTGTGGCCCCACCCACGTGGCTCGTCTGGAATTTCCTCGTGAGACCGGCCTCATCCTGAGGTGCGCCGGGAAGGCCGGGAACCCCTTCCAGACCACGCAGGGGAATCGCCTCTCCTGTCGCGATCAGGAGGGGAGAAGGGGCTCAGAGGAAGCGGTGCCGGGACCCTCGGTGTTCCCCTCGGGGGAACCCGGCGTGTCGGGGGACTTTTGGGGGTCGCAGGAAGGCTGTCAGGGACCGTCTCGCCCTTCAGGGCGGAACAGGGGACTTCCCTTGAGACGCCGTCGCGGGCAAGGGCCTCATCTTGCCAAGCGGTGGGAACCACGTGGTTTTTCTCGAGTTGCGGCGGCATTCTCGAGTTACGACGGGGATCTCAGCCTTCCCCTTGGGTTGGCCCTGGGAAGCCCAATCTTCCCCTCGGGTTGCGAGGGAAAGCTGGGGGTGGCGCTCGAGTCACTGCAGGGCCTAAGAGACCTCACCTAAGCGTGTGTCCGGGACCTAATTTTCCTCTCCAGGGAAGGCAGGGATCTCGGGGTTGCATTCCAGGCTCCCCCGGGGAGTCAGGCCTCGTCTCGAGGGGAAGCCAAGGACTCCGCTCTCCTCTCGAGTCGCGACGCGGGTCTCTTGGAGCCCCCTGAGCGGCCTCAAGGGAGTCCAGCCTCCTCTTCCGTTTGGAGAGAGGACCCGGGATTGCTCTCCAGGCCATGCAGGAAAAGAAGGCCCTCAGCTCGCGAGGACGGGGGCGTCTCAGGGGTTTCCTCGAGCTGCGGCGCCCGTGGGGGTTTTCTCCCGAGGCACGACGAGGATCTCAGGGAGCCTCTCGTGCGGCGCCAGGGAAGTCAGGTCTCCATGCGCGTGGCGAGGGGGAGCGCGTCCTGGCTCTCGACTCACGGGAGGGGACTAGGGCCTCGAGACGCGTTGAAGAAGGACTCTCGAGGTCTTTGTCGGGGGGCGGCGGGAAACCCTCGTGTCCCTCGCCTTCTGCCGGGGACCTTAGGGAACTTCCCAGGGTGCCTCTGAGAGGCGAGGGATCCTGTGGAGGTGGCGGGGCCCCTCGGGACTCCGCTGGGTCTGGCGCAACGGAAGAGGGCCTCACCTCGAGGGGAGGCAGGCACCTCAGGCTTCCTCTGCGTTTCGGACTCCGACCGCAGGTTCCCTGCAGAGTTGGGACAGGAGAGTCAGGCCTCGTCTTGTCTGAGGAAGGGAACCCCGCTGGCCTCTCGAGTTGCTCGGGGGGTCTCAGGCCCCTCGTCGAGCTGTGTGTGGAACCCGCGGGTCTTTGCGGACGATGCACGGGGGTGGCAGTGCCCCTTCGTGTTGTGCCTTCACCCACAGGGTTGCCTTCGAAGAGGGGTCCGGGCCTCGGGTCCTTCTCAAGAGCGGACCGGGGAATCGGGGGCGTTCGGCCTGTGGCCCCACCCACGTGGCTCGTCTGGAATTTCCTCGTGAGACCGGCCTCATCCTGAGGTGCGCCGGGAAGGCCGGGAACCCCTTCCAGACCACGCAGGGGAATCGCCTCTCCTGTCGCGATCAGGAGGGGAGAAGGGGCTCAGAGGAAGCGGTGCCGGGACCCTCGGTGTTCCCCTCGGGGGAACCCGGCCTGTCGGGGGACTTTTGGGGGTCGCAGGAAGGCTGTCAGGGACCGTCTCGCCCTTCAGGGCGGAACAGGGGACTTCCCTTGAGACGCCGTCGCGGGCAAGGGCCTCATCTTGCCAAGCGGTGGGAACCACGTGGTTTTTCTCGAGTTGCGGCGGCATTCTCGAGTTACGACGGGGATCTCAGCCTTCCCCTTGGGTTGGCCCTGGGAAGCCCAATCTTCCCCTCGGGTGGCGAGGGAAAGCTGGGGGTGGCGCTCGAGTCACTGCAGGGCCTAAGAGACCTCACCTAAGCGTGTGTCCGGGACCTAATTTTCCTCTCCAGGGAAGGCAGGGATCTCGGGGTTGCATTCCAGGCTCCCCCGGGGAGTCAGGCCTCGTCTCGAGGGGAAGCCAAGGACTCCGCTCTCCTCTCGAGTCGCGACGCGGGTCTCTTGGAGCCCCCTGAGCGGCCTCAAGGGAGTCCAGCCTCCTCTTCCGTTTGGAGAGAGGACCCGGGATTGCTCTCCAGGCCATGCAGGAAAAGAAGGCCCTCAGCTCGCGAGGACGGGGGCGTCTCAGGGGTTTCCTCGAGCTGCGGCGCCCGTGGGGGTTTTCTCCCGAGGCACGACGAGGATCTCAGGGAGCCTCTCGTGCGGCGCCAGGGAAGTCAGGTCTCCATGCGCGTGGCGAGGGGGAGCGCGTCCTGGCTCTCGAGTCACGGGAGGGGACTAGGGCCTCGAGACGCGTTGAAGAAGGACTCTCGAGGTCTTTGTCGGGGGGCGGCGGGAAACCCTCGTGTCCCTCGCCTTCTGCCGGGGACCTTAGGGAACTTCCCAGGGTGCCTCTGAGAGGCGAGGGATCCTGTGGAGGTGGCGGGGCCCCTCGGGACTCCGCTGGGTCTGGCGCAACGGAAGAGGGCCTCACCTCGAGGGGAGGCAGGCACCTCAGGCTTCCTCTGCGTTTCGGACTCCGACCGCAGGGTCCCTGCAGAGTTGGGACAGGAGAGTCAGGCCTCGTCTTGTCTGAGGAAGGGAACCCCGCTGGCCTCTCGAGTTGCTCAGGGGGTCTCAGGCCCCTCGTCGAGCTGTGTGTGGAACCCGCGGGTCTTTGCGGACGATGCACGGGGGTGGCAGTGCCCCTTCGTGTTGTGCCTTCACCCACAGGGTTGCCTTCGAAGAGGGGTCCGGGCCTCGGGTCCTTCTCAAGAGCGGACCGGGGAATCGGGGGCGTTCGGCCTGTGGCCCCACCCACGTGGCTCGTCTGGAATTTCCTCGTGAGACCGGCCTCATCCTGAGGTGCGCCGGGAAGGCCGGGAACCCCTTCCAGACCACGCAGGGGAATCGCCTCTCCTGTCGCGATCAGGAGGGGAGAAGGGGCTCAGAGGAAGCGGTGCCGGGACCCTCGGTGTTCCCCTCGGGGGAACCCGGCGTGTCGGGGGACTTTTGGGGGTCGCAGGAAGGCTGTCAGGGACCGTCTCGCCCTTCAGGGCGGAACAGGGGACTTCCCTTGAGACGCCGTCGCGGGCAAGGGCCTCATCTTGCCAAGCGGTGGGAACCACGTGGTTTTTCTCGAGTTGCGGCGGCATTCTCGAGTTACGACGGGGATCTCAGCCTTCCCCTTGGGTTGGCCCTGGGAAGCCCAATCTTCCCCTCGGGTTGCGAGGGAAAGCTGGGGGTGGCGCTCGAGTCACTGCAGGGCCTAAGAGACCTCACCTAAGCGTGTGTCCGGGACCTAATTTTCCTCTCCAGGGAAGGCAGGGATCTCGGGGTTGCATTCCAGGCTCCCCCGGGGAGTCAGGCCTCGTCTCGAGGGGAAGCCAAGGACTCCGCTCTCCTCTCGAGTCGCGACGCGGGTCTCTTGGAGCCCCCTGAGCGGCCTCAAGGGAGTCCAGCCTCCTCTTCCGTTTGGAGAGAGGACCCGGGATTGCTCTCCAGGCCATGCAGGAAAAGAAGGCCCTCAGCTCGCGAGGACGGGGGCGTCTCAGGGGTTTCCTCGAGCTGCGGCGCCCGTGGGGGTTTTCTCCCGAGGCACGACGAGGATCTCAGGGAGCCTCTCGTGCGGCGCCAGGGAAGTCAGGTCTCCATGCGCGTGGCGAGGGGGAGCGCGTCCTGTCTCTCGAGTCACGGGAGGGGACTAGGGCCTCGAGACGCGTTGAAGAAGGACTCTCGAGGTCTTTGTCGGGGGGCGGCGGGAAACCCTCGAGTCCCTCGCCTTCTGCCGGGGACCTTAGGGAACTTCCCAGGGTGCCTCTGAGAGGCGAGGGATCCTGTGGAGGTGGCGGGGCCCCTCGGGACTCCGCTGGGTCTGGCGCAACGGAAGAGGGCCTCACCTCGAGGGGAGGCAGGAACCTCAGGCTTCCTCTGCGTTTCGGACTCCGACCGCAGGGTCCCTGCAGAGTTGGGACAGGAGAGTCAGGCCTCGTCTTGTCTGAGGAAGGGAACCCCGCTGGCCTCTCGAGTTGCTCAGGGGGTCTCAGGCCCCTCGTCGAGCTGTGTGTGGAACCCGCGGGTCTTTGCGGACGATGCACGGGGGTGGCAGTGCCCCTTCGTGTTGTGCCTTCACCCACAGGGTTGCCTTCGAAGAGGGGTCCGGGCCTCGGGTCCTTCTCAAGAGCGGACCGGGGAATCGGGGGCGTTCGGCCTGTGGCCCCACCCACGTGGCTCGTCTGGAATTTCCTCGTGAGACCGGCCTCATCCTGAGGTGCGCCGGGAAGGCCGGGAACCCCTTCCAGACCACGCAGGGGAATCGCCTCTCCTGTCGCGATCAGGAGGGGAGAAGGGGCTCAGAGGAAGCGGTGCCGGGACCCTCGGTGTTCCCCTCGGGGGAACCCGGCGTGTCGGGGGACTTTTGGGGGTCGCAGGAAGGCTGTCAGGGACCGTCTCGCCCTTCAGGGCGGAACAGGGGACTTCCCTTGAGACGCCGTCGCGGGCAAGGGCCTCATCTTGCCAAGCGGTGGGAACCACGTGGTTTTTCTCGAGTTGCGGCGGCATTCTCGAGTTACGACGGGGATCTCAGCCTTCCCCTTGGGTTGGCCCTGGGAAGCGCAATCTTCCCCTCGGGTTGCGAGGGAAAGCTGGGGGTGGCGCTCGAGTCACTGCAGGGCCTAAGAGACCTCACCTAAGCGTGTGTCCGGGACCTAATTTTCCTCTCCAGGGAAGGCAGGGATCTCGGGGTTGCATTCCAGGCTCCCCCGGGGAGTCAGGCTTCGTCTCGAGGGGAAGCCAAGGACTCCGCTCTCCTCTCGAGTCGCGACGCGGGTCTCTTGGAGCCCCCTGAGCGGCCTCAAGGGAGTCCAGCCTCCTCTTCCGTTTGGAGAGAGGACCCGGGATTGCTCTCCAGGCCATGCAGGAAAAGAAGGCCCTCAGCTCGCGAGGACGGGGGCGTCTCAGGGGTTTCCTCGAGCTGCGGCGCCCGTGGGGGTTTTCTCCCGAGGCACGACGAGGATCTCAGGGAGCCTCTCGTGCGGCGCCAGGGAAGTCAGGTCTCCATGCGCGTGGCGAGGGGGAGCGCGTCCTGGCTCTCGAGTCACGGGAGGGGACTAGGGCCTCGAGACGCGTTGAAGAAGGACTCTCGAGGTCTTTGTCGGGGGGCGGCGGGAAACCCTCGTGTCCCTCGCCTTCTGCCGGGGACCTTAGGGAACTTCCCAGGGTGCCTCTGAGAGGCGAGGGATCCTGTGGAGGTGGCGGGGCCCCTCGGGACTCCGCTGGGTCTGGCGCAACGGAAGAGGGCCTCACCTCGAGGGGAGGCAGGCACCTCAGGCTTCCTCTGCGTTTCGGACTCCGACCGCAGGGTCCCTGCAGAGTTGGGACAGGAGAGTCAGGCCTCGTCTTGTCTGAGGAAGGGAACCCCGCTGGCCTCTCGAGTTGCTCAGGGGGTCTCAGGCCCCTCGTCGAGCTGTGTGTGGAACCCGCGGGTCTTTGCGGACGATGCACGGGGGTGGCAGTGCCCCTTCGTGTTGTGCCTTCACCCACAGGGTTGCCTTCGAAGAGGGGTCCGGGCCTCGGGTCCTTCTCAAGAGCGGACCGGGGAATCGGGGGCGTTCGGCCTGTGGCCCCACCCACGTGGCTCGTCTCGAATTTCCTCGTGAGACCGGCCTCATCCTGAGGTGCGCCGGGAAGGCCGGGAACCCCTTCCAGACCACGCAGGGGAATCGCCTCTCCTGTCGCGATCAGGAGGGGAGAAGGGGCTCAGAGGAAGCGGTGCCGGGACCCTCGGTGTTCCCCTCGGGGGAACCCGGCGTGTCGGGGGACTTTTGGGGGTCGCAGGAAGGCTGTCAGGGACCGTCTCGCCCTTCAGGGCGGAACAGGGGACTTCCCTTGAGACGCCGTCGCGGGCAAGGGCCTCATCTTGCCAAGCGGTGGGAACCACGTGGTTTTTCTCGAGTTGCGGCGGCATTCTCGAGTTACGACGGGGATCTCAGCCTTCCCCTTGGGTTGGCCCTGGGAAGCCCAATCTTCCCCTCGGGTTGCGAGGGAAAGCTGGGGGTGGCGCTCGAGTCACTGCAGGGCCTAAGAGACCTCACCTAAGCGTGTGTCCGGGACCTAATTTTCCTCTCCAGGGAAGGCAGGGATCTCGGGGTTGCATTCCAGGCTCCCCCGGGGAGTCAGGCTTCGTCTCGAGGGGAAGCCAAGGACTCCGCTCTCCTCTCGAGTCGCGACGCGGGTCTCTTGGAGCCCCCTGAGCGGCCTCAAAGGAGTCCAGCCTCCTCTTCCGTTTGGAGAGAGGACCCGGGATTGCTCTCCAGGCCATGCAGGAAAAGAAGGCCCTCAGCTCGCGAGGACGGGGGCGTCTCAGGGGTTTCCTCGAGCTGCGGCGCCCGTGGGGGTTTTCTCCCGAGGCACGACGAGGATCTCAGGGAGCCTCTCGTGCGGCGCCAGGGAAGTCAGGTCTCCATGCGCGTGGCGAGGGGGAGCGCGTCCTGGCTCTCGAGTCACGGGAGGGGACTAGGGCCTCGAGACGCGTTGAAGAAGGACTCTCGAGGTCTTTGTCGGGGGGCGGCGGGAAACCCTCGTGTCCCTCGCCTTCTGCCGGGGACCTTAGGGAACTTCCCAGGGTGCCTCTGAGAGGCGAGGGATCCTGTGGAGGTGGCGGGGCCCCTCGGGACTCCGCTGGGTCTGGCGCAACGGAAGAGGGCCTCACCTCGAGGGGAGGCAGGCACCTCAGGCTTCCTCTGCGTTTCGGACTCCGACCGCAGGGTCCCTGCAGATTTGGGACAGGAGAGTCAGGCCTCGTCTTGTCTGAGGAAGGGAACCCCGCTGGCCTCTCGAGTTGCTCAGGGGGTCTCAGGCCCCTCGTCGAGCTGTGTGTGGAACCCGCGGGTCTTTGCGGACGATGCACGGGGGTGGCAGTGCCCCTTCGTGTTGTGCCTTCACCCACAGGGTTGCCTTCGAAGAGGGGTCCGGGCCTCGGGTCCTTCTCAAGAGCGGACCGGGGAATCGGGGGCGTTCGGCCTGTGGCCCCACCCACGTGGCTCGTCTCGAATTTCCTCGTGAGACCGGCCTCATCCTGAGGTGCGCCGGGAAGGCCGGGAACCCCTTCCAGACCACGCAGGGGAATCGCCTCTCCTGTCGCGATCAGGAGGGGAGAAGGGGCTCAGAGGAAGCGGTGCCGGGACCCTCGGTGTTCCCCTCGGGGGAACCCGGCGTGTCGGGGGACTTTTGGGGGTCGCAGGAAGGCTGTCAGGGACCGTCTCGCCCTTCAGGGCGGAACAGGGGACTTCCCTTGAGACGCCGTCGCGGGCAAGGGCCTCATCTTGCCAAGCGGTGGGAACCACGTGGTTTTTCTCGAGTTGCGGCGGCATTCTCGAGTTACGACGGGGATCTCAGCCTTCCCCTTGGGTTGGCCCTGGGAAGCCCAATCTTCCCCTCGGGTTGCGAGGGAAAGCTGGGGGTGGCGCTCGAGTCACTGCAGGGCCTAAGAGACCTCACCTAAGCGTGTGTCCGGGACCTAATTTTCCTCTCCAGGGAAGGCAGGGATCTCGGGGTTGCATTCCAGGCTCCCCCGGGGAGTCAGGCTTCGTCTCGAGGGGAAGCCAAGGACTCCGCTCTCCTCTCGAGTCGCGACGCGGGTCTCTTGGAGCCCCCTGAGCGGCCTCAAAGGAGTCCAGCCTCCTCTTCCGTTTGGAGAGAGGACCCGGGATTGCTCTCCAGGCCATGCAGGAAAAGAAGGCCCTCAGCTCGCGAGGACGGGGGCGTCTCAGGGGTTTCCTCGAGCTGCGGCGCCCGTGGGGGTTTTCTCCCGAGGCACGACGAGGATCTCAGGGAGCCTCTCGTGCGGCGCCAGGGAAGTCAGGTCTCCATGCGCGTGGCGAGGGGGAGCGCGTCCTGGCTCTCGAGTCACGGGAGGGGACTAGGGCCTCGAGACGCGTTGAAGAAGGACTCTCGAGGTCTTTGTCGGGGGGCGGCGGGAAACCCTCGTGTCCCTCGCCTTCTGCCGGGGACCTTAGGGAACTTCCCAGGGTGCCTCTGAGAGGCGAGGGATCCTGTGGAGGTGGCGGGGCCCCTCGGGACTCCGCTGGGTCTGGCGCAACGGAAGAGGGCCTCACCTCGAGGGGAGGCAGGCACCTCAGGCTTCCTCTGCGTTTCGGACTCCGACCGCAGGGTCCCTGCAGATTTGGGACAGGAGAGTCAGGCCTCGTCTTGTCTGAGGAAGGGAACCCCGCTGGCCTCTCGAGTTGCTCAGGGGGTCTCAGGCCCCTCGTCGAGCTGTGTGTGGAACCCGCGGGTCTTTGCGGACGATGCACGGGGGTGGCAGTGCCCCTTCGTGTTGTGCCTTCACCCACAGGGTTGCCTTCGAAGAGGGGTCCGGGCCTCGGGTCCTTCTCAAGAGCGGACCGGGGAATCGGGGGCGTTCGGCCTGTGGCCCCACCCACGTGGCTCGTCTCGAATTTCCTCGTGAGACCGGCCTCATCCTGAGGTGCGCCGGGAAGGCCGGGAACCCCTTCCAGACCACGCAGGGGAATCGCCTCTCCTGTCGCGATCAGGAGGGGAGAAGGGGCTCAGAGGAAGCGATGCCGGGGCACTCGGTGTTCCCCTCGGGGGAACCCGGCGTGTCGGGGGACTTTTGGGGGTCGCAGGAAGGCTGTCAGGGACCGTCTCGCCCTTCAGGGCGGAACAGGGGACTTCCCTTGAGACGCCGTCGCGGGCAAGGGCCTCATCTTGCCAAGCGGTGGGAACCACGTGGTTTTTCTCGAGTTGCGGCGGCATTCTCGAGTTACGACGGGGATCTCAGCCTTCCCCTTGGGTTGGCCCTGGGAAGCCCAATCTTCCCCTCGGGTTGCGAGGGAAAGCTGGGGGTGGCGCTCGAGTCACTGCAGGGCCTAAGAGACCTCACCTAAGCGTGTGTCCGGGACCTAATTTTCCTCTCCAGGGAAGGCAGGGATCTCGGGGTTGCATTCCAGGCTCCCCCGGGGAGTCAGGCCTCGTCTCGAGGGGAAGCCAAGGCCTCCCCTCTCCTCTCGAGTCGCGACGCGGGTCTCTAGGAGCCCCCTGAGCGGCCTCAAGGGAGTCCAGCCTCCTCTTCCATTTGGAGAGAGGACCCGGGATTGCTCTCCAGGCCATGCAGGAAAAGAAGGCCCTCAGCTCGCGAGGACGGGGGCGTCTCAGGGGTTTCCTCGAGCTGCGGCGCCCGTGGGGGTTTTCTCCCGAGGCACGACGAGGATCTCAGGGAGCCTCTCGTGCGGCGCCAGGGAAGTCAGGTCTCCATGCGCGTGGCGAGGGGGAGCGCGTCCTGGCTCTCGAGTCACGGGAGGGGACTAGGGCCTCGAGACGCGTTGAAGAAGGACTCTCGAGGTCTTTGTCGGGGGGCGGCGGGAAACCCTCGTGTCCCTCGCCTTCTGCCGGGGACCTTAGGGAACTTCCCAGGGTGCCTCTGAGAGGCGAGGGATCCTGTGGAGGTGGCGGGGCCCCTCGGGACTCCGCTGGGTCTGGCGCAACGGAAGAGGGCCTCACCTCGAGGGGAGGCAGGAACCTCAGGCTTCCTCTGCGTTTCGGACTCCGACCGCAGGGTCCCTGCAGAGTTGGGACAGGAGAGTCAGGCCTCGTCTTGTCTGAGGAAGGGAACCCCGCTGGCCTCTCGAGTTGCTCAGGGGGTCTCAGGCCCCTCGTCGAGCTGTGTGTGGAACCCGCGGGTCTTTGCGGACGATGCACGGGGGTGGCAGTGCCCCTTCGTGTTGTGCCTTCACCCACAGGGTTGCCTTCGAAGAGGGGTCCGGGCCTCGGGTCCTTCTCAAGGGCGGACCGGGGAATCGGGGGCGTTCGGCATGTGGCCCCACCCACGTGGCTCGTCTCGAATTTCCTCGTGAGACCGGCCTCATCCTGAGGTGCGCCGGGAAGGCCGGGAACCCCTTCCAGACCACGCAGGGGAATTGCCTCTCCTGTCGCGATCAGGTGGGGAGAAGGGGCTCAGAGGAAGCGGTGCCGGGACCCTCGGTGTTCCCCTCGGGGGAACCCGGCCTGTCGGGGGACTCTTGGGGGTCGCAGGAAGACTGTCAGGGACCGTTTCGCCCTTCAGGGCGGAACAGGGGACTTCCCTTGAGACGCTGTCCCGGGCAAGGGCCTCATCTTGCCAAGCGGTGGGAACCACGTGGTTTTTCTCGAGTTGCGGCGGGATTCTCGAGCTACGACGGGCATCTCAGCCTTCCCCTTGGCTTGGCCCTTGGAAGCCCAATCTTCCCCTCGGGTTGCGAGGGAAAGCTGGGGGTTGCGCTCGAGTCACTGCAGGGCCGAAGAGACCTCACCTAGGCGTGTGTCCGGGACCTAATATTCCTCTCCAGGGAAGGCAGGGATCTCGGGGTTGCATTCCAGGCTCCCCCGGGGAGTCAGGCCTCGTCTCGAGGGGAAGCCAAGGACTCCGCTCTCCTCTCGAGTCGCGACGCGGGTCTCTTGGAGCCCCGTGAGCGGCCTCAAGGGAGTCCAGCCTCCTCTTCCGTTTGGAGAGACAACCCGGGATTGCTCTCCAGGCCATGCAGGAAAAGAAGGCCCTCAGCTCGCGAGGACGGGGGCGTCTCAGGGGTTTCCTCGAGCTGCGGCGCCCGTGGGGGTTTTCTCCCGAGGCGCGACGAGGATCTCAGGGAGCCTCTCGTGCGGCGCCAGGGAAGTCAGGTCTCCATGCGCGTGGCGAGGGGGAGCGCGTCCTGGCTCTCGAGTCACGGGAGGGGACTAGGGCCTCGAGACGCGTTGAAGAAGGACTCTCGAGGTCTTTGTCGGGGGGCGGCGGCAAACCCTCGTTTCCCTCGCGTTCTGCCGGGGACCTTAGGGAACTTCCCAGGGTGCCTCTGAGAGGCGAGGGATCCTGTGGAGGTGGCGGGGCCCCTCGGGACTCCGCTGGGTCTGGCGCAACGGAAGAGGGCCTCACCTCGAGGGGAGGCAGGAACCTCAGGCTTCCTCTGCGTTTCGGACTCCGACCGCAGGGTCCCTGCAGAGTTGGGACAGGAGAGTCAGGCCTCGTCTTGTCTGAGGAAGGGAACCCCGCTGGCCTCTCGAGTTGCTTGGGGGGCCTCAGGCCCCTCGTCGAGCTGTGCGTGGAACCCGCGGGTCTTTGCGGACGATGCACGGGGGTGGCAGTGCCCCTTCGTGTTGTGCCTTCACCCACAGGGTTGCCTTCGAAGAGGGGTCCGGGCCTCGGGTCCTTCTCAAGGGCGGACCGGGGAATCGGGGGCGTTCGGCCTGTGGCCCCACCCACGTGGCTCGTCTCGAATTTCCTCGTGAGACCGGCCTCATCCTGAGGTGCGCCGGGAAGGCCGGGAACCCCTTCCAGACCACGCAGGGGAATCGCCTCTCCTGTCGCGATCAGGAGGGGAGAAGGGGCTCAGAGGAAGCGGTGCCGGGACCCTCGGTGTTCCCCTCGGGGGAACCCGGCGTGTCGGGGGACTCTTGGGGGTCGCAGGAAGGCTGTCAGGGACCGTTTCGCCCTTCAGGGCGGAACAGGGGACTTCCCTTGAGACGCCGTCGCGGGCAAGGGCCTCATCTTGCCAAGAGGTGGGAACCACGTGGTTTTTCTCGAGTTGCTGCGGGATTCTCGAGTTACGACGGGCATCTCAGCCTTCCCCTTGGGTTGGCCCTGGGAAGCCCAATCTTCCCCTCGGGTTGCGAGGGAAAGCTGGGGGTTGCGCTCGACTCACTGCAGGGCCGAAGAGACCTCACCTAAGCGTGTGTCCGGGACCTAATATTCCTCTCCAGGGAAGGCAGGGATCTCGGGGTTGCATTCCAGGCTCCCCCGGGGAGTCAGGCCTCGTCTCGACGGGAAGCCAAGGACTCCGCTCTCCTCTCGAGTCGCGACGCGGGTCTCTTGGAGCCCCCTGAGCGGCCTCAAGGGAGTCCAGCCTCCTCTTCCGTTTGGAGAGAGGACCCGGGATTGCTCTCCAGGCCATGCAGGAAAAGAAGGCCCTCAGCTCGCGAGGACGGGGGCGTCTCAGGGGTTTCCTCGAGCTGCGGCGCCCGTGGGGGTTTTCTCCCGAGGCACGACGAGGATCTCAGGGAGCCTCTCGTGCGGCGCCAGGGAAGTCAGGTCTCCATGCGCGTGGCGAGGGGGAGCGCGTCCTGGCTCTCGAGTCACGGGAGGGGACTAGGGCCTCGAGACGCGTTGAAGAAGGACTCTCGAGGTCTTTGTCGGGGGGCGGCGGGAAACCCTCGTTTCCCTCGCCTTCTGCCGGGGACCTTAGGGAACTTCCCAGGGTGCCTCTGAGAGGCGAGGGATCCTGTGGAGGTGGCGGGGCCCCTCGGGACTCCGCTGGGTCTGGCGCAACGGAAGAGGGCCTCACCTCGAGGGGAGGCAGGAACCTCAGGCTTCCTCTCCGTTTCGGACTCCGACCGCAGGGTCCCTGCAGAGTTGGGACAGGAGAGTCAGGCCTCGTCTTGTCTGAGGAAGGGAACCCCGCTGGCCTCTCGAGTTGCTCGGGGGGCCTCAGGCCCCTCGTCGAGCTGTGTGTGGAACCCGCGGGTCTTTGCGGACGATGCACGGGGGTGGCAGTGCCCCTTCGTGTTGTGCCTTCACCCACAGGGGTGCCTTCGAAGAGGGGTCCGGGCCTCGGGTCCTTCTCAAGGGCTGACCGGGGAATCGGGGGCGTTCGGCATGTGGCCCCACCCACGTGGCTCGTCTCGAATTTCCTCGTGAGACCGGCCTCATCCTGAGGTGCGCCGGGAAGGCCGGGAACCCCTTCCAGACCACGCAGGGGAATCGCCTCTCCTGTCGCGATCAGGAGGGGAGAAGGGGCTCAGAGGAAGCGGTGCCGGGACCCTCGGTGTTCCCCTCGGGGGAACCCGGCGTGTCGGGGGACTCTTGGGGGTCGCAGGAAGGCTGTCAGGGACCGTTTCGCCCTTCAGGGCGGAACAGGGGACTTCCCTTGAGACGCCGTCGCGGGCAAGGGCCTCATCTTGCCAAGAGGTGGGAACCACGTGGTTTTTCTCGAGTTGCGGCGGGATTCTCGAGGTACGACGGGGATCTCAGCCTTCCCCTTGGGTTGGCCCTGGGAAGCCCAATCTTCCCCTCGGGTTGCGAGGGAAAGCTGGGGGTTGCGCTCGAGTCACTGCAGGGCCGAAGAGACCTCACCTAGGCGTGTGTCCGGGACCTAATATTCCTCTCCAGGGAAGGCAGGGATCTCGGGGTTGCATTCCAGGCTCCCCCGGGGAGTCAGGCCTCGTCTCGAGGGGAAGCCAAGGACTCCGCTCTCCTCTCGAGTAGCGACGCGGGTCTCTTGGAGCCCCCTGAGCGGCCTCAAGGGAGTCCAGCCTCCTCTTCCGTTTGGAGAGAGGACCCGGGATTGCTCTCCAGGCCATGCAGGAAAAGAAGGCCCTAAGCTCGCGAGGACGGGGGCGTCTCAGGGGTTTCCTCGAGCTGCGGCGCCCGTGGGGGTTTTCTCCCGAGGCACGACGAGGATCTCAGGGAGCCTCTCGTGCGGCGCCAGGGAAGTCAGGTCTCCATGCGCGTGGCGAGGGGGAGCGCGTCCTGGCTCTCGAGTCACGGGAGGGGACTAGGGCCTCAAGACGCGTTGAAGAAGGACTCTCGAGGTCTTTGTCGGGGGGCGGCGGGAAACCCTCGTTTCCCTCGCCTTCTGCCGGGGACCTTAGGGAACTTCCCAGGGTGCCTCTGAGAGGCGAGGGATCCTGTGGAGGTGGCGGGGCCCCTCGGGACTCCGCTGGGTCTGGCGCAACGGAAGAGGGCCTCACCTCGAGGGGAGGCAGGAACCTCAGGCTTCCTCTCCGTTTCGGACTCTGACCGCAGGGTCCCTGCAGAGTTGGGACAGGAGAGTCAGGCCTCGTCTTGTCTGAGGAAGGGAACCCCGCTGGCCTCTCGAGTTGCTCGGGGGGTCTCAGGCCCCTCGTCGAGCTGTGTGTGGAACCCGCGGGTCTTTGCGGACGATGCACGGGGGTGGCAGTGCCCCTTCGTGTTGTGCCTTCACCCACAGGGTTGCCTTCGAAGAGGGGTCCGGGCCTCGGGTCCTTCTCAAGGCGGACCGGGGAATCGGGGCCGTTTGGCATGTGGCCCCCCCACGTGGTTCGTCTCGAATTTCCTCGTGAGACCAGCCTCATCCTGAGGTGCGCCGGGAAGGCCGGGAACCCCTTCCAGACCACGCAGGGGAATCGCCTCTCCTGTCGCGATCAGGAGGGGAGAAGGGGCTCAGAGGAAGCAGTGCCGTGACCCTCGGTGTTCCCCTCGGGGGAACCCGGCGTGTCGGGGGACTCTTGGGGGTCGCAGGAAGGCTGTCAGGGACCGTTTCGCCCTTCAGGGCGGAACAGGGGACTTCCCTTGAGACGCCGTCGCGGGCAAGGGCTTCATCTTGCCAAGAGGTGGGAACCACGTGGTTTTTCTCGAGTTGCGGCGGGATTCTCGAGTTACGACGGGCATCTCAGCCTTCCCCTTGGGTTGGCCCTGGGAAGCCCAATCTTACCCTCGGGTTGCGAGGGAAAGCTGGGGGTGGCGCTCGAGTCACTGCAGGGCCGAAGAGACCTCACCTAAGCGTGTGTCCGGGACCTAATATTCCTCTCCAGGGAAGGCAGGGATCTCGGGGTTGCATTCCAGGCTCCCCCGGGGAGTCAGGCCTCGTCTCGAGGGGAAGCCAAGGACTCCGCTCTCCTCTCGAGTCGCGACGCGGGTCTCTTGGAGCCCCCTGAGCGGCCTCAAGGGAGTCCAGCCTCCTCTTCCGTTTGGAGAGAGGACCCAGGATTGCTCTCCAGGCCATGCAGGAAAAGAAGGCCCTCAGCTCGCGAGGACGGGGGCGTCTCAGGGGTTTCCTCGAGCTGCGGCGCCCGTGGGGGTTTTCTCCCGAGGCGCGACGAGGATCTCAGGGAGCCTCTCGTGCGGCGCCAGGGAAGTCAGGTCTCCATGCGCGTGGCGAGGGGGAGCGCGTCCTGGCTCTCGAGTCACGGGAGGGGACTAGGGCCTCGAGACGCGTTGAAGAAGGACTCTCGAGGTCTTTGTCGGAGGCGGCAGCAAACCCTCGTTTCCCTCGCCTTCTGCCGGGGACCTTAGGGAACTTCCCAGGGTGCCTCTGAGAGGCGAGGGATCCTGTGGAGGTGGCGGGGCCCCTCGGGACTCCGCTGGGTCTGGCGCAACGGAAGAGGGCCTCACCTCGAGGGGAGGCAGGAACCTCAGGCTTCCTCTGCGTTTCGGACTCCGACCGCAGGGTCCCTGCAGAGTTGGGACAGGAGAGTCAGGCCTCGTCTTGTCTGAGGAAGGGAACCCCGCTGGCCTCTCGAGTTGCTCGGGGGGTCTCAGGCCCCTCGTCGAGCTGTGTGTGGAACCCGCGGGTCTTTGCGGACATTGCACGGGGGTGGCAGTGCCCCTTCGTGTTGTGCCTTCACCCACAGGGTTGCCTTCGAAGAGGGGTCCGTGCCTCTGGTCCTTCTCAAGGGCGGACCGGTGAATCGGGGGCGTTCGGCATGTGGCCCTACCCACGTGGCTCGTCTCGAATTTCCTCGTGAGACCGGCCTCATCCTGAGGTGCGCCGGGAAGGCCGGGAACCCCTTCCAGGCCACGCAGGGGAATCGCCTCTCCTGTCGCGATCAGGAGGGGAGAAGGGGCTCAGAGGAAGCGGTTCCGGGACCCTCGGTGTTCCCCTCGAGGGAACCCGGCGTGTCGGGGGGCTTTTGGGGGTCGCAGGAAGGCTGTCAGGGACCGTCTCGCCCTTCAGGGCGGAACAGGGGACTTCCCTTGAGACGCCATGGCGGGCAAGGGCCTCATCTTGCCAAGAGGTGGGAACCACGTGGTTTTTCTCGAGTTGCGGTGGGATTCTCGAGTTACGACGGGGATCTCAGCCTTCCCCTTGGGTTGGCCCTGGGAAGCCCAATCTTACCCTCGGGTTGCGAGGGAAAGCTGGGGGTTGCGCTCGAGTCACTGCAGGGCCGAAGAGACCTCACCTAGGCGTGTGTCCGGGACCTAATATTCCTCTCCAGGGAAGGCAGGGATCTCGGGGTTGCATTCCAGGCGCCCCCGGGGAGTCAGGCCTCGTCTCGAGGGGAAGCCAAGGACTCCGCTCTCCTCTCGAGTCGCGACGCGGGTCTCTTGGAGCCCCCTGAGCGGCCTCAAGGGAGTCCAGCCTCCTCTTCCGTTTGGAGAGAGATCCCGGGATTGCTCTCCAGGCCATGCAGGAAAAGAAGGCCCTCAGCTCGCGAGGACGGGGGCGTCTCAGGGGTTTCCTCGAGCTGCGGCGCCCGTGGGGGTTTTCTCCCGAGGCGCGACGAGGATCTCAGGGAGCCTCTCGTGCGGCGCCAGGGAAGTCAGGTCTCCATGCGCGTGGCGAGGGGGAGCGCGTCCTGGCTCTCGAGTCACGGGAGGGGACTAGGGCCTCGAGACGCGTTGAAGAAGGACTCTCGAGGTCTTTGTCGGGGGGCGGCGGGAAACCCTCGTGTCCCTCGCCTTCTGCCGGGGACCTTAGGGAACTTCCCAGGGTGCCTCTGAGAGGCGAGGGATCCTGTGGAGGTGGCGGGGCCCCTCGGGACTCCGCTGGGTCTGGCGCAACGGAAGAGGGCCTCACCTCGAGGGGAGGCAGGAACCTCAGGCTTCCTCTCCGTTTCGGACTCCGACCGCAGGGTCCCTGCAGAGTTGGGACAGGAGAGTCAGGCCTCGTCTTGTCTGAGGAAGGGAACCCCGCTGGCCTCTCGAGTTGCTCAGGGGGTCTCAGGCCCCTCGTCGAGCTGTGTGTGGAACCCGCGGGTCTTTGCGGACGATGCACGGGGGTGGCAGTGCCCCTTCGTGTTGTGCCTTCACCCACAGGGTTGCCTTCGAAGAGGGGTCCGGGCTTCGGGTCCTTCTCAAGGGCGGACCGGGGAATCGGGGGCGTTCGGCATGTGGCCCCACCCACGTGGCTCGTCTCGAATTTCCTCGTGAGACCGGCCTCATCCTGAGGTGCGCCGGGAAGGCCGGGAACCCCTTCCAGGCCACGCAGGGGAATCGCCTCTCCTGTCGCGGTCAGGAGGGGAGAAAGGGCTCAGAGGAAGCGGTCCCGGGACCCTCGGTGTTCAGCTCGAGGGAACCCGGCGTGTCGGGGGGCTTTTGGGGGTCGCAGGAAGGCTGTCAGGGACCGTCTCGCCCTTCAGGGCGGAACAGGGGACTTCCCTTGAGACGCCGTGGCGGGCAAGGGCCTCATCTTACCAAGAGGTGGGAACCACGTGGTTTTTCTCGAGTTGCGGCGGGATTCTCGAGTTACGACGGGGATCTCAGCCTTCCCCTTGGGTTGGCCCTGGGAAGCCCAATCTTCCCCTCGGGTTGCGAGGGAAAGCTGGGGGTTGCGCTCGAGTCACTGCAGGGCCGAAGAGACCTCACCTAGGCGTTTGTCCGGGACCTAATATTCCTCTCCAGGGAAGGCAGGGATCTCGGGGTTGCGTTCCAGGCGCCCCCGGGGAGTCAGGCCTCGTCTCGAGGGGAAGCCAAGGACTCCGCTCTCCTCTCGAGTCGCGACGCGGGTCTCTTGGAGCCCCCTGAGCGGCCTCAAGGGAGTCCAGCCTCCTCTTCCGTTTGGAGAGAGGACACGGGATTGCTCTCCAGGCCATGCAGGAAAAGAAGGCCCTCAGCTCGCGAGGACGGGGGCGTCTCAGGGGTTTCCTCGAGCTGCGGCGCCCGTGGGGGTTTTCTCCCGAGGCACGACGAGGATCTCAGGGAGCCTCTCGTGCGGCGCCAGGGAAGTCAGGTCTCCATGCGCGTGGCGAGGGGGAGCGCGTCCTGGCTCTCGAGTCACGGGAGGGGACTAGGGCCTCGAGACGCGTTGAAGAAGGACTCTCGAGGTCTTTGTCGGGGGGCGGAGGGAAACCCTCGTTTCCCTCGCCTTCTGCCGGGGACCTTAGGGAACTTCCCAGGGTGCCTCTGAGAGGCGAGGGATCCTGTGGAGGTGGCGGGGCCCCTCGGGACTCCGCTGGGTCTGGCGCAACGGAAGAGGGCCTCACCTCGAGGGGAGGCAGGAACCTCAGGCTTCCTCTCCGTTTCGGACTCCGACCGCAGGGTCCCTGCAGAGTTGGGACAGGAGAGTCAGGCCTCGTCTTGTCTGAGGAAGGGAACCCCCGCTGGCCTCTCGAGTTGCTCAGGGGGTCTCAGGCCCCTCGTCGAGCTGTGTGTGGAACCCGCGGGTCTTTGCGGACGATGCACGGGGGTGGCAGTGCCCCTTCGTGTTGTGCCTTCACCCACAGGGTTGCCTTCGAAGAGGGGTCCGGGCCTCGGGACCTTCTCAAGGGCGGACCGGGGAATCGGGGGCGTTCGGCATGTGGCCCCACCCACGTGGCTCGTCTCGAATTTCCTCGTGAGACCGGCCTCATCCTGAGGTGCGCCGGGAAGGCCGGGAACACCTTCCAGGCCACGCAGGAGAATCGCCTCTCCTGTCGCGATCAGGAGGGGAGAAGGGGCTCAGAGGAAGCGGTGCCGGGACACTCGGTGTTCCCCTCGAGGGAACCCGGCGTGTCGGGGGGCTTTTGGGGGTCGCAGGAAGGCTGTCAGGGACCGTTTCGCCCTTCAGGGTGGAACAGGGGACTTCCCTTGAGACGCCGTGCCGGGCAAGGGGCTCATCTTGCCAAGAGGTGGGAACCACGTGGTTTTTCCCGAGTTGCGGCGGGATTCTCGAGTTACGACGGGGATCTCAGCCTTCCCCTTGGGTTGGCCCTTGGAAGCCCAATCTTCCTCTCGGGTTGTGAGGGAAAGGTGGGGGTTGCGCTCGAGTCACTGCAGGGCCGAAGAGACCTCACCTAGGCGTGTGTCCGGGACCTAATATTCCTCTCCAGGGAAGGCAGGGATCTCGGGGCTGCATTCCAGGCTCCCCCGGGGATTCAGGCCTCGTCTCGAGGGGAAGCCAAGGACTCCGCTCTCCTCTCGAGTCGCGACGCGGGTCTCTTGGAGCCCCCTGAGCGGCCTCAAGGGAGTCCAGCCTCCTCTTCCGTTTGGAGAGAGGACCCGGGATTGCTCTCCAGGCCATGCAGGAAAAGAAGGCCCTCAGCTCTCGAGGACGGGGGCGTCTCAGGGGTTTCCTCGAGCTGCGGCGCCCGTGGGGGTTTTCTCCCGAGGCGCGACGAGGATCTCAGGGAGCCTCTCGTGCGGCGCCAGGGAAGTCAGGTCTCCATGCGCGTGGCGAGGGGGAGCGCGTCCTGGCTCTCGAGTCACGGGAGGGGACTAGGGCCTCGAGACGCGTTGAAGAAGGACTCTCGAGGTCTTTCTCGGGGGGCGGCGGGAAACCCTCGTGTCCCTCGCCTTCTGCCGGGGACCTTAGGGAACTTCCCAGGGTGCCTCGGGGAGGCGAGGGATCCTGTGGAGGTGGCGGGGCCCCTCGGGACTCCGCTGGGTCTGGCGCAACGGAAGAGGGCTTCACCTCGAGGGGAGGCAGGAACCTCAGGCTTCCTCTCCGTTTCGGACTCCGACCGCAGGGTCCCTGCAGAGTTGGGACAGGAGAGTCAGGCCTCGTCTTGTCTGAGGAAGGGAACCCCCGCTGGCCTCTCGAGTTGCTCAGGGGGTCTCAGGCCCCTCGTCGAGCTGTGTGTGGAAGCCGCGGGTCTTTGCGGACGATGCACGGGGGTGGCAGTGCCCCTTCGTGTTGTGCCTTCACCCACACGGTTGCCTTCGAAGAGGGGTCCGGGCCTCGGGTCCTTCTCAAGGGCGGACCGGGGAATCGGGGGCGTTCGGCATGTGGCCCCACCCACGTGGCTCGTCTCGAATTTCCTCGTGAGACCGGCCTCATCCTGAGGTGCGCCGGGAAGGCCGGGAACCCCTTCCAGACCACGCAGGGGAATCGCCTCTCCTGTCGCGATCAGGAGGGGAGAAGGGTCTCAGAGGAAGCGGTGCCGGGACCCTCGGTGTTCCCCTCGAGGGAACCCGGCGTGTCGGGGGGCTTTTGGGGGTCGCAGGAAGGCTGTCAGGGACCGTCTCGCCCTTCAGGGCGGAACAGGGGACTTCCCTTGAGACGCCGTGGCAGGCAAGGGCCTCATCTTGCCAAGAGGTGGGAACCACGTGGTTTTTCTCGAGTTGCGGCGGGATTCTCGAGTTACGACGGGGATCTCAGCCTTCCCCTTGGGTTGGCCCTGGGAAGCCCAATCTTCCCCTCGGGTTGCGAGGGAAAGCTGGGGGTTGCGCTCGAGTCACTGCAGGGCCGAAGAGACCTCACCTAGGCGTGTGTCCGGGACCTAGTATTCCTCTCCAGGGAAGGCAGGGATCTCGGGGTTGCGTTCCAGGCGCCCCCGGGGAGTCAGGCCTCGTCTCGAGGGGAAGCCAAGGACTCCGCTCTCCTCTCGAGTCGCGACGCGGGTCTCTTGGAGCCCCCTGAGCGGCCTCAAGGGAGTCCAGCCTCCTCTTCCGTTTGGAGAGAGGACCCGGGATTGCTCTCCAGGCCATGCAGGAAAAGAAGGCCCTCAGCTCGCGAGGACGGGGGCGTCTCAGGGGTTTCCTCGAGCTGCGGCGCCCGTGGGGGTTTTCTCCCGAGGCACGACGAGGATCTCAGGGAGCCTCTCGTGCGGCGCCAGGGAAGTCAGGTCTCCATGCGCGTGGCGAGGGGGAGCGCGTCCTGGCTCTCGAGTCACGGGAGGGGACTAGGGCCTCGAGACGCGTTGAAGAAGGACTCTCGAGGTCTTTCTCGGGGGGCGGCGGGAAACCCTCGTGTCCCTCGCCTTCTGCCGGGGACCTTAGGGAACTTCCCAGGGTGCCTCTGAGAGGCGAGGGATCCTGTGGAGGTGGCGGGGCCCCTCGGGACTCCGCTGGGTCTGGCGCAACGGAAGAGGGCCTCACCTCGAGGGGAGGCAAGAACTTCAGGCTTCCTCTCCGTTTCGGACTCCGACCGCAGGGTCCCTGCAGAGTTGGGACAGGAGAGTCAGGCCTCGTCTTGTCTGAGGAAGGGAACCCCGCTGGCCTCTCGAGTTGCTCAGGGGGTCTCAGGCCCCTCGTCGAGCTGTGTGTGGAACCCGCGGGTCTTTGCGGACGATGCACGGGGGTGGCAGTGCCCCTTCGTGTTGTGCCTTCACCCACAGGGTTGCCTTCGAAGAGGGGTCCGGGCCTCGGGTCCTTCTCAAGGGCTGACCGGGGAATCGGGGGCGTTCGGCATGTGGCCCCACCCACGTGGCTCGTCTCGAATTTCCTCGTGAGACCGGCCTCATCCTGAGGTGCGCCGGGAAGGCCGGGAACCCCTTCCAGACCACGCAGGGGAATCGCCTCTCCTGTCGCGATCAGGAGGGGAGAAGGGGCTCAGAGGAAGCGGTGCCGGGACCCTCGGTGTTCCCCTCGAGGGAACCCGGCGTGTCGGGGGGCTTTTGGGGGTCGCAGGAAGGCTGTCAGGGACCGTCTCGCCCTTCAGGGCGGAACAGGGGACTTCCCCTGAGACGCCGTGTCGGGCAAGAGCCTCATCTTGCCAAGAGGTGGGAACCACGTGGTTTTTCTCGAGTTGCGGCGGGATTCTTGAGTTACGACGGGGATCTCAGCCTTCCCCTTGGGTTGGCCCTGGGAATCCCAAACTACCCCTCGGGTTGCGAGGGAAAGCTGGGGGTTGCGCTCGAGTCACTGCAGGGCCGAAGAGACCTCACCTAAGCGTGTGTCCGGGACCTAATATTCCTCTCCAGGGAAGGCAGGGATCTCGGGGTTGCATTCCAGGCGCCCCCGGGGAGTCAGGCCTCGTCTCGAGGGGAAGCCAAGGACTCCGCTCTCCTCTCGAGTCGCGACGCGGGTCTCTTGGAGCCCCCTGAGCGGCCTCAAGGGAGTCCAGCCTCCTCTTCCGTTTGGAGAGAGGACACGGGATTGCTCTCCAGGCCATGCAGGAAAAGAAGGCCCTCAGCTCGCGAGGACGGGGGCGTCTCAGGGGTTTCCTCGAGCTGCGGCGCCCGTGGGGGTTTTCTCCCGAGGCACGACGAGGATCTCAGGGAGCCTCTCGTGCGGCGCCAGGGAAGTCAGGTCTCCATGCGCGTGGCGAGGGGGAGCGCGTCCTGGCTCTCGAGTCACGGGAGGGGACTAGGGCCTCGAGACGCCTTGAAGAAGGACTCTCGAGGTCTTTCTCGGGGGGCGGCGGGAAACCCTCGTGTCCCTCGCCTTCTGCCGGGGACCTTAGGGAACTTCCCAGGGTGCCTCTGAGAGGCGAGGGATCCTGTGGAGGTGGCGGGGCCCCTCGGGACTCCGCTGGGTCTGGCGCAACGGAAGAGGGCCTCACCTCGAGGGGAGGCAGGCACCTCAGGCTTCCTCTGCGTTTCGGACTCCGACCGCAGGGTCCCTGCAGAGTTGGGACAGGAGAGTCAGGCCTCGTCTTGTCTGAGGAAGGGAACCCCGCTGGCCTCTCGAGTTGCTCAGGGGGTCTCAGGCCCCTCGTCGAGCTGTGTGTGGAACCCGCGGGTCTTTGCGGACGATGCACGGGGGTGGCAGTGCCCCTTCGTGTTGTGCCTTCACCCACAGGGTTGCCTTCGAAGAGGGGTCCGGGCCTCGGGTCCTTCTCAAGGGCGGACCGGGGAATCGGGGGCGTTCGGCCTGTGGCCCCACCCACGTGGCTCGTCTCGAATTTCCTCGTGAGACCGGCCTCATCCTGAGGTGCGCCGGGAAGGCCGGGAACCCCTTCCAGACCACGCAGGGGAATCGCCTCTCCTGTCGCGATCAGGAGGGGAGAAGGGGCTCAGAGGAAGCGGTGCCGGGACCCTCGGTGTTCCCCTCGAGGGAACCCGGCGTGTCGGGGGGCTTTTGGGGGTCGCAGGAAGGCTGTCAGGGACCGTCTCGCCCTTCAGGGCGGAACAGGGGACTTCCCTTGAGACGCCGTGGCGGGCAAGGGCCTCATCTTGCCAAGAGGTGGGAACCACGTGGTTTTTCTCGAGTTGCGGCGGGATTCTCGAGTTACGACGGGGATCTCAGCCTTCCCCTTGGGTTGGCCCTGGGAAGCCCAATCTTCCCCTCGGGTTGCGAGGGAAAGCTGGGGGTTGCGCTCGAGTCACTGCAGGGCCGAAGAGACCTCACCTAGGCGTGTGTCCGGGACCTTATATTCCTCTCCAGGGAAGGCAGGGATCTCGGGGTTGCATTCCAGGCGCCCCCGGGGAGTCAGGCCTCGTCTCGAGGGGAAGCCAAGGACTCCGCTCTCCTCTCGAGTCGCGACGCGGGTCTCTTGGAGCCCCCTGAGCGGCCTCAAGGGAGTCCAGCCTCCTCTTCCGTTTGGAGAGAGGACCCGGGATTGCTCTCCAGGCCATGCAGGAAAAGAAGGCCCTCAGCTCGCGAGGACGGGGGCGTCTCAGGGGTTTCCTCGAGCTGCGGCGCCCGTGGGGGTTTTCTCCCGAGGCACGACGAGGATCTCAGGGAGCCTCTCGTGCGGCGCCAGGGAAGTCAGGTCTCCATGCGCGTGGCGAGGGGGAGCGCGTCCTGGCTCTCGAGTCACGGGAGGGGACTAGGGCCTCGAGACGCGTTGAAGAAGGACTCTCGAGGTCTTTCTCGGGGGGCGGCGGGAAACCCTCGTGTCCCTCGCCTTCTGCCGGGGACCTTAGGGAACTTCCCAGGGTGCCTCTGAGAGGCGAGGGATCCTGTGGAGGTGGCGGGGCCCCTCGGGACTCCGCTGGGTCTGGCGCAACGGAAGAGGGCCTCACCTCGAAGGGAGGCAGGAACCTCAGGCTTCCTCTGCGTTTCGGACTCCGACCGCAGGGTCCCTGCAGAGTTGGGACAGGAGAGTCAGGCCTCGTCTTGTCTGAGGAAGGGAACCCCGCTGGCCTCTCGAGTTGCTCAGGGGGTCTCAGGCCCCTCGTCGAGCTGTGTGTGGAACCCGCGGGTCTTTGCGGACGATGCACGGGGGTGGCAGTGCCCCTTCGTGTTGTGCCTTCACCCACAGGGTTGCCTTCGAAGAGGGGTCCGGGCCTCGGGTCCTTCTCAAGGGCGGACCGGGGAATCGGGGGCGTTCGGCATGTGGCCCCACCCACGTGGCTCGTCTCGAATTTCCTCGTGAGACCGGCCTCATCCTGAGGTGCGCCGGGAAGGCCGGGAACCCCTTCCAGACCACGCAGGGGAATCGCCTCTCCTGTCGCGATCAGGAGGGGAGAAGGGGCTCAGAGGAAGCGGTGCCGGGACCCTCGGTGTTCCCCTCGAGGGAACCCGGCGTGTCGGGGGGCTTTTGGGGGTCGCAGGAAGGCTGTCAGGGACCGTCTCGCCCTTCAGGGCGGAACAGGGGACTTCCCCTGAGACGCCGTGGCGGGCAAGGGCCTCATCTTGCCAACAGGTGGGAACCACGTGGTTTTTCTCGAGTTGCGGCGGCATTCTCGAGTTACGACGGGGATCTCAGCCTTCCCCTTGGGTTGGCCCTGGGAAGCCCAAACTACCCCTCGGGTTGCGAGGGAAAGCTGGGGGTTGCGCTCGAGTCACTGCAGGGCCGAAGAGACCTCACCTAGGCGTGTGTCCGGGACCTAATATTCCTCTCCAGGGAAGGCAGGGATCTCGGGGTTGCATTCCAGGCGCCCCCGGGGAGTCAGGCCTCGTCTCGAGGGGAAGCCAAGGACTCCGCTCTCCTCTCGAGTCGCGACGCGGGTCTCTTGGAGCCCCCTGAGCGGCCTCAAGGGAGTCCAGCCTCCTCTTCCGTTTGGAGAGAGGACCCGGGATTGCTCTCCAGGCCATGCAGGAAAAGAAGGCCCTCAGCTCGCGAGGACGGGGGCGTCTCAGGGGTTTCCTCGAGCTGCGGCGCCCGTGGGGGTTTTCTCCCGAGGCACGACGAGGATCTCAGGGAGCCTCTCGTGCGGCGCCAGGGAAGTCAGGTCTCCATGCGCGTGGCGAGGGGGAGCGCGTCCTGGCTCTCGAGTCACGGGAAGGGACTAGGGCCTCGAGACGCGTTGAAGAAGGACTCTCGAGGTCTTTCTCGGGGGGCGGCGGGAAACGTTCGTGTCCCTCGCCTTCTGCCGGGGACCTTAGGGAACTTCCCAGGGTGCCTCTGAGAGGCGAGGGATCCTGTGGAGGTGGCGGGGCCCCTCGGGACTCCGCTGGGTCTGGCGCAACGGAAGAGGGCCTCACCTCGAGGGGAGGCAGGAACCTCAGGCTTCCTCTCCGTTTCGGACTCCGACCGCAGGGTCCCTGCAGAGTTGGGACAGGAGAGTCAGGCCTCGTCTTGTCTGAGGAAGGGAACCCCGCTGGCCTCTCGAGTTGCTCAGGGGGTCTCAGGCCCCTCGTCGAGCTGTGTGTGGAACCCGCGGGTCTTTGCGGACGATGCACGGGGGTGGCAGTGCCCCTTCGTGTTGTGCCTTCACCCACAGGGTTGCCTTCGAAGAGGGGTCGGGGCCTCGGGTCCTTCTCAAGGGCGGACCGGGGAATCGGGGGCGTTCGGCCTGTGGCCCCACCCACGTGGCTCGTCTCGAATTTCCTCGTGAGACCGGCCTCATCCTGAGGTGCGCCGGGAAGGCCGGGAACCCCTTCCAGACCACGCAGGGGAATCGCCTCTCCTGTCGCGATCAGGAGGGGAGAAGGGGCTCAGAGGAAGCGGTGCCGGGACCCTCGGTGTTCCCCTCGAGGGAACCCGGCGTGTCGGGGGGCTTTTGGGGGTCGCAGGAAGGCTGTCAGGGACCGTCTCGCCCTTCAGGGCGGAACAGGGGACTTCCCTTGAGACGCCGTGGCGGGCAAGGGCCTCATCTTGCCAAGAGGTGGGAACCACGTGGTTTTTCTCGAGTTGCGGCGGCATTCTCGAGTTACGACGGGGATCTCAGCCTTCCCCTTGGGTTGGCCCTGGGAAGCCCAATCTTCCCCTCGGGTTGCGAGGGAAAGCTGGGGGTGGCGCTCGAGTCACTGCAGGGCCTAAGAGACCTCACCTAAGCGTGTGTCCGGGACCTAATTTTCCTCTCCAGGGAAGGCAGGGATCTCGGGGTTGCATTCCAGGCTCCCCCGGGGAGTCAGGCCTCGTCTCGAGGGGAAGCCAAGGACTCCGCTCTCCTCTCGAGTCGCGACGCGGGTCTCTTGGAGCCCCCTGAGCGGCCTCAAGGGAGTCCAGCCTCCTCTTCCGTTTGGAGAGAGGACCCGGGATTGCTCTCCAGGCCATGCAGGAAAAGAAGGCCCTCAGCTCGCGAGGACGGGGGCGTCTCAGGGGTTTCCTCGAGCTGCGGCGCCCGTGGGGGTTTTCTCCCGAGGCACGACGAGGATCTCAGGGAGCCTCTCGTGCGGCGCCAGGGAAGTCAGGTCTCCATGCGCGTGGCGAGGGGGAGCGCGTCCTGGCTCTCGAGTCACGGGAGGGGACTAGGGCCTCGAGACGCGTTGAAGAAGGACTCTCGAGGTCTTTGTCGGGGGGCGGCGGGAAACCCTCGTGTCCCTCGCCTTCTGCCGGGGACCTTAGGGAACTTCCCAGGGTGCCTCTGAGAGGCGAGGGATCCTGTGGAGGTGGCGGGGCCCCTCGGGACTCCGCTGGGTCTGGCGCAACGGAAGAGGGCCTCACCTCGAGGGGAGGCAGGCACCTCAGGCTTCCTCTGCGTTTCGGACTCCGACCGCAGGGTCCCTGCAGAGTTGGGACAGGAGAGTCAGGCCTCGTCTTGTCTGAGGAAGGGAACCCCGCTGGCCTCTCGAGTTGCTCAGGGGGTCTCAGGCCCCTCGTCGAGCTGTGTGTGGAACCCGCGGGTCTTTGCGGACGATGCACGGGGGTGGCAGTGCCCCTTCGTGTTGTGCCTTCACCCACAGGGTTGCCTTCGAAGAGGGGTCCGGGCCTCGGGTCCTTCTCAAGAGCGGACCGGGGAATAGGGGGCGTTCGGCCTGTGGCCCCACCCACGTGGCTCGTCTCGAATTTCCTCGTGAGACCGGCCTCATCCTGAGGTGCGCCGGGAAGGCCGTGAACCCCTTCCAGACCACGCAGGGGAATCGACTCTCCTGTCGCGTTCCGGAGGGGAGAATGGTCTCAGATGAAGCAGTGCCGGGACACTCGGTGTCCCCCTCGAGGGAACACGGCGTGTTGGGGAACTTTTGGTGGTCGCAGGTAGGCTGTCAGGGACCGTTTCACCCTTCAGGGCGGAACAGGGGACTTCCCTTGAGACGCCGTCGAGGGCAAGGGCCTCATCTTGCCAAGAGGTGGGAACCACGTGGTTTTTCTCGAGTTGCGGCGGGATTCTCGAGTTACGACGGGGATCTCAGCCTTCCTCTTGGGTTGGCCCTGGGAAGCCCAATCTTCCCCTCGAGTTGCGAGGGAAAGCTGGGGGTTGCGCTCGAGTCACTGCAGGGGCCAAGAGACCTCACCTAGGCGTGTGACCGGGACCTAATATTCCTCTCCAGGGAAGGCGGGGATCTCGGTGTTCCATTCTAGGCTCCCCCGGGGAGTCAGGCCTCGTCTAAAGGGGAAGCCAAGGACTCCGCTCTCCTCTCGAGTCGCGAGGCGGATCTCTTGGTGCCCCCTGAGCGGCTTCAAGGTAGTCCACCCTCCTCTTCAGTTTGGAGAGAGGACTCGTGATTGGTCTCCCGGCCATGCAGGAAAATAAGGCCCTCATCTCGCGATGACCGGGGTGTCTCATGTGTTTCCTCGAGCTGCCGCGCCAGTGTGGGTTTCCTCACGAGGTACGATGAGGAACTCATGGAGCCTCTCGTGCAGTGCCAGGTTAGTCAGGTCTCCATGCACGTGGCGAGGGGGAGCGCGTCATGGCTCTCGAGTCATGGTAGGGGAATCGCGACTCAACACATGTTGAAGCACTCTCGAGGTCTTTCTCGAGTCACGGCAGAAAACCCAGGGTTCCCTCGACTTGTGCCTGTGACCTCAGGGAGCTTCTCATTGTGCCTCTGAGAACTCAGGGATACTGTGGAGTTGGTAGGGGCCTCTCGGGACTCCACTGGTTGTGGTGCAATGGAAGAGGGCTTCATCTCGAGTGGACGCAGGAACCTCAGGCTTCCTCTCCGTTTCTGACTCGGATCCCATGGTCCCTGCAGAGTAGGGACAAGAGAGTCACACCTAGTCTTTTGTTGAGGAATGGACCTTCGTTTGCCTTTCGAGTTGTTTACAGGGTGACAGGCCACTTGTCGAAATGTCTGTGGGACCTGCGGGTTTTTCTGGATGATGCACACGGGTGTCAGTGCCCCTTCGTCTTGTGCCTTCATCCACAGGTTTTCCTTCAAAGAGGTGTGCTGGCATCGGGTTCTTTTCAAGAGTGGACCGTGAAATTGGAGTCTTTCGACATGTGGCACCACCCACGAGGCTACGTCTCGAACTTCCTCATGAGACCGGCCTCATCCTTAGGTGCACCCGGAAGGTCGGGAACCCCTTGCAGACAGAGAAGGGGAGTCGACCCTCCTGTCGCAATCAGGAGAGGAGAAGGGGCTCAGATGAAGTGGTGCCGGGAACCTCGGTGTTCCCCTTGAGTGAGTCTGGTATGTCGCGGAACTTTTGGGGTCGCATCAAGGGTGCCAAGTACCGTTTCGCACTTCAGGATGGAACGTGGGACTTCTCTTGAGATGCTGTAGCGGACAAAGGGCCTCATCTTGCGATGACGAGGGAAGCACGTGGTTTTTCTCGAGTTGCGGTGGGATTCTCGAGTTACGACGGGGAATTCAGGCTTCCTCTTGTGTTGGCCCAGGAAGTCTAATCTTCCATTCGAGTTGCCAGGGAGAGCTGGGGATTGGGCTCCATTCACTGAAGTGCAAAGTAGACCTCATCTAGGCTTGTATCCAGGACTTAATGTTCCTCTCCATAGGCGACAGGGATTTGGGGTTGCATTCCATACTCACCCGGAAGTCAGGCCTCATCTCGAGGGGAAGCAAAGGACTCCACTCTCTTCTCGAATCGCGACAGGTATCTCTTAGAGCCCACTGAGTGGTCTTTGCTCTGTAGGAGAGCTCTAGTGTTCATAAGCCTGTACATAAGTGAACACAGACATTCTGTGTGCATGTTGCTGCATACCCAAAATAGGGCCACAAGGAGCCTCATGCTCTCCATGCGGCACGGAAGCTGTGCAGCCACGCAGCAGCTGAAGAATCCAACCAATTGCTCTTTTCTTACCTCTGACAGAGCTCGCATTGCCGTAGCCCTTGGCAGTTTGAAAACACTGGACCCTAACCCCTCTCAAAGTAGGCCTGGGTTCTAGTTCGAATAGAAAGTCAATAGCGGAGCTGAGGACAGGAACGCGGCAGTCATTTATCACACGCTCCTGCAGCCTGCTACTACAGGGACACTAACGCTAGAAGCTAGGAATGTCTTTGCAAGGTGCGCAAAGGACAAGGGAGAACCTCGAACCTGACTCTAGTATTTCAGTCCCCTGAGCAGATCTGAAGTTCTCCCGCTGTAGAAGCTAACCCATTCCTTTCAAATACAGGCTTCCTAACACAGGGCCAGTTGGCTGCTTGCTCTTCCACGAAGCAGGCTTCCTTAACTTGCAAACTGCAAATTCCGCTTAACAGCCTGGAGGAAAATCGCTTCTTGGAAGATTTTTTTCAGAGGCTGTATCCCCGGAGCTGGGGCCAAGCTAGGGGACCCATACTGACAAGGGAAGGCAAAACCACATCCAATGTCTTTGCTCTGGAGGACAGCTTTGGTGAGCCTAAGTCTTTCAGGAATATTTCTGGCTCCAACAGAGTCAAATTCTGTGTGTGAAGCTGCACAGCCAAAATAGGGGAACAGAGAGCCTGATTCTCTCTGTGTAGCTTTGAAGCTGTCTTTCAAACAACAGCTTGAGAATCCATACAATGCTCTCCCTTACTGCTAAGAGAATTCTCATTGCTGTAGTCCTTGACAGTTTGTAGAAATCCGCACCCTAACCCTTCTACAAGTAGGCCTGGGTCCTAGCTCGGAATAACAGGCAACGGCGGAGCTGAGGCCAGTAAGGCACAAGTGAGGTCTCACACACTCTTGCAGCCTGATCGTCCAGGAGCAGTAAGGCCTCTTTTTCCCTGTAGGAGGCGCGCTTGCCTTGCCTCCTGTGAACTGCATTTCCCAGCCTGGGCGCAAAGCTGTTCCTGGAGATTTTTTCTCAGGGGCTGTTTCCCTGGAGCTGGGTCGGACCTCGGGGCCCAACTCACAGGGGAAGACAAAACCACATGGACAGGTCTATGCTCTGTAGGAGAGCTCTAGTGAACCTCATCTCTCAGGAACATTCTTGGCTTCTACAGAGACACCTCTGTGCATGAAGCTACACACCAAACATAGTGGCAAAGGGAGTCTGATTCTCTCCGTGGGTGCTGATGCTTTGTGGCAAAGCACCTGCTAAGAATCCATCCGCATAGGCTTCCCTCACCTTGACAGAGGTCTCATTGCTGTAGTCCTTGGCAGTTTGGAAAGAAGCAGACCCTTACCCTTCACCAAGTAGGCCCTTGTCCCTGTTTGAATGGAAAGGCAGTAGCTGAGCTGAGGCCAGTAAGGCGCCAGTCAAGTCTGACATATTCCCGATGCCTGCTCCTTCATGGAAAATAACGTTAGAATCTGGGAATGTCTTTGCAAGGCTGGCAAAGGGCAGTCAGGAACCTCGACCCTGCCTCTGGAATTTCTATCTTCTCAGCACATCTGGTGGTCTCGGTCAGGAGAAACTAACCCATTCCTTGCAAATATAGGCTTCCAAACACAGGCCGGTTGGCTGTCTCTTCTTGCCGAAGGAAGCTTGCTTATCCCACCTCCTGTGAACTCCACTTCCCAGCCTGGGTGATAAGAGGTTCTTGGAGATCTTTTCTCAGAGGCTGTTTCCACGGAGCAGGGGCTGATCCCAGAGACCCACACGCACAGGGGAAGGGAAAACCGCATGGATAAGTCTTTGCTCTCTAGGAGTGCTCTAGTGAACCTCACTCTATGGAGAATGTTCTTGGCTCCAACGGGGACATCTCTGTGTGGGAAGCTGCATTGCCAACATAGAGACACAGAGACCTGATTCTCTCTGTGCAGCTTTGACGCTGTCGTTCAAACAACAAATTGAGAATCCACACAATGCTCTCCCTTACCACTGAGAGAGTTATCATTGCTGTAGCCCTTCGCAGTTTCTGGAAATCGGCACACAAAGACTTCTCCAAGTAGGCCTGGGTTCAAGTTCAGATGAACATGCAATAGCGGAGCTGAGGCCAGTAAGGCACCAGTCAGGTGTCACACACTCTGGCAGCCTGCTCCTCCAGGGACAGTAAGGCCTCTATTTCCCTTCAGGAGGCTCGCTTGCCTTACTTCCTGTGAACAGCGTTTCCCAGCCTGGGCGGAAAGCAGTTCCTGGAGATCTTTTCTCAGGGGCTGTTTCCCCGGAGTTGGGGCGGACCTCGGGGACCCAACTCACAGGGGAAGGCAAAACCAAATGGACAGGTCTATGCTCTGTAGGAGATCTCTAGTGAACTGCCGGGGTCCAGCCCCAGCTGATCCAGGGTATTTGAAGCAGAGACGGCGTAGGCGAGGGTCAGGGAACAACTGCTTAATTAAACGTTAATTAAGGATATAAAGAGTAATAAAATGAGGATAGCTCAGTAGGAAAATTCAGTGGAGAAAAGAGGCTGAGTAGCTTGGTTTACGCGGGGGACCAATAAAACTTCAAGACAAGAAGCTTGCACCACTTACGTAGGCCGCAGGCGTCCTTCCGTTCTCCCGAAGGAGAGGAGACACTGAGGCCTCCCCGGTCGGATCTTAGAAGCCCAGGCAAAATTAGTAAGCTTGGTGGGTTCTGCGCTCCAGATGGAGACTCAACCAGAGTGAGAGAGAGAGAGAGACATGGGGAGACCAGTATTTCGAGAAACTGATCCCAATTCTTTATTTTCCATGGTCTACTTTTATACACTGAGATGTTATGCAAAAGTCACGTGGGGTCAGCAGTCCTGACTTTTATCAAAGTCAGGTGCTTCATACAAAAGTATACAGAGGTCTTAGGGGTGTTACATCATCTTCTGGCCGGGGGGCCTGCTGACAATTTACGACCCTCTCCTTGTGACAGCGGCCAGTCAACCAGGACACTTATTTCTCCAGGGGTGATTATTCTTAAAACAGACGCCACCCAAATAAAGTTACATTCCTATAGGGTGAGGGTGTAGTGGGTTTTAGTTAAGGAAAGAATTTACTTAGCCTAAGGTCTAACGTGATTTCTATCAAAGGTTAATACTTATTTCTTCTATATATTCATTAATGTGTATAAGGGCAGGGGATGTGGAGACTTAGCAGTAAACATCAGCTCAACAAATGAAAAACCCTTCACCAATATGATTTCTAATCAGCCCATTATACTTATACTAATAATTTTCTAACTTTTCTAAGGAACCTGTTTTTAGAAGGTTTAAAGCATCTCGTGCCTCTCATGGTTGGGAGGCTGTGAGCAATCACATGTGGCCGGACAAGCCTGTCAGGCAGGCTAGAGAACCTTCAGAGGAGTTTGTAGGTTAAAACACTCTTGTCACACCCAGGGGTTTTTATCAACTGGAGCTCTAGGTTAACTCCTTCTCCGAAAGAGGTGGTGGGGGACAGCCCCCCGTAAAGTCAGAGGTGTAGGTGAGAGCACAAAGTAGTAAGGTAGGCAGGCTCTGCTGATGGGGGTAGATGCTCGAGGATTTCCAGGGGGACTCCTGAGGCTCGATCCCGCCTTTGCGTATGTCGAGCCTCCTTCCTCATGACCTTTGCCATGGGCGGAGTGCCTCACTCTGGCCCCCAACAGTGAACCTCCTCTCTCAGGAACATTCTTGGCTCCTATCGAGACACCTCTGTGTGTGTAGCTACACATGCAACGTAGGGGCAAAGGGAGCCAGATTCTTTCCGTGGGGTGCTGATGCTTTGTGGCAAAGCACCTGCTTGAGAATCCATCAGCTTACGCTTCCCTCGCCTTGACAGAGGTCTCATTGCTGTAGCCCTTGGCAGTTTCAAAGAAGAAGACCCTTACCCTTCATAAAGTAGGCCCTTGTCCTAGTTTGAATGGAAAGGCAATAGCTGAACTGAGGCCAATAAGGAGCCAGTCCCCTCTGACACATTCCCGAAGCCTGCTCCTTCATGGAATATAACTCTAGAATCTTGGAATGTCTTTGCAAGGCTGGCAAAGGGCAGTCAGGAACCAGCACCCTGCCTCTGGAATTACCGACTTCTAAGCAGATCTGGAGGTCTCCTTTAGGAGAAGCTAACCCATTCCTTCCAAATAGAGGCTTCAAAACACAGGCAGGTTGGCTGCCTTTCGTGCCCGAAGGAGGCTTGCTTTTCTCTCCTCCTATGAACCCCAGTTCCCAGCCTCTGGGAAAAGCGTATCTTGAAGACATTTTCTCAGGGGTTGTTTCCACGGAGCTGGGGCCGAGCCCGGGGCCCAAAGGCACAGGGGAAGGCAAGACCACATGGACAGGTCTATGCTCTGTAGCAGACCTCTAGTGAACCTCATCTCTCAGGAGCATTCTTGGCTCCTACAGAGACACCTCTGTGTGTGAAGCTGCGTACCTAACATAGGGGCAGAGAGAGCCTGATTCTCTCTGTTCATTTTGACGCTGTCATTCAGAAAACAGCTTGAGAATCCATAAAATGCTCTCCCTTACCACCGAGAGAATTCTCACTGCTGTAGCCCTTGGCACTTTGTAGAAATCTGCACCCAAACGCTTTTCCAAGTAGGCCTGGGTGCTAGCTCGGATGAACAGGCAATGGTGGAGCTGAGGCCAGTAAGGCAACAGTCAGGTTTCACACATTCTGGCAGCTTGCTCCTCCAGGGACTGTAAGGCCTCTTTTACTCTGCAGGAGATTCGCTTGCCTTACTTCATGTGAACAGCATTTCCCAGCCTCGGCGAAGCGGTTCCTGGAGATCTTTTCTCAGGGACAGTTTCCCCGGAGGTGTGGCGGACCTCGGGGACCCAACTCACAGGGGAAGGCAAAACCACATGGACAGGTCTATGCTCTGTAGGAGAGGTTTAGTGAACCTAATCTCTCAGGAACATTCTTGGCTCCTATAGAGACAACTCTGTGTGTGAAGCTACACTCCCAACATTGGTGCACAGGGAGCTTGATTCTCTCCGTGGGGTGCTGATGCTTTGTGGCAAAGCACCTGCTTGAGAATCCATTCTCTTAGGCTTCCCTCACCTTGACAGAGGTCTCAGTGATGTAGCCCTTGGCAGTTTGCAAAGAAGAAGACCCTTACCCTTCATAAAGTAGGGCCTTGTCCTAGTTTGAATGGAAAGGCAATAGCTGAGCTGAGGTCAATAAGGAGCCAGTCCCGTCTGACACATTCCCGAAGCCTGCTACTTCATGGAAAATAACTCTAGAATCTAGGAATATCTTTGCAAGGCTAGCAAAGGGCAGTCAGGAACCAGTACCCTGCCTCTGGAATTACTGACTTCTGAGCAGATCTGGAGGTCTCCTTTAGGAGAAGCTAACCCATTCCTTCCAAATAGAGGCTTCAAAACACAGGCAGGTGGGCTGCCTTTTCGTTCCCTATGGAGGCGTGCTTTTCTCTCCTCCTACGAACCCCGGTTCCCAGACACTGGGAAAAGGGGATCTTGAAGATATTTTCTCAGGGGTTGTTTCCACAGAGCTGGGGCTGAGCCTGGAGACCCAAAGGCACAGGGGAAGGCAAGACGACATGGACAAGCCTTTGCTCTTTAGTATAGCTCTAATGAACCTCACTCTGTCAGGATCTTTCTTGATTCCTACGGAGACACACCTGTGTGTGAAGCTGCGGGCACAGAGAGCCTGATTACCCCTGTGCAGCGCTGAGTCTGGGCGGCTAAACAACAGCTTGGGAATGCAGCCTGGGGCGCTTCCCTTCCCTCGGACAGAGCTCTCCTTGCGGTAGGCCTTGGTAGTTTGCATACAATGGGGCCCTAAGCCCTCTGCAAGTTGGCCTGGCTCCTAGGTCCAAAGGGCAGGCCAGAGCGGAGCTGAGGCTGTCAGGCTCCAGACACATCTCCCATACTCCTACATCCTGCTTCTACCCGGGCGTGAACGCTAGAAGCTGGGAAGGTACCTGGACCGTGCAGGGGCGGGGCGAACGCGGGCGGCGTGGGGCGGGGGTCGGCTTCTGGCAGGGGTGGGGGCGGGCTTCCCAGTTGTGCTCTCGGAGGTGAACACTGAGGCTGAAAATGCGCCGGGAGCACACCCGGGACTGGGTAAACCCGGGCTGCGGGGGTCGAGATTCCGATGGCTTTGGGTGGGGGTCTGTCCCAGTTGTTCTCCCGGGGGTCGCCACTGCGGCTGGGAACGCGCCGGGAGCGCGGCAGGGGCGGGGCTAACCCTGGGGGCGCGGGGCGGGGGTCGGCTCATGGGGGGGATGGGGAGGGGTTCACAGTTGCCCTCTAGGGGGTTGCAACTGCGGCTGGGAACGCCCATTTCGTCCGCTCCTGGGTCCCCAAGGATCGCCATCCCGTGGGTGCAGTGGAGGGCTGCGGACCACAGGTAAGGGACCTGGGACTGCGTGGAGCAGGGAACCAAGTATTCCGCCGTCTGTTGGCACATTCTCGGAGCTCCCCAACCTGGCGGTCGCAGAAAGGCCTTCCCTTTGGGGTCAAGGCCTTTACCGCTCCACCCCTCTGCTGAAAAATCTAAGAGTCTGCGCGGTTCTTCCAAGCAGCCTAGTGTCCGCTGGAAGTCCAAGGGACAGAACACTGAACTCTGGCCGGCTGGCCCAGCCCTGCTTCTGGCACTTTGTAATCCAGCGGGCCCTTGAGCACCTGCTGGGATGGGAAAGGGAAGGGTCCACGGATTGCACCCTAGAAACTTAGTAGGGTGCATGGATTTCAAACCCTGGTGGCCGCCCAGGCAGCAAAGAAGGGGGGAGGGCACCTTGCTGCCCTTTCATGGCAGAATCTGTGGTAGTCCAGCTGCGTGGGCCTTTTCATGAGGACCCTGTGCAATAGAAGTTTGGTGTTTTGGAACTGAATAATTAGAACGTGTAAAAGCTTTAAATTATGTGGTGGTGTAATTAAAAAACAAAACAAAACAAAACCAAGTTCCAAGTGTTTTGCAAATGGAGGTTTAAATATTGAAGGACTGTATTCCTTGCACTGTGGCATTCTATCAAGAAGTGTGCAGGATTTTTTTTTTTTTTAAGAAAAGTGTTCGAAGTGAGGGAAACAGGAAACCCAGAGGTGCCCCTGTATTTTGGGGAAGGCCTTAGGAGGTCACTTGGAAATGCTGCTGGCTGTGCGGGAGGGCGGCAGATGGGCTGTGCAGGCTTGTCCTTTGCATGGATGTTCTTGTGTGTGGAAACCCAGCTCGGAGCCATCTCCTGATGTGTAAGAATTTCGCAGACAAACCTTGAGCTAAGCAATGCATTTTTTCCTAAGAAAATGTTTGTCTTAAGCGATGTAAATATCCTATGTATTTCCGCTAGACTCTGCCTTCAGGTAGGTTCCCCCAAAAGGCTCAGAAGCGATTTGAACAAAACAGCATGTTTTCCTCCTAGCTTGTTCTCCTTATCTATGTTAAGGAAATGATATATTTGCCTGCAATACTGCCTTTCTTCAAGATTCATGTCAATCAAGTTTTGGCCCGGGATGACTCACCTGCTGCCAATATTATCTCAATGCATGTCGTGGGGGAAGGGCCTGGTGCCATTCCCTGAAACAGTTCCTTTCTTTCCTTAGCTGACTGCTAGTGCCTGTAGAATATCTGGCTAAAGACCAGCAGGGGGTACTCTTACTACCCCCCCCACCCCGCCTCGAGTATAAGTCAGCAGCTTTCTCTATCTCTTTAATACTTTAATAACACTTGATGACACAAAAGCTCTGAGCGATCAAATCATATCAAATCTTCATTTCAGATTGAAGATGCATTCCATGGTATTGCCATCTTAAGTCTTTCCATCGTTATGGAATATCTGTCCATGTATTCAGGATAGTTTTCAGCCAGGGTGTATAATTTCCAGTGTGCCAGTCTTGTCATCCTCGTTACATCCATGGCAAAGTGTTTTATTCATGTTGATATTATTGAAAGGGAATTTTTTAAAATTCCTTTTCAGATTATTATCTGCTAATGTATACAGATAAAACTGTGTAATCATTCATTTTTATCAGTTTGGACAGCTTGATAGTTGTCTTTAATTTCTTTACTTTCTGACACTTTAAGATTATCCTGGGACACATATGTAATGCCTCACCCCTAAATTCAGACATGTGTTCAAAGAACTTCTGTCCTTTTATTTATTTATTTATTCTTTAACATTGAAATCGTTTTGACTATGCTGGGTGTTTGTTGCTAGATGGAAGTAGCTAGGACCTCTGGACTGCAGTCTCTCATCTCTTGCTGACCTCTTGTTGACCTCTGCAGAATCCTGGTAGGTGGGAGCTTGTTAGTTCCTTGTTCCTTATCAGAACCTCCTGTGGTAAGTGTTTTTCTCTTCTCTGTTGCCTGGTAAGGGTGGGTGGTCATGGGCATCCCAAAGTTGGCTAGAAGTCAATTATTTAGGCAGGCTTGTGCATAGATATGGGAGAAGGCAATGGCACCCCACTCCTGGAAAATCCCAAGGACGGAGGAGCCTGGTAGGCTGCAGTCCATGGGGTGGCTAAGAGTCGGACACCACTGAGCGACTTCATTTTCACTTTTCACTTCCATGCATAGGAGGAGGAAATGGCAACCCACTCCAGTGTTCTTGCCTAGAGAACCCCAGGGACTGCGGGGCCTGGTGGGCTGCCATCTATGGCGTGGCACAGGGTCGGCCTCAACTGAACCACTTAGCAGCTGCAGCAGCAGCAGCAGCAGTGCATAGATATCAAAGGGGATGAGAACAGTCAGGTAGGATCACATATGTCACCGTGAAACAATACTTCTCCTCTTAGCCAAAGCTAACAAAAGATTTCTGTTCTAGGTCAACCTAGAAGAGATCACTTAAGAGGTAAAGAAACTTAAACTCCATTAGCAAAGGCAGTTCAACATCTCAAGAAAACTTGTGCTAGGCACAAAACTCTTTTCTGGGGGCCTACTTTCCCTACAACCTCCTTATCCCATTCTGTACCCATTCCTTTGCTTCTCCCGTCCTGAAAATGCCACCTGTAAGACAGAATTACTTCGTTTTCCTTCTTAAAGTGTGATTGCATTCCATACATTCTTGTAATAACAAGTCATACATTTCCCTTCAGCAACCAAGAACTGACTCTTATATTGGCATTTGATAGATTGGTGAGCATACCTATCAGTGATAATAGCGCCCACCCCGCTTCCTGCAAGAACAGAACAAAACAAAACAAAACAAAAAAATTGCTTTCTTACATTTAATATGTTCGGATGGTGCCAGTCACTATTCACGCAGAGTCAAAAATCTCTTTTGTTTCTGTGTAAAAGGGAGGTCCTTTCAAGTCGTGAATGTTTCAGAAGTTTCATTTATTTGGAAGTGACCTAGCTATTCAATACACTGTCGTCACTTAGTTTAGCACCAGGATAGAAACTCAGGTAACCAAAACACCTGGAGGAACGATTGTAAGTTCAGTTCAGTTCAGTTGCTCAGTCGAGTCTGACTCTTTGTGACCCCGTGGCCTGCAGGACGCCAGGCTTCCCTGTCCATCACCAACTCCAGGGGCTTGCTCAAACTCATGTCCATCGAGTCAGTGATGCCATCCAACCATCTTATCCTCTGTCATCCCCTTCTCCTCTGCCTTCAATCAAGACTATGAGAGGCGGATATTTTAGAGTATAATTATTGTAAAGAGTTTGTCTAAAAGCTCATATCACATTTACATTTTTTACATTGGTTGTTGCTGTTTCCAGGTACTTTCTTGCTGACAAGCTTGTGACACATATAACAATAGAGCTATTTTTACCTTAGAATAAACCTAGGAACTATGAACATGTTGTGCTTAATGTTGTTGACTCTTAGACATGTCTATAGTGGAGGAGCAAAACCAAAAATACTAGATATTTAATATTGACTAGTTCCCAGTTCACGGGACTCTGACATTCATTTAGGTCAATGTCTTCTTGTATTTCCAGCAGTTTGATTTGGAAGGGCTGCCTTGTCTTGAGACCATTGAAATCAGAACTCAGAACTTGAGCAATATTATCAAAAAACACAAGGCTCACACTGACACATACCTTAATCCAGACAGACAGACAAGACATCTTCCAGTTTTCCGCCTGAGATTTAAAACATTTCTTTGAGCCGTTTTCCTGGGGAGTGGGGGGGGGGGGGAGTGGGGGTGGCAGCGAGGCAGGCTTGGGTAACAAGCTAATTGTTGGTCATTGCATATGCAAAGAACCAGCTTTCCGGGTTCCAAGGAAAAAAGTTTCCTTGGTACCCAATTTTGTTTGGATCTATAGACTCTCATGGCCCTCCTAGGTCAGGACATCTTTCCTTTCTGTAGTCCTCGTTTTATCCCTAAATCATAGACAGCTTGGATTGTCTCTGTGGGGTGGATGTATTGTCCTCGTGTTTGACCTGGCGGCAGTAGCGAGGTCCGAGAGCCTCTCCTGGAACCGGGCGTGGGGATGGGGCTCACCAGGAGCCCCTGGTGGAAGTGGGCAACGCGCCGGGAGTGTGCCAGGGGCGGGGCGATCCCGGGCGGCGCGGGTCGGGGTTCTGGTCGGGAGGGGGTGGGGGGCGGTAACAGTTGTGCTCTCGGGGGTCCCCACTGCAGCTGGAAACGCGCTGGGAGTGCGGCAGGGGCGGGGTGAACCCGGGTGGCGCGGGGCGGGGTTCGGCTCCTGGCGGGGGTGGGGGAGGGCTTCCCAGTTGTGCTCTCGGTGGTGGCCACTGCGGCTGGAAACGCGCCGGGAGCGCACCCGGGGCGGGGTAAACCTGGGCTGCGCGGGTCGAGATTTAGATGGCTGTGGGTGGGGGTTCGGTCCCAGTTGTGCTCTCGGGGGTCGCCACTGCGGCTAGGAACGCCCATTTCCTACGCTCCTGTGTCCCCAAGGATCCACATCTAGTGGGTGCAGCGGAGGGCTGCGGGCCACAGGTCAGGGAACTGGGACTGCTTGGAACAGGGAACCAAGTATTCCGCCCTCTGTTGGCACATTCTCGGAGCTCCCCAACCTGGCGGTTGCAGAAAGGCCTCGCCCTTGGTGTCAAGGCCTTTACCGCTCCACCCCTTTGCTGAAAAATCTCAGTCTGCACGGTTTTCCCAAGCAGCCTAGTGTCCCCTGGAAGTCCAAGGGACAGAACACTGAACTCTGGCCGGCTGGCCCAGCCCTGCTTCTGGCACTTTGTAAGCCAGCGGGCCCTTGAGCACCTGCTGGGATGGGAAAGGGAAGGGTCCACGGATTGCACCCTAGAAACTTAGTAGGGTGCATGGATTTCAAACCCTGGTGGCCGCCCAGGCAGCAAAGAAGGGGGGAGGGCACCTTGCTGCTCTTTCATGGCAGAATCTGTGGCTGTCCTGATGCGTGGGCCTTTTCATGGGGACCTTGTGCAATAAAAGTTTGGTGTTTTGGTACTGAAATAGAAATTGTAAAAAGTTTAAATTATGTGGTGGTGTAATTAAAAAACAAAACAAAACAAAACCAAGCCCCAAGTGTTTGGCACAGGGAGGGTTAAGTATTGAAGGCCTGTTTTCCTTGCACTGTGGTATTCTATCAAGAAGTGTGCAGGATTTTTTTTTTTTTTTTTAAGAAAAGTGTTCGAAGTGAGGGAAACAGGAAACCCAGAGGTGCCCCTGTATTTTGGGGAAGGCCTTAGGAGGTCACTTGGAAATGCTGCTGGCTGTGGGGGAGGGGGGCAGATGGGCTGTGCAGGCTTGTCCTTTGCATTCATGTTCTTGTGTGTAGAAACCCAGCTCGGAGCCATCTCCTGATGTGTAAGAATTTCGCAGACAAACCTTGAGCTAAGCAATGCATTTGTTCCTGAGGAAATGTTTGTCTTAAGCGATGTAAATATCCTATGTATATCTGCTGGACTCTGGCTTCAGGTCGGTTCCCCCAATAGGCTCAGAAGTGACTTGAACAAAACAGTATGTTTTCCTCGTACCTTGTTCTCCTAATCTATGTTAAGGAAATGATATATTTGCCTGGAATACTGCCTTTCTTCAAGATTCATGTCAATCAGTTTTTGGCCCAGGATGACTCACCTGCTGCCAATGTGACCTCAAGGCATGTCGTGGGGGAGGGGCCTGGTGCCATTCCCTGAGACAGTGCCTTTCTTTCCTTAGCTGACTGCTAGTGCCTGTAGAATATCTGGCTAGAGCCCAGCAGGGCGTACACCCCGCCTCAAGTCTAAGTCAGCAGCTTTCTCTATCTCATTTATACTTTAATAACAATTGATGACACAAAAGCTCTGAGCGATGAAATCATATCAAATCTTCATTTCAGATTGAAGATGCATTCCATGGTATTGCCATCTTAAGTCTTTCCATTGTTATGGAATACCTGTCCATGTATTCAGGATAGTTTTCAGCCAGGGTGTATAAGTTCCAGTGTGCCAGTCTTGTCATCCTCGTTACATCCATGGCAAAGTGTTGTATTCATGTTGACATTATTGAAAGGGAATTTTTTTTAATTCCTTTTCAGATTATTATCTGGTAATATATACAGAAAAAACTGTGTAATCTTTCGTTTTTATCAGTTTGGACAGCTTGATAGTTGTCTTTAATTTCTTTCCTTTCTCATACTTTAAGATTTTCCGGGCACCGTACATGTACTGCCTCACCCCTAATCTCAGTCATGTGTTCAAAGAACTTCTGTCCTTTATTTGTTTACTTATTTTTTGCAACATTGAATTCGTTTTGACTATGCTGGGTCTCTGCTGCAAGATGGAAGTTGCTAGGACCTCTGGACTGCAGTCTTCCATCTCTTACTGACCTCTTGTTGACCTCTGCAGAATCCTGGTTGGTGGGAGCTTGTTAGTTCCTCGTTCCTTACCAGGACCTCCTGTGGTAAGTGTTTTTCTCTTCTCTGTTGCCTTGTAAGGGTGGATGGTCATTGGCATCCCAAAGCTAGCTAGAAGTCAATTATTTAGGCAGGCTTGTGCATAGATATGGGAGAAGGCAATGGCACCCCACTCCTGGAAAATCCCAAGGACGGAGGAGCCTGGTAGGCTGCAGTCCATGGGGTGGCTAAGAGTCGGACACCACTGAGCGACTTCATTTTCACTTTTCACTTTCATGCATAGGAGGAGGAAATGGCAACCCACTCCAGTGTTCTTGCCTAGAGAACCCCAGGGACTGCGGGGCCTCATGGGCTGCCGTCTTTGGGGTCGCACAGAGTTGGACACTACTGAAACGACTTAGCAGCAGCAGCGGCGGCAGCAGCAGCAGAAGCAGTGCATCGATATCAAAAGGGCTGCAAACAGTCAGGAAGGATCACATATGTCACCGTGAAACACTACTTCTCCACTTAGCCAAAGCTAACAAAAGATTTCTGTTCTAGGTCAACCTAGAAGAGATCACTTAAGAGGTAAAGAAACTTAAACTCCATTAGCAAAGGCAGTTCGACATCTCAAGAAAACTTGTGCTAGGCACAGAACTCTTTTCTGGGGGTTCACTTTCCCTACAACCTCCTTATCCCGTTCTGTACCCATTCCTTTGCTTCTCCCATCCTGAAACGGCCACCTGTAAGACAGAACTACTTTGTTTTCCTTCCTCAAGTGCCATTGCATTCCACATACTTTCTTGTAATAACAAGTCATACATTTCCCTTCAGCAACCAAGAACTGACTTTTATATTGGCATTCGCTATAGCCCGCCCCCCTCCCCCCACCCCCAAGAACAGAAAAAAACAAAACAAAACAAAACAATTGCTTTCGTACATTTAACATGTCAGGATGGTGCCAGACACTATTCATGGAGAGTCAAAAATCTCTTTTGTTTCTGTGTAAAAGGGAGGTCCTTTCAAGTCGTGAATGTTTCAGAACTTTCATTTATTTGGAAATGACCTAGCTATTCAATACACTGTCGTCACAAGGATAGAAACTCGGGTAACCAAAACACTTGGAGAAACGTTTGTTAGTTCAGTTCAGTTCAGTTGCTCAGTCGTGTCTGACTCTTTGGGACCCCGTGGCCTGAAGGACGCCAGGCTTCCGTGTCCGTCACCAGCTCCAGGGGCTTGCTCAAACTCATGTCCATCGAGTCAGTGATGCCATCCAACCATCTTATCCTCTGTCATCCCCTTCTCCTCTGCCTTCAATCAAGACTATGAGAGGCAGATATTTTAGAGTATAATTATTGTAAAGAGTTTGTCTAAAAGCTCATATCACATTTACATTTTTTACTTTTGTTGTTGTCGTTTCCAGGTACTTTCTTGCTGACAAGCTTGTGACAGATATAACAATAGAGCAATTTTTACCTCAAAAGAAACCTAGGCACTATGAACATGTTGTGCTTAATGTTGTTGACTCTTAGACATGTCTATAATGGAGGAGCAAAACCAAAAATACTAGATATTTAATATTGACTAGTTCCCAGTTCACGGGACTCTGACATTCATTTAGGTCAATGTTTTCTTGTATTTCCAGCAGTTTGATTTGGAAGGGCTGCCTTGTCTTGAGACCATTGAAATCAGAACACAGAACTTGAGCAATATTATCAAAAAACACAGGGCTCACACTGACACATACCTTAATCCAAACAGACAGACAAGACATCTTCCAGGTTTCCGCCTGAGATTTAAAATATTTCTTTGAGCCAGTCTTCTGGGGAGTGGGGGGATGGGGGTGGCAGCGAGGCAGGCTTGGGTAACAAGCTAATTTTTGGTCATTGCATATGCAAAGAACCAGCTTTCCGGGTTCCAAGGAAAAAAGTTTCCTTGGTAACCAACTTTGTCTGGTTCTATAGAATATCATGGCCCTCCTAGTTCAGGTCATCTTGCCTTTCTGTAGTCCTCGTTTTATCCCTAAATCACAGACAGCTTGGATTGTCTCTGTGGGGTGTATGTATTGACCTCATGTTTGACCTGGCGGCAGCAGCGAGGTCCGAGAGCCTCTCCTGGAACCGGGCGTGGGGACGGGGCTCACCGAGAGCCACTGGTGAAGGTGGGCAGCGCCCCTGGAGCGCGGCAGGGGCGGGGCGAACCCGGGTGGTGCAGGGCGGGTGGCGGCTCCTGGCGGGGTTGGGGGAGGGCTTCCCAGTTGTGCTCTCGGAGATGGCCACTGCGGCTGGAAACGCTCTGGGAGCGCACCAAGGGCGGGGTAAACCTGGGCTGCACAGGTCGAGATTCCGCTCGCTGTGGGTGGGTGGTCGGTCCCTGTTGTGCTCCCGGGGGTCGCCAATGTGGCTGGGAACCCGCCGGGAGCCCGGCAGGGCCGGGGCGAAACCTGGCGGCGCGGGGCGGGGTGGGGGGTCCGTTCGCAGCAGGGGTCGGCTCCTGGCGGGGGTGGGGGAGGGCTTTCCAGATGTGCTGTTGGGGGTCGCCATTGCGGCTGGGAAAGCCCATTTCGTGAACTCCTGGATCCCCAAGGATCGGCATCCATTGGCCACAGCGGAGGGGTGCGGAACACAGGTAAGGGAACGGGGACTGCCTGGAGCAGGGAACCATGTATTCCGCCCTGTGTTGGCACAGTCTCAGAGCTCCCCAACCTGGCGGTCGCAGAAAGGCCTCGTCTTTGGGGTCAAGGCCTTTACCGCTCCACCCCTCTGCTGAAAAACCTCAGAGTCTGCACGGTTTTCCCAAGCAGCCTAGTGTCCGCTGGAAGTCCAAGGGACAGAACCCTGAATTCTGGCCGGCTGGCCCAGCCCTGCTTCTGGCACTTTGTAGGCCAGCGGGCCCTGGAGCACCTGCTAGGATGGGAAAGGGAAGGGTACGCGAATTGCACCCTGGTGGCCGCCGAGGCAGCAAAGAAGTGGGGAGGGCACCTTACTCCCCTTTAATGGCAGACAGAATCTGTGGCTGTCCTGCTGCGTGGGCCATTTCATGGGGACCTTGTGCAATAAAAGTTTACCGGTGACCTTAGGGAACTTCCCAGTGTGCTTCTGACAGATGAGGGATGCTGTGGAGTTGGCGGGGTCTCTCAGGACTCCGCTGGGTTTGGCGCACTGGAAGAGGGCCTCATCTCCAGGGAAGGCAGGAACCTCAGGCTTCCTCTCTTTTTCGGACTCCGACCGCAGGGTCCCTGCAGAGTTGGGACAAGAGAGTCAGGAATCGTCTTGTCTGAGGAAGGGAACTCCGCTTGCCTCTCGAGGTGCTCAGGGGGTCTCAGGCCCCTTGTTCAGCTGTGTGTGGAACCTGCGGGTGTTTCCGGACGATGCACGACAGTGACAGTGCCCCTTCGTGTTGTGCCTTCACCCACTGGCTTGCCTTCGAAGAGGTGTCCGGGCCTCGGGTTCTTTTCAAGAGCAGACAGGGAAATTGGGGTCTTTCGGCATGTGGGACCACCCACGGGGCTAGTCTCAAATTTCCTAGTGAGGTCGGCTTCATCCTGAGGTGTGCCGGGAAGGCCGGGGACCCTTCAAGACAACGCAGGGGGATCGACTCTCCTGTCGCGGTCAGGAGGGTAGAAGGGGCTCGGATGAAGTGGGGCCGGAACCCTCGGTGTTCCCCTCGAGGGAACCCGGCGTGTCCGGGGACATTTGGGGGTCGCAGGAAGGCTGTCAGGGACCGTTTCGCCCTTCAGGGCGGAACAGGGGACTTCCCTTGAGACGCCGTGGCGGGCAAGGGCCTCATCTTGCCAAGAGGTGGGAACCACGTGGTTTTTCTCGAGTTGCGGCGGGATTCTCGAGTTACGACGGGGATCTCAGCCTTCCCCTTGGGTTGGCCCTGGGAAGCCCAATCTTCCCCTCGGGTTGCGAGGGAAAGCTGGGGGTTGCGCTCGAGTCACTGCAGGGCCAAAGAGACCTCACCTATGCGTGTGTCCGGACCTCATATTCCTCTCCAGGGAAGGCAGGGATCTCGGGGTTGCATTCCAGGCTCCCCCGGGGATTCAGGCCTCGTCTCGAGGGGAAGCCAAGGACTCTGCTCTCCTCTCGAGTCGCGACGCGGGTCTCTTGGAGCCCCCTGAGCGGCCTCAAGGGAGTCCAGCCTCCTCTTCCGTTTGGAGAGAGGACCCGGGATTGCTCTCCAGGCCATGCAGGAAAAGAAGGCCCTCAGCTCGCGAGGACGGGGGCGTCTCAGGGGTTTCCTCGAGCTGCGGCGCCCGTGGGGGTTTTCTCCCGAGGCACGACGAGGATCTCAGGGAGCCTCTCGTGCGGCGCCAGGGAAGTCAGGTCTCCATGCGCGTGGCGAGGGGGAGCGCGTCCTGGCTCTCGAGTCACGGGAGGGGACTAGGGCCTCGAGACGCGTTGAAGAAGGACTCTCGAGGTCTTTCTCGGGGGGCGGCGGGAAACCCTCGTGTCCCTCGCCTTCTGCCGGGGACCTTAGGGACCTTCCCAGGGTGCCTCTGAGAGGCGAGGGATCCTGTGGAGGTGGCTGGGCCGCTCGGGACTCCGCTGGGTCTGGCGCAACGGAAGAGGGCCTCACCTCGAGGGGAGGCAGGAACCTCAGGCTTCCTCTCCGTTTGGGACTCCGACCGCAGGGTCCCTGCAGTGTTGGGACAGGAGAGTCAGGCCTCGTCTTGCCTGAGGAAGGGAACCCCGCTGGCCTCTCGAGTTGCTCAGGGGGTCTTAGGCCCCTCGTCGAGCTGTGTGTGGCACCCGCGGGTCTTTGCGGACGATGCACGGGGGTGGCAGTGCCCCTTCGTGTTGTGCCTTAACCCACAGGGTTGCCTTCGAAGAGGGGTCCGGGCCTCGGGTCCTTCTCAAGGGCGGACCGGGGAATCGGGGGCGTTCGGCATGTGGCCCCACCCACGTGGCTCGTCTCGAATTTCCTCGTGAGACCGGCCTCATCCTGAGGTGCGCCGGGAAGGCCGGGAACCCCTTCCAGACCACGCAGGGGCATCGCCTCTCCTGTCGCGATCAGGAGGGGAGAAGGGGCTCAGAGGAAGCAGTGCCGGGACCCTCGGTGTTCCCCTCGAGGGAACCCGGCGTGTCGGGGGACTTTTGGGGGTCGCAGGAAGGCTGTCAGGGACCGTTTCGCCCTTCAGGGCGGAACAGGGGATTTCCCTTGAGACGCCGTGGCGGGCAAGGGCCTCATCTTGCCAAGAGGTGGGAACCACGTGGTTTTTCTCGAGTTGCGGCGGGATTCTCGAGTTACGACGGGGATCTCAGCCTTCCCCTTGGGTTGGCCCTGGGAAGCCCAATCTTCCCCTCGGGTTGCGAGGGAAAACTGGGGGTTGCGCTCGAGTCACTGCAGGGCCGAAGAGACCTCACCTAGGCGTGTGTCCGGGACCTAATATTCCTCTCCAGGGAAGGCAGGGATCTCGGGGTTGCATTCCAGGCTCCCCCGGGGAGTCAGGCCTCGTCTCGAGGGGAAGCCAAGGACTCCGCTCTCCTCTCGAGTCGCGACGCGGGTCTCTTGGAGCCCCCTGAGCGGCCTCAAGGGAGTCCAGCCTCCTCTTCCGTTTGGAGAGAGGACCCGGGATTGCTCTCCAGGCCATGCAGGAAAAGAAGGGCCTCAGCTCGCGAGGACGGGGGAGTCTCAGGGGTTTCCTCGAGCTGCGGCGCCCGTGGGTGCCGGGGTCCAGCCCCGGCTGATCCAGGGTCTTCGAAGGAGAGACGGCTAGGCGACCTATTCAAATGTTAATTAGATATAATAAAGAGGAATAGAATGATGATAGCTCAGTAGGAAAATTCAGTGGAGAAAAGAAGCTGAGCGGCTTGGTTTACGCGGAAAATCAATATAACCCGTGACACCAGGTTAGCTCTGACCACGGAGGCCGCAGGCGCCCTCTCGAATAGCGGAAGATGCCCCACCTTAGACACCTTCTCGAGTGGGTCTTAGAAGCCCAGGCAAATAAATGGTCGCAGAGGACATCCACGCTCCAGATGGACACTCAGCTAGAAGTTAAAGGGAAGAATGACATGGGGAGACCAAGCGTTGGTGAGCAAGGCCCATAGCTTTATTTTCAACAGGGGCTTTTATACCCTAAGTTACACATAGAGGACAATAGGGGATGCAAAATCAGCAGTCTTTGATGCTTATCAAAAACCAGGGTTTCTTTCCTGCAGATTTATCGTATACAAATGGTTTAGGTGATTTACATCATCTTCTGGCCAGAGGCCTATTAACATTTTATGACTCTTGACAAGGACTTATCAACAAAGACTTATTTTCTCTAAGAGTAATTATTTTAAGGTTTGGCGCCATCCTCCGAAGATAAGATTACGTTCCTATAGGGTGGATGTGTAATGGGTTTACAAAGAAAGAATTTACTACCTTAAGGGTCTAAAGTTACTAACACCAAGGCCACTACTTATTTTTTCTACATACCAACTATATTAATTAATGCACATTCAAGGATACAATTCAAGGGATGTGAAAACTTGGCAACAAACATTGGCTCATCAATGAAATCTTTTACTAGTTTTATTCTGACAGTTTCTAATTCTCTGAGAGGCTCTAAGCTATTTGAATATCTTAAGCTTCCCGTGCCTCTGGAGGCTGGGAGACTGTAAACAATCGTATGCATAGCTGTAGGTGTCCGGGTAAACTTGTCAGGCGAGTTAGAGAGCCATCTGAGGGGTTTGGATTTAAACACTCCTAATTGCCCAGGAACTTTATTAATTGGAGCTGTAAGTTAACTCTTTGACAGAGAGAGTGAGATGGTGGTGGGGGACAGCCCCCAGTAAAGTCAGAGGCGAGAGCACAAAGCAATAAAGTAGGCAGACTCTGGTTTTTGGGGGGTAGATGCTCGAGAATATCCGGGGGCACACCCGAGGATTGATCCCGCCTTTACGTATGCCGAGCCCCCTTCCTCATGACCTTTGTCACGAGTGGAATGTCTCTCGCCGGCTCCCGGCATCTCCCCCTTTTTTATTTCTTAAAACAGCCAGATGTAGCTCAGTCGCGAGCCTCTGAATGCTCTGCCGAAGAATCCTGACAATACAAGGAAGAATGAATATGAGAAGCAGAATTAAAACAGCCACAGTAACATAGCTAAGGAAGGTAGACAGCATATTTTTTCCTGAAATGTAGTTAGAGAAAGTATGGAAGAAATCATTTGCTGTTCCAGCGGCAGTAAAATCTAATCGGGAGTGTTCCATAGTTGCTATTTGATTGTGAAGTTTCCCTAAGTCTAGACCAATGTCAGAGCTGTTCCAGATACCTGAAATATGGTTTTTAATCTTTTCCCATTCAAAATCTGTCTCATTTACTTTCAGGGGTGTTACACATATCCACCGATAGTCAGCATGACAGGACAATGCCATTTTCACCTTTAAAGCCTGCAATTCAGTCCCAATATGTATTACTGCTTCCTCTAGGGCGTCTACCCTCATTTCTAATTTCCTGTCTATAGCTTCCTGTGTTGCCAATGCTAAAGAAACATTTTTGGACATAGAATCAACATATTGAGCAGTATGTACTTGTTGAGTCAATGATATTGCTGTCACAGTAACAGAAGTGATTGCACTTATCAAAGCTGCTATTCCCAAGATAAGTAAGCCCACAAACCGTCGGGTTCGCATTAAATCCTGCAGTTGTTGTGATACAGCCAAACCGTAATTATCATACCAATAAGAATGCACAGACACAGGTATCATGAGATAGGGTGGGCGTTTCAACACAACAAAAGAACAAACATTATATTGGGGGGTCAAACAAGATGAAAGCACACATTGTTCACAACACCACTACCACAAAGGAGCAAACATTATATTGAGGGTTTAAACAAGATGAGCCAGGAAGCAGCTGCAGGCGTCGGCCCCGGGGAGCAGTGTCCCCAGCATCAGGAGGCAGAACGCGAGCGGCAAGCTGTGGGCCTCGGCGCTTACGGCGGGCGGAGGGGCGGGGCTCGCGGCCTTGGGCTAGCCGCCGCGGCTTGGGCTCTCAGCGTTCCCCTCTCGCCGGCGGGAGCACGCTGGTCTGGACTGCATTCCGCGGGCGCGCTTTCCTCTCTGGCCCTCACTCACCGCACAGACTTCTTTGCTCTAGGTCGCAGGGTGCAGCGAGAAGGGTACTGGGCGCTGCTGGCGGCGCGGAGGCGAGAGCTGGCTGGGGGAGGGGGAGCGAGCGAGTGCGCGCCGCGAACCTGGTCTTTGGGGAACGTGACATGACGAATTTGTCTGAGATCCAAATCGAAGAATCTGCATTCTGTAGAAATATACAAGCATACCCTCTCCCACAAGTTAGCAACACATCTGGCCTTTTTCACTCTCCAGTATGGAGGTCTTTTTACTTGACCAGGGGCCGAGTCGTAGCCTGTAATTCAGGCATCTAGTGTCTCATCATTGTAGTCTGCCCCTGTGTGTTTACGTTTAAGTGATTAATTACAATTTGGACATAACTATTTGTCTAGCTGTTTACCTAGAGATATGAAATTTATACCTTGAACCAGCTGCATTTTGATGGTGAATTTTGTGAGAATTTTTGGCCTTATCAATCTTTTTATTTAAGTTTAAAACAATTACTTTAGTCAATGCATCTGCCAAAGCATTTCCTTCATGTAAAGGGCCGGGCAAGCTGGAATGGGCTCTATGTCCCACAAAATATTTTTTATCTCTGTGTTTAATCTTTCTGTAAATCAGATAACAAGGAGAAGATAGTAGTTTTATTTTTTGGAATATTAGCAGTTTCAATATGAGGAAACAACCCTACAATATATCAGGAGTCAGTCAAAAGATTAAAGGTGTGGTCTCCTAAATGTTGAAAGGCCTAAATAACTGCTTGTAACTCAGTCTTGACATTTTATTCCCTTGAATTAAAAGATCTTTTAAAGGCCTTGGAGCTGTAATTTCCTGCACCCAAAAGGCTAGATCACTAGATTCAAATGTTTTGTGGCTCTTATCTTGAGAAGTCAAGTTTTTTCTTTTCTGATAATAAGGTAAAAGCAAAAGCTATGTTACTCTTTAACCTTTATTAATTTATACAGTTTTGGTAGACAGTGAGATCAAGACTTTAATTTCTCAATATAATCAGAATCTACTACACCATGCACCACCGAAATTTCTTTTTTTCTTTCTTTTTTTTTTTATTTGAAAAGAAAGCGAGCTACGCCCCAGGACAAATCTTCCAAAGTCCTCGGGTAGGGGGCCAGCCACTCCCGTTGGAATTGAAGTAAGCGGCACGTCAGGGGTTAATATTGTTGCTCAATCCTCTTGCCTTTTCTCCTAGCCTGGGTGAGACCCCCCCTGAGGGGGTTTTCTCCAAGGAGCACGCTCTGCATATTGTGTACTAAAAGCTCCTTTGTTTAAAAAACTTTTTATCTTCCTCAGGCTTAGGCAACTCTTTGAGAGGCTTTGGGGGCAAAGTGGGGAACTCCTGGGTCCTGGGAGGCACAAACGGAGGCGGTGGCAATCGCCTTAAATCAGAAAGTGGTGGATAAGTTTTTTAAAGGTTTGCGCAGAGGGGGAGGGAGCTCGCCAGGGCGCTCAGCCGCAGCGTCCTGTAAGCCCTCTCCTTCCTTGGGAGGTAAAGCACTTTCTCCCTCTTTTTTTTTTTTTTTCCAATAGCAGAAATTATGATCTGTGCAGAAAGTGGAGACTCACCACCATCCACCGCTATAGCTTCTCTCATAGGCTATTTAACAGCCTCATGACGGAGGTCCAGGACATGTCTAATCATAATACACAGAGCCAATAAACATTTGTCTATTCTTAGATGCAGAGAAACCCATTTTTTTTTGAGAATATTTTTATTTATTTTGTACCCTCTTTACCCTATCTAAACTGCAGAGGGGACTAAAAAAGAAGCCTCAAGGTGAGGATCAAATTTATCCTTGGGACTAGAGAAAACCCCTTTCCGGGAAACTCCTAGCGGAGGCCCTTTACCCCCACATGGAGGAGGAGGCATGGGGGGATGGGAGCGTCCCGTATTTCTCTTCTCCTGTTCTGGAGATCTTTTAACTGTTTGGTGACTAAATCTTACAGACTGTCTGATAAGGGATGTTTCCCTCAAGCTCCTAGGAACGGGTGGTCTGACAGGGGAAGTTTCTCTTAGGCCTTTTGGGGCATCATTGTTTAAGAGATGCCGATCTCCATCAGAGTGATATTTAGCTATTATCTCGCCTAAATTCTCTTTTTCTTTTGGGGAAGGCTGATCTTGTTTCTCATCCCTAACTTTAAGTTGTTCCTGAGTAGTCATGGCTGCTAACATTTTTCTTAGTTGCCGATAGTCAGGTGGGTCTTCATTTTTCTCATTTTTCTGAGGTTTAACTACAGTTTCGACCTCATTTTCCTCTTTAAAGGTTACTTTTTTAGATTCAGGGGCAGGTTTAGCCACAGCATTTTCTTCACTATCCCCTTTAAGATGTACTTTTTCTGAATCGGGGGCAGGGTCTAAGACATCTCTAATGATGTTCCATAAGGAAAAAGCGTCATTAGGGACATTTTCTGAGCCATGTTCGGCATGGTAAGTTTTTAGCTGTTTTCCTACTTTTTCCCAGACATCTAAGTTAACAGAGCCTTCGTCTGGGAACCAGGGACAGTGCTCTTGTACAAATGAAAAAAATGATTGAATGGCAGATTTTTTAACTTTGATTCCTCTTTTATTTAATAACTGTAAGATTACTCCTATAAAGAGCTGTCTTTCATTTGATTCAGTGTTACCCATGTCAGAAAATTAAGTATAGTAAAAGATTTTGCTTTTAGCTATCAAAAGATCAGGCTTTTCTTTGGCCTTTTAACTTCAGAAACTGTTTTCTCTCTCTAAGTCTAACACTTTAACACTTTCAACACTTCCCACTCCTCTCGCCCTGTCTGTCCTACAGGGGGGTCCGCGGCACCCTTGAGTGGGGTCCTAGCCGTCCCGAACACTGGAAGGACATTAGGGCTGATGACCCAGATTGTCCCGGGGGGGGGAACAGAAGGCTGGTGACCCAAACTGTTCCGAGGGGGGAGCAGTAGAGCTGATGACCCAAACTGCTCCGTGGGGGAACAAGAGAGCTGATGACCCAGTTGTTCCGAGAACGGGGGAGCAAAAGGGCTGATGACCCTAATTGCTTTGGGGAGCTTACCTTCGAAAAACCTGTTTCGGGCGCCACCTGCCGGGGTCCAGCCCCGGCTGATCCAGGGTCTTCGAAGGAGAGACGGCTAGGCGACCTATTCAAATGTTAATTAGATATAATAAAGAGGAATAGAATGAGGATAGCTCAGTAGGAAAATTCAGTGGAGAAAAGAAGCTGAGTGGCTTGGTTTACGCTGAAAATCAATATAACCCGTGACACCAGGTTAGCTCTGACCACGGAGGCCGCAGGCGCCCTCTCGAATAGCGGAAGGTGCCCCACCTTAGACACCTTCTCGAGTGGGTCTTAGAAGCCCAGGCAAATAAATGGTCGCAGAGGACATCCACGCTCCAGATGGACACTCAGCTAGAAGTTAAAGGGAAGAATGACATGGGGAGACCAAGCGTTGGTGAGCAAGGCCCATAGCTTTATTTTCAACAGGGGCTTTTATACCCTAAGTTACACATAGAGGACAATAGGGGATGCAAAATCAGCAGTCTTTGATGCTTATCAAAAACCAGGGTTTCTTTCCTGCAGATTTATCGTATACAAATGGTTTAGGTGATTTACATCATCTTCTGGCCAGAGGCCTATTAACATTTTATGACTCTTGACAAGGACTTATCAACAAAGACTTATTTTCTCTAAGAGTAATTATTTTAAGGTTTGGCGCCATCCTCCGAAGATAAGATTACGTTCCTATAGGGTGGATGTGTAATGGGTTTACAAAGAAAGAATTTACTACCTTAAGGGTCTAAAGTTACTAACACCAAGGCCACTACTTATTTTTTCTACATACCAACTATATTAATTAATGCACATTCAAGGATACAATTCAAGGGATGTGAAAACTTGGCAACAAACATTGGCTCATCAATGAAATCTTTTACTAGTTTTATTCTGACAGTTTCTAATTCTCTGAGAGGCTCTAAGCTATTTGAATATCTTAAGCTTCCCGTGCCTCTGGAGGCTGGGAGACTGTAAACAATCGTATGCATAGCTGTAGGTGTCCGGGTAAACTTGTCAGGCGAGTTAGAGAGCCATCTGAGGGGTTTGGATTTAAACACTCCTAATTGCCCAGGAACTTTATTAATTGGAGCTGTAAGTTAACTCTTTGACAGAGAGAGTGAGATGGTGGTGGGGGACAGCCCTCAGTAAAGTCAGAGGCGAGAGCACAAAGCAATAAAGTAGGCAGACTCTGGTTATTGGGGGGTAGATGCTCGAGAATATCCGGGGGCACACCCGAGGATTGATCCCGCCTTTACGTATGCCGAGCCCCCTTCCTCATGACCTTTGTCACGAGTGGAATGTCTCTCGCCGGCTCCCGGAACGTGGGGGTTTTCTCCCGAGGCACGACGAGGATCTCAGGGAGCCTCTCGTGCGGCGCCAGGGAAGTCAGGTCTCCATGCGCGTGGCGAGGGGGAGCGCGTCCTGGCTCTCGAGTCACGGGAGGGGACTAGGGCCTCGAGACGCGTTGAAGAAGGACTCTCGAGGTCTTTGTCGGGGGGCGGCGGGAAACCCTCGTGTCCCTCGCCTTCTGCCAGGGACCTTAGGGAACTTCCCAGGGTGCCTCTGAGAGGCGAGGGATCCTGTGGAGGTGGCGGGGCCCCTCGGGACTCCGCTGGGTCTGGCACAACGGAAGAGGGCCTCACCTCGAGGGGAGGCAGGAACCTCAGGCTTCCTCTCCGTTTCGGACTCCGACCGCAGGGTCCCTGCAGAGTTGGGACAGGAGAGTCAGGCCTCGTCTTGTCTGAGGAAGGGAACCCCGCTTGCCTCTCGAGTTGCTCAGGGGGTCTCAGGCCCCTCGTCGAGCTGTGTGTGGAACCCGCGGGTCTTTGCGGACGATGCACGGGGGTGGCAGTGCCCCTTCGTGTTGTGCCTTCACCCACAGGGTTGCCTTCGAAGAGGGGTCCGGGCCTCGGGTCCTTCTCAAGGGCGGACCGGGGAACCGGGGGCGTTCGGCATGTGGCACCACCCACGTGGCTCGTCTCGAATTTCCTCGTGAGACCGGCCTCATCCTGAGGTGCGCCGGGAAGGCCGGGAACCCCTTCCAGACCACGCAGGGGAATCGCCTCTGCTGTCGCGATCAGGAGAGGAGAAGGGGCTCAGAGGAAGCGGTGCCGGGACCCTCGGTGTTCCCCTCGGGGGAACCCGGCGTGTCGGGGGACTTTTGGGGGTCGCAGGAAGGCTGTCAGGGACCGTTTCGCCTTTCAGGGTGGAACAGGGGACTTCCCTTGAGACGGCGTCGCGGGCAAGGGCCTCATCTTGCCAAGAGGTGGGAACCACGTGGTTTTTCTCGAGTTGCGGCGGGATTCTCCAGTTACGACGGGGATCTCAGCCTTCCCCTTGGGTTGGCCCTGGGAAGCCCAAACTTCCCCTCGGGTTGCGATGGAAAGCTGGGGGTTGCGCTCGAGTCACTGCAGGGCCGAAGAGACCTCACCTAAGCGTGTGTCCGGGACCTAATATTCCTCTCCAGGGAAGGAAGGGATCTCGGGGTTGCACTCCAGGCTCCCCCGGGGAGTCAGGCCTCGTCTCGAGGGGAAGCCAAGGACTCCGCTCTCCTCTCGAGTCGCGATGCGGGACTCTTGGAGCCCCGTGAGCGGCCTCAAGGGAGTCCAGCCTCCTCTTCCGTTTGGAGAGAGGACCCGGGATTGCTCTCCAGGCCATGCAGGAAAAGAAGGCCCTCGGCTCACCAGGACGGGGGCGTCTCAGGGGTTTCCTCGAGCTGCGGCGCCCGTGGGGGTTTTCTCCCGAGGCACGACGAGGATCTCAGGGAGCCTCTCGTGGGGCGCCAGGGAAGTCAGGTCTCCATGCGCGTGGCGAGGGGGAGCGCGTCCTGGCTCTCGAGTCACGGGAGGGGACTAGGGCCTCGAGACGCGTTGAAGAAGGACTCTCGAGGTCTTTCTCGGGGGGCGGCGGGAAACCCTCGTGTCCCTCGCCTTCTGCCGGGGACCTTAGGGAACTTCCCAGGGTGCCTCTGAGAGGCGAGGAATCCTGTGGAGGTGGCGGGGCCCCTCGGGACTCCGCTGGGTCGGGCGCAACGGAAGAGGGCCTCGCCTCGAGGGGAGGCAGGAACCTCAGGCTTCCTCTCCGTTTCGGACTCCGACCGCAGGGTCCCTGCAGAGTTGGGACAGGAGAGTCAGGCCTCGTCTTGTCTGAGGAAGGGAACCCCGCTGGCCTCTCGAGTTGCTCAGGGGGTCTCAGGCCCCTCGTCGAGCTGTGTGTGGAACCCGCGGGTCTTTGCGGACGAAGCACGGGGGTGGCAGTGCCCCTTCGTGTTGTGCCTTCACCCACAGGGTTGCCTTCGAAGAGGGATCCGGGCCACGGGTCCTTCTCAAGAGCGGACTGGGGAATCGGGGGCGTTCGGCATGTGGCCCCACCCACGTGGCTCGTCTCGAATTTCCTCGTGAGACCGGCCTCATCCTGAGGTGCGCCGCGAAGGCCGGGAACCCCTTCCAGACCACGCAGGGGAATCGCCTCTCCTGTCGCGATCAGGAGGGGAGAAGGGGCTCAGAGGAAGCGGTGCCAGGACCCTCGGTGTTCCCCTCGGGGGAACCCGGCGTGTCGGGGGACTTTTGGGGGTCGCAGGAAGGCTGTCAGGGACCGTTTCGCCCTTCAGGGTGGAACAGGGGACTTCCCCTGAGACGCCGTCGCGGGCAAGGGCCTCATCTTGCCAAGAGGTGGGAACCACGTGGTTTTTCTCGAGGTGCGGCGGGATTCTCGAGTTACGACGGGGATCTCAGCCTTCTCCTTGGGTTGGCCCTGGGAAGCCCAATCTTCCCCTCGGGTTGCGAGGGAAAGCTGGGGTTTGCGCTCGAGTCACTGCAGGGCCGAAGAGACCTCACCTAGGCGTGTGTCCGGGACCTAATTTTCCTCTCAAGGGAAGGCAGGGATCTCGGGGTTGCATTCCAGGCTCCCCCGGGGAGTCAGGCCTCGTCTCGGGGGGAAGCCAAGGACTCCGCTCTCCTCTCGAGTCGCGACGCCGGTCGCTTGGAGCCCCCTGAGCGGCCTCAAGGGAGTCCAGCCTTCTCTTCCGTTTGGAGAGAGGACCCGGGATTGCTCTCCAGGCCATGCAGGAAAAGAAGGCCCTCAGCTCGCGAGGACGGGGGCGTCTCAGGGGTTTCCTCGAGCTGCGGCTCCCGTTTGGATTTTCTCCCGAGGCACGACGAGGATCTCAGGGAGCCTCTCGTGCGGCGCCAGGGAAGTCAGGTCTCCATGCGCGTGGCAAGGGGGAGCGCGTCATGGCTCTCGAGTCACGGGAGGGGTCTAGGGCCTCGAGACGCGTTGAAGAAGGACTCTCGAGGTCTTTCTCGGGCGGTGGCGGAAAAACCTCGTTTCCCTCGCCTTCTGACGGGGACCTTAGGGAACTTCCCAGGGTGCCTCTGAGAGGCGAGGGATCCTGTGGAGGTGGCGGGGCCCCTCGGGACTCCACTGGGTCTGGCGCAACGGAAGATGGCCTCACCTCGAGGGGAGGCAGGAACCTCAGGCTTCCTCTCCGTTTCGGACTCCGACCGCAGGGTCCCTGCAGAGTTTGGACAGGAGAGGCAGGCCTCGTCTTGTCTGAGGAAGGGAACCCCGCTTGCCTCTCGAGTTGCTCAGGGTGTCTCAGGCCCATCGTCGAGCTCTGTGTGGTACCCACGGGTCTTTGCGGATGATGCACGGGGGTGGCAGTGCCCGTTCTTGTTGTGCCTTCACCCACAGGGTTGCCTTCGAAGAGTGGTCCGGGCCGCGGGTCCTTCTCAAGAGTGGACCGGGGAATCGGGGTCGTTCGGCATGTGGCCCCACCCACGTGGCTCGTCTCGAATTTCCTCGTGAGACCGGCCTCATCCTTAGGTGCCCCGGGAAGGCCTGGAACCCCTTCCAGACTACGCAGGGGAATCGACTCTCCTGTCGCGATCAAGAGGGGAGAAGGGGCTCAGAGGAAGCGGTTGCGGGACCCTCGGTGTTCCCCTCGAGGGAACCCGGCGTGTCGGGGAACTTTTTGGGGTCGCATGAAGGCTGGCAGGATGCTTTCCGCCCTTCAGGGCGGAAGAGGGGACTTCCCTTGAGACGCCGTCGCGGGCAAGGGTCTCATCTTGCCAAGAGTTTGGAACCACGTGGTTTTTCTCGAGTTGCGGCGGGATTCTCGAGTTACAATGGGGATCTCAGCCTTCCTCTTGGGTTGGTCCTGGGAAGCCCAATCTTCCCCTCGAGTTGCAAGGGAAATCTGGGGGTTGATCTCGAGTCACTGCAGGGCCGAAGAGACCTCACCTAGGCGTGTGTCCTGGACCTACTATTCCTCTCCAGGGAAAGCAGGCATCTCGGGGTTGCATTCCAGGCTCCCCCGGGGAGTCAGACCTCGTCTCGAGGGGAAGCCAAGGACTCCGCTCTCCTCTCGAGTCGCGTCAAGGATCTGTTGGAGCCCCCTGAGCGGCCTCAACGGAGTCCAGCCTGCTCTTCAGTTTGGAGAGAGGACTCGTGATTGGTCTCCAGGCCATGCAGGAATATAAGGCCCTCATCTCGCGATGACCGGGGTGTCTCATGTGTTTCCTTGAGCTGCCGCGGCAGTGTGGGTTTCCTCACGAGGTACAATGAGGATCTCAGGGAGCCTCTCGTGCAGTGCCAGGTTAGTCAGGTCTCCATGCGCGTGAAGAGGGGGCGCGTGTCATGGCTCTCGAGTCATGGTAGGGGAATTGCGACTCAACACATTTTGAAGCACTCTCGAGGTCTTTCTCGAGTCATGGCAGAAAACCCAGGGTTCCCTCGACTTGTGCCTGTGACCTCAGGGAGCTTCTCATTGTGCCTCTGAGAACTCAGGGATACTGTGGAGTTGGTAGGGGCCTCTCGGGACTCCACTGGGTGTGGTGCAATGGAAGAGGGCCTCATCTCGAGTGGACGCAGGAACCTCAGGCTTCCTCTCCGTTTCTGACTCGGATCCCATGGTCCCTGCAGAGTAGGGACAAGAGAGTCACACCTAGTCTTCTGTTGAGGAATGGACCTTCGTTTGCCTTTCGAGTTGTTTACAGGGTGACAGGCCACTTGTCGAAATGTCTGTGGGGCCTGCGGGTTTTTCTGGACGATGCACGCGGGTGTCAGTGCCCCTTCGTGTTGTGCCTTCATCCACAGGTTTTCCTTCAAAGAGGTGTGCTGGCATCGGGTTCTTTTCAAGAGTGGACCGTGAAATTGGGGTCTTTCGGCATGTGGCACCACCCACGAGGCTACGTCTCGAACTTCCTCATGAGACCGGCCTCATCCTGAGGTGCGCCCGGAAGGTCGGGAACCCCTTGCAGAGAGAGAAGGGGAGTCGACCCTCCTGTCGCAATCAGGAGAGGAGAAGGGGTCAGATGAAGTGGTGCCGGGAACCTCGGTGTTCCCCTTGAGTGAGTCTGGTATGTCGCGGAACTTTTGGGGTCGCATCAAGGGTGCCAAGTACCGTTTCGCACTTCAGGATGGAACGTGGGACTTCTCTTGAGATGCTGTAGCGGACAAAGGGCCTCATCTTGCGATGACGAGGGAAGCACGTGGATTTTCTCGAGTTTCGGTGGGATTCTCGAGTTACGACGGGGAATTCAGGCTTCCTCTTGTGTTGGCCCAGGAAGTCTAATCTTCCATTCGAGTTGCCAGGGAGAGCTGTGGATTGGGCTCCATTCACTGAAGGGCAAACTAGACCTCATCTAGGCTTGTATCCAGGACTTAATGTTCCTCTCCATAGGCGACAGGGATTTGGGGTTGCATTCCATACTCACCCGGGGAGTCAGGCCTCATCTCGAGGGGAAGCAAAGGACTCCACTCTCTTCTCGAGCCGCGACAGGTATCTCTTGGAGCCCACTGAGTGGTCTTTGCTCTGTAGGAGAGCTCTAGTGTACATAAGCCTGTACATAAGTGAACACAGACATTCTGTGTGCATGTTGCTGCGTACCCAAAATAGGGCCACAAGGAGCCTCATGCTCTCCATGCAGCGCGGAAGCTGTGCAGCCACGCAGCAGCTGAAGAATCCAACCAATTGCTCTTTTCTTGCCTCTGACAGAGCTCGCATTGCCGTAGCCCTTGGCAGTTTGGAAACACTGGACCCTATCCCCTCTCAAAGTAGGCCTGGGTTCTAGTTCGAATAGAAAGTCAATAGCGGAGCTGAGGACAGGAACGCGGCAGTCATTTATCACACGCTCCTGCAGCCTGCTACTACAGGGACACTAACGCTAGAAGCTAGGAATGTCTTTGCAAGGTGCGCAAAGGACAAGGGAGAACCTCGACCCTGACTCTAGTATTTCAGCCCCCTGAGCAGATCTGAGGTTCTCCCGCTGTAGAAGCTAACCCATTCCTTTCAAATACAGGCTTCCTAACACAGGGCCAGTTGGCTGCTTGCTCTTCCACGAAGCAGGCTTCCTTAACTTGCAAACTGCGAATTCCGCTTAACAGCCTGGAGGAAAAATCGCTTCTTGCAAGATTTTTTTCAGAGGCTGTATCCCCGGAGCTGGGGCCAAGCTAGGGGACCCATACTGGCAAGGGAAGGCAAAACCACATCCAATGTCTTTGCTCTGGAGGACAGCTTTGGTGAGCCTAAGTCTTTCAGGAATATTTCTGGCTCCAACAGAGTCAAATTCTGTGTGTGAAGCTGCACAGCCAAAATAGGGGAACAGAGAGCCTGATTCTCTCTGTGTAGCTTTGAAGCTGTCTTTCAAACAACAGCTTGAGAATCCATACAATGCTCTCCCTTACTGCTAAGAGAATTCTCATTGCTGTAGTCCTTGACAGTTTGTAGAAATCCGCACCCTAACCCTTCTACAAGTAGGCCTGGGTCCTAGCTCGGAATAACAGGCAACGGCGGAGCTGAGGCCAGTAAGGCACAAGTGAGGTCTCACACACTCTTGCAGCCTGATCGTCCAGGAGCAGTAAGGCCTCTTTTTCCCTGCAGGAGGCTCGCTTGCCTTGCCTCCTGTGAACTGCATTTCCCAGCCTGGGCGCAAAGCTGTTCCTGGAGATTTTTTCTCAGGGGCTGTTTCCCTGGAGCTGGGTCGGACCTCGGGGGCCCAACTCACAGGGGAAGACAAAACCACATGGACAGGTCTATGCTCTGTAGGAGAGCTCTAGTGAACCTCATCTCTCAGGAACATTCTTGGCTTCTACAGAGACACCTCTGTGCATGAAGCTACACACCTAACATAGTGGCAAAGGGAGTCTGATTCTCTCCGTGGGTGCTGATGCTTTGTGGCAAAGCACCTGCTAAGAATCCATCCGCATAGGCTTCCCTCACCTTGACAGAGGTCTCATTGCTGTAGTCCTTGGCAGTTTGGAAAGAAGCAGACCCTTACCCTTCACCAAGTAGGCCCTTGTCCTTGTTTGAATGGAAAGGCAGTAGCTGAGCTGAGGCCAGTAAGGCGCCAGTCAAGTCTGACATATTCCCGATGCCTGCTCCTTCATGGAAAATAACGTTAGAATCTGGGAATGTCTTTGCAAGGCTGGCAAAGGGCAGTCAGGAACCTCGACCCTGCCTCTGGAATTTCTATCTTCTCAGCACATCCGGAGGTCTCGGTCAGGAGAAACTAACCCACTCCTTGCAAATATAGGCTTCCAAACACAGGCTGGTTGGCTGTCTCTTCTTGCCGAAGGAAGCTTGCTTATCCCACCTCCTGTGAACTCCGCTTCCCAGCCTGGGGGATAAGAGGTTCTTGGAGATCTTTTCTCAGAGGCTGTTTCCACGGAGCAGGGGCTGATCCCGGAGACCCACATGCACAGGGGAAGGGAAAACCGCATGGATAAGTCTTTGCTCTCTAGGAGTGCTCTAGTGAACCTCAGTCTATGCGGAATGTTCTTGGCTCCAACGGGGACATCTCTGTGTGGGAAGCTGCATAGCCAACATAGAGACACAGAGACCTGATTCTCTCTGTGCAGCTTTGACGCTGTCGTTCAAACAACAAATTGAGAATCCACACAATGCTCTCCCTTACCACTGAGAGAGTTATCATTGCTGTAGCCCTTCGCAGTTTCTGGAAATCGGCACACAAACACTTCTCCAAGTAGGCCTGGGTTCAAGTTCAGATGAACATGCAATAGCGGAGCTGAGGCCAGTAAGGCACCAGTCAGGTGTCACACACTCTGGCAGCCTGCTCCTCCAGGGACAGTAAGGCCTCTATTTCCCTTCAGGAGGCTCGCTTGCCTTACTTCCTGTGAACAGCGTTTCCCAGCCTGGGTGGAAAGCAGTTCCTGGAGATCTTTTCTCAGGGGCTGTTTCCCCGGAGTTGGGGCGGACCTCGGGGACCCAACTCACAGGGGAAGGCAAAACCAAATGGACAGGTCTATGCTCTGTAGGAGATCTCTAGTGAACTGCCGGGGTCCAGCCCCAGCTGATCCAGGGTATTCGAAGCAGAGACGGCGTAGGCGAGGGTCAGGGAACAACTGCTTAATTAAACGTTAATTAAGGATATAAAGAGTAATAAAATGAGGATAGCTCAGTAGGAAAATTCATTGGAGAAAAGAGGCTGAGTAGCTTGGTTTACGCGGGGGACCAATAAAACTTCAAGACAAGAAGCTTGCACCACTTACGTAGGCCGCAGGCGTCCTTCCATTCTCCCGAAGGAGAGGAGACACTGAGGCCTCCCCGGTCGGATCTTAGAAGCCCAGGCAAAATTAGTAAGCTTGGTGGGTTCCGCGCTCCAGATGGAGACTCAACCAGAGTGAGAGAGAGAGAGAGACATGGGGATACCAGTATTTCGAGAAACTGATCCCAATTCTTTATTTTCCATGGTCTACTTTTATACACTGAGATGTTATGCAAAAGTCACGTGGGGTCAGCAGTCCTGACTTTTATCAAAGTCAGGTGCTTCATACAAAAGTATACAGAGGTCTTAGGGGTGTTACATCATCTTCTGGCCGGGGGGCCTGCTGACAATTTACGACCCTCTCCTTGTGACAGCGGTCAGTCAACCAGGACACTTATTTCTCCAGGGGTGATTATTCTTAAAACAGACGCCACCCAAATAAAGTTACATTCCTATAGGGTGAGGGTGTAGTGGGTTTTAGTTAAGGAAAGAATTTACTTAGCCTAAGGTCTAACGTGATTTCTATCAAAGGTTAATACTTATTTCTTCTATATATTCATTAATGTGTATAAGGGCAGGGGATGTGGAGACTTAGCAGTAAACATCAGCTCAACAAATGAAAAACCCTTCACCAATATGATTTCTAATCAGCCCATTATACTTATACTAATAATTTTCTAACTTTTCTAAGGAACCTGTTTTTAGAAGGTTTAAAGCATCTCGTGCCTCTCATGGTTGGGAGGCTGTGAGCAATCACATGTGGCCGGACAAGCCTGTCAGGCAGGCTAGAGAACCTTCAGAGGAGTTTGTAGGTTAAAACACTCTTGTCACACCCAGGGGTTTTTATCAACTGGAGCTCTAGGTTAACTCCTTCTCCGAAAGAGGTGGTGGGGGACAGCCCCCCGTAAAGTCAGAGGTGTAGGTGAGAGCACAAAATAGTAAGGTAGGCAGGCTCTGGTGATGGGGGTAGATGCTCGAGGATTTCCAGGGGGACTCCTGAGGCTCGATCCCGCCTTTGCGTATGTCGAGCCTCCTTCCTCATGACCTTTGCCATGGGCGGAGTGCCTCACTCTGGCCCCCAACAGTGAACCTCCTCTCTCAGGAACATTCTTGGCTCCTATCGAGACACCTCTGTGTGTAGCTACACATGCAACGTAGGGGCAAAGGGAGCCAGATTCTTTCCGTGGGGTGCTGATGCTTTGTGGCAAAGCACCTGCTTGAAAATCCATCAGCTTACACTTCCCTCGCCTTGACAGAGGTCTCATTGCTGTAGCCCTTGGCAGTTTGGAAAGAAGAGGACCCTTACCTCTCATAAAGTGGGCCCTTGTCCTAGTTTGAAAGGAAAGGCAAGAGCTGAGCTGAGGCCAATAAGGCGCCAGTCAAGTCTGACATATTCCCGAAGCCTGCTCCTTCATGGAAAATAACGCTGTAATCTAGGAATGTCTCTGCAAGGCTGGCAAAGGGCAGTCAGGAGCCTGCACCCTGCCTCTGGAATTACCGACTTCTGAACAGATCTGGAGGTCTCCCTTAGGGGAAGCTAACCCATTCTTCCAAATAGAGGCTTCCAAACGCAGGCCGCTTGGCTGCCTCTTGCTCTCTGAAGGAGGCCTGCTTTTCCCGCCTCCTATGAATCCCACATCCCAGCCTCTGGGAAAAGCGGATCTTGAAGATCTTTTCTCAGGGGTTGTTTCCACGGAGCTGGGGCTAAGCCTGGAGACCCAAACTCACAGGGGAAGAAAAACCACATGGACAAGTCTTTGCTCTCTAGGAGAGCTCTAGTGAACTTCACTCTGTCACGAACATTCTTGATTCATATGGAGACACCCCTGTGTGCGAAGCTGCGTACCCAACATGGGGGCACAGAGAGCCTGATTCTCTCTGTGTAGCTTTAAAGATGTCGTTCAAAAAACACCTTGAAAATCCATACAATGCTCTTCCTTACCCGTGACAGAGTTCTCATTGCTGTAGCCCTTGGCAGTTTTTAGAAATCCGCACCCAAACCCTTCTCCAAGTAGTCCTGGGTCCTAGTTCGGAGGAACATGCAATGGCGGAGCTGAGGCCAGTAAGGCACCAGTCAGGTCTCACACACTCTGCAGCCTGATCGTCCAGGGACAGTAAGCCCTCTTTTTCCCTGCAGGAGGCTCACTTGACTTCCCTCCTGTGAGCTGCATTTCCCAGCCTGGGGGAAAAGAGGTCCCTGGAGATCTTTTCTCAGGGGCTCCTTCCCCGGAGCTGGGGAGGACCTCGAGGACCCAACTCACAGGGGAAGGCAAAAGCATATGGACAGGTCTATGCTCTGTAGGAGAGCTCTAGTAAACCTCATCTCTCAGGAACATTCTGGCTTCCTATAGAGACACCTCTGTATGTGAAGCTACACACCCAACATAGGGGCAAATGGATCCTGATTCTCCCCGTGGGGTGCTGATGCTTTGTGGCAAAGCACCTGCTTGATGATCCATCCACTTAGGCTTCCCTCGCCTTGACAGAGGTCCCATTGCTGTAGCCCTTGGCAGTTTGGAAAGAAGAAGACCCTTACCCTTCATAAAGTAGGCCTTTGTCCTAGTTTGAATGGAAAGGTAATAGCTGAGCTGAGGCCAATAAGGTGCCTGCCAAGTCTGACATACTCCCGTAGCCTTCACCTTCATGGAAAATAACTCTAGAATCTGGGAATGTCTTTGCAAGGCTGGCAAAGGGCAGTCAGGAACCAGCACCCTGCCTCTGGAATTACCGACTTCTGAGCAGATCTGGAGGTCTCCTTTAGGAGAAGCTAACCCATTCTTTCCAAATAGAGGCTTCCAAACAGGCCAGTTGGCTGCCTTTTCGCGCCCGAAGGAGGCCTGCTTTTCTCGCATCCTATGAAGCCCTGTTCCCAGCCTCTGGGAAAAGCGGATCTTGAAGATATTTTCTCAGGGGTTGTTTCCATGGAGCTGGGGCCGAGACCAGAGACCCAATCGCACAGGGGAAGGAAAACCACATGGACAAGTCTTTGCTCTCCAGGAGACCTCTAAGTGAAACTTACTGTGTCAGGAACGTTCTTGACTCCTATGGAGACACCCCTGTGTGTGAAGCTGTGTACCCAACAAGGGGGCACACAGGGCCTGATTCTCTCTTTGCAGCTTTGAAGCTGTCGTTCAAACAACAGCTTGAGAATCCATACAATGCTCTCCCTTACCTCTGAGAGACTTCTCATTGCTGTAGCCTTTGGCAGTTTTTACAAATCCGCACCCAAACCCTTCTTCAAGTAGGCCTGGGTCCTGGTTTGGATGGCCATGCAATGGCGGAGCTGAGGTCAGTAAGGCACCAGTCAGGTGTCACACACTCTGGCAGCCTGCTCCTCCAGGGACAGTAAGGCCTCTTTTTCTCTGCAGGAGATTCGCTTGCCTTACTTCCTGTGAACAGCGTTTCCCAGCCTCAGCGAAGCGGTCCCTGGAGATCTTTTCTCAGGGACAGTTTCCCCGGAGGTGTGGCAGACCTCGGGGACCCAACTCACAGGGGAAGGAAAAACCACATGGACAGGTCTATGCTCTGTAGGAGAGGTTTAGTGAACCTAATCTCTCAGGAACATTCTTGGCTCCTATAGAGACAACTCTGTGTGTGAAGCTACACTCCCAACCTTGGTGCACAGGGAGCTTGATTCTCTCCGTGGGGTGCTGATGCTTTGTGGCAAAGCACCTGCTTGAGAATCCATCCTCTTAGGCTTCCCTCACCTTGACAGAGGTCTCATTGCTGTAGCCCTTGGCAGTTTGCAAAGAAGAAGACCCTTACCCTTCATAAAGTAGGGCCTTGTCCTAGTTTGAATGGAATGGCAATAGCTGAGCTGAGGTCAATAAGGAGCCAGTCCCGTCTGACACATTCCCGAAGCCTGCTCCTTCATGGAAAATAACTCTAGAATCTAGGAATATCTTTGCAAGGCTAGCAAAGGGCAGTCAGGAACCAGTACCCTGCCTCTGGAATTACCGACTTCTGAGCAGATCTGGAGGTCTCCTTTAGGAGAAGCTAACCCATTCCTTCCAAATAGAGGCTTCAAAACACAGGCAGGTGGACTGCCTTTTCGTTCCCGATGGAGGCGTGCTTTTCTCTCCTCCTACGAACCCCGGTTCCCAGACACTGGGAAAAGTGGATCTTGAAGATATTTTCTCAGGGGTTGTTTCCACGGAGCTGGGGCCGAGCCTGGAGACCCAAAGGCACAGGGGAAGGCAAGACCACATGGACAAGCCTTTGCTCTTTAGTATAGCTCTAATGAACCTCACTCTGTCAGGATCTTTCTTGATTCCTACGGAGACACACCTGTGTGTGAAGCTGCAGGCACAGAGAGCCTGATTACCCCTGTGCAGCGCTGAGTCTGGGCGGCTAAACAATAGCTTGGGAATGCAGCCTGGGGCGCTTCCCTTCCCTCGGACACAGCTCTCCTTGCGGTAGGCCTTGGTAGTTTGCATACAATGGGGCCCTAAGCCCTCTGCAAGTTGGCCTGGCTCCTAGGTCCAAAGGGCAGGCCAGAGCGGAGCTGAGGCTGTCAGGCTCCAGACACATCTCCCATACTCCTACATCCTGCTACTCCCCGGGCGTGAACGCTAGAAGTTGGGAAGGTACCTGGAACGTGCAGGGGCGGGGCGAACGCGGGCGGCGTGGGGCGGGGGTCGGCTTCTGGCGGGGGTGGGGGCGGGCTTCCCAGTTGTGCTCTCGGAGGTTGACACTGAGGCTGAAAACGCGCCGGGAATGCACCCGGGACTGGGTAAACCCGGGCTGCGGGGGTCGAGATTCCGATGGCTTTGGGTGGGGGTCGGTCCCAGTTGTGCTCCCGGGGGTCGCCACTGCGGCTGGGAACGCGCCGGGAGCGCGGCAGGGGCGGGGCTAACCCTGGGGGCGCGGGGCGGGGGTCGGCTCATGGGGGGGATGGGGAGGGGTTCCCAGTTGCGCTCTCGGGGGTTGCAACTGCGGCTGGGAACGCCCATTTCGTCCGCTCCTGGGTCCCCAAGGATCGCCATCCCATGGGTGCAGCGGAGGGCTGCGGACCACAGGTAAGGGAACTGGGACTGCGTGGAGCAGGGAACCAAGTATTCCGCCGTCTGTTGGCACATTCTCGGAGCTCCCCAACCTGGCGGTCGCAGAAAGGCCTTGCCTTTGGGGTCAAGGCCTTTACCGCTCCACCCCTCTGCTGAAAAATCTCCGAGTCTGCGCGGTTCTTCCAAGCAGCCTACTGTCTGCTGGAAGTCCAAGGGACAGAACACTGAACTCTGGCCGGCTGGCCCAGCCCTGCTTCTGGCACTTTGTAAGCCAGCGGGCCCTTGAGCACCTGCTGGGATGGGAAAGGGAAGGGTCCACGGATTGCACCCTAGAAACTTAGTAGGGTGCATGGATTTCAAACCCTGGTGGCCGCCCAGGCAGCAAAGAAGGGGGGAGGGCACCTTGCTGCCCTTTCATGGCAGAATCTGTGGTTGTCCAGCTGCGTGGGCCTTTTCATGAGGACCCTGTGCAATAAAAGTTTGGTGATTTGGAACTGAATAATTAGAACGTGTAAAAGCTTTAAATTATGTGGTGGTGTAATTAAAAAACAAAACAAAACAAAACCAAGCTCCAAGTGTTTTGCAAATGGAGGTTTAAATATTGAAGGACTGTATTCCTTGCACTGTGGCATTCTATCAAGAAGTGTGCAGGATTTTTTTTTTTTTAAGAAAAGTGTTCGAAGTGAGGGAAACAGGAAACCCAGAGGTGCCCCTGTATTTTGGGGAAGGCCTTAGGAGGTCACTTGGAAATGCTGCTGGATGTGCGGGAGGGCGGCAGATGGGTTGTGCAGGCTTGTCCTTTGCATGGATGTTCTTGTGTGTGGAAACCCAGCTCGGAGCCATCTCCTGATGTGTAAGAATTTCGCAGACAAACCTTGAGCTAAGCAATGCATTTTTTCCTAAGAAAATGTTTGTCTTAAGCGATGTAAATATCCTATGTATTTCCGCTAGACTCTGGCTTCAGGTCGGTTCCCCCAAAAGGCTCAGAAGCGATTTGAACAAAACAGCATGTTTTCCTCCTAGCTTGTTCTCCTTATCTATGTTAAGGAAATGATATATTTGCCTGCAATACTGCCTTTCTTCAAGATTCATGTCAATCAAGTTTTGGCCCGGGATGACTCACCTGCTGCCAATATTATCTCAATGCATGTCGTGGGGGAAGGGCCTGGTGCCATTCCCTGAAACAGTTCCTTTCTTTCCTTAGCTGACTGCTAGTGCCTGTAGAATATCTGGCTAAAGACCAGCAGGGGGTACTCTTACTACCCCCCCCCCCACCCCGCCTCAAGTCTAAGTCAGCAGCTTTCTCTATCTCTTTAATAGTTTAATAACACTTGATGACACAAAAGCTCTGAGCGATCAAATCATATCAAATCTTCATTTCAGATTGAAGATGCATTCCATGGTATTGCCATCTTAAGTCTTTCCATCGTTATGGAATATCTGTCCATGTATTCAGGATAGTTTTCAGCCAGGGTGTATAATTTCCAGTGTGCCAGTCTTGTCATCCTCGTTACATCCATGGCAAAGTGTTTTATTCATGTTGATATTATTGAAAGGGAATTTTTTAAAATTCCTTTTCAGATTATTATCTGCTAATGTATACAGATAAAACTGTGTAATCATTCATTTTTATCAGTTTGGACAGCTTGATAGTTGTCTTTAATTTCTTTACTTTCTGACACTTTAAGATTATCCTGGGACACATATGTAATGCCTCACCCCTAAATTCAGACATGTGTTCAAAGAACTTCTGTCCTTTTATTTATTTATTTATTTATTCTTTAACATTGAAATCGTTTTGACTATGCTGGGTGTTTGTTGCTAGATGGAAGTAGCTAGGACCTCTGGACTGCAGTCTCTCATCTCTTGCTGACCTCTTGTTGACCTCTGCAGATTCCTGGTAGGTGGGAGCTTGTTAGTTCCTTGTTCCTTATCAGAACCTCCTGTGGTAAGTGTTTTTCTCTTCTCTGTTGCCTGGTAAGGGTGGGTGGTCATGGGCATCCCAAAGTTGGCTAGAAGTCAATTATTTAGGCAGGCTTGTGCATAGATATGGGAGAAGGCAATGGCACCCCACTCCTGGAAAATCCCAAGGACGGAGGAGCCTGGTAGGCTGCAGTCCATGGGGTGGCTAAGAGTCGGACACCACTGAGCGACTTCATTTTCACTTTTCACTTTCATGCATAGGAGGAGGAAATGGCAACCCACTCCAGTGTTCTTGCCTAGAGAACCCCAGGGACTGCAGGGCCTGGTGGGCTGCCATCTATGGCGTGGCACAGGGTCGGCCTCAACTGAACCACTTAGCAGCTGCAGCAGCAGCAGCAGCAGTGCATAGATATCAAAGGGGATGAGAACAGTCAGGAAGGATCACATATGTCACCGTGAAACAATACTTCTCCTCTTAGCCAAAGCTATCAAAAATTTCTGTTCTAGGTCAACCTAGAAGAGATCACTTAAGAGGTAAAGAAACTTAAACTCCATTAGCAAAGGCAGTTCAACATATCAAGAAAACTTGTGCAAGGCACAGAACTCTTTTCTGGGGGCCTACTTTCCCTACAACCTCCTTATCCCATTCTGTACCCATTCCTTTGCTTCTCCCGTCCTGAAAATGCCACCTGTAAGACAGAACTACTTCGTTTTCCTTCTTAAAGTGTGATTGCATTCCATACATTCTTGTAATAACAAGTCATACATTTCCCTTCAGCAACCAAGAACTGACTCTTATATTGGCATTTGATAGATTGGTGAGCATACCTATCAGTGATAATAGCGCCCACCCCGCTTCCTGCAAGAACAGAACAAAACAAAACAAAACAAAAAAATTGCTTTCTTACATTTAATATGTTCGGATGGTGCCAGTCACTATTCATGCAGAGTCAAAAATCTCTTTTGTTTCTGTGTAAAAGGGAGGTCCTTTCAAGTCGTGAATGTTTCAGAAGTTTCATTTATTTGGAAGTGACCTAGCTATTCAATACACTGTCGTCACTTAGTTTAGCACCAGGATAGAAACTCAGGTAACCAAAACACCTGGAGGAACGATTGTAAGTTCAGTTCAGTTCAGTTGCTCAGTCGAGTCTGACTCTTTGGGACCCCGTGGCCTGCAGGACGCCAGGCTTCCGTGTCCATCACCAACTCCAGGGGCTTGCTCAAACTCATGTCCATCGAGTCAGTGATGCCATCCAACCATCTTATCCTCTGTCATCCCCTTTTCATCTGCCTTCAATCAAGACTATGAGAGGCGGATATTTTAGAGTATAATTATTGTTAAGAGTTTATCTAAAAGCTCATATCACATTTACATTTTTTACATTGGTTGTTGCTGTTTCCAGGTACTTTCTTGCTGACAAGCTTGTGACACATATAACAATAGAGCAATTTTTACCTCAAAAGAAACCTAGGCACTATGAACATGTTGTGCTTAATGTTGTTGACTCTTAGACATGTCTATAGTGGAGGAGCAAAACCAAAAATACTAGATATTTAATATTGACTAGTTCCCAGTTCACGGGACTCTGACATTCATTTAGGTCAATGTTTTCTTGTATTTCCAGCAGTTTGATTTGGAAGGGCTGCCTTGTCTTGAGACCATTGAAATCAGAACTCAGAACTTGAGCAATATTATCAAAAAACACAAGGCTCACACTGACACATACCTTAATCCAGACAGACAGACAAGACATCTTCCAGTTTTCCGCCTGAGATTTAAAATATTTCTTTGAGCCGTTTTCCTGGGGAGTGGGGGGGGGAGTTGGGGTGGCAGCGAGGCAGGCTTGGGTAACAAGCTAATTGTTGGTCATTGCATATGCAAAGAACCAGCTTTCCGGGTTCCAAGGAAAAAAGTTTCCTTGGTACCCAATTTTGTTTGGATCTATAGACTCTCATGGCCCTCCTAGGTCAGGACATCTTTCCTTTCTGTAGTCCTCATTTTATCCCTAAATCATAGACAGCTTGGATTGTCTCTGTGGGGTGGATGTATTGTCCTCGTGTTTGACCTGGCGGCAGTAGCGAGGTCCGAGAGCCTCTCCTGGAACCGGGCGTGGGGACGAGGCTCACCAGGAGCCCCTGGTGGAAGTGGGCAACGCCCCGGGCGCGCGCCAGGGGCGGGGCGATCCCGGGCGGCGCGGGTCGGGGTTCTGGTCGGGAGGGGGTGGGGGGCGGTAACAGTTGTGCTCTCGGGGGTCCCCACTGCAGCTGGAAACGCGCTGGGAGTGCGGCAGGGGCGGGGTGAACCCGGGTGGCGCGGGGCGGGGTTCGGCTCCTGGCGGGGGTGGGGGAGGGCTTCCCAGTTGTGCTCTCGGTGGTGGCCACTGCGGCTGGAAACGCGCCGGGAGCGCACCCGGGGCGGGGTAAACCTGGGCTGCGCGGGTCGAGATTTAGATGGCTGTGGGTGGGGGTTCGGTCCCAGTTGTGCTCTCGGGGGTCGCCACTGCGGCTAGGAACGCCCATTTCCTACGCTCCTGTGTCCCCAAGGATCCACATCTAGTGCGTGCAGCGGAGGGCTGCGGGCCACAGGTCAGGGAACTGGGACTGCTTGGAACAGGGAACCAAGTATTCCGCCCTCTGTTGGCACATTCTCGGAGCTCCCCAACCTGGCGGTCGCAGAAAGGCCTCGCCCTTGGTGTCAAGGCCTTTACCGCTCCACCCCTTTGCTGAAAAATCTCAGTCTGCACGGTTTTCCCAAGCAGCCTATTGTCCCCTGGAAGTCCAAGGGACAGAACACTGAACTATGGCCGGCTGGCCCAGCCCTGCTTCTGGCACTTTGTAAGCCAGCGGGCCCTTGAGCACCTGCTGGGATGGGAAAGGGAAGGGTCCACGGATTGCACCCTAGAAACTTAGTAGGGTGCATGGATTTCAAACCCTGGTGGCTGCCCAGGCAGCAAAGAAGGGGGGAGGGCACCTTGCTGCCCTTTCATGGCAGAATCTGTGGCTGTCCTGATGCGTGGGCCTTTTCATGGGGACCTTGTGCAATAAAAGTTTGGTGTTTTGGTACTGAATAATTAGAAATTGTAAAAAGTTTAAATTATGTGGTGGTGTAATTAAAAAACAAAACAAAACAGAACCAAGCCCCAAGTGTTTGGCACAGGGAGGTTTAAGTATTGAAGGCCTGTTTTCCTTGCACTGTGGCATTCTATCAAGAAGTGTGCAGGATTTTTTTTTTTTTTTAAGAAAAGTGTTCGAAGTGCTTGAAACAGGAAACCCAGAGGTGCCCCTGTATTTTGGGGAAGGCCTTAGGAGGTCACTTGGAAATGCTGCTGGCTGTGGGGGAGGGGGGCAGATGGGCTGTGCAGGCTTGTCCTTTGCATTCATGTTCTTGTGTGTAGAAACCCAGCTCGGAGCCATCTCCTGATGTGTAAGAATTTCGCAGACAAACCTTGAGCTAAGCAATGCATTTGTTCCTGAGGAAATGTTTGTCTTAAGCGATGTAAATATCCTATGTATATCTGCTGGACTCTGGCTTCAGGTCGGTTCCCTCAGTAGGCTCAGAAGCGACTTGAACAAAACAGTATGTTTTCCTCGTACCTTGTTCTCCTAATCTATGTTAAGGAAATGATATATTTGCCTGGAATACTGCCTTTCTTCAAGATTCATGTCAATCAGTTTTTGGCCCAGGATGACTCACCTGCTGCCAATGTGACCTCAAGGCATGTCGTGGGGGAGGGGCCTGGTGCCATTCCCTGAGACAGTGCCTTTCTTTCCTTAGCTGACTGCTAGTGCCTGTAGAATATCTGGCTAGAGCCCAGCAGGGCGTACACCCCGCCTCAAGTCTAAGTCAGCAGTTTTCTCTATCTCATTTATACTTTAATAACAATTGATGACACAAAAGCTCTGAGCGATCAAATCATATCAAATCTTCATTTCAGATTGAAGATGCATTCCATGGTATTGCCATCTTAAGTCTTTCCATTGTTATGGAATACCTGTCCATGTATTCAGGATAGTTTTCAGTCAGGGTGTATAAGTTCCAGTGTGCCAGTCTTGTCATCCTCGTTACATCCATGGCAAAGTGTTGTATTCATGTTGACATTATTGAAAGGGAATTTTTTTTAATTCCTTTTCAGATTATTATCTGGTAATATATACAGAAAAAACCGTGTAATCTTTCGTTTTTATCAGTTTGGACAGCTTGATAGTTGTCTTTAATTTCTTTCCTTTCTCATACTTTAAGATTTTCCGGGCATTGTACATGTACTGCCTCACCCCTAATCTCAGTCATGTGTTCAAAGAACTTCTGTCCTTTATTTGTTTACTTATTTTTTGCAACATTGAATTCGTTTTGACTATGCTAGGTCTCTGCTGCAAGATGGAAGTTGCTAGGACCTCTGGACTGCAGTCTTCCATCTCTTACTGACCTCTTGTTGACCTCTGCAGAATCCTGGTTGGCGGGAGCTTGTTAGTTCCTCGTTCCTTACCAGGACCTCCTGTGGTAAGTGTTTTTCTCTTCTCTGTTGCCTGGTAAGGGTGGATGGTCATTGGCATCCCAAAGCTAGCTGGAAGTCAATGATTTAGGCAGGCTTGTGCATATATATGGGAGAAGGCAATGGCACCCCACTCCAGTACTCTTGCGTGGAAAATCCCATGGATGGAGGAGCCTGGTAGGCTGCAGTCCACGGGGTCGCTAAGAGTCGGACACCACTGAGCGACTTCACGTTCACTTTTCACTTTCATGCATGGGAGGAGGAAATGGCAACCCACTCCAGTGTTCTTGCCTAGAGAACCCCAGGGACTGCGGGGCCTCGTGGGCTGCCGTCTATGGGGTCGCACAGAGTCGGACACGACTGAAACGACTTAGCAGCAGCAGCGGCGGCAGCAGCAGCAGAAGCAGTGCATCGATATCAAAAGGGCTGCAAACAGTCAGGAAGGATCACATATGTCATCGTGAAACACTACTTCTCCTCTTAGCCAAAGCTAACAAAAGATTTCTGTTCTAGGTCAACCTAGAAGAGATCACTTAAGAGGTAAAGAAACTAAAACTCCATTAGCAAAGGCATTTCGACATCTCAAGAAAACTTGTGCTAGGCACAGAACTCTTTTCTGGGGGTCCACTTTCCCTACAACCTCCTTATCCCGTTCTGTACCCATTCCTTTGCTTCTCCCATCCTGAAACGGCCACCTGTAAGACAGAACTACTTTGTTTTCCTTCCTCAAGTGCCATTGCATTCCACATACTTTCTTGTAATAACAAGTCATACATTTCCCTTCAGCAACCAAGAACTGACTTTTATATTGGCATTCGCTATAGCCCGCCCCCCTCCCCCCACCCCCAAGAACAGAACAAAACAAAACAAAACAATTGCTTTCTTACATTTAACATGTCAGGATGGTGCCAGACACTCTTCATGGAGAGTCAAAAATCTCTTTTGTTTCTGTGTAAAAGGGAGGTCCTTTCAAGTCGTGAATGTTTCAGAACTTTCATTTATTTGGAAATGACCTAGCTATTCAATACACTGTCGTCACAAGGATAGAAACTCGGGTAACCAAAACACCTGGAGAAACGTTTGTTAGTTCAGTTCAGTTCAGTTGCTCAGTCGTGTCTGACTCTTTGTGACCCCGTGGCCTGAAGGACGCCAGGCTTCCGTGTCCGTCACCAGCTCCAGGGGCTTGCTCAAACTCATGTCCATCGAGTCAGTGATGCCATCCAACCATCTTATCCTCTGTCATCCCCTTCTCCTCTGCCTTCAATCAAGACTATGAGAGGCAGATATTTTAGAGTATAATTATTGTAAAGAGTTTGTCTAAAAGCTCATATCACATTTATATTTTTTACTTTTGTTGTTGTCGTTTCCAGGTAGTTTCTTGCTGACAAGCTTGTGACAGATATAACAATAGAGCAATTTTTACCTCAAAAGAAACCTAGGCACTATGAACATGTTGTGCTTAATGTTGTTGACTCTTAGACATGTCTATAATGGAGGAGCAAAACCAAAAATACTAGATATTTAATATTGACTAGTTCCCAGTTCACGGGACTCTGACATTCATTTAGGTCAATGTTTTCTTGTATTTCCAGCAGTTTGATTTGGAAGGGCTGCCTTGTCTTGAGACCATTGAAATCAGAACACAGAACTTGAGCAATATTATCAAAAAACACAGGGCTCACACTGACACATACCTTAATCCAAACAGACAGACAAGACATCTTCCAGGTTTCCGCCTGAGATTTAAAATATTTCTTTGAGCCAGTCTTCTGGGGAGTGGGGGGATGGGAGTGGCAGTAAGGCAGGCTTGGGTAACAAGCTAATTGTTGGTCATTGCATATGCAAAGAACCAGCTTTCCGGGTTCCAAGGAAAAAAGTTTCCTTGGTAACCAACTTTGTCTGGTTCTATAGAATATCATGGCCCTCCTAGGTCAGGTCATCTTGCCTTTCTGTAGTCCTCGTTTTATCCCTAAATCACAGACAGCTTGGATTGTCTCTGTGGGGTGTATGTATTGTCCTCATGTTTGACCTAGCGGCAGCAGCGAGGTCCGAGAGCCTCTCCTGGAACCGGGCGTGGGGACGGGGCTCACCGAGAGCCACTGGTGAAGGTGGGCAGCGCCCCTGGAGCGCGGCAGGGGCGGGGCGAACCCGGGTGGTGCAGGGCGGGTGTCGGCTCCTGACGGGGGTAGGGGAGGGCTTCCCAGTTGTGCTCTTGGAGATGGCCACTGCAGCTGGAAACGCGCCGGGAGCGCAGCCAGGGTGGGGTAAACCTGGGCTGCACAGGTCGAGATTCCGCTCACTGTGGGTGGGGGGTCGGTCCCTGTTGTGCTCCCGGGGGTCGCCAATATTGCTGGGAACCCACCGGGAGCCCGGCAGGGCCGGGGCGAAACCTGGCGGTGCGGGGCGGGGTGGGGTTCCATTCGCAGTGGGGGTCGGCTCCTGGCGGGGGTGGGGGAGGGCTTTCCAGATGTGCTGTTGGGGGTCGCCATTGCGGCTGGGAATGCCCATTTCGTGAACTCCTGGATCCCCAAGGATCGGCATCCATCGGCCACAGCGGAGGGGTGCGGAACACAGGTAAGGGAACGGGGACTGCGTGGAGCAGGGAACAATGTATTCCGCCCTGTGTTGGCACAGTCTCAGAGCTCCCCAACCTGGCGGTCGCAGAAAGGCCTCGTCTTTGGGGTCAAGGCCTTTACCGCTCCACCCCTCTGCTGAAAAACCTCAGAGTCTGCGCGGTTTTCCCAAGCAGCCTAGTGTCCGCTGGAAGTCCAAGGGACAGAACCCTGAATTCTGGCCGGCTGGCCCAGCCCTGCTTCTGGCACTTTGTAGGCCAGCGGGCCCTGGAGCACCTGCTAGGATGGGAAAGGGAAGGGTACGCGAATTGCATGCTGGTGGCCGCCGAGGCAGCAAAGAAGGGGGGAGGGCACCTTACTGCCCTTTAATGGCAGACAGAATCTGTGGCTGTCCTGCTGCGTGGGCCTTTTCATGGGGACCTTGTGCAATAAAAGTTTACCGGTGACCTTAGGGAACTTCCCAGTGTGCTTCTGACAGATGAGGGATGCTGTGGAGTTGGCGGGGCCTCTCAGGACTCCGCTGGGTTTGGCGCAATGGAAGAGGGCCTCATCTCCAGGGAAGGCAGGAACCTCAGGCTTCCTCTCCGTTTCAGACTCCGACCGCAGGGTCCCTGCAGAGTTGGGACAGGAGAGTCAGGAATCGTCTTGTCTGAGGAAGGGAACTCCGCTTGCCTCTTGAGGTGCTCTGGGGGTCTCAGGCCCCTTGTTGAGCTGTGTGTGGAACCTGCGGGTGTTTCCGGAAATGCACGACGGTGACAGTGCCCCTTCGTGTTGTGCCTTCACCCACTGGGTTGCCTTCGAAGAGGTGTCCGGGCCTCGGGTTCTTTTCAAGAGTGGACAGGGAAATCGGGGTCTTTCGGCATGAGGGACCACCCACGGGGCTAGTCTCAAATCTCCTAGTGAGGCCAGCTTCATCCTGAGTTGTGCTGGGAAGGCCGGGGACCCTTCCAGACAATGCAGGGGGATTGACTCTCCTGTCGCCATCAGGAGGGGAGAAGGGGCTCAGATGAAGTGGGGATGGAACCCTCGGTGTTACCCTCGAGGGAAACCGGCGTGTGGGGGACTTTTGGGGGTTGCATGAAAGGAGTCAGGTACCGTTTCGCACTTCAGGACAGAACCTGGGACTTCCCTTGAGACGCCGTAGCGGGCAAAGGGCCTCATCTTGCGAAGACGTTGGGACCATGTGGATTTTCTCGAGTTGCGGCGGGATTCTCGAGTTACGAAGTGGATTTCAGGCTTCCTCTTGTGTTGGCCCCAGGAAGCCTAATCTTCCATTCGAGTTGCGAGGGAAAGCTGAGGGTTGCACTCGAGTCACTGCAGGGCCAAAGAGACCTCATCTAGGCCTGTGTCCGGGACTTAACGTTCCTCTCAAGGGAAGACAGGGATCTCAGGGTGGCGTTCCAGACTCCCCCGGGGAGTCAGGCCTCGCCTCGAGGGCAAGCCAAGGATGCCGCTCTCCTCTCAAGTCGCGACGCAGATCTCTTGGAGCCCACTGAGTGGCCTCAAGGGAGTCAGGCCTTCTCTTCAGTTTGGAGAGAGGACTCGGGATTGTGCTCTGGGTCAGGCAGGAAAAGAAGGCCCTCACCTCGCGAGGATGGGGGCTTCTCAGGGGTTTCCTCGATCTGCGGCGCCCGTGGGGGTTTTCTCACGAGGCAAGACGAGGATCTCAGGGAGCCTCTCGTGCGGTGCCAGGGAAGTCAGGTCTCTGTGCACGTGGCGAGGGGGAGCGCGTCATGGCTCTCCAGTCATGGGAGAGGACTAGGGCCTCCAGAGGCGTTGAAGAAGGACACTCGAGGTCTTTCTGTGGTTGCGGCGGGAAAGCCTCGTTTCCCTCGACTTCTGCCGGGGACCTGAGGGAACTTCCCATGGTGCCTCTGATAGGTGAGGGATGCTGTGGAGTTGGCGGGGCCTCTCGGGACTCCGCTGGGCTTGGCGCAATGGAAGAGGGCCTCATCTCGAGGGGAGACAGGAAACATAGGCTTCCTCTCCTTTTCGGACTCCAACCACAGGGTCCCTGCAGAGTTGGGACAGGAGAGTCAGGCCTCGTCTTGTCTGAGGAAGGGAACTCTGCTTGCCTCTCGAATTGCTCAGGGTGTCTCACGCACCTCGTCAAGTTGTGTGTGGAAACCGCGGGTTTTTCCGGACGACGCACGGGGGTGTCAGTGCCCCTTCGAATGGTAACTTCACCCACAGGGTTGCCTTCGAAGAGGTGTCCGGGCATCGGGTTCTTATCCAGAGCGGACTGGGAAATCGGGGTCATTCGGCATGTGGCACAACCCACGGGGCTCGTCTCGAATTTCCTCGGGAGGCCGGCCTCATCCTGAGGTGTGCCGGGAAAGCCGGGAACCCCTTCCAGAATACGCAGGGGAATCGACTCTCCTGTCGTGATAAGGAGGGGAGAAGGGGCTCAGATGAAGGGGTGCCAGGACCCTCGGTGTTCCCCTCGAGGGAACCCGGCGTGTCTGGGAAATTTTGGAGGTCGCATGAAGGGTGTCAGGTACCGTTTCGCTACTCAGGACGGAACGTGAGACTTCCCTTGAGACGCCGTAGCGGGCAAGGGCCCCATCTTGCTAAGACGTTGGGACCACGTGGTTTTTCTCGAGTTGCGGCGGGATTCTCGAGTTACGACGGGGATTTCAGGCTTCCTCTTGGGTTGGCCCTGGGAAGCCCCATCTTCCATTCGAGTTGCTAGGGAAAGCTGGGGGTTGCGCTCGAGTCACTGCAGGGCCCAAGAGACCTCATCTAGGCGTGTGTCCAGGACCTAGTAGTACTCTCAAGGGAAGACAGGGATCCCGGGGTTGCACTCCAGAGTCCCCCGTGGAGTCAGGCCTCGCCTCGAGGGGAAGCAAAGGACTCCGCTCTTCTCTTGAGCCACGACGCGGATCTCTTGGAGCCCTCTGAGTGGCCTCAAGGGAGTCAAGCCTAATCTTCAGTTTGGAGAGAGGACTCGGGATTGCTCTCCAGGAAAGGCAGGAAAAGAAGGCCCTCACCTCGCGAGGACGGGGGCTTCTCAGGGGTTTCCTCGAGCTGCGGCGTCCGTGGGGCTTTTCTCACGAGGCACGACGAGGTTCTCAGGGAGCCTCTCGTGCGGCGCCAGGGAAGTCAGGTCTCCATGAGCGTGGCAAGGGGGAGCGCGTCATTGTTCTCGAGTCCTGGGAGGGGACTAGGGCATCAAGGCGTGTAGAAGAAGGTCTCACGAGGTCTTTCTCGGCTTGCAGCGGGAAACCCTCGTTTCCCTCGACTTCTCCCGGTGACCTGAGGGAACTTCCCAGGGTTCCTCTTAGAGGTGAGGGATGCTGTGGAGTTGGTGGGCCATCTCGGGACTCCTCTGGGTTTGGCGCAATCGAAGAGGGCCTCATCTCGAGGGGAGACAGGACCGCAGGCTTCCTCTCCGTTTCGTACTCCGGCAGCAGTGTCCCTGCAGCGTTGGGGTAGGAGAGTCAGGCCTCGTCTTGTCTGAGGAAGGGAACTCCGCTTGCCTCTCGAGTTGCTCAGGGAGTCTCAGTCCCCTCGTGGAGCTGTGTGTGGAAACCGCGGGTGTTTCCGGACGATGCACGGGAGTGTCAGTGCCCCTTCGTGTTGTTCCTTCACTCACAGGGTGGCCTTCGAAGAGGCGTCCGGGCATCGGGTTCTCCTCAACTGCGGACCGGGAAATCAGGGTCGTTCAAGATGGGGCACCAGCCACGGGGCTTGTCTCGAATTTCCTCGCGAGGCCGGCCTCATCCTGAGGGGCGCCGTGCAGGCCGGGAACCCCTTCCAGACCACGCAGGGGAATCAACTCTCCTGTCGCGAACAGGAGAGGAGTAGGTGCTCAGAGGAAGTGGTGCTAGGACTCTCGGTGTTCCCCTCAAGGGAACCCAGCATGTCGGGGAACTCTTGGATGTCGCATGAAGGGTGTCAGGTACCGTGTCTCACTTCACGACGGAACATGGGACTTCCCTTGAGACGCCGTACCGGGCAAGGGCCTCATCTTGCGAAGACGTTGAAACCACCTCGTTTTTCTCGAGTTGCGGCAGGATTCTCGAGTTTCGACGAGGATTTCAGGCTTCCTCTTGGGTTGGCCTTGGGAATCCCCATCTCCCATTCAAGTAGCGAGGGAAATCTGGGGGTAGCGCTCGAGTCACTGCAGGGCCAAAGAGACCTCATCAAGGCGTGTGTCCTGGAACTAATATTCCTCTCCAGGGAAGGCAGGAATCTCGGGGTTGCATTTCAGGCTCCCTCGGGGAGTCAGGCCTCGTCTCGAGGGGAAGCCAAGGACTCCGCTCTCCTCTCGAGTGGCGACGCGGATCTCTTGGAGCCCACTGAGTGGCCTCAAGGGAGTCCAGCCTCCTCTTCAGTTTGGAGAGAGGACCCGGGATTGCTCTCCAGGCCATGCAGGAATAGAAGGCCCTCAGCTCGCCAGGACGGGGGCGTCTCAGGGGTTTCCTCGAGCTGCGGCGCCCGTGGGGGTTTTCTCCCGAGGCACGACGAGGATCTCAGGGAGCCTCTCGTGCGGCACCAGGGAAGTCAGGTCTCCATGCGCGTGGCGAGGGGGAGCGCGTCCTGGCTCTCGAGTCACGGGAGGGGACTAGGGCCTCGAGACGCATTGAAGAAGGACTCTCGAGGTCTTTCTCGGGGGGCGGCGGGAAACCCTCGTTTCCCTCGCCTTCTGCCGGGGATCTTAGGGAACTTCCCAGGGTGCCCCTGAGTGGTGAGGGATCCTGTGAAGTTGGCGGGCCCTCTCGGGACTCCGCTGGGTCTGGCGCAACGGAAGAGGGCCTCACCTCGAGGGGAGGCAAGAACCTCAGGCTTCCTCTCCGTTTCGGCTCCGACCACAGGGTCCCTGCAGAGTTGGGACAGGAGATTCATGCCTCGTCTTGTCTGAGGAAGGGAACCCCGCTTGCCTCTCGAGTTGTCAGGGGTTTTCAGGCCCCTGGTCGAGCTGTGTGTGGAACCTGCGGGTCTTTCCGGATGATGCACGGGGGTGTCAGTGCCCCTTCGTGTTGTGCCTTCACCCACAGGGTTGCCTTCGAAGAGGGGTCCGGGCCTCGGGTCCTTCTCAAAAGCGGACCGGGGAATCGGGGGCATTTGGCATGTGGCACCACCCACATGGCTCGTCTCGAATTTCCCTGTGAGACCGGCCTCATCCTGAGGTGCACCGGGAAGGCCAGGAACCCCTTCTGAACCACGCAGGGGAATCGACTCTCCTGTCGTGATCAGGAGGGGAGAACGGGCTCAGATGAAGCTGTGCCGGGACTCTCGGTGTTCCCTCGAGGGTACCCGGCGTGTCGGGGAGCTTTTGGGTGTCGCACGAAGGGTGTCAGGTACTGTTTCGCACTTCAGGGCGGAACATGGGACTTCCCCTGAGACGCTGTAGTGGGCAAGGGCCTCATCTTGCGAAGACGTTGGAACCACGTGTTTTTTCTCGAGTTGCGCCGGGATTCTCGAGTGACGATGGGGATTACAGGCTTCCTCCTCTGTTGGCCCTGGGAAGCCCAGTCTTCCATTCGATTGGCGAGGGAAAGCTGGGGGTTGCGCTCGAGTCATTGCAGGGCCAAAGAGACCTCATCTAGGCTTGTGTCCAGGACATAATGTTCCTCTCCAGGGAAGGCAGGGATCTCGGGGTTGCATTCCAGGATCCCCCTGGGTGTCAGGCCTCGTCTCGAGGGGAAGCAAAGGACTCTGCTGTCCTCCCGAGTCGCGACGCGGATATCTTGGAGCCCCCTAGTGGCGTCAGTGGAGTCAAGCCTCCTCTTCATTTTGGAGAGAGGGCTCGGGATTGTTCTCCAGGCCATGCAGGAAAAGAAGTCCCTTCACATCGCGAGGACGGGGGCGTCTCAGGGGTTTCCTCGAGCTGCGGCGCCCGTGGGGGTTTTCTCGCGAGGCACGGCGAGGATCTCAGGGAGCCTCTCGTGCGGCGCCAGGGAAGTCAGGTCTCCCTGCGCGTAGCGAGGAGGAGCGCGTTGTGGCTCTCGAGTAATGGGAGGGGACTAGGGCCTCAAGACGCGTTGAAGAGGGACTCTCGAGGTCTTTCTCGGGTTGTGGCGGGAAAAAGTCGTTTCCCTCGACTTCTGCCGGGGACCTTAGGGAACTTCCCAGGGTGTCTCTGAGAGTTGAGGGATACTGTGGAGTTGGCGGTGCCTCTCGGGACTCCGCTGGGTTTGTCGCAATGGAAGAGGGGCTCATCTCGAGGGGAGGCAGGAACCTCAGACTTCCTCTCTGTTTCGGACTCCGACATCAGGGTCCCTGCAGAGTTGGGACAGGAGAGACAGGCTACGTCTTTTCTGAGGAATGGAACTCCGCTTGCCTCTCGAGTTGTTCATGGGGTTTCAGGCCCCTTGTCAAACTGTGTGTCGAATCTGCAGGTTTTTCCAGACGATGCACGGGGGTGTCAGTGACCCTTCGTTTTGTGTCTTCATCCACAGGGTTGCCTTCGAAGAGGTGTCAGGGCATCGGGTTCTTATGAAGAGTGGACCGGGATATCGGGGTCGTTCAGCATTTGGCACCACCCACGTGGGTTGTCTCGAATTTCCTCATGAAACCGGCCTCATCCTGAAATGTGCCGCGAAGTTCATGAAACTCTTCCAGACAAAGCAGAGGAATCGACCCTCCTGTGGCGATCAGGAGGGGAGAAGTGGCTCAGATGAAGTGCTGCTGGGAACCTCGGTGTTTCCCTCAAGTGAGACAGGTATGTCGGGTAACTTTTGGGGTCGCATAACGCGTTCCAAGTACCGTTTCGCTCTTCAAATTGGAACGTGGGACTTCTCTTGGGGTGCTCCAGCGGGCATGGGCCTCATCTTGGAATGACTGCGGAACCACTTGGTTTTTCTCGAGTTGCGGTGGGATATTTGAGTTACCACAGGGAATTCATGCTTCCTCTTGTGTTGGCCCACAAAATTCTTATCTTCCATTCGAGATTCGAGGAAGAGCTGGAGGTGCGCTCTAGTCACTGAAGGCAAAAGAGACCCCACCAAGGCTTGTGTGCAGGACCTAATGTTCATGTCCAGGCTCGACAGAAATCTCGGGGTTGCATTCCAGACTCACCTTGGAGTCAGCCCTCATCTCGAGGGGAAGCAAAGGACTCTGCTCTCCTCTCGAGTCGGACGGGTATGTCTTGGAGCCCACTGAGTGGCTTAAAGGGAGTCAAACCTCCTTTGGTGTTTGGAGGGAGGACACGGGATTGCTCTCCAGGGAATGCATGAAATGAAGGCCCTCATCTCCCAATGACTGGGGCGTCTCGTAGGTTTTCTCGAGCTGTGGCGCTAGTGTGGGGTTTCTCACGAAGTAAGACTGGGAGCTCAGTGAGCCTCTCACGTGGTGCCAGGGCATTCAGGTCTCTATGCACGTGGTGAGAGGGAGCCCGTCATTGTTCTCGAGTCATGGTAGGGGAATTGGGCCTGAAGAGGTGTTAAAGAAGGACTCTCGAGGTCTTTCCTGCGTTGCAGCAGGAAACCCTGGGTTCCATCGACTTGTGCCAGTGACTTCAGGAAGCTTCTCAGCGTGCCTCTGAGAAGTCAGGGTCACTGTGGAGTTGGGAGGGGCCTCTCGGAACTCCACTGGGTTTGGTGCAATGGAAGAGGGCCTCATGACAAGTTGAGGCAGGAACCACAGGGTTCCTCTCCTGGCTTCGAATGCGCCGGATCTGACTCGGATCGCAGAGTCCCTGCAGAGTTGGGACAGGAGAGTCAGGCCTCGTCTTGTGTGGAGGTATGGAACTCCGCTTGACTCTCGCGTTGTTAATGGGGTGACAGGCCACTTGTCGATTTGTATGTGGAACTTGTGGGTTTTTCTGGACGATGCACCGGGGTGTCACTGCCCCTTCGTGTTGTGCCTTGATCCACAGGATTGCCTTCGAGTTGGGTTCTGTCATCGGGTTCTTATCAAGAGCGGACCAGGGAATTGGGGTCTTTTGGCATGCCGCACCACCCACGAGGCTATGTCTAAAATTTCCTCGTGAGACTGGCCTCATCATGCGCCAGGAAGGTCGGGAATGCCTTCCAGACAAAGCAGGGGAATCGAACCTCCTGTCGCAATCAAGAGGGGAGAAGAGTCTCAGATGAAGTGGTGCCGGGAACCTCGGTGTTCTCCTCAAGTGAGACTGGTATGTCGGGGAACTTTTGGGGTCGCATCAAGGGTTCCAAGTAACTTTTCGCTCTTCAATACGGAACGTGGGACTTCTCTTGAGACGCTGTAGCGGGCAAGGGCCTCATCTTTCGATGACGGGGGAACCACGTGGTTTTTCTTGAGTTGCGGCGGGATTCTCGAGTTACGACGGGGAATTCAGGCTTCCTGTTCAACTGGCCCAGGGAAGTCCAGTTTTCATTCGAATTGCGAGTTAGAACTGGGGATTGCTCTCGAGACACTGCAGGGCCAAATAGACCTCATCTAGGCTTGTGTCCAGGACCTAATGTTCCTCTGCTGGGGCGACAGCGATCTCGGCATTGCATTCTCGACTCACCCGGGGAATCAGGCCTCGTCTCGAGGGGAAGCCAAGGACACCGCTCTCCTGTCAAGTCGCGACGGGTATATCTTGGAGCTCACTGTGTGGCCTAAAATGAGTCAAGCCTCCTGTGGAGTTTGGAGAGAGGACTCAGGATTGCTCTCCAGGCCATACAGCAAAAGAAGGCCCTCATCTCGTGAGGACTGGGGCGTCTCGTGGGTATTCTCGAGCTGCGGCTCCAGTGTGGTGTTGCTCACGAGGTATAATGGGGAGCTCAGGGAGCCTCTCCTGTGGCGCCAGGGAAGTCAGGTTTCTATGCGCGTCGCTAGGCGGAGTGCGTCATTGCTCTCGAGTCATGGTAGGGGAATCGCACCTCAAGACGCGTTGAAGAAGGACTCTCGAGGTCTTTTACGGGTTGGGGCAGGAAACCCTTGGTTCCCTCGACTTGTGCCGGTGAACTCAGGAAGGTCTAAGGGTGCCTCTGAGAAGTCAGGGATACTGTGCAGTTGGGAGGGGCCTCTCGGGACTCCACTGGGTTCGGTGCAATGGAAGAGGGCCTCATCTTGAGTGGAGGCAGGAAACTCATGTTTCCTCTCCTGACTTCCCCTGGGCCAGATCTGACTCGGATTGCAGTTTCGCTGCAGAGTTCGAACAGGAGAGTCAGGCCTCGTCTTGTGTGGAGGAATGGAACTCTGCTTGCCTCTCCAGTTGTTCACGGGGTGACAGGTCACTTCTCGAGCTGTGTGTGGTACCTGCGGGTTTCTCCGGACGATACCCGTGGGTGTCAGTGCCCCTTCGTGTTGTGCCTTCATCAAAAGGGTTATCTTCAAAGAGGTGTCCGGGCACTGGGATCTTATCAAGAGCGAACCGGGAAATCGGGGTCTTTCGGCATGTGTCACCATCCACGAGGCTATGTCTCGAATATCCTCGTGAGACCGGCCTCATCCTGAGATGCACCGGGAAAGGCGGGAACCCCTTCAAGACAAAACAGGGGAATCGACCCTCCTGTCGCGATCAGGAGGGGAGAAGGGGCCCAGATGTAGTGGTGCCGGGAACCTCGGTGTTCTCCTCGAGTCAGACCAGTGTGTCGAGGAACTTTTGAGGTTGCATCAAGGGTGCCGATACCGTTTCGCACTTCAAGACGGAACGTGGGACTTCTCTTGAGACGCTGTAGGGGGCAAGGGCCTCATCTTGGGATGACGGGGGAACCACGTAGCGTTTCTCGAGTTGTGGCAGGATTCTCGAGTTTCGACGGGGAATACAGTCTTCCTCATGTGTTGGCCCAGGGAAGTCCTATCTTCCATTCGAGTTTCAAGGGAGAGCTGGGGATTGCCCTCGAGTCACTGCAGGGCAAAATAGACCTCATCTAGGCTTGTGTCCAGGACTTAATGTTCATCCCTAGGGGAGACAGGGATCTCGGGCTTGCATACCAGACTCACCCGGGGAATCAGGCCTCGTCTCGAGGGGAAGCAAAGAACTCCGCTGTCCTTTTGAGTCGCGATGGGTATCTCTTGGAGCCCACTGTGTGCCCTAAAGGGAGTCAAGCCTCCTGTGCTGTTTGGATAGAGGACTCGGGATTCCTCTCCAGGCCATGCAGGAAAAGAAGGCCCTCATCTCGCGATGATGGCGGCCTCTTGTGGGTTTTCTAGACTGCCGCGCTAGTGCCAGGTTTCTGATGAGGTACGAGAGGGAGCTCAGGGAGCCTCTCGTGTGGCGCCAGGGAAGTCAGGTCCCCATGAGATGGCTAGGGGGAGCTCGTCATTGCTCTCGAGTCATGGTAGGGTAATCGGGCCTCAAGACGGGTTGAAGAAGGACTCTCGAGGTCTTTCTCGGGTCACTGCATAAAACCCAGGGTTCCCTTGACTTGTGCCTGCGACCTCAGGGAGCTTCTCAGAGTGCCTCTGAGAAGTCAGGGATACTGTGCAGTTTGGAGGGGCCTCTCGAGACTCCTCTGCATTTGGTGGAATGTAAGAGGGACTCATCTCGAGTTGAAGCAGGAACCTCAGTGTTCCTCTCCATTTCTGACTCAGATCGCAAGGTCCCTGCATGTTGGTACAGGAGAGTCAGGCCTCGTCTTTTCTGGAGGATGGGACTCCTCTTGCCTCTCGAGTTGTTCTCGAGGTGACAGGCCACTTGTCGAGCTGTGTATGTAACCTGCCCCTTTTTCCGGATGATGCACAGGTGTGTTAGTGCCCCTTCGTGTTGTACCTTCATACTCAAGGCTGCCTTCCAAGAGGTGTCCGAGCATCGGATTCTTATCAAGAGCGGACCGGGAAATTGGAGTCTTTCAGCAAGTGGCACCACCCACAAAGCTACGTATCGAATTTCCCCATGAGACCGGCCTCATCCTGAGTTGTGCAGGGAAGGTCGGGCCCCCTTGCAGACAAAGCAGGGGAATCGACCCACCGGTCACGATCAGGAGGGGAGAAGGGACTTAAATGAAGTGGTGCCGGGAACCTCGGTGTTCCCCTTGAGTGAGACCGGCGTGTTGGGGGACTTTTGGGGTCGCATCAAGGGTGCCAAGTACCGTTTCGCATTTCAAGACGGAACCTGGGACATCTTTTGAAACGCTGTAGCGGGCAAGGGCCTCATCTTGCGATGACGGGAGAACCACGTGGTTTTGCTCGAGTTGCGGCGGGATTCTCGAGTTATGACCGGGAATTTAGGCTTCCTCTTGTTGGCCTTGAAATCCAATCTTCCATTCGGGTTGCGAGGGGGAGCTGGGGATTGCGCTAGAGTCACTGCAGGGCAAAAGAGACCTAATCTAGGCTTGTGTCCAGGATCTAACGTTGCTCTCCAGGGGCGAGAGGGATCTCGGGTTTGCATTCCAGACTCATCCGGGGAGTCAGTTCTCACCTCGAGGGTAAGCAAAGAATTCCGCTCTCGTCTCGAGTCGCGATGGGTATCTCTTGGAGCCCACTGTGTGTACTAAAGGGAGTCAAGCCTCCTGTGGAGTTTGGAGAGAGGACTCGGGATTGGACTCCAGGCCATGCAGGAAAAGAAGGCCCTCATCTCGAGATGACGGTGGCGTCTCGTGGGTTTTCTCGAGCTGCGGCGCCAGTGTGGGGTGTCTCATGAAGTACCACAGGGATTTCAGGGAGCCTCTTGTGTGGCGTCAGGAAAATCCAGTATTCCATTCGAGTTGCAAGTTAGAACTGGGGATTGCTCTCCAGTCACTGCAGGGCAAAATAGACCTCATCTACGCTTGTGTCCAGGACCTAGTGTTCCACTACTGGGCCGACAGGGATCTCAAGGTTGCATTCTCGACTCACCTGGAGAGTCAGGCCTCGTCTTGAGGGGCAAAAAAGGACTCCGCTCTCCTGTCGAGTCGCGACGGGTATCTCTTGGAGCCCACTGCGTGGCGTAAAGGGAGTGAAGCCTCCTATGGAGTTTGGAGAGATGACTCGGGAATGTTTTCCTGGCCATGCAGGAAAAAAGGCCCTCGTCTCGCGATGACGGGGGCGTCTCGTGGGTTTTCTCCAGCTGCGGCGCCAGTATCAGATTTCTCACGAGGTACGACGGGGAGCTCAGAGAGCCTCTCGTGTGGTGCTAGGGACGTCAGGTCTCCGTGTGTGTGGTGAAGGGGAGTGTGTGATTGCTCTCGAGTCATAGTAGGCGAATCGGGCCTCAAGACGCATTGAAGAAGGACTCTGGAGGTCTTTCTCGGGTTGCGGCAGGGAATCCTGGGTTCCCTCGACTTGTGTCGGTGACCTCAGGCAACTTCTCAGGGTGCCTCTGAGAAGTCAGGGACACTGTGGATTTGGGAGGGGCCTTTCATTACTCAACTGGGTTTGGTGCAATCGAAGAGGGCCTCATCTCGAATGGAGGCAGGAACCTCAGGGGTCCTCTCCATTTCTGACTCGGGTCGCAGAGTACCCACCGAGTACGGACAAGAGAGTCACTCCTCGTCTTCCGTGGAGGAATGGATCTCCGCTTGCCTTTCGAGTTGTTCACGGAGTGACAGGCCACTTGTTGAGCTGTGTGTGGAACCTGCGGGTTTTTCCGGACGATGCACAGGGGTGTCAGTGCCCCTTCGTGTTGTGCCTTCATCCACAGGGTTGCCTTCAAAGAGGTGTCCGGGCATCGGGTTCTTTTCAAGAGCGTACCGGAAAATTGGGGTCTTTCAGCATGTGGTACCACCCACGAGGCTACGTCTCGAATTTCCTCGGGAGACCGGCCTCATCCTGAGGTGCGCCGGGAAGGTAGGGAACCCTTGCAGACAAAGCAGGGGAATCGACACACCGGTCGCGATCAGAAGGGGAGAAGGGGCTTAGATGAAGTGGTGCCGGGAACCTCGGTGGTCCCCTCGAGTGAGACCGGTATGTCATGGCACTTTTGAGGTCGCATCAAGGGTGCCAAGTACAGTTTCGCACTTCAAGACGAAACGTGGGAATTCTCTGGAGATGCTCTAGCGGGCAAGGGCCTCATATTGCGATGACGAGGGAAACACGTGGTTTTTCTCGAGTTGCGGTGGGATTCTCGAGTTACAACGGGGAATTCAGGCTTCCTCTTGTGTTGGCCCAGGAAGTCCAATCTTCCATTCAACTTGTCAGAGAGAGCTGGGGGTTGCTCTCGAGTCACTTCAGGGCAAAGAGTCCTCATCTAGGCTTGGGGCCAGGATGTAGTGTTCCTCTCCAGGGGCAACAGGGATATCGGGGTCGCATTCCAGTCTCACCCGGTGGGTCACGCCTCGTCTCGAGTGGAAGCAAAGGACTCCACTATCCTCTCGATTCGCGACGTGTAACTCTTGGAGCCCAATGAGTGGCCTAAAGGGAGTCAAGCGTCCTGTGTAGCTTGGACAGAAGGTTCACGCTTGATCTGCATACCATTCAGTTAAAGATGGCCCTCCTCTCTTGATGACGGGAGCGTCTCATGGGTTTTCTCGAGCTGCGCCGCCAGTGTGGGGTTTCTCACGAGATATGATGGGGAGCTCAGGGAGCCTCTCGTGCGGCGCCAGAGAAGTCAGGCCTCCATGCGTGTGGCCAGGCAGATCGCGTCATTGCTCTGGAGTCATGGGAGGGACTAGGGCCTCCAGACGCATTTAAGAGGGACTCTCGAGGTCTTTCTTGGGTTGGGGCGGGAAACACTCGTTTCCCTCGACCTCTACCGGGGACCTTAGGGAACTTCCCAGGTGCCTCTGAGAGGTGAGGGATACTGAGGAGTTAGAGGGGCCTCTCGGGACTCCACTAGGTTTGACGAAATGAAAGAGGGCCTCATCTCGATTGGAGGCAGGAACCTCAGGCTTCCTCTCCATTTCTGACTCTGACCGCAGGGTCCCTGCAGGGTTGGGACAGGAGAGTCAGGCCTCGTCTTGTCTGAGTAATGGAACTCTGCTTGCCTCTCGAGTCGTTCAGTGGGTCTCAGGCCCCTTGTCGAGCTGTGTGTGGAACCTGCGGGTGTTTCCAGAAGATGCACGGGGGTGTCATTGCCCCTTCATTTGGTGCCTTCCCCCACAGGGTTGCCTTCAAAGAGGTGTCCAGCATCAGGTTCATTTCAAGAGCGGACCGGGAAATCGGGGTCATTCGGCATGTGGCACCACCCACGTGGCTCATCTCGAATTTCCTCGTGAGACCAGCATCATCCTGAGGTGCGCCGGGAAGGCCGGGAACCCCTTCCACACAAAGAAGGGGAATCGACTCTCCTGTCGCGATCAGGAGGGGAGATGGGGCTCAGATGAAGTGGGGCCGGGACTCTAGGTGTTCCACTCGAGGGAACCCGGCGTTTCAGGGAACTTTAGGGGTCGCATCAAGGTAGCCAAGTACCATTTCCCACTTCAGGACGGAACATGGGACTTCCCTGGAGACGCTGTAGCGGGCAAGGGCCTCATCCTGTGAAGACGTTGGAACCACGTCGTTTTTCTCGAGTTGCGTCTGGATTCTCGAAAACGACGGGGATTTCAGGCTTCCTCTTGGGTTGGCCCTGGGAAGCCCAATCTTCCCCTGGAGTTGCGAGGGAAAGCTGGGGGTTCTGCTCGAGTCACTACAGGGCCAAAGAGACCTCATCGAGGCGTGTGTCCAGGACCTAATATTCCTCTCAAGGGAAGACAGAGATCTCGGGTTTCCATTCCAGACTCCCCCGGGGAGTCAGGCCTCGCCTCGAGGGGAAGCAGAGGACTCCACTTTCCTCTCAAGTCACGACACGGATCTCTTGGAGCCCACTGAGTGGACTCAAGGGTGTCGAGCCTCCTCTTCAGTTTGGAGAGAGGACTCGGGATTGCTCTCCAGGTCAGGCAGGAAAAGAAGGCCCTCATCTCGCGATGACGGGGGCATCTCATGGGTTTCCTCAGGCTGCGGCGCCCTTGGGGGTTTTCTCACGAGGCACGACGAGGACCTCAGGGAGCCTCTCGTGCGGCGCCAGGGAAGTCAGGTCTCCATGCGCATGGCGAGGGGGAGCTGGTCATCACTCTCGAGTCATGGGAAGTGACTAGGGCCTCAAGACGCGTTGAAGAAGGACTCTCGAGGTCTTTCTCGGGTGGCGGCGGGAAACCCTCGTTTCCCTCGACTTCTGCAGGGGACTATAGGGAACTTCCCAGGGTGACTCTGAGAGGTGAGGAATGCTGTGGAGTTGGCAGGGCCTCTCGGGACTCTGCTGGGTTCGGCGCAATGGAAGAGGGCCTCATCTCGAGGGGAGGCAGGAACCTCAGGCTTCCTCTCCAATTCTGACTCCGACTGCACGGTCCCTGCAGTGTTGGGACAGGAGAGTCATGCCTCGTCTTGTCTGAGGAATGGAATTCTGGTTGCCTCTCGAGTTGTTCCGGGAGTCTCAGGCCCCTTGTCGAGCTGTGTGTAGACCCTGCGGGTTTTTCCGGATGATGCACGGGGGTGTCAGTGCCCCTTCGTGTTGTGCCTTCACTCACAGGGTTGCCTTGGAAGAGGTGTCCGGGCATCAGGTTATTATCAAGAGTGGACCGGAAAATCGGTGTCGTTCGGCACGTGGCACCTCACACATGGCTGGTCTCGAATTTCCTCCTGAGACCGGCCTCATCCTGAGGTGCACCAGGAAGGCCGGGAACCCCATCCAGATAAAGCAGGGGAATCGACTCTCCTGTCACGATCAGGAGGGGAGAAGGTGCTCAGATGAAGTGGTGCCGGGACCCTCGGTGTTCCCCTCGAGGGAACCCAGCGTGTCGGGAACTTTTGCGGTCACATCAAGGGTGTCAAGTACCGTTTCGCACTTAAGGACAGAACATGGGACTTCCCTGGAGACGCCGGGAATTTCGGTGTTCCCCTGGAGTGAGACCAGTATGTTGGGGAACTTTGGGGTCGCATCAAGGGTGCCAAGTAGCATTTCGAACTTTAAGATGGAACGTGGGACTTCTCTTGAGACTCTAGCTGGCAAGGGCCTCATATTGCGATGAAGGGGGAACCACATGCTTTTTAAGACTTGAGGCTGAATTCTCGAATTACGATGGGATATTCAGACTTCCTCATGTGTTGACCGTGGGAAGCCCAATCTTCCATTCAAATTGTGAGGGAGAGATGGAGGTTGCTCTCGATCACTGTAGGGCAAAATAGACCTCATATAGGCTTGTGTCTAGGACATAATGTTCCACTCCAGGGGCGACAGGGATCTCGGGGTTGCATTCCAAACTCACCCGGGGAGTCAGGCCTCGTCTCCAGGGAAGCAAAGGACTCCGCTCTCCTCTCGAGTCGCACCGGGTATTTCTTGGACCCAACTGAGTGGCCTAAAGGGAGTCAATCCTCCTGTGAAGTTTGGAGAGAGGACCAGGGATTGCTCTCCAGGTCAGGCAGGAAAAGAAGGCCCCCATCTCTCCTTGACGGGGGCATCTTGTGGTTTTTCTCGAACTGCGGCGCCACTGTGGGTTTTCTCACGAGGTATGATGGGGTACTCAGGGAGCCTCTTGTGTGGTACTAGGGAAGTCAGTTTTCCTGCTTGTGGCGAGGGGAGCACGTCCTTGCTCTGGAGTCATGGTAGGGGAATCGGGCATCAAGAGACGTTGAAAAAGGACTCTCCAAGTCTTTCTCGGGTTACTTCAGGAAACTCTGGGTTCCCTCGACTTGTGCCAGTGACCTCAGGTAGCTTCTCAGGGAGCCTCTGAGAATTCAGGGATACTGTGGTGTTGGGAGGGGCCTCTCGGGACACCACTGAGTTTGGTTCAATGGAAGAGGGCCTCTTCTCTAGTTGAGGTAGGAACCTCAGGGTTCCTCTCCATTTCTGACTCCGATCGCAGGGTCCCTGAAGAGTTGGGCCAGGAGGGTAAGGCCTCGTCTTGTGTGAAGGAATGCAACTTCACTTGCCTCTCGAGTTGTTCACGGGGTGACAGTCCACATTTGGAGCTGTGAGTGGAATCGGCGGGTTTTTCCAGACGATGCATGGGGATGTCAGTGTCCCTTCGTGTTGTGCCTTCATCCACAGGGTTGCCTTCGAAGAGATGTCCGGGCGTCAGGTTCTTATCTAGAGTGGACCGGGAATTCGGGATCTTTCAACATGTGGCACCAACCATGAGGCTACTTTTCGAATTTCCTCATGAGACTGGCCTCATCCGGAGGTTTGCGGGGAACGTCGGGAACCCCTTGCAGACAAAGCATGGGAGTCGACCCTCCTGTCGCGATCAGGAGGGGTGAAGGGGCTCACAGGAAGTGGTGCCATGAACTTTGGTGTTTCCCTCGACTGAGACCGGTATGTCAGGGAACTTTGGGGGTCGCATCAAGGGTGCCAAGTACCGTTTTGTACTTCAGGATGGAACGTGGGACTTCTCTTGATACGCTGTAGTGGCCAAGGGCCTCATCTTGCGATGACGGGGGAGCCACGTGGTTTTTCTCGAGTTGCGGCGGGATTCTCGAGTTACGACGGGGATTTCAGGCTTCCTCTTGTGTTGGGCCAGGGAAGTCCAATCATCCATTTGAGTTGCGAGGGAGAGCTGGGGGTTGCGCTCGAGTCACTGCAGGGCAAAGGAGACCTCATCTAGGCTTGTGTCCAGGACCTAATGTTCCTCTCCAAGGGCCACAGGGATCTCAGGTTTGCATTCCAGACTCACCCAGGGAGTCAGGCCTCGTGTCGAAGGGAAGCAAAGGACTCTGCTCTCCTTTCGAGTCGCGACGGGCACCTCTTGGAGCCCACTTTGTGGCCTAAAGGGAGTCAAGCCTCCTGTGAAGTTTGGAGAGAGGACTTGGGACTGCTCTCCAGGCCATGCAGGAAAAGATGGCCCTCATCTCGCGATGACGGAGGGGTCTTGTGTGTTTTCTCGAGCTGCGGCGCCAGTGTGGGGTTTCACACGAGGTACGACAGGGAGCTCAGGGAGCCTCTCCTGTGGTGCCAGGGAAGTCAGGTCTCCATGTGCGTGGCGAGGGGGAGCGCGTTATTGCTCTCGAGCCATGGTAGGGGAATCTGACCTCAAGACGCGTTGAAGAAGGACTCTCGAGTTCTTTCTTCGGTTGTGGCAGGAAACCCTTATTTCCCTCGACGTTTGCCGGTGGCCTCAAGGAGCTTCTCAGAATGCCTATGAGAAGTCAGGGATACTGTGGAGATGGGAGTGGCCTCTCGGGACTCCACTAGGTTTGTTTTAATGGAAGAGGGCCTCATCTCGGGTTGAGGCAGGAACCTCAGGTTTCCTCTCCATTTCTGACTCAGATCGAAGCGTGCCTGCAGAGTTGGGATTGGATACTCAGGCCTCGTCTTGTCTGAGGAAGGGAACTCCGCTTGCCTCTCTCATTGTTTAAGGGGTGACAGGCCAGTTGTGGAGCTGTATGTGGATCCTGTGGGATTTTCCGGACGATGAACAGGGTTGCCAGTGCCCCCTCGTGTAGTGCCTTCATCCACAGGGTTGCCTTAGAAGAGGTGTCCGGGCATCGGGTTCTTATCAAGAGCAAGACCGAGAAATCGGGGTCTTTCGGCACGTGGCACCAACACGAGGCTACGTCTCGAATTTCTTCGTGAGACTGGCCTCATCCTGAGGTGCGCCATGAAGGTCGGGAACCCCTTCTAGACAAAGCAGGGGAATCGACCTTCCTGCCATGATCAGGAGGGGAGAAGGGGCTCAAATGAAGTGGTGCCAGGAACTTCGGTGTTCCCTTGGAGTGAGACCGGTATATTGGGGAACTTTTGGGGTCGCATCAAGGGTGCCAAGTAGCATTTCGAACTTTATGACGAAACATGGGACTTCTCTTGAGACTCTGTAGCGGGCAAAGGCCTCATATTGCGATGAATGGGGAACCACGTGGTTTTTAAGAGTTGCGGCGGGATTCTCGAGTTACAACGGGAAATTCAGACTTCCTCTTGTGTTGGCCCAGTGAAGACCAATCTTCCATTCGAATTGCGAGGGAGAGATGGGTGTTGCTCTCGATTCACTGTAGGGCAAAATAGACCTCATCTAGGCTGTTGTCCAGGACATAATGTTCCTCTCCAGGGGCAACAGGGATCTCGGGGTTGCATTCCAGACTCACCCAAGGTAAGGCCTCATCTCGAGGGGAAACAAAGTACTCTGCTCTCCTCTCAAGTCGCGACAGGTATCTCTTGGAGCCCATTGAGTGGCCTAAAGGGAGTAAAGCCTCCTGTGAAGTTTGGAGAAAGGACCAGGGATTGCTCTCCAGGTCAGGCAGGAAAAGATGTCCCCAATCTCGCGATGACGGTGGCGTCTCGTGGGTTTTCCCGAGCTGTGGCGCCAGTGTGGGGTTTCTCACGAGGTATGACGGGGAGCTCAGGGAGCCTCTCATGTGGCGCCAGGGAAGTCAGGTGTCCATGCGCATGGCGAGGGGGCGCGTGTCATTGCTCTCGAGTCATGGTAGGGGAATCCGGCCTCAAGACGTGTTGAAGACGGACTCTTGAGGTCTTTCTCGGGTTGCGGCAGGATACCCTGTGTTCCCTCGACTTGTGCCGGTGAACTCAGGGAGTTGCTCAGGGTGCCTCTGAGAAGACACTGATACTGTGGTGTTGGGAGGGGCCTCTCGGGACTCCACTGCGTTTGGTGCAATGGAAGATTGCCGGGAGCCAGCGAGAGATATTCCACTGCTGACAAATGTCATGAGGAAAGAGTCTCGGCATACGCAAAGGCGGGATCGAGCCTCCGGGAGTTCCCCCGTATATTCTTCAGCATCTACCCCCAAAAACCAAAGTCTGCCTTCTTTATTGCTTTGTTCTCTCACCTCTGACATTACTGGGGATGTCCCCCACCACCATCTCACTCTCTCTGTCAAAGAGCTAACTTACAGCTCCAACTAATAATGTTCCTGGGCAATTAGGAGTGTTTAAATCCAAACCCCTCAGATGGTTTTCTAACTCGCCTGACAAGTTTACCCGGTCTCCTACAGCTATGCATACGATTGTGTACAGTCTCCCAGCCTCGAGACGCACGGGAAGTTTAAGATATTCAAATAGCTTAGAGCCTCTCAGAGAGTTAGAAACTGTCAGAATAAAACTAGTAAAAGATTTCATTGATGAACCAATGCTTTTTGCCAAGTTTCCACATCCCCTGAATTGTATCCTTGAATGTGTGCTAATTAATATAGTTGGTATGTAGAAAAAATAAGTAGTGGCCTTGATGTTGGTAACTTTAGACCCTTAAGGTAATAAATTCTTTTCTTTGTTGTAAACCCATTACACATCCTCCCTATAGGAATGCAATTTTATCTTCGAAAGATGGCGCCAAACCTTAAACAATTACTCTTAGAGAAAATAACTCTTATGGTTGATAAGTCTTTGTCAAGAGTCATAAAATGTTAATAGGTCTTCTGGCCAGAAGATGATGTAAATCATCTAAACCATTTTTATACGATAAATCTGCAGAAAAGAAACCCTGGTTTTTGATAAGGATTAAAGACTGCTGACTTTGCATCCCCTATTATCCTCTATGTGTAACTTAGGGTATTAAAACGTGTGTTGAAAATAAAGCTACGGGCCTTGCTCGCCAACGCTTGGTCTCCCCATGTCATTATTCCCCTCAATTTTCAGATGAGTGTCCATCTGGAGCGCGGATATCCTCTGCGACCATTTATTTGCCTGGGCTTCGAAGACCCACTCGATAAGGTGTCTAAGGTGGGGCACCTTCCTCTATTCTAGAGGGCACCTGCAGCCTCCGTGGTCAGAGCTAACCTGGTGTCACGGGTTATATTGATTTTCCGCATAAACCAAGCTACTCAGCTGCTTTTCTCCACTGAATTTTCCTACTGAGCTATCCTCATTCTATTACTCTTTATATCTTTGATGAATAAATAAATATATAAATAGGTCGCCTACTCCATCTTCCCTTCGAATACCCTGGATCAGCTGGGGCTGGACCTCTGCAGGTGGCGCCCGAGACAGGCATTTCGAAGGTAAATCCCCAACCCCATTCCCCCAGTGTTCAGTTTTGGGGACAGATAGGATCCCACTTAGGGGGCTGCAGATCCCCCTGTAGAATAGACAGGGCGAGAGGAGTGGGAAGTGTTGAAGAGTTAGAGAGAAAAAACGGTTTCTAAAAAGGCTGACAAAAAAGGCCTAATCTTTAGATAGCTAAAAGCAAAATCTTTTACTATCCTTAAGTTTCTGACATGGGCAACACTGAATCAAATGAAAGACAGCTCTTTATAGGAGTAATTTTACAGTTATTAAGTAAAAGAAGAATCAAGGTTAAAAAATCTTCCATTCAATCATTTTTTACATTTGTACAAGACCACTGCCCTTGGTTTCTACAACAAGGCACTGTTAACCTCGATATCTTGAAAAAACTAGGAAAACAGCTAAGAGCTTATTGTGCTCAGCAAGGTTTGGAAAAAATCCCTACTTACACCTTTCCTCTGTGGAATATGACTAGAGATGTTTTAGATCCAGCTCATGAATTTGAAAAGGTACCTGTTAAAGAGGAAAGTAAAGTTGGAAAAGTACCTGTTAAACAAAAAAGCAAATCTGAAAAGGTACCTGTTATAAAGAAAAGTGAAAATGAAGAGGCTATACCTAGCTATCGACAGCTAAATGAATGGCTGGCCGCTATGACTGCCAATGAGCATGTAAAAGATAGGGATGAAAAGAAAGATCAGCTCTCCCCTCAGTTTGAAAAAGGTTTAGAGGAAACAGCAGCTCGATGCCATTCTGATGAGGATTTTTTATTTTTTAAGCTAAAGATGCTCCTAAAAGTTTAAGAAAACATCCCTAATCAGACCATCCGCTCCTAGGAGGTTGAGGGAAACATCCCCGATCAGACAGTTCGTAAGATTTAGTTACCAAACAGTTAAAGGATCTCCGGAACAGAAGAGGAAAACTTCGGGACGCTCCCATCCCCCTATGCCTCCTCCTCCATGTCGGGGTAAAGGGCCACTGCTAGGAGTTTCCCGGAGAAGGATTTTCTCTAGTCCCAAGGATGAACTTGATCCTCACCTTGAGGCTTCTTTTCTAGTCCCCTCTGCAGTTTAGCCAGGGTAAAGAGGTTACAAAATAAATAAAAATATTCTCTAAAATTAAAAAAAAATTAAAAATGGATTTCTCTGCATCTAAGAATAGACAAATATTTATTGACTGTGGAATATGATTAGAAATGTCCTGGACCTCCGTCACGAGGCTGTTAAATAGACTATGGGGGAGGCTATAGAGGTGGATGGTGGTGAGTCTCCATTTACTGCACAGATCATATTTTCTGCCATTGAAGAAAAAAAAAAAAGGAGGGAGAAAGTGGTCTACCTCCCGAGGAAGGAGAGGGCTTACAGGACGCTGCGACCGAGAGCCCTGGCGAGCTCCCTCCCCCTCTGCGCAAACCTTTAAAAAACTTATCCACCACTTTCTGATTTAAGGCGACTGCCACCGCCTTCGATTGTGCCTCCCAGGACCCAGGAGTTCCCCACTTTGCCCCCAAAGCCTCCCAAAGTGTTGCCTAAGACTGAGGAAGATAAAAAGTTTTTTAAACAAAGGAGCTTTTAGTACACAATATGCAGAGTGTGCTCCTTGGAGAAAACTCCCTCAGGGGGGTCTCACCCAGGCTAGGAGAAAAGCGAAAAGGCAAGGAGATTTAATAACAATATTAACCCCTGATGTGCCGCTTACTCCAATTCCAACCGGAGTGGCTGGCCCCCTATCTGAGGACATTGTAAGATTTGTCCTGGGGCGTAGCTCGCTTTCTTTTAAAAAAAAGTTAAAAAAAAAAAAAAAAAGAAAGAAAAGAAATTTCGCTGGTGCATGGTGTAGTAGATTCTGATGATATTGAGAAATTAAAGTCTTGATCTCACTGCCTATCAAAACTGTACAAATTAATAAAGGTCAAAGAGTAACACAGCTTTTACTTTTACCTTACTATCAGACAAGGAAAAACTTGACTTCTCAATCTAAGAGCCACAAAACATTTGGATCTAGTGATCTAGCCTTTTGGGTGCAGGAAATTACAGTTCCAAGGCCTTTAAAAGATCTTTTAATTCAAGAGAATAAAACGCCAGGGCTATTAGACACAGGAACAGACGTCTCTTAACATTGCTGGGAAAGACTGGCCCAGCTCCTGGCCAACACATAATACTGAAAATGAGTTGGTGGGATTAGAGAAAGTGGTAAGTGCGGTGGAGATGCTGTACAGGTGGTACATTTAACAATACTTTATATATTGTTATAAATACATAATATAAATGTATTTGCCTAATTACAGTTTGCCTAATTAGGTATGGGTATAAATAAAATATAATAAAGGTATACCTAATTCTATTTATAGATCTATACTTAATTAATTTGTATATAAATTAATATGTATACTATATACACACACACATATATCTACTGTATAATTAAATATATATGGCAGTAATATAATGTGTGTGTGGCTGATATTAATTGGTATGGATTGATGTGCTGTGATGATATATGCTCTATATACTGTATAATTATAAATGTGTGACATGTATTATTACAGTATATTGGTTTGTGTTGGTTGGTATTAGCTGTGTATGTGTTGTATTGTTGTAATATATATTAATTAATATATTAATTATAAAGATTAATTCAAGTATATTGATTTATATATATTATATGTCAATAACTTTATACTTGTTGCCATATATAAATACATATATAAATGCATTTTGCATTTAGGTATATCTGTATACCTGTATACCAAAATGAGATAAGGAGGTTATACATTTATTACTTAAATTTATACAGAGACCTAAACTAAACATTAGACCTAAATTAACATATCCATAGGGAAACAGCTAGACAAATAGTGAAGTTATGTTCCAATTGTAATTAATCACTTAAACGTAAACACACAGGGGCAGACTACAATGATGAGACACTAGATGCCTGAATTACAGGCTACGACTCGGCCCCTGGTCAAGTAAAAAGGCCTCCTTACGGGAGAGTGAAAAAGGCCAGATGTGTTGCTAACTTGTGGGAGAGGGTATGCTTGTATATTTCTACAGAATGCAGATTCTCCGGTTTGGATCTCAGACAAATTCGTCATGTCACATTCCCCAAAGACCAGGTTCGCGGCGCGCGCACTCGCTCGCTCCCCCTCCCCCAGCCAGCTCTCGCCTCCACGCCACCAGCAGCGCCTCGCACCCACCTCTCTGCACCCCGTGACCTAGAGCAAAGAAGTCTGTGCAGCGAGTGAGGGCCAGAGAGGAAAGCGCGCCCGCGGAGTGCCGTCCAGACCAGCGTGGCCCCACCGGCGAGAGGGGACCGCCCTGAGCCCAAGCGGTGGCGGCTAGCCCTAAACCACGAACCCTGCCCCTCCGCCCACCATAGGCGCCTTGGCCCACAGCCTGCCGCTCGCGTTCTGCCTCCTGATGCTGGGGACACTGCTCCCCCGGGCTGACGCCTACAGCTGCTCCCTGGTTCATCTTGTTTAAACCCTCAATATAATGTTTGCTCCTTTGTAATGCTACAACATCCACCTTATCTTATGATGTAACCACTTATTGAATTATGGTCTTGCTGTATTACAACAATTACAGGATTTAATGCAAACACGACGGTTTGTGGGCTTACTTATCTTGGGAACAGCAGCTTTGATAAGTGCAATCACTTCTGTTACTGTGGCAGCAATATCATTGACTCAACAAGTACATACTGCTCAATATGTTGATTCTATGTCCAAAAATGTTTCTTTAACATTGGCAACACAGGAAGCTATAGAGAGAAAATTAGAAATGAGGGTAGACGCCCTAGAGGAAGCAGTAATACATATTGGGACTGAATTGCAGGCTTTAAAGGTGAAAATGGCATTGTCTTGTCATGCTGACTATCGGTGGATATGTGGAACACCCCTGAAAGTAAATGAGACAGATTTTGAATGGGAAAAGATTCAAAACCATATTTCAGGTATCTGGAACAGCTCTGACATTGGTTGAGACGTAGGGAAACTTCACTATCAAATAGCAACCATGGAGCACTCCCGATTAGATTTTACTGCTGCTGGAACAGCAAATGATTTCTTCCATACTTTCCCTAACTACATCTCAGGAAAGAATATTCTGTCTAATGTCTTTAGCTATGCTGCGGTGGCTGCTTTAATTCTGCTTCTCATAATCATTCTTCCTTGTATTGTCAGGATTCTTCGGCAGAGTATTCAGAGGCTCGCGACTGAGCTACATCTGGCTGTTTTAAGAAATACAAAACGGGGAGATGCCGGGAGCCGGCGAGAGACATTCCACTCGTGACAAAGGTCATGAGGAAGGAGGCTGGGCATACACAAAGGCGGGATCGAGCCTCGGGAGTCCTCCCGGATATTCTTGAGCATCTACCCCCCAAAACCAGAGTCTGCCTACTTTATTGCTTTGTGCTCTCCCCTCTGACTTTACTGGGGGCTGTCCCCCACCACCATCTCACTCTCTCTGTCAAAGAGCTAACTTACAGCTCCAATTAATAAAGTTCCTGGGCAATTAGGAGTGTTTAAATCCAAACACGTCAGATGGCTCTCTAACTCGCCTGACAAATTTACCCGGTCTCCTACAGCAATGCATACAATTGTTTACAGTCTCCGAGCCTCGAGAGTCATGGGAAGCTTAAGATATTCAAATAGCTTAGAGCCTCTCAGAGAGTTAGAAACTGTCAGAATAAAACTAGTAAAAGATTTCATTGATGAACCAATGCTTGTTGCCAAGTTTCCACGTCCCCTGAATTGTATCCTTGAATGTGTATTAATTAATATAGTTGGTATGTAGAAGAAATAAGTAGTGGCCTTGGTGTTACTAACTTTAGACCCTTAAGGTAATAAATTATTTCCTTTGTTGTAAGCCCATTACACATCTGCCCTATAGGAATGCAATTTTATCTTCGAAAGATGGGGCCAAACCTTAAAATAATTACTCTTAGAGAAAATAAGTCTTACGGTTGATAAGTCTTTGTCAAGAGTCATAAAATATTAATAGGTCTTCTGGCTAGAAGATGATGTAAATCACCTAAACCATTTGTATACGATACATTTGCAGGAGAGAAACTCTGGTTTTTGATAAGGATCAAAGGCTGCTGTCTTTGCATCCCCATTATCCTCTATGTGTAACTTAGGGTATAAAAACCCCTGTTGAAAATAAAGCTACGGGCCTTGATTGCCAACGCTTAGTCTCCTAATGTCATTCTTCCCCTCAATTTTCAGATGAGTGTCCATCTGGAGCGCGGATATCCTCTGCGACCATTTATTTGCCTGGGCTTCGAAGACCACTTGAGAAGGTGTCTAAGGTGGGGCACTTTTCGCTATTCGAGAGGGAGCCTGCGGCCTCCGTGGTCAGAGCTAACCTGGTGTCACGGGTTATACTGATTTTCCGCATAAACCAAGCTACTCAGCTTCTTTTCTCCACTAAATTTTCCTACTGAGCTATCCTCATTCTATTACTCTTTATATCTTCGATAAATAAATCAATAGGTCGCCTACTCTGTCTCCCCTTCGAAAACCCTGGACCAGCCGAGGCTGGACCTTGTCAGAAGAAGGCCTCATCTCGATTTGAAGCAGGAACCTCAGGGTTGCTCTCCATTTCTGACTCTGAACACAGAGTCCCTACAGAGTTAGGACAGGAGAGTCAGGCCTCGTCTTGTGTGGAGGAATGGAACTCCACTGGACTCTCGAGTTGTTCACCGGATAACAGGCCACTTGTCGAGCTGTGTGTGGAACCTGCGGTTTTATCCGGACGATGCATGGGGGTGTCAGTTCCCCTTCGTTTTTTGCCTTCATACACAGGGTTGCCTTCGAAGAGGTATCCAGCCTTCAGATTCTTATCAAGAGCAGACCAGGAAATCAGTGTCTTTCGGCATGTGGCACCACCCACAAGCCTACGTCTCGAATTTCTTCTTGAGACGGACCTCAACCTGAGGTGCACCAGGAAGGTCGGTAACCCTTTCAGACAAAGCAAGTGAATCGACCCTCTTGTCCCGATCAGGAGGGGAGAAGGGGCTCAGATGAAGTGGTGCCGGGAACCTCGATGTTCCCCTCGAGTAAAACTGGGATGTCGGGGAAGTTTTGGAGTCACATCAAAGGTGCTAAGTACCGTTTCAAACTTCAAGAGGGAACGTGAGACTTCTCTTGAGATGCTGTAGCTGGCAAGGGCCTCATCTTGTGGTGACGGGTTAACCACGTCGTTTTTCTCGAGTTGTGGCGGGATTCTCGAGTTAGGTCAGGAAATTCAGGCTTCCTCTTGTGTTGGCCCAGGGAAGTCCAGTCTTCCATTCGAGTTGCGAGGGAGAGCTAGGGATTGCGCTTGAGTTACTGCAGGGCAAAAGAGACCTTATCTAGGCTTGTGTCCAGGACATAATGTTCGTCTCCGGGGGGACAGGGATCTCGGGGTTGCTTTCCTGATGCACCCGGGGAGTCAGTCCTTGTCTCGAGGGGAAGCGAAGGACTCCACTCTCCTCTCGAGTTGCGACGGGTATCTCTTGGAGCCCACTGAGTGGCCTAAAGGGAGTCAAGCCTCCTGTGGAGTTTGGAGAGAGGACTCGTGATTGCTCTCCAGGCCATGCAGGAAAAGAAGGCCATCATCTCGCGATGAAGGGGGCGTCTCGTGGGTTTTCTCGAGCTGCAGCGCCAGTGTGGGGTTTCTCATGAGGTACTATGGGGAGCTCAGGGAGCCTCTCATGTGGCGCTTGGGAAGTCAGGTCTCCATGCGCATTGTGAGGGGGAGCGCGTCATTGCTCTAGAGTCATGGAAGGTGTATCGGGCCTCAAGAACCGTTAAAGAAGGACTTTCAAGGTGTTTCTTGGGTCACGGCAGTAAACCCTGGGTTCCCTCGACTAGTGCCGGTGGCCTCAGGGAGCTTCTCAGTGTGCCTCTGAGAAGTCAAGGATACCCTGGAGTTGGGAGGGCCCTCTCGGGACTCCACTGGGTTTGGTGCAATAGAAGAGGGCCTCATCTCGAGTGGAGGCAGGAACCTCAGGGTTCGTCTCCATTTCTGACTCTGATCGCAGGGTCCCTGCAGAGTTGGGACAGGAGAGTCAGGCCTCGTCTTGTAAGGAGGAATGGAACTCCGCTTGCCTCTCGAGTTATTCACGGGGTGACAGGCAACTTGTCGAACTGTGTTTGGAATCTGCGGGTTTTTCCGGACGATGCACGAGGGTGTCAGTGCCCCGTCGTGTTGTGCCTTCTTCCACAGGGTTGCCTTTCAAGAGGTGTCCGGGCATCGGGTTCTTATCAAGAGTGGACCAGGGAATCGGGGTCTTTCAGCATGTGTTACCACCCATGAAGCTACGTCTCAAATATTCTCGTTAGACCGGCCTCATCCTGAGGTGCGCTGGGAAGGTTGGGAACCCCTTCCAGACAAAGCACGGGAGTCGACCCTCCAGTCGCAATCAGGAGGGGAGAAGTGGCTCAGATGAAGTCATACCGGGAACCTCGGTGTTCCCCTCAAGAGAGACCAGGGTGTCGGGGAACTTTTGGAATCGCATCAAGGGTGCCAAGTTTTCACACTTGAAGTGTGAAAACACTTGAAGAAGAAACCTGGGACTTCTCTTTAGACGCTGTAGTGGGCAAGGGCCTCATCTTGCGATGACAGGGTAACCATGTGGTTTTTCTCGAGTTTCGGCGGGATTCTCGAGTTACGATGGGGAATTCAGGCTTCCTCTTGTGTTGGCCCAGGGAAGTCCAATCTTCCATTGGAGTTGCGAGAGAGAGCTAGGGATTGCTCTCGAGTCACTTCAGGGCAAAAGAGACCTCATCTAAGCTTGTGTCCAGGACCTAATGTTCCTCTCCAGGGGCGACAGAGATCTCGGGGTTGCATTTTAGACGCACCCGAGGAGTCAGACCTCATCTCGAGAGGAAGGAAAGGACTCTGCTCTGCTCTCGAGTCCCGACGGGTATTTCTTGGAGACCACTGAGTGGCCTAAAGGGAGTCAAGCCTCCTGTGGATTTTTTTTTAATTTTATTTTATTTTTAAACTTTACATAATTGTATTAGTTTTTCCAAATATCAAAATGAATCTGCCTCAGGTATACATGTGCTCCCCATCCTGAACCCTCCTCCCTCCTCCCCCCCCCCATAGCATCCCTCTGGGTCGTCCCAGTGCACTAGCCCCAAGCATCCAGTGTCATGCATCAAACCTGGACTGGCAACTCTTTTCATACATGATATTTTACATGTTTCAATGCCATTCTCCCAAATCTTCCCACCTTCTCCCTCTCCCACAGAGTCCATAAGACTCTTCTATACATCAGTGTCTCTTTTGCTGTCTCGTACTCAGGGTTATTGTTACCGTCTTTCAAAGTTCCATATATATGCGTTAGTATACTGTATTGGTGTTTTTCTTTCTGGCTTACTTCACTCTGTATAATAGGCTCCAGTTTCATCCACCTCATTAGAACTGATTCATTCTATTCTTTTTAATGGCGGAGTAATACTCCATTGTGTATATGTACCACAGCTTTCTTATCCATTCATCTGCTGATGGACATCTAGGTTGCTTCCATGTCCTGGCTATTAGAAACAGTGCTGCGATGAACATTGGGGTACACGTGTCTCTTTCCCTTCTGGTTTCCTCAGTGTGTATGCCCAGCAGTGGGATTGCTGGATCATAAGGCAGTTCTATTTCCAGTTGTTTAAGGAATCTCCACACTGTTCTCCATAGTGGCTGTACTAGTTTGCATTCCCACCAACAGTGTAAGAGGGTTCCCTTTTCTCCACACCCTCTCCAGCATTTATTATTTGTAGACTTTTGGATTGCAGCCATTCTGACTGGCGTGAAATGGTACCTCATAGTGGTTTTGATTTGCATTTCTATGATAATGAGTGATTTTGAGCATCTTTTCATGTGTTTGTTAGCCATCTGTATGTCTTCTTTGGATAAATGTCTATTTAGTTCTTTGGCCCATTTTTTGATTGGGTCATCTATTTTTCTGGAGTTGACCTGTAGGTGTTGCTTGTATATTTTTGAGATTAGTTGTTTGTCAGTTGCTTCATTTCCTATTATTTTCTCCCATTCCAAAGGCTGTCTTTTCACCTTGCTAATAGTTTGCTTTGATGTGCAGAAGCTTTTAAGGTTAATTAGGTCCCATTTGTTTATTTTTGTTTTTATTTCCAATATTCTGGGAGGTGGGTCATAGAGGATCCTGCTGTGATGTATTTCAGAGAGTGTTTTGCCTATGTTCTCCTCTAGGAGTTTTATAGTTTCTGGTCTTACGTTTAGATCTTTAATCCATTTTGAGTTTATTTTTGTGTATTGTGTTAGAAAGTGTTCTAGTTTCATTCTTTTACAAGTGGTTGACCAGATTTCCCAGCACCACTTGTTAAAGAGATTGTCTTTAATCCATTGTATATTTTTGCCTCCTTTGTCAAAGATAAGGTGTCCATATGTGTGTGGATTTATCTCTGGGCTTTCTATTTCGTTCCACTAATCTATATTTCTGTCTTTGTGCCAGTACCATACTGTCTTGATAACTGTGGCTTTGTAGCGGAGCCTGAAATCAGGTAGGTTGATTCCTCCAGTTCCATTCTTCTTTCTCAAGATCGCTTTGGCTATTCGAGGTTTTTCGTATTTCCATACAAATTGTGAAATTATTTGTTCTAGCTCTGTGAAGAATACTGTTGGTAGCTTGATAGGGATTGCATTGAATCTATAAATTGCCTTGGGTAGTATACTCATTTTCACTATATTGATTCTTCCAATCCATGAACATGGTATATTTCTCCACCTATTAGTGTCCTCTTTGATTTCTTTCACCAGTGTTTTATAGTTTTCTATATATAGGTCTTTAGTTTCTTTAGGTAGGTATATTCCTAAGTATTTTATTCTTTCCGTTGCAATGGTGAATGAAATTGTTTCCTTAATTTCTCTTTCTGTTTTCTCGTTATTAATGTATAGGAATTCAAGGGATTTCTGTGTGTTGATTTTATATCCTGCAACTTTACTATAGTCATTGACTAGTTCTAGTGATTTTCTGGTGGAGTCTTTAGGGTTTTCTATGTAGAGGATCATGTCATCTGCAAACAGTGAGAGTTTTACTTCTTCTTTTCCAATTTGGATTCCTTTTGTTTCTTTTTCTGCTCTGATTGCTGTGGCCAAAACTTCCAAAGCTATGTTGAATAGTAATGGTGAAAGTGGGCACCCTTGTCTAGTTCCTGACTTTAGAGGAAATGCTTTCAATTTTTCACCATTGAGGATAATGTTTGCTGTGGGTTTGTCATATATAGCTTTTATTATGTTGAGGTATGTTCCTTCTATTCCTGCTTTCTGGAGAGTTTTTATCATAAATGGATGTTGAATTTTGTCAAAGGCTTTCTCTGCATCTATTGAGAAAATCATATGGTTTTTATTTTTCAATTTGTTAAGGTGGTGTATTACATTGATTGATTTGCGGATATTGAAGAATCCTTGCATCCCTGGGATAAAGCCCACTTGGTCATGGTGTATGATCTTTTTAATGTGTTGTTGGATTCTGATTGCTAGAATTTTGTTAAGGATTTTTGCATCTATGTCATCAGTGATATTGGCCTGTAGTTTTCTTTTTTTGTGGGATCTTTGTCAGGTTTTGGTATTAGGCTGATGGTGGCCTCATAGAATGAGTTTGGAAGTTTACCTTCCTCTGCAATTTTCTGGAAGAGTTTGAGCAGGATAGGTGTTAGCTCTTCTCTAAATTTTTCGTAGAATTCAGCTGTGAAGCCGTCTGGACCTGGGCTTTTGTTGGCTGGAAGATTTTTGGTTACAGTTTCCATTTCCGTGCTTGTGATGGGTCTGTTAAGATTTTCTAGTTCTTCCCTGGTCCAGTTTTGGAAAGTTGTACTTTTCTAAGAATTTGTCCATTTCTTCCACGTTGTCCATTTTATTGGCATATAATTGTTGATAGTAGTCTCTTATGATCCTTTGTATTTCTGTGTTTTCTGTTGTGATCTCTCCATTTTCATTTCTAATTTTATTGATTTGATTTTTCTCCCTTTGTTTCTTGATGAGTCTGGCTAATGGTTTGTCAATTTTATTTATCGTTTCAAAGAACCAGCTTTTGGTTTTGTTGATTTTTGCTATGGTCTCTTTTGTTTCTTTTGCATTTATTTCTGCTCTAATTTTTAAGATTTCTTTCCTTCTACTAACCCTGGGGTTCTTCATTTCTTCCTTTTCTAGTTGCTTTAGGTGTAGAGTTAGTTTATTTATTTGACTTTTTTCTTGTTTCTTGAGGTGTGCCTGTATTGCTATGAACTTTCCCCTTAGGACTGCTTTTACCGTTTCCCACAAGTTTTGGGTTGTTGTGTTTTCATTTTCATCCGTTTCTATGCAAATTTTGATTTCTTTTTTGATTTCTTCTGTGATTTGTTGGTTATTCAGCAGCGTGTTGTTCAGCCTCCATATGTTGGAATTTTTAATAGTTTTTCTCCTGTAATTGAGATCTAATCTTACTGCATTGTGGTCAGAAAAGATGCTTGGAATGATTTCTATTTTTTTGAATTTACCAATGCTAGCTTTATGGCCCAGGATGTGATCTATCCTGGAGAAGGTTCCATGTGCACTTTAGAAAAAGTTGAAATTCATTGTTTTGGGATGAATTGTCCTATAGATATCAATTAGGTCTAACTGGTCTATTGTATCATTTAAAGTTTGTGTTTCCTTGTTAAATTTCTGTTTAGTTGATCTATCCATAGGTGTGAGTGGGGTATTAAAATCTCCAACTATTATTGTGTTAGTGTTAATTTCTCCTTTCATACTTGTTAGCATTTGTCTTACATACTGTGGTGCTCCCACGTTGGGTGCATATATATTTATAATTGTTATATCGTCTTCTTGGATTGATCCTTTGATCATTATGTAGTGACCTTCTTTGTCTCTTTTCACAGCCTTTGTTTTAAAGTCTATTTTATCTGATATGAGTATCGCTACTCCTGCTTTCTTTTGGTCCCTATTTGCATGGAAAATCTTTTTCCAGCCCTTCACTTTCAGTCTGTATGTATCCCCTGTTTTGAGGTGGGTCTCTTGTAGACAACATATGTAGGGGTCTTTTTTTTGTATCCATTCAGCCAGTCTTTGTCTTTTGGTTGGAGCATTCAACCCATTTACGTTTAAGGTAATTACTGATAAGTATGATCCCATTGCCATTTACTTTATTGTTTGGGGTTTGAATTTATACACCGTTTTTGTGTTTCCTGTTTAGTATTTGTTGGAGAGCTGGTTTGGTGGTGCAGAATTCTCTCAGCTTTTGCTTGTCTGAAAAGCTTTTGATTTCTCATTCATACTTGAATGAGATCCTTGCTGGGTACAATAATCTGGGCTGTAGGTTATTTTCTTTCATCATTTTAAGTATGTCTTGCCATTCCCTCCTTGCTTGAAGAGTTTCTATTGAAAGATCAGCTGTTATCCTTATGGCAATTCCCTTGTGTGTTATTTGTTGTTTTTCCCTTGCTGCTTTTCATATTTGTTCTTTGTGTTTGATTTTTGTTAATGTGATTAATATGTGTCTTGGGGGGTTTCGCCTTGGCTTTATCCTGTTTGGGACTCTCTGGGTTTCTTGGACTTGAGTGAGTATTTCCTTCCCCATTTTAGGGAAGTTTTCAACTATTATCTCCTCAAGTATTTTCTCACGGTCTTTCTTTTTGTCTTCTTCTTCTGGGACCCCTATGATTCGAATGTTGTAGCGTTTAATATTGTCCTGGAGGTCTCTGAGATTGTGCTCATTTCTTTTAATTCGTTTTTCATTTATCCTCTCTGATTCATTTATTTCTACCATTCTATCTTCGAATTCACTAATCCTATCTTCTGCCTCTGTTATTCTACTATTTGTTGCCTCCAGAGTGTTTTTAATTTCATTTATTGCATTATTCATTATATATTGACTCTTTTTTTATTTCTTCTAGGTCCTTGTTAAACCTTTCTTGCATCTTCTCAATCCTTGTCTCCAGGCTATTTATCTGTGATTCCATTTTAATTTCAAGATTTTAGATCCATTTCACTATCCTTACTCGGAATTCTTTATCAGGTAGATTCCCTATCTCTTCCTCTTTTGTTTGGTTTGGTGGGCATTTATCCTGTTCCTTTATCTGCTGGGTATTCCTCTGTCTCATCTTGTTTAAATTGCTGAGTTTGGGGTGTCCTTTCTGTATTCTGGCAGTTTGTGGAGTTCTTTACTGTGGCATTTCCTCGCTGTGTGTGGGTTTGTACAGGTGTCTTGTCAAGGTTTCCTGGTTAGGGAAGCTTGTGTCCGTGTTCTGGTGGGTGGAGCTGTATTTCTTCTCTCTGGAGTGCAATGAAGTGTCCAGTAATGAGTTATGAGATGTTTGTGGTTTTGGGGTGACTTTGGGCAGCCTGTATCTTGAAGCTCAGGGCTGCGTTCCTTTGTTGCTGGAGAATTTGCTTGGTATGTCTTGCCCTGGAACTTGTTGGCCCTTGTGTGGTGCTTGATTTCAGTGTCGGTATGGAGGCATTTGATGAGCTCCTGTCAATTAATGTTCCTTGGAGTCAGGAGTTCCCTGGAGTCAGGGTTTGGACTTAAGCCTCCTGCTTCCAGTTATCTGTCTTACTTTTACAGTAGTTTCAAAACTTCTCCTTCTATACAGCACCATTGATAAAACATCTACGTTAAAGAAGAAAAGTTTCTCTACTGTGAGGGCCACTCAGAAAGGTTCACAGCATTACATGGAGAAGAGAAGAGGGAGGAGGGAGTTAGAGGTGACCCAAATGAGATCAGGTGGAATCAATAGTGGAGAGAGTGGGCTGGCCAGTAGTCACTTCCTTATGTGCACTCCACAACTGGACCGCTCAGAGATGTTCACAGAGTTATACAGAGATGAGAAGAAGGAGGAAGGAGACAGAGGTGGCCAGAAGGATAAAAGGGGGGAATGAAAAGGAGGGAGACAGATCCAGCCAGTAATCAGTTCCCTAAGTGTTCTCCACCGTCTGGAATACACAGAAATTCACAGAGTTGGGTAGAGTAGAGAGGGGTTAGGGAGGAGACAAAGGCGACCTGGTGGAGAAAAAGGAGAGTCCAAAGGGAGAGAGAGCAGTCAAGCCAGTAATCTCGCTCCCTAGTGAAAAATGGGTACTGAAGATTGGGTTCTTAAAGGTACAAAATTGGTAACAAATACATAAAAGCAAAAATTAAAAATCTAGAGTAGAGTTTGGAATTTCAAAAATACGATGTTAAAGAAAAGAAGAAGGAAAAGAAAGAGAGAAAAAACGAACAAAGAAAAACAAACATGGTCGCAAAAATTATCAAGAAAATACAGGTACAAAATTGATAACTAATACCAAAAAGCAAAAATTAAAAATCTAGAGTAGAGTTTGGAATTTCAAAAATACAATGTTAAAAAAAAGGAAGAAGAAAACTAAAGAGAAAACAAACAAACAAAAACAAGCAATGTCGCAAAAATTATAAAGAAACTACAGGTACAAAATTGATATCAAATATCAAAAAGCATAAATTAAAAATCTAGAGTACAGTTTGGAATTTCAAAAATACAATGTTAAAGAAAAGAAGAAAAAAAACAAAACAAAAAAACAAGGTCAAAAAATTATTATATATATATATATATATATATATATGAAGTTTGCTGAAGAAGAAAAAAATAGGGTCTTTGTTTTGCAAAGTAATAGGTTATAAAAGTGAAAATTAAATGAACAATAGAGAACTTAAAATTAAAAAAATTAAAAAAAGTAAGAATGATCATAAAAATATATCTAGGACTTTCTCTGGTTTTGTTGTGAGTATCGTGGGTTCGGTTCATTTTTGGCTAGTTCCTTGGTCCAACTTATATTTCTCAAGATCTATAGGCGCCTTCCTATGTAGTCCTAGTAACCACAGGGTTTTAATCTATTGCCTGTAGCTTCCAAGGCGTTTCCCTCTGTTATAGCTTCTTTTGTTTGCCTGTCTCTTCAGTGTCTGGTTTACGCCCTGACACAAAGGGGACGGTGGAGGACACTTTTTTTTTTTTAGGCTCACTTGTTCAGTTGCGCTGTGGGGAGGGAGGGAGGGAGTGATGCTGCAAACAAATAACACTGGCGTGCGCTCGCAGTGCCTCAGCCACACTGGGTCTGCCCCCGCTCACGGCACGTGTAGCCTCCCTGCCCACACTGCTCGGGCTCTAGGTTGTTCCACCGGGAACAATCCGAGGCTGGCCCTGGGCTTCATGCACCTCCCAGGTCCAAGCCGCTCAGGTTCAGGCACTCGGGTAGTCCTCAGAGGCACAGACTCGGTTGGGCCTGCGTTTTGCGCTCTTCCCAGGTCCGAGCAGCTCAGGTGATGAGGTGTTTGGCGAGCGCCAATGTTGTGACTTATCGCCTCCCCGCCACTCGGTTATCTGGGTGTAAAACAGGCGCACCTTCTCAGGCAGATGTTGACCGTCCAGATCCCCAAGAAGTTTTAGTTAGCAAAGAAGGCTGCTTAGAGTTTTATAGATAATGTCTCTCTGGGGCTGCGATTGCCCCCTTCTGGCTCTGGCTGCCTGTCACCGGAGGGGGAAGGTCTGCAGCCGGCTATCTCTGTTCAGTCCTTTGTTCCATGCGCGGGCCTGGCGGTGTCTTAGGTTAGGGCTGGCTTTTTGCGTGGTAGATATCCCAGAGTCTGGTTTGCTAGCCCAAGTTATTTCGTTCAGATAGTGCTCAGGGTATTCAGGCCAGATTCTTACTCTAAGCGATGCAGCCCGCGCCGCGCCTCCCTGCCCAGCCCCTGCTTGCTAATGGTGTGAGCAGGCGTCTGCACTGCTTTGCGGCTGGGGGAGTTACTGTAGGGCTTGCAATCTGCGAGTTTTAATTGTTTATTTATTTTTATCCCCCTTATGTTGCCCTTTGTGCTTCCAAAGCTTGGCAAAGATTTGGCAGTGAAAAGCTTTCCTGGTGTTTGGAAACTTTTCTCTTTTTAAGACTATCTTCCTGGGACGGAAATCCCTCCCTCCCTCTTTTGTCTCTTTTTTTGTCTTTTATACTTTTTCCTACCTACTTTCCAAGAGTTGGGTTCTTTTCTGGGTGCCTGATGTCCTCTGGCAGCATTCATAAGTTGTATTGTGGAATTTACTCGACGTTTAAATGCTCTTTTGATGAAATTGTTTGGGGGGGAAAGAGTTCTCCCCGTCCTACTCCTCAGCAATCTTGGCTCCTCTCTTGTGGAGTTTGGAGAGAGCACGCGGGATTGCTCTCCAGGCCATGCAGGAAAAGAAGGCCCTCATCTCGCGATGTCGGGGGAGTCTCGTGGTTTTTCTGGAGCTGCGGTGCCAGTGTGGGGTTTCTCACAAGGTACGACCGGGAGCTCAGGGAGCCTCTCGTGTGGTGTCAGGGAAGTCAAGTCTCCATACGAGTGGCGAGGGGGCGCACGTCATTGCTCTCGAGTCATGGTAGTGGAATCAGGGCTCAACGCAATGAAAAAGGACGCTCGAGGTCTTTCTCGGGTTGCGGCAGGAAACCCTGGGTTCCCTCGACTTGTGCCTGTGACCTCAGGTAGCTTCTCAGGGTGCCTCTGAGAAGTCAGGGATACTATGGAGCTGGGAGAGGCCTCTCGGGACTCCACTGGGTTTGCTGCAATGGAAGAGGGCCTAATCTCGAGATCAGGAAGGAACCTTAGGGTTCCTCTCCATTTCTGACTCAGATTGCAGGGTCCCTGCAGAGTTGGGACAGGAGAGTCAGGCCTCGTCTTGTGTGGAGGAATGGAACTCCGCTTGCCTCTCGAGTTGTTCAAGGAGTGACAGGCCACTTGTCGAGCTGTGTGTGGAACCTGCGGTTTTTTCCAGACAATGCACGGGGGTGTCAGTGCCCCTTCGTGATGTGCTTTCATCCACAGGGTTGCCTTCGAAGTGGTGTGCGGGCATCGGGTTCTTATTAAGAGCGGACCAGGAAATCGGGGTCTTTTGGAATGCGGCACCACACACGAGGCTATGTCTCGAATTTCCTCGTGAGACGGGCCTCATGCTGAGGTGCCCCTGGAAGGTCGGGAAAGCCTTCCAGACAAAGCAGGTTAATCGACCCTACTGTCGCGATCAGGAGGGGAGAAGCGGCTCAGATGAAGTGGTGCCGGGAACCTCGGTGTTCCCCTTGAGTGAGACCGGTATGTCAGGGAACTTTTGGGGTCTCATGAAGCTTGCCAAATACTGTTTCAAACTTCAAGATGAAACGTGGGACTTCTCTTGAGACGCTGTGGCGGGCAAGGGCCTCATCTTGTGATGAAGGGGAAACCACGTGGTTTTTTTCGAGTTGCGATGGGATTGTTGACTTACGACGGGGAATTCAGGTTTCCTCTTCTGTTGGCCCAGGGAAGTCCATTCTTCCATTCGAGTTGCCAGGGAGAGCTGGGTGGGAATTGCTCTCAAGTCACGGCAGGTCAAAATAGACCTCATCTATGCTTGTGTCCAGGACCTAATGTTCCTCTCCAGGGGCGATAGGGATGACGGGGACGCATTCCAGACTCACCCAGTGAGTCAGGCCTCGGCTCGAGGGGAAGCAAAGGATTCTGATATCCTCCTGGGTCGCAATAGGTATCTCTTGGAGCCCACTGAGTGGCCTCCAGGGAGTCAAGCCTCCTGTGGAGTTGGAGAGAGGACTCCGGATTGCTCTCCAGGCCATACAGGAAAGAAGGCCCTCAGCTCGCAATGACGGGGGCGTCTTGTGGGTTTTCTCGAGTTGGAGCGCAAGTATGAGTTTTCTCACGAGGTACGACGGGGAGCTCAGGGAGCCTCTCGTGTGGTGCCAGGAAAGTCAGGTGTCTATGCGTGTGATGAGGAGGAGCCCATAAATGCTCTCGAGTCATGGTAGGGAAATCGGGACTCAAGACGCGTTGAAGAAGGAGTCTCGAGGTCTTTCTCAGGTTGCGGCAGGAAACCCTGGGTTCCCTCGACTTGTACCGGTGACCTCAGGGAGCTTCTCAGGGTGCCTCTGAGAAGTCAGGCATACTGTGGACTTGGGAGGCGCTCTCGGAACTCCACTGGGTTTGGTGCAATGGCAAAGGTTCTCATCTCGAGTTGAGGCAGGAACCTAAGGGTTCCTCTCCATTTAAAACTCCGACCACAGGGTCCCTGAAGAGTTGGGACAGGAGAGTCAGGCCTCGTCTTGTGTGGAGGAATGGAACTCCACTTGCCTCTCGAGTTGTTCACAGGATAACAGACCATTTGTCGAGCTGTGAGTGGAACCTTCGGTTTTTTCCGTAAGATGCATGAGGGGGTCAGTGCCCCTTCGTGTTGTGCCTTCATCCACAGGGTTGCCTTCAAAGAGGTGTCCGGACATCGGGTTCTTATCAATAGCAGAGCAGGAAATCGGGGTCTTTCAGAACGTAGCACCATCCATGAGGCTACGTCTCGAATTTCTTCATTAGACTGGTGTCATCCTGAGGTGCGCCATGAAGATCGGGAACCCCTTCCAGACAAAGCAGGGGAATCGACCATCTTGTCACGATCAGGAGGAGTGAAAGGGCTCAGTTGAAGTCGTGCCAGGAACCTCGGTGTTCCCCTCGAGTGGGACCGGTGTGTCGGGAAACTTTTGGGGTCACTTCAAGGGTGCCAAGTACCGTTTTGCACTTCAATACGGACTTGGGGCTTCTCTTGACACGCTGTAGAGGGCAAGGGCCTCATCTTGGGATGACGGGGGAATCACGTGGTTTTTCTCAAGGTGCGGCGGGATTCTCGAGTTACGACGGGGAATTCAGGCTTCCTCTTGTGTTGGCCCAGGGAAGTCCAATCTTCCATTCGAGTTTCGAGGGAGAGCTGGGGTTTGCTCTTGAGTCACTGCAGGGCAAAAGAGACCTCATCTAGGCTTGTGTCCAGGACCTAATATTCCTCTCCAGGGCCGACAGCGATCTCGGGGTTGCATTCCAGACGCATCCTGGGAGTCAGAGCTCGACTCGAGGGGAAGCAAAGGACCCCGCTCTCCTCTTGAGTCACCGCAGGTGTCTCTTGGAGCCCACTGAGTGGCCTAAAGGGAGTCAAGCCCCCTGTGGAGTTTGGAGAGAGGACTCAGGATTGCTCTCCAGGCCATGCAGGAAAAGAAGACCCTCATCTCGCGATGACAGGGGCGTCTTGTTGGTTTTCTCGAGCTGCGGTGCCAGTGTGCGGTTTCTGACGAGGTGCGACGGGAAGCTCAGGGAGCCTTTCGTGTGGCACCAGGGAATTCAGGTCTCCATGCGCATGGCAAGGGGGAGCGCGTCATTGCTCTCGAGATATGATACGGGAATCGGGCCTCAAGACACGTTAAAGCAGGACTCTCAAGGTCTTTCTCGGGTTGCGGCAGGAAACCCTGGGTTCCGTCGACTTCTGCCGGTGACCTTAGGGAGCTTCTCAGGGTGCCTCTGAGAAGTCAGGCATACTGTGGATTTGGGACGGGCCTCTCGGGACTCCACTGGTTTTGTGGCAATGGAAAAGGGCCTCATCTTGAGTGGAGGCAGGAACCTCAGGCTTCCTCTCCATTTCTGACTCGGTGCGCAAGGTCCCTAGAGTTGTGACAGGAGAGTCAGGCATCGTCTTGTGTGGAGGAATGGAACTCCGCTTGCTTCTCGAGTTGTTCACGAGGTGACAGACCACTTGTGGAGCTGTGTGAGGAACCTGCGGGTTTTTCCGGAAGATGCACGGGGTGTCAGTGCCCCTACGTGTTGTGCCTTCATCCACAGGCTTGCCTTCGAAGAGGTGTCCAGGAGTCTGGTTTTGATCAAAAGTGGACCATGGAATCGGGGTCTTTCGGCATGTAGTATGGCCCTCGAGGCTACCTCTCGAATTTCCTCATGAGACCGGCCTCATCCTGAGGTGTGCCGGGAAGGTCGGGAATCCCTTCGAGACAAAGAAGTGGAATCGACCCTCCTATCGCGATCAGGAGAGGAGAAAGGCCTCAGATGAAGTGGTGCCGGAAACTTCAGTGTCCCCTCTAGTGAGATCGGTATATAGGGGAACTTTTGGGGTCGCATCAAGGGTGCCAAGTACTGTTTTGCACTTCAAGACGGAATGTGAGACTTCTCTTGAGACGCTGTAGGGGGCAAGGGCCTCATCTTGCAATACGGGGAACCACGTGATTTTTCTCGAGTTGCGGCGGGTTTCTCAAATTACAACTGGAAATTCAGGCTTCCTCTTGTGTTGGCTCAGAAAGGCCAATCTTCCATTCGAGTTGCAAGGGAAAGCTAGGGGTTGCGCTTGAGTCACTGCAGGGCCAAAGAGACCTCATCTAGGCTTTTGTCCAGGACCTAAGGTTCCTCTCCAGGGGCGACAGGGATCCAGGGTTGCATTCCAGACTCACCCTCGTAGTCAGGCCTCATCTCGAGGGGAAGCAAAGGACACCGCTCTCCTCCTGAGTATCGACGGGTATCTCTTGGAGCCCACTGAGTGACCTAAAGGGAGTCAAGCCTCCTTTGGAGTTTGGAGAGAGGATTCGGGATTGCTCTTCAGGTCATGCAGGAAAGGCCCTCATTTCACCATGACAGGGGCGTCTCGTGGGTTTTCTCGAGCTGCGGCGCCAGTGTGGGGTTTCTCACGAGGTACGATGGGGAGCTCAGGGAGCCTCTCATGTGGTGCCGGGGAAGTCAGATCTTCATGCGCGTGGCGAGGGGGAGCGCGTCATTTTTCTCCAGTCATGGTAGGGGAATCGGGCCTCAAGACGCGTGAAGAAGGACTCGCGAGGTTTTTCTCAGGTTACGGCAGGAAACCCTGGGTTCCGTCGACTTATGCCCGTGACCTCAGGGAGCTTTTCAGGGTGCCTCTGAGAAGTCAGGGATACTGTGCAGTTGGGAGGGGCCGCTCCGAACTCCACTGGGTTTGGTGCAGTAGAAGAGGGCCTTATCTCGAGTTGAGGCAGGAACCTCATGGTTCCTCTCCATTTCTGAATCGGATCTCAGTGTCCATGCAGAGTTGGGACAGGAGAGTCAGGCCTCGTCTTGTGTGGAGGAATTTAACTCCTCTTGCCTCTCGAGTTGTTCACGGGGTGACAGGCCACTTGTCGATCTGTATGTGGAACTTGCGGGCTTTTCCAACGATGCAGGAGGGTGTCAGACCCCTTCGTTTTGTGCCTTCGTCCACAGGATTGCCTTCGAAGAGGTGTCCTAGCATTGGTTCTTATCAAGAGCAGACAGGGAAATCGGGGTCTTTCGGCGTGTGGCACCAACCACAAGGCTACGTCTCGAATTTCCTCATGAGACCGGCCTCATCCTGAGGTGCGCCGGGAAGGTCCGGAACCCCTTCCAGACAAAGCAGGGTAATCGACCCTCCCGTCGCGATCAGGAGGGGATAAGGGGCTCAGAACAAGCGGTGCACCGAACCTTGGTGTTCCCCTCGAGTGAGACCAGGGTGTCGGGGAACTTTTGTGCTAACATCAAGGTTGCCAATTATCGTTTTAAACTTCAAGATGGAACGTAGGGCTTCTACTGAGACGCTGTAGCTGGCAAGGGCCTCATCTTGCGATGACGGGGGAACCACGTGGTTTTCCTCGAGTTGCAGTGGGATTTTCGAATTACGACGGGGAATTCAGGTTTCCTCTTGTGTTGTCCCAGGGAAGTCCATTCTTCCATTCGAGGTGCGAGGGAGAGCAGGGGATTGCTCTCGAGTCACTTCAGGGCAAATGAGACCTCATCTATGCTTGTGTCTAGGACCTAATGTTCCTCTCCAGGGGCGACAGGGATCTCGGGGTTGCATTCCAGACTCACCTGAGGAGTCAGGCCTGGTATATAGGGGAAGCAAAGAATTCCGCTCTCCTCTCGAGTCCCAACGGGTATCTCTTGGAGCCCACAGAGTGGCCTAAAGGGAGTCAGGCCTCCTGTGGAGTTTGAAGAGAGGCCTCGAGATTGCTCTCCAGGCCATGCAGGAAAAGAAGGCCTTCATCTCGCGATGACGGAGGCGTCTCGTGTGTTTTCTCGAGCTGGGGAGCCAGTGTGGGATTTCTCACGGGGTATGACGGGGAGCTCAGGGAGCCTCTCGTGTGGCGCCAGGGAAGTCAAGTCTCCATGCGAGTGGCGAGGGGGAATGCGTCATTGCTCTCGAGTCATGGTAGGGGAATCGGGATTCAAGATGCGTTGAAGGAGGATTTTCGAGGTCTTTCTCAGGTTGCATCAGGAAACCCTGTGTTCCCTCGACTTGTGCCAGTGACCTCAGGGAGCTTCTAAGGGTGCCTCTGAGAAGTCGCAATACTGTGGATTTGGGAGGGGCCTCTCGGGCCTCCACTGTTTTTGGTGTAATGGAAGAGGGCCTCATCTCGAGTGGAGTCAGGAACCTCAGGGTTCCTCTCCATTTCGGACTCCGATCGCAGGGTCCCTTCAGAGTTGGGACCGGAGAGTCAGGCCTCGTCTTGAGTGTCGGAATGGAACTCTGCTTGCCTCTCGAGTTGTTCATGGGATGACAGGCCTCTTGTCGAGCTGTGTGTGGAACCTGCGGCTTTTACTGAATGATGCACGGGAGTGTCAGTGACCCTTCATTTTGTGCCTTCGTCCACAGGGTTGCCTTCGAAGAGGTGTCCGGGCATCGGGTTCTTCTCAAGAGTGGGCCGGGAAATCGGGGTATTTCGGCATGTGACACCACCCACGACGCTACGTCTCGAATTTCCTCGTGAGACCGGCCTCATCCTGAGGTGCGCCGGGAATGTGGGGAACCCCTTCCAAACAAAGCAGGGGAATAGACCCTCCTGTCTCGAACAGGAGGGGAGAAGGTGCTCAGATGAAGTGGTGCGGGAACCTCGGTGTTCCTGTCGAGTGAGACTGGCGTGTCCGGGAACATTTGGTGTCGCATCAAGGGTGCAAAGTACCGTTTCGCACTTCAAGACGGAACGTGGTTCTTTTCTTGAGACGCCATAGCAGCAAGGGCCTCATCTTGGGATGACGTTGGAAACACGTGGTTTTTCTCGAGTTGCGGCGGGATTCTCGAGTTACGAAGGGGATTTCTGGCTTCCTCTTGTGTTGGCCCAGGGAAGCCCAATCTTCCATTCGAGTTGCGAGGGAGAGCTGGGGGTTGCGCTCGAGTCACTGCAGGGCAAAAGAAACCTCATCCAGGCTTGTGTCTAGGACCTAATGTTCCTCTCAAGGGATGACTGGGATCTTGGGGTTGCATTCTAGACTCACCCAGGAGTCAGGCGTCCTCTCGAGGGGAAACAAAGGACTTCTCTCTCTTCTCGAGTCGTGACGGGTATTTCTTGGAGCCCACTGAGTGGACTAAAGGGAATCAAGCCTCCTCTGGAGTTTGGAGAGAGGACTCGGGATTGCACTCCAGGACATGCAGGAAAAGAAGGCCCTCATCTCACGATGACGGGGGGGGTCTCGGTGGTTTTACCGAGCTGCAGCGCCTGTGTTGGTTTCTCAGGAGGTACGACGGGGAGCTCAGGGAGCCTCTTGTGTGGCGCCCGGGAAGTTAGGTCTCGATGCGTGTGGCGAGGGGGAGCGCGTCATTGCTCTCGAGTCATGGTAGGGGAATCAGGCCTCTAGACGCGTTGAAGGACTCTCAAGATCTCTCTCGGGTCTTGGCAAGAATACCTGGGTTCCCTCGACTTGTGCCGGTGACCTCAGGGAGATTCTCCGGGTGCCTCTGAGAAGTCAGGGATACTGTGGAGTTGGGAAAGACCTCTCGGGACTCCACTGGGTTTGGTGAAATGGAAGGGGGCCTCATCTCGAGGGGAGGCAGGAACCTCAGGGTTCCTCTCCATTTCTGATTCCGATCGCAGCCCCCTGCATAGTTGGGAGAGGTGAGTCAGGCCTTGTCTTGTGTGCAGGAATGGACCTCCGCTTGCCTCTCGAGTTGTTCACTGGGTGACAGGCACTTGTTGAGCTGTATGAGTAACCTGCGGTCTTTTCCGGACGATGCACGGGGGTGTCAGTGCCCCTTCGTGTTGTGCCTTCATCCACACTATCTTCGAATAGGTGTCTGGGCATCGCGTTCTTATCAAGAGCGGATCGGGAAATCGCGGTCTTTCGGCATGTGGCACCACCATCGAGGCTATGTCTCGAATTTCCTCGTGAGACAGCCTCATCTGAGGTGCGTGGAGAAGGTCGGGAACCCCTTGCAGACAAAGCAGGGGAATTGACCCTCCTTTCGCGATCAGGAGGGGAGAAGGGGCTCAGATGAAGTGGTGCCAGGAACCTCGGTGTTCCCCTCTAGTGCGACCCGTATGTCGGGGAACTTTTGGGGTAGCATTAAGGGTGCCAAATATCATTTCGCACTTGAAGACAGAACGTGGGACTACTCTTGAGACGCTGGAGCGGGCAAGGGCCTCATCTTGCAATGACGGGGGAACCACGTGGTTTTTCTCAAGTTGAGGCGGAATTCTCGAATTACTACTGGGAATTCAGGCTTCCTCTTGTGTTGGCCCAGGGAGGTCCAATCTTCCATTCGGGTTGCGAGGGAAAGCTGGGGAGTGCTCTCGAGTTACTGCAGGGCAAAAGCGACCTCATCTAGCCTTGTGTTCAGGACCCAGTGATCCTCTCCAAGGGCGACAGGGATCTCGGGTTTGCATTACAGACTCACCCGGGGAGTTAGGCCTCGTCTCGAGGGGAAGCAAAGGACTTGGCTATCCTCTCGAGTTGCGACGCGTATCTCTTGGAGCCCACTGAGTGGTCTAAAGGGAGTCAACCCTCCTCTTCAGTTTGGAGAGAGGACACGGGATTGCTCTCCAGGCCATGCAGGAAAAGAAGGCCCACATCTCGAGATGACGGGGGCGTCTCGTGGGTTTTCTCGAGCTGCGGCGCCAGTGTGGGGTTTCTCACGAGGTACGACGGGGAGTTCAGGTAGCCTCTCGTGTGGCAACAGGGAAGTCAGGTCTCCATGGGCGGGGCAAGGGGGAGCGCGTCATTGCTCTCAAGTCAGGGTAGGGGAATCGGGCCTCATGACGGGTTGAAAAAGAACTCTCGATGTCTTTCTAGGGTTGCGGCAGGAAACCCTGGGTTCCCTTGACTTGTGCCGGTGACCTCAGGGAGCGTCTCAGGGTGCCTCTGAGAAGTCAGGGATACTGTGGATTTGGGAGAGGCCTCTCGGGACTCCTTTGGGTTTGGTGCAATGGAAGTGGGCCTCATCTCGAGTTGAGGCAGGAACCTCAGGGTTCTGCTCCTGACTTCCTGGAGGCCGGATGTGACTCAGATCGCAGGGTCCCTGTTGAGTTTGCTCAGGAGTGTCAGGTCTCGTGTTCTGCGGAGGAATGGAACTCCGCTTACATCTCAAGTTGTTCAAGGATAACACCACTTTTCGTGATGTGTGTGGAACCTGCGGGTTTTTCGGAGATGCACGGGGGCGTCAGTGCTCCTTCCTGTTGTGCCTTCATCCACAAGGTTGCCTTCGAAGAGGTGTCCGGGTATCGTGTTCTCCTCAAGTGCGGACCGGGAAATTGGGGTCTTTCAGCATGTTGCACCACCCACTAGGCTACGTCTCGAATTTTCTCGAGAGACCGGCCTCATCGTGAGGCACGCAGGAAAGTCCGGGAACCCTTTCCAAACAAAGCAGGGGAATCGACCCTCCTTTCGGGATCAGGAGGAGAGAAAGGGCTCAGATGAAGTAGTGCCGGGAACCTCGGTGCTCTCCTTGAGTGAAAGTCGGGTAACTTTTCTGGTTGCATCAAGGGTGCCAAGTACCGTTTCGCACTTCAAGACGGAACCTGGGACTTCTCTTGAGATGCTGTAGTGGGCAAGGGCCTCATCTAGCACTGACGGGGGACCCACGTGTTTTTTCTCGAGTTGCGGCAGGATTCTTGAGTTACGATGGGGAATACAGGTTTCCTCTTGTGTTGGCCCAGGGAAGTCCAATCTTCCATTCGAGTTGCAAGTGAGAGCTGGAGATTGCTCTCGAGTCACTGCAGGGCAAAATAGAGCTCATCTAGGTTTGTGTCCAGGACCGAGTTTTTCTCTCCAGGGGCGACAGGGATCTCGGGGTTGCATTCCAGACTCACCCGGGGAGTCAGGCCTCGTCTCGAAGGGAATGAATGGACTCCGCTCTCCTCTCGAGTCGCGACGGGTATCCCTTGGAGCCCAAGAGTGGCCTAAATGGAGTTAAGCCTCCTGTGGAGTTTGGAGAGAGGACTCGGGATTGCTCTCTAGGCCATGCAGGAAAAGAAGGCCCTCATCTCGCGATGACGGGGGCGTCTCGTGGGTTTTCTCAAGGTGCAGTGCCTGGTTGGGGTTTCTCACGAGATAGGACGGGGAGCTCAGGGAGACTCCTGTGGTGCCACGGAAGTCAGGTCTCCATGGACGTGGCGTGGGGGAGCGCCTCATTGCTCTCGAGTCATGGTAGGGGAATCAAGCCTCAGGACGCTTCGAAAAAGAACTCTCGAGGTCTTTCTCGGGGTGTGGCAGGAAACCCTGGGTTCCCTCGACTTGTGCCCATGACCTCAGGGAGCTTAGCGGGGTTCCTCTGAGAAGTCAGGGATACTGTGGAGTTGAGAGGGGCTTCTTGGGACATCACAGGGACTGGTGCAATTGAAGAGGACCTAATCTCGGATTGAGGCAGTAACGTCAGGGTTCCTCTCCATTTCTGACTCGGATAGCAGGGTCCCTGCAGAGTTGGGACAGGAGAGTCAGACCTCGTCTTGTGTGGAGTAATGGAACTCCGCTTGCCTCTCGAGTTGTTCACGGGATGACAGGCCACCTGTCGAGTTGTATGTGGAACCTGCGGTTTTGGGGGACGATGCACAGGGGTGTCAGTGCCCCTTCGTGTTGTTCCTTCATCCACAGGGTTACCTTCGAAGAGGTGACCGGGCATCGGGATCTTATCAATAGCGGACCAGGAAATCGGGGTCTTTCGGCATGTGGCACAACCCACGAGGCTACGTCTCGACTTCCCTCGTGAGACTGGCCTCATCCTGAGGTTCGCCAGGAAGTCTGGGAACCCCTTCCAGACAAAGCAGGGGAATCGACCCTCCTGTCGCCATCAGGAGGGGAGAAGAGGCTCAGCTGAAGTGGTGCTGGGAACCTCCATGTTCTCCTCGAGTGAGACCGGGGTGTCAGGGAAATTTGGGGGTCGCATCAAGGGTGCCAAGTACCGTTTCACACTTCAAGACGGAACATGGGACTTCCCTGGAGACGCTATAGCTGACAGGGGCCTCATATTTTGATGACGGAGGAGCCACGTTGTTTTTCTCCAGTTGCCGCGGGATTCTCGAATTACAATGGGGAATACAGGCTTCCTCTTGTGTTGGCCCAGGGAAGTCCAATCATCCATTCGAGTTGCGAGGGAGAGCTGGGGATTGCACTTGAGTCAATGCAGGACAAAAAAGACCTCATTTAGGCTTGTGTCCAGGACCGAGTTTTCCTCTACAGGGGCAACACGGATCTCGGGATCCCATTCCAGACTCACCCAAGTAGTCAGGCCTCGGCTCGAGGGGAAGCAACGGACTCTGCTCTCCTCTAGAGTAGCGACGTGTATCTCTTGGAGGCTACTGAGTGGCCTAAAGGGAGTCAGGCCTCCAGTGGAGTTTGGAGAGTGGACTCGGGATTGCTCTCTAGGTCATGTAGGAAAAGAAGGCCCTCATCTTACGATGAAGGGGGCGTCTCGTGAGTTTTCTCGAGCGGCGGTGCCAGTGTGGGGTTTTCATGAGGTAGGACGGGGAGCGCAGGGAGCCTCTCGTGTGGCGCCAGGGAAGTTAGGTTTCAATGGGCATGGCGAGGGGAATGCGTCATTGCTCTCCAGTCATGGTAGGGTATCGGGCCTCAAGACGCGGTAAAGAAGGACTCTCAAGGTCTTTCTCAGAATGCAGCAGGAAACCCTGGGTTCACTCGACTTGTGCCAGTGACCGCAGAGAGCTTCTGAGGGTGCCTCTGAGAATCAGGGATACTGTGGAGTTTTAGGGGCCTCTCGGGACTCCACTGGGTATGGCGCAATGGAAGAGGGCCTCATTTCGAGTTGATGCAGGAACGTCAGGTTTCATCTACATTTCTGACTCCGATCACACGGTCCCTGCAGAGTTGGGAAAGGAGAGTCAGGCCTTCTCTTGTTTGGAGGAACGGAACTCCACATGCCTCTCTAGTTCTTCAAGGGATGACAGGACACTTGTCGATCTGTGTTTGGAATCTGCGTGTTTTTCCGTACTATGCATGGGGATGTCAGTACCCCTTCGTGTTGTGCATTCATCCACAGGTTTGCTTTCGAAGAGGTGTCCTGGCATCGGGTTCCTATTAAGAGCAGACTGGGAAATCGGGGTCTTTCCGCATGTGGCACCACCCACCAGGCTACGTCTCGAATTTCCTAGTGAGACCGGCCTCATCCTGAGGTGCGCCGGGAAGGTCGGAACCCCTTGCAGACAAAGCAGGGGAATCGACCCTCCTGTCTCGATCAGGAGGGGAGAAGGGGCACAGATGAGGTGATGCCGGGAACCTCGGTGTTCCCCTCCAGTGAGACCAGTGTGTTGGGGAACTTTTGGGGTCGCATCAAAGGTGCCAAGTACCATATCGCACTTCAAGATGGAACGTAAGACTTCTTTTGAGACGCTGTAGCGGCAATGGCCGCATCTTGCGATGAAGAGGGAACGACGTGGTTTTTCTCGAGTTGTGGCGGGATTCTTGAGTTACAACGGGAAATTCAGGCTTCCTCTTCTGTTGGCCCAGGGAAGTCCAGTCTTCCATTCGAGTTGCGAGGGAGAGTTGGGGATTGCTCTCGAGTCACTGCAGGAAAAAAGAGACCTCATCTAGGCTTGTGTCCAGGACCTAATGTTTCTCTCCAGGGGCGACAGGGATCTCCGGTTCACATATCAGACACACCCGAGGAGTCAGGCCTCGCCTCGAGGGGAAGGAAAAGACTCCGCTCTCCTCTCGAGTCGCGACGGGTGTGTCTTGGAGTCCACTGAGTGACCAAAAGGGAGTCAAGCCTACTGTGGAGTTTGGAGAGAGGACTCGAGATTGCTCTCCAGGCCATGCTAGAAAAGAAGGCCGTCATGTCGCGAAAATGGGGGCGTCTCGTGGGTTTTCTCTATCTGTGGCGCCAGTGTTTGGTTTCTCACGAGGTATGACGGGGAGCTCAGGGAGCCTCTCGTGTGGCGCCAGGGAAGTCAGGGCTTCATGAGTGTAGCAGAGGGAGCGTGTCATTGCCCTCGAGTCATGGTAGGGGAATCAGGCCTCAAAATGCGTTGAAGAAGGACTCTTGAGTTCTTTCTATGGTGGTGGCAGTAAACCCTGGGTTCACTCGAATTGTGCTGGTGACCTCAGGGAGCTTCTCAGGGTGCCTCTGAGAAGTCAGGGATACTGTGGAGCTGGGACGCGTCTCTCGGGACTCCACTGGGTTTCGTGAAATGGAAGAGGTCCTAATCTCGAGTGGAGGCAGGAACCTCAGCGTTCCTCTCGTGACTTCACTGGCGCTGGTCTGATTCGGATCGCAAAGTCCCTGCAGAGTTGGAACAGGAGAGTCAGGCATCGTCTTGTGTAGAGGAATGAAACCCCACTTGCCTCTCGAGTTCTTCAGGGGTGACAAGCCACTTGTTGAGCTGTATGTGGAACCTGCGGGTTTTTCCGGACGATGCACGAGGGTGTCAGTGCCCCTTTGTGTTGTGCCTTCATCCACAGGGTTGCCTTCAAAGAGGTGTCCAGGCATCGGGTTCTTATCAAGAGCGTACCGGGAAATCATAGTCTTTTGGCATGTGGTACCACCCGCGAGCTACGTCTCGAATTTCCTCGTGAGACTGGCCTCATCCTGAAGTGCCCCGTGAAGGTCGGGAACCCCTTACAAACAAAGCAGGGGAAGTGACCCTGCTATCACGAACAGGAGGGGAGAAGGGGCTCAGATAAACTGGTGCCGGGAACCTCGGTGTTCACCTCGAGTGAGACCGATATTTCGGGGAACTTTTGGGGTCACATCAAGGGTGTCAAGTATCGTTTTGCACTTCAAGACGGAACGTGGGACTTTTCTTGAGAAGCTGTAGCGGGCAAGGGCCTCATCTTGTGATGACGAGGGAACCAAGTGCTTTTTCTCGAGTTGCGGCGGGATTCTCGAGTTACGAAGGGGAATTCAGGCTTCCTCTTGTGTTGGCCCAGGGAAGTCCAATCTTCCATTCGAGTTGTCAGGGAGAGCGGGGGATTGCTCTCGAGTTACAGAAGGGCAAAAGAGACCTCATCTAGGCTTGTTTCCAGGACCTAATGTTCCTCTCCAGGGAGACAGGGATCTCGGGGTTGCATTCCAGACCCACCTGGTGAGTCAGGCCTTGTCTCGAAGGGAAGCAAATGACTCAATTCTCCTCTCGAGTCGCGACGGGTATCTCTTGGAGCCCACTAAGTGGCCTAAAGGGAGTCAAGCCTCCTGTGGAGTTTGGAAAGAGGATTCGGGATTCCTCTCCAGGCCATGCAGGAAAAGAAGGCCCTCATCTCGCGATGGCAGGGGCGTATGGTGAGTTTTCTCAAGCTGCGGCGTCAGTGTGGGGTTTCTCACGAGGTACGACAGGGAGCTCAGGGAGCCTCTCTTATGGCGCCAGGGAAGTCAGGTCTCCATATGCGTGGCGAGGGGGTGCGTGTCATTTCTATAGAGCCATGGAAGCAGATTCGGGCTTCAAGACACGTTGAAGTAGGACTCTCGAGGTCTTTTTCCCATTGTGGCAGGAAACCCTGGGTTCCCTCGACATGTGCCGGTGACCTCATGGAGCTTCTCTGGGTGCCTCTGAGAAGTCAGGGGTACTGTGGAGTTGGGAGGGGCCTCTCTGGACTCCACTGGGTTTGGTGCAATGGATGAGAGCCTCATCTCGAGTGGAGGCAGGTACCTCATGTTTCCTCTCCTGGGTTTCCTGTTGCTGGTACTGACTCGGATCGCAGTTTCCCTGCAGAGTTGGTACAGAAAATCAGGTCTCGTCTTGTGTGGAGGAATGGAACTCCACTTGCCTCTCGAGTTGTTCACGGGCTGACAGACCACTTGTTGAACTGTGTTTGTAACCTGCGGGTTTTTCTGGACGATGCACGGTGTCAGTGCCCCTTCGTGTTGTGCTTTCATCCACAGGTTTTCCTTCGTAAAGGTGTCACGGCATCACGTTCTTATCAAGAGCAGACCGGGAAATCGGGGTCTTTCGGCTTGTGGCACCACCCACGAGGCTATGTTTCGAATTTCCTCGTGAGACCTGCCTCATCCTTAGGCGCGCTGGAAAGGTCGGGAACCCCTTCCAGACATAGCAGGGAAATCGACACTCCTGTCGCGATCACGAGGGGAGAAGGAGCTCAAATGATGTGGTTCTGGGAACCTCGGTGTTCCTTTCGAGTGAGACCGGTATGTCGGGGAATTTTGAGATTGCATCAAGGGTGCCAAGTACCGTTTCGCACTTCAAGACAGAAAGTGGGACTTCTCTTGAGTCGCTGTAGCGGGCAAGGGCCTCATCTAGCGCTGATGGGGGAACCACGTGGATTTTCTCGAGTTTCGGCGGGATTCTCGAGTTACGATGTCGAATTCAGGCTTCCAATTGTATTGGCCCAGGGAAGTCCAATCTTCAATTCGATTTGCGAGGGAGAGCTGGCGATTGCGCTCTAGTAACTGCAGTGCAAAATAGACCTCATCTAGGCTTGTGTCCAGGACCGAGTTTTCCTCTCCAGGTGTGACAGGAACTCGGGGTTGCATTCCAGACTCACACGGGGAGTCAGGCCTCGTCTCGAGGGGAAGCAAAGGACTCCGCTCTCCCTTCAGGTCCTGACAGGTATCTCTTGGAGCCAACTGAGAGGCCTAAAGAGAGTCAAGCCTCCTGTGGAGTCTGGAGAGAGGACTCGGTTTTGCTCTCCATGCCAGGCAGGAAACAAGTCCCTCATCTCGTGATGACGGGGGCGTATCGTGGGTTTTCTCGAGCTGCGGTGCCTGAATGGGGTTTCCAAAAAGGTACGACGGGGAGCTCAGGGAGACTCTCTTCAGGAGTCAGGGAAGTCAGGTCTCCATGCGCATGGCGATGGGGAGCGGGTCTTTGCTCTCGAGTCATGGTAGGGGAATCGGGCCTCAAGACGCGCCGAAGGACTCTCAAGGTCTTTCTCGGGTCGCAGCAGGAAACCCTGGGTTCCCTGGACTTGAGCCGGTGACCTCAGGTAGATTCTCAAGGTGCCTCTGAGAATTCAGGGATACTGTGGAGTTGGGAGGGGCCTCTCGCGACTCATCGGGGTTTGGTGCAATGGAAGAGGGCCTCACCTCGAGGGGAGACAGGAACCTCAGGATTCCTCTCCGTTTCAGACTCCGACCGCAGGGTTCCTGCAGAGTTGGGACAGGAGAGTCAGTCCTCGTCTTGTCTGAGGAAGGGAAGCCCGCTGGACTCTCGAGTTGCTCAGGGGGTCTCAGGCCCCTCGTCGAGCTGTGTGTGGAACCCGCGGGTCGTTGCGGACGATGCACGGGGGTGGCAGTGCCCCTTCGTGTTGTGCCTTCACCCACAGGGTTGCCTTCGAAGAGGGGTCCGGGCCTCGGGTCCTTCTCAAGAGCGGACCGGGGAATCGGGGGCGTTCGGCATGTGGCACCACCCAAGTGGCTCATCTCGAATTTCTTCGTGAGACCGGCCTCATGCTGAGGTGCGCCGGGAAGGCCGGGAACCCCTACCAGACCATGCGGGGGAATCGACTCTCCTGTAGCGATCAGGAGGGGAGAAGGGGCTTAGAGGAAGCGGTGCCGGGACCCTCGGTATTCCCCTCGGGGGACCCCGGCGTGTCGGGGGACTTTTGGGAGTGGCAGGAAGGCTGTCAGGGACCGCTTCGCCCTTCAGGGCGGAACAGGGGACTTCCCTTGAGACGCCGTCGCGGGCAAGGGACTCATCTTGCCAAGAGGTGGGAACCACGTGGTTTTTCTCGAGTTGCGGCGGCATTCTCGAGTTACGACGGGGATCTCAGCCTTCCCCTTGGGTTGGCCCTGGGAAGCCCAATCTTCCCCTCGGGTTGCGAGGGAAAGCTGGGGGTTGCGCTCGAGTCACTGCAGGGCCGAAGAGACCTCACCTAGGCGTGTGTCCGGGACCTAATATTCCTCTCCAGGGAAGGCAGGGATCTCGGGGTTGCATTCCAGGCTCCCCCGGGGAGTCAGGCCTCGTCTCGAGGGGAAGCCAAGGACTCCGCTCTCCTCTCGAGTCGCGACGCGGGTCTCTTGGAGCCCCCTGAGCGGCCTCAAGGGAGTCCAGCCTCCTCTTCCGTTTGGAGAGAGGACCCAGGATTGCTCTCCAGGCCATGCAGGAAAAGAAGGCCCTCAGCTCGCGAGGATGGGGGCGTCTCAGGGGTTTCCTCGAGCTGCGGCCCCCGTGGGGGTTTTCTCCCGAGGCACGACGAGGATCTCAGGGAGCCTCTCGTGCGGCGCCAGGGAAGTCAGGTCTCCATGCGCGTGGTGAGGGGGAGCGCGTCCTGGCTCTCGAGTCACGGGAGGGGACTAGGGCCTCGAGACGCGCTGAAGAAGGACTCTCGAGGTCTTTCTTGGGGGGCGGCGGGAAACCCTCGTTTCCCTCGCCTTCTGCCGGGGACCTTAGGGAACTTGCCAGTGTGCCTCTGAGAGGCGAGCGACCCTGTGGAGGTGGCGGGGCCAGTCGGGACTCCGCTGGGTCTGGCGCAACGGAAGAGGGCCTCACCTCGAGGGGAGGCAGAAACCTCAGGCTTCCTCTGCGTTTCGGACTCCGACCGCAGGGTCCCTGCAGAGTTGGGACAGGAGAGTCAGGCCTCGTCTTGTCTGAGGAAGGGAACCCCGCTGGCCTCTCGAGTTGCTCAGGGGGTCTCAGGCCCCTCGTCGAGCTGTGTGTGGAACCCGCGGGTCTTTGCGGACGATGCACGGGGGTGGCAGTGCCCCTTCGTGTTGTGCCTTCACCCACAGGGTTGCCTTCGAAGAGGGGTCTGGGCCTCGGCTCCTTCTCAAGAGCGGACCGGGGAATCGGGGGCGTTCGGCATGTGGCCCCACCCACGTGGCTCGTCTCGAATTTCCTCGTGAGTCCGGCCTCATCCTGAGGTGCGCCGACAAGACCGGGAACCCCTTCCAGACCACGCAGGGGAATCGCCTCTCCTGTTGCGATCAGGAGGGGAGAAGGGGCTCAGAGGAAGCGGTGCCGGGACCCTAGGTGTTCTCCTCAGGGGAACCCGGCGTGTCGGGGGACTCTTGGGGGTCGCAGGAAGGCTGTCAGGGACCGTTTCGCCCTTCAGGGCGGAACAGGGGACTTCCCTTGAGACGGCGTGGCGGGCAAGGGCCTCATCTTGCCAAGAGGTGGGAACCACGTGGTTTTTCTCGAGTTGCGGCGGCATTCTCGAGTTATGACGGGGATCTCAGCCTTCCCCTTGGGTTGGCCCTGGGAAGCCCAATCTTCCCCTCGGGTTGCGAGGGAAAGCTGGGGGTTGCGCTCGAGTCACTGCAGTGCCGAAGAGACCTCACCTAGGCGTGTGTCCGGGACCTAATATTCCTCTCCAGGGAAGGCAGGGATCTCGGGGTTGCATTCCAGGCTCCCCCGGGGAGTCAGGCCTCGTCTCGAGGGGAAGCCAAGGACTCCGCTCTCCTCTAGAGTGGCGACGCGGGTCTCTTGGAGCCCCCTGAGCGGCCTCAAGGGAGTCCAGCCTCCTCTTCCGTTTGGAGAGAGGACCCGGGATTGCTCTCCAGGCCATGCAGGAAAAGAAGGCCCTCAGCTCGCGAGGATGGGGGCGTCTCAGGTGTTTCCTCGAGCTGCGGCGCCCGTGGGGGTTTTCTCCCGAGGCACGACGAGGATCTCAGGGAGCCTCTCGTGCGGCGCCAGGGAAGTCAGGTCTCCATGCGCGTGGTGAGGGGGAGCACGTCCTGGCTCTCGAGTCACGGGAGGGGACTAGGGCCTCGAGACGCGTTGAAGAAGGACTCTCGAGGTCTTTCTCGGGGGGCGGCGGGAAACCCTCGTTTCCCTCGCCTTCTGCCGGGGACCTTAGGGAACTTGCCAGGGTGCCTCTGAGAGGCGAGGGATCCCGTGGAGGTGGCAGGGCCCCTCGGGACTCCGATGGGTCTGGCGCAACGGAAGAGGGCCTCAACTCGAGGGGAGGCAGGAACCTCAGGCTTCCTCTGCGTTTCGGACTCCGACCGCAGGGTCCCTGCAGAGTTGGGACAGGAGAGTCAGGCCTCGTCTTGTCTGAGGAAGGGAACCCCGCTGGCCTCTCGAGTTGCTCAGGGGGTCTCAGGCCCCTCGTCGAGCTGTGTGTGGAACCCGCGGGTCTTTGCGGACGATGCACGGGGGTGGCAGTGCCCCTTCGTGTTGTGCCTTCACCCACAGGGTTGCCTTCGAAGAGGGGTCCGGGCCTCGGCTCCTTCTCAAGAGTGGACCGGGGAATCGGGGGCGTTCGGCATGTGGCCCCACCCACGTGGCTGGTCTCGAATTTCCTCGTGAGTCCGGCCTCATCCTGAGGTGCGCCGGGAAGGCCGGGAACCCCTTCCAGACCACGCAGGGGAATCGCCTCTCCTGTTGCGATCAGGAGGGGAGAAGGGGCTCAGAGGAAGCGGTGCCGGGACCCTAGGTGTTCCTCTCTGGGGAACCCGGCGTGTCGGGGGACTCTTGGGGGTCGCAGGAAGGCTGTCAGGGACCGTTTCGCCCTTCAGGGCGGAACAGGGGACTTCCCTTGAGACGCCGTGGCGGGCAAGGGCCTCATCTTGCCAAGAGGTGGGAACCACGTGGTTTTTCTCGAGTTGCGGCGGCATTCTCGAGTTACGACGGGGATCTCAGCCTTCCCCTTGGCTTGGCCCTGGGAAGCCCAATCTTCCCCTCGGGTTGCGAGGGAAAGCTGGGGGTTGCGCTCGAGTCACTGCAGGGCCGAAGAGACCTCACCTAGGCGTGTGTCCGGGACCTAATATTCCTCTCCAGGGAAGGCAGGGATCTCGGGGTTGCATTCCAGGCTCCCCCGGGGAGTCAGGCCTCGTCTCGAGGGGAAGCCAAGGACTCCGCTCTCCTCTCGAGTCGCGACGCGGGTCTCTTGGAGCCCCCTGAGCGGCCTCAAGGGCGTCCAGCCTCCTCTTCCGTTTGGAGAGAGGACCCGGGATTGCTCTCCAGGCCATGCAGGAAAAGAAGACCCTCAGCTCGCGAGGACGGGGGCGTCTCAGGGGTTTCCTCGAGCTGCGGCGCCCGTGGGGGTTTTCTCCCGAGGCACGACGAGGATCTCAGGGAGCCTCTCGAGCGGCGCCAGGGAAGTCAGGTCTCCATGCGCGTGGCGAGGGGGAGCGCGTCCTGGCTCTCGAGTCATGGGAGGGGACTAGGGCTTTGAGACGCGTTGAAGAAGGACTCTCGAGGTCTTTCTGGGGGGGCGGCGGGAAACCCTCGTTTCCCTCGCCTTCTGCCGGGAACCTTAGGGAACTTGCCAGGGTGCCTCTGAGTGGCGAGGGATCCTGTGGAGGTGGCGGGGCCCCTCGGGACTCCGCTGGGTCTGGCGCAACGGAAGAGGGCCTCACCTCGAGGGGAGGCAGGAACCTCAGGCTTCCTCTGCGTTTCGGACTCCGACCGCAGGGTCCCTGCAGAGTTGGGACAGGAGAATCAGTCCTCGACGTGTCTGAGGAAGGGAACCCCGCTGGCCTCTCGAGTTGCTCAGGGGGTCTCAGGCCCCTCGTCGAGCTGTGTGTGGAACCCGCGGGTCTTTCCGGACACTGCACGGGGATGTCAATGCCGCTTAGGTGTGTGCCTTCACCCACAGGGTTGCCTTCGAAGAGGGGTCCGGGCCTCGGGTCCTTCTCAAGAGCGGACCGGGGAATCGGGGTCGTTCGGCGTGTGGCACCACCCACGTGGCTCATTTCAAATGTCCTCGTGAGACCGGCCTCCTCCTGAAGTGCGCCAGGAAGGCCGGGAACCCCTTCCAGACCACGCAGGGGAATCGACTCTCCTCTCGCGCTCAGGAGGGGAGAAGGGGCTCATATGAATCGGTGCCGGGACCCTCGGTGTTCCCCTCGAGGGAACCAGGCGTTTCGGGGAACTTTTGGTGTCACATGAAGGCTGTCAGGTCCCGTTTCTCACTTCAGGGCGGAACAGGGGACTTCCCTTGAGACGCCTTCACGGGCAAGGGCATCATCTTGCGAATAGGTGGGAACCACGTGGTTTTTCTCGAGTTGCGGCGGGATTCTCGTGTTACGATGGGGGATTACAGGCTTCCTCTTGTGTCGGCCCTGGGTAGCCCAATCTTCTATTCTAGTGGCGAGCGAAAGCTGGGGGTTGCGCTCGAGTCACTGCAGGGCCAAAGAGACCTCATCTAGGCCTGTGTCCAGGACCTAATGCTCCTCTCCAGGGAAGACAAGGATCTCGGAGTTGCATCCCATGCTCCCCCGGGGAGTCAGGCCTCGCCTCGAGGGGAAGCAAAGGACTCCGCTCTCCTCCGGAGTCTCGACGCGGATATCTTGGTGCCCCCTGAGTGGCCTCAAGGGAGTCCAGCCTCCTCTTCACTTTTGAGAGAGGACTCGTGATTACTCTCCAGACCAGGCAGGAAAAGAAGGCCCTCACCTCGCGAGGACGGGGGCATCTCAGGGGTTTCCTCGAGCTGCGGCACCCGTGGGGGTTTTCTCCCGAGGCACGACGAGGATCTCAGGGAGCCTCTCGTGCGGTTCCAGGGAAGTCATGTCTCCATGCACGTGGCGAGAAGGAGCGCGTCATTGTTCTCGAGTCATGGGAGGGGACTAGGGCCTCAAGACGCGTTGAAGAAGGACTCTCGATGTCTTTCTCGGGTTGCAGCGGGAAACCCTCGTTTCCCCCGACTTCTGCCGGGGACCTGAGGAAACTTCCCAGGGTGCCTCTGAGAGGTGAGGGGCGCTGTGGATTTGGCGGAGCCTCTCGGGACTCCACTGGGTTTGTCGCAATGGAAGAGGGCCTCATCTCGAGTGGAGGCAGGAACCTCAGGCTTCCTCTCCAATTCTGACTCTGATCGTAGTGTCCCTGCAGAGTTGGGACAGGAGAGTCAGGCTATGTCTTTGCTGAGGAATGGAACTCCGCTTGCCTCTCGAGTTGTTCATGGGGATTCAGGCCCCTTGTCAAACTGTGTGTGAAATCTGCAGGTTTTTCCAGACGATGCATGGGGGTGTCAGTGACCCTTCGTTTTGTGTCTTCATCCACAGGGTTGCCTTCGAAGAGGTGTCTGGGCATCGTGTTCTTATGAAGAGCGGACTGGAAATCGGGGTCGTTCAGCATTTGGCACCACCCACGTGGCTAGTCTCGAATTTCCTCATGAAATCGGCCTCATCCTGAGGTGTGCCGCGAAGGTCATGAAACCCTTCCAGACAAAGCAGAGGAATCGACCCTCCTGTGGCGATCAGGAGGGGAGAAGTGGCTCAGATGAAGTGCTGCTGGGAACCTCGGTGTTTCCCTCAAGTGAGATAGGTATGTCGGGTAACTTTTGGGGTCGCATAACGCGTTCCAAGTACCGTTTCGCTCTTCAAATTGGAACGTGGGACTTCTCTTGGGGTGCTCCAGCGGGCAAGGGCCTCATCTTGGAATGACTGGGTAACCACTTGGTTTTTCTCTAGTTGCGGTGGGATATTTGAGTTACCACAGGGAATTCATGCTTCCTCTTGTGTTGGCCCACAAAAGTCTTATCTTCCATTCGAGATTCGAGGAAGAGCTGGAGGTGCGCTCTAGTCACTGAAGGCAAAAGAGACCCCACCAAGGCTTGTGTGCAGGACCTAATGTTCATGTCCAGGGGCGACAGGAATCTCGGGGTTGCATTCCAGACTCACCCTGGAGTCAGGCCTCGTCTCGAGGGGAAGCAAAGGACTCTACTCTCCTCTCGAGTCGGACGGGTATGTCTTGGAGCCCACTGAGTGGCTTAAAGGGAGTCAAACCTCCTCTGGTGTTTGGAGGGAGGACACGGGATTGCTCTCCAGGCAATGCAGGAAATGAAGGCCCTCATCTCCCGATGACTGGGGCGTCTCGTAGGTTTTCTCGAGCTGTGGCGCTAGTGTGGGGTTTCTCACGAAGTAAGACTGGGAGCTCAGTGAGCCTCTCATGTGGTGCCAGGGCAGTCAGGTCTCTATGCACGTGGTGAGAGGGAGCCCGTCATTGTTCTCGAGTCATGGTAGGGGAATTGGGCCTGAAGACGTGTTAAAGAAGGACTCTCGAGGTCTTTCTTGGGTTGCAGCAGGAAACCCTGGGTTCCATCGACTTGTGCCAGTGACCTCAGGAAGCTTCTCAGCGTGCCTCTGAGAAGTCAGGGTCACTGTGGAGTTGGGAGGGGCCTCTCGGAACTCCACTGGGTTTGGTGCAATGGAAGAGGGCCTCATGACAAGTTGAGGCAGGAACCACAGGGTTCCTCTCCTGGCTTCGAATGCGCCGGATCTGACTCGGATCGCAGAGTCCCTGCAGAGTTGGGACAGGAGAGTCAGGCCTCGTCTTGTGTGGAGGAATGGAACTCCGCTTGACTCTCGCGTTGTTCATGGGGTGACAGGCCACTTGTCGATTTGTATGTGGAACTTGCGGGTTTTTCTGGACGATGCACCGTGGTGTCTCTGCCCCTTCGTGTTGTGCCTTGTTCCACAGGATTGCCTTCGAGTTGGGTTCTGCCATCGGGTTCTTATCAAGAGCGGACCAGGGAATCGGGGTCTTTTGGCATGCCGCACCACCCACGAGGCTATGTCTCGAATTTCGTCGTGAGACTGGCCTCATCTTGATGTGCACCAGGAAGGTCGGGAACGCCTTCCAGACAAAGCAGGGGAATCGAACCTCCTGTCGCGATCAAGAGGGGAGAAGAGTCTCAGATGAAGTGGTGCCGGGAAGCTCGGTGTTCTCCTCAAGTGAGACTGGTATGTCGGGGAACTTTTGGGGTCGCATCAAGGGTTCCAAGTAACTTTTCGCTCTTCAATACGGAACGTGGGACTTCTCTTGAGACGCTGTAGCGGGCAAGGGCCTCATCTTTCGATGACGGGGGAACCGTCATCGTGGTTTTTCTTGAGTTGGGGCGGGATTCTCGAGTTACAACCGGGAATTCAGGCTTCCTCTTCAACTGGCCCAGGGAAGTCCAGTTTTCATTCGAATTGTGAGTTAGAACTGGGGATTGCTCTCGAGACACTGCAGGGCCAAATAGACCTCATCTAGGCTTGTGTCCAGGACATAATGTTCCTCTGCTGGGGCGAAAGCGATCTCAGCATTGCATTCTCGACTCACCCGGGGAGTCATGCCTCGTCTCGAGGGGAAGCCAAGGACACCGCTCTCCTGTCAAGTCGCGACGGGTATATCTTGGAGCTCACTGTGTGGCCTAAAATGAGTCAAGCCTCCTGTGGAGTTTGGAGAGAGGACTCAGGATTGCTCTCCAGGCCATACAGCAAAAGAAGGCCCTCATCTCGTGAGGACTGGGGCGTCTCGTGGGTATTCTCGAGCTGCGGCTCCAGTGTGGTGTTGCTCACGAGGTATAATGGGGAGCTCAGGGAGCCTCTCCTGTGGCGCCAGGGAAGTCAGGTTTCTATGCGCGTGGCTAGGGGGAGTGCGTCATTGCTCTCGAGTCATGGTAGGGGAATCGCACCTCAAGACGCGTTGAAGAAGGACTCTCGAGGTCTTTTACGGGTTGGGGCAGGAAACCCTTGGTTCCCTCGACTTGTGCCGGTGATCTAAGGAAGGTCTAAGGGTGACTCTGAGAAGTCAGGGATACTGTGCAGTTGGGAGGGGTCTCTCGGGACTCCACTGGGTTCGGTGCAATGGAAGAGGGCCTCATCTCGAGTGGAGGCAGGAAACTCATGTTTCCTCTCCTGACTTCCCCTGGGCCAGATCTGACTCGGATCACAGTTTCGCTGCAGAGTTCGAACAGGAGAGTCAGGCCTCGTCTTGTGTGGAGGAATGGAACTCTGCTTGCCTCTCCAGTTGTTCACGTGGTGACAGGTCACTTCTCGAGCTGTGTGTGGTACCTGCGGGTTTCTCCGGACGATACCCAGGGGTGTCAGTGCCCCTATGTGTTGTGCCTTCATCAAAAGGGTTATCTTCAAAGAGGTGTCCGGGCATCACGATCTTATCAAGAGCGGACCGGGAAATCGGGGTCTTTCGGCATGTGTCACCATCCACGAGGCTATGTCTCGAATATCCTCGTGAGACCGGCCTCATCCTGAGATGCACCGGGAAAGGTGGGAACCCCTTCAAGACAAAACAGGGGAATCGACCCTCCTGTCGCGATCAGGAGGGGAAAAGGGGCCCAGATGTAGTGGTGCCGGGAACCTCGGTGTTCTCCTCGAGTCAGACTGTTGTGTCGAGGAACATTTGAGGGCGCATCAAGGGTGCCAATACCGTTTCGCACTTCAAGATGGAACGTGGGACTTCTCTTGAGACGCTGTAGGGGGCAAGGGCCTCATCTTGGGATGACGGGGGAACCACGTGGCGTTTCTCGAGTTGTGGCGGGATTCTCGAGTTTCGACGGGGAATACAGTCTTCCTCATGTATTGGCCCAGGGAAGTCCTATCTTACATTCGAGTTTAAAGGGAGAGCTGGGGATTGCTCTCGAGTCACTGCAGGGCAAAATAGACCTCATCTAGGCTTGTGTCCAGGACTTAATGCTCGTCCCTAGGGGCGACAGGGATCTTGGGGTTGCATACCAGACTCACCCGGGGAATCAGGCCTCGTCTTGAGGGGAAGCAAAGAACTCCGCTGTCCTTTTGAGTCGCGATGGGTATCTCTTGGAGCCCACTGTGTGCCCTAAAGGGAGTCAAGCCTCCTGTGCTGTTTGGATAGAGGACTCGGGATTCCTCTCCAGGCCATGCAGGAAAAGAAGGCCCTCATCTCGCGATGATGGCGGCGTCTCGTGGGTTTTCTAGACTGCTGCGCTAGTGCCGGGTTTCTGACGAGGTACGAGAGGGAGCTCAGGGAGCCTCTCGTGTGGCGCCAGGGAAGTCAGGTCCCCATGAGATGGTTAGGGGGAGCTCGTCATTGCTCTCGAGTCATGGTAGGGGAATCGGGCCTCAAGACGGGTTGAAGAAGGACTCCCGAGGTCTTTCTCGGATCACTGCATAAAACCCAGGGTTCCCTTGACTTGTGCCTGCGACCTCAGGGAGCTTCTCAGAGTGCCTCTGAGAAGTCAGGGATACTGTGCAGTTTGGAGGGGCCTCTCGAGACTCCTCTGCATTTGGTGGAATGTAAGAGGGACTCATCTCGAGTTGAAGCAGGAACCTCAGTGTTCCTCTCCATTTCTGACTCAGATCGCAAGGTCCCTGCATGTTGGTACAGGAGAGTCAGGCCTCGTCTTTTCTGGAGGATGGGGCTCCTCTTGCCTCTCGAGTTGTTCTCGAGGTGACAGGCCACTTGTCGAGCTGTGTGTGTAACCTGCCCGTTTTTCCGGATGATGCACAGGTGTGTTAGTGCCCCTTCGTGTTGTACCTTCATACTCAAGGCTGCCTTCCAAGAGGTGTCCGAGCATCGGATTCTTATCAAGAGCGGACCGGGAAATTGGAGTCTTTCAGCAAGTGGCACCGCCCACAAAGATACGTATCGAATTTCCCCATGAGACCGGCCTCATCCTGAGTTGTGCAGGGAAGGTGGGGCCCCCTTGCAGACAAAGCAGGGGAATCGACCCATCGGTCACGATCAGGAGGGGAGAAGGGGCTTAAATGAAGTGGTGCCGGGAACCTCGGTGTTCCCCTTGAGTGAGACCGGCGTGTTGGGGGACTTTTGGGGTCGCATCAAGGGTGCCAAGTACCGTTTCGCATTTCAAGACAGAACCTGGGACATCTTTTGAAACGCTGTAGCGGGCAAGGGCCTCATCTTGCGATGACGGGAGAACCACGTGGTTTTGCTCGAGTTGCGGCGGGATTCTCGAGTTATGACCGGGAATTTAGGCTTCCTCTTGTTGGCCTTGAAATCCAATCTTCCATTCGGGTTGCGAGGGGGAGCTGGGGATTGCGCTAGAGTCACTGCAGGGCAAAAGAGACCTAATCTAGGCTTGTGTCCAGGATCTAACGTTGCTCTCCAGGGGCGACAGGGATCTCGGGTTTGCATTCCAGACTCATCCGGGGAGTCAGTTCTCACCTCGAGGGTAAGCAAAGAATTCCGCTCTCGTCTCGAGTCGCGATGGGTATCTCTTGGAGCCCACTGTGTGTACTAAAGTGAGTCAAGCCTCCTGTGGAGTTTGGAGAGAGGACTCGGGATTGGACTCCAGGCCATGCAGGAAAAAAAGGCCCTCATCTCGAGATGACGGTGGCGTCACGTGGGTTTTCTCGAGCTGCGGCGCCAGTGTGGGGTGTCTCATGAAGTACCATGGGGATCTCAGGGAGCCTCTTGTATGGCGCCAGGAAAATCCAGTATTCCATTCGAGTTGCAAGTTAGAACTGGGGATTGCTCTCCAGTCACTGCAGGGCCAAATAGACCTCATCTACGCTTGTGTCCAGGACCTAGTGTTCCACTACTGGGCCAACAGGGATCTCAGGGTTGCATTCTCGACTCACCCGGAGAGTCAGGCCTCGTCTTGAGGGGAACAAAAGGACTCCGCTCTCCTGTTGAGTCGCGACGGGTATCTCTTGGAGCCCACTGCGTGGCGTAAAGGGAGTGAAGCCTCCTATGGAGTTTGGAGATGACTCGGGATTGTTTTCCTGACCATGCAGGAAAAAAGGCCCTCATCTCGCGATGATGGGGGCATCTCGTGGGTTTTCTCCAGCTGCGGCGCCAGTATCAGATTTCTCACGAGGTACAACAGGGAGCTCAGAGAGCCTCTCGTGTGGTGCTAGGGACGTCAGGTCTCCGTGCGTGTGGTGAAGGGGAGTGCGTGATTGCTCTCGAGTCATAGTAGGCGAATCGGGCCTCAAGACACATTGAAGAAGGACTCTTGAGGTCTTTCTCGGGTTGCGGCAGGGAACCCTGGGTTCCCTTGATTTGTGTCGGTGACCTCAGGCAACTTCTAAGGGTGCCTCTGAGAAGTCAGGGACACTGTGGATTTGGGAGGGGCCTTTCGTTACTCAACTGGGTTTGGTGCAATCGAAGAGGGCCTCATCTCGAATGGAGGCAGGAACCTCAGGGGTCCTCTCCATATCTGACTCGGGTCGCAGGGTACCTGCAGAGTATGGACAAGAGAGTCACGCCTCGCCTTCTGTTGAGGAATGGATTTCCCCTTGCCTTTCGAGTTGTTCACGGAGTGACAGGCCACTTGTTGAGCTGAGTGTGGAACCTGCGGGTTTTTCCGGGCGATGCACGGGGGTGTCAGTGCCCCTTCGTGTTGTGCCTTCATCCACAGGGTTGCCTTCAAAGAGGTGTCCGGGCATCGGGTTCTTTTCAAGAGCGTACCGGAAAATTGGGGTCTTTCAGCATGTGGTACCACCCACGAGGCTACGTCTCGAATTTCCTCGGGAGACCGGCCTCATCCTGAGGTGTGCCGGGAAGGTCAGGAACCCCTTGCAGACAAAGCAGGGGAATCGACACACCGGTCGCGATCAGAAGGGGAGAAGGGGCTCAGATGAAGTGGTGCCGGGAACCTCGGTGGTCCCCTCGAGTGAGACCGGTATGTCATGGCACTTTTGAGGTCGCATCAAGGGTGCCAAGTACAGTTTCGCACTTCAAGATGGAACGTGGGAATTCTCTGGAGATGCTGTAGCGGGCAAGGGCCTCATATTGCGATGACGAGGGAAACACGTGGTTTTTCTCGAGTTGAGGCGGGATTCTCGAGTTACAACGGGGAATTCAGGCTTCCTCTTGTGTTGGCTCAGGAAGTCCAATCTTCCATTCAACTTGTCAGAGAGAGCTGGGGGTTGCTCTCGAGTCACTTCAGGGCAAAGAGTCCTCATCTAGGCTTGGGTCCAGGACGTAATGTTCCTCTCCAGGGGCGACAGGGATATCGGGGTCGCATTCCAGTCTCACCCGGTGGGTCACACCTCGTCTCGAGTGGAAGGAAGCAAAGGACTCCACTATCCTCTCGAGTCGGGACGCGTAACTCTTGGAGCCCAATGAGTGGCCTAAAGGGAGTCAAGCGTCCTGTGTAGCTTGGACAGAAGGTTCACGCTTGATCTGCATACCATGCAGTTAAAGATGGCCCTCCTCTCGTGATGACGGGGGCGTCTCATGGGTTTTCTCGAGCTGCGGCGCCAGTGTGGGGTTTCTCACGAGATATGATGGGGAGTTCAGGGAGCCTCTCGTGCGGCGCCAGAGAAGCCTGACTCGATGCGTGTGGCCAGGCAGATCGCGTCATTGCTCTCGAGTCATGGGAGGGACTAGGGCCTCAAGAGGCATTTAAGAAGGACTCTCAAGGTCTTTCTTGGATTGGGGCGGGAAACACTCGTTTCCATCGACCTCTACAGGGGACCTTAGGGAACTTCCCAGGTGCCTCTGAGAGGTGAGGGATACTGAGGAGTTAGAGGGGCCTCTCGGGACTCCACTAGGTTTGACGAAATGAAAGAGGGCCTCATCTCGATTGGAGGCAGGAACCTCAGGCTTCCTCTCCATTTCTGACTCCGACCGCAGGGTCCCTGCAGAGTTGGGACAGGAGAGTCAGGCCTCGTCTTGTCTGAGTAATGGAACTCTGCTTGACCCTTGAGTCGTTCAGGGGGTCTCAGGGCCCTTGACAAGCTGTGTGTGGAACCTGCGGGTGTTTCCAGAAGATGCATGGGGGTGTCAGTGCCCCTTCGTTTGGTGCCTTCCCCCACAGGGTTTCCTTCAAAGAGGTGTCCGGGCATCGGGTTCATTTCAAGAGCGGACCGGGAAATCGGGGTCATTCGGCATGTGGCACCACCCACGTGGCTCATCTCGAATTTCCTCGTGAGACCAGCATCATCCTGAGGTGCGCCGGGAAGGCCGGGAACACCTTCCACACAAAGTAGGGGAATCGATTCTCCTGTCGCGATCAGGAGGGGAGACGGGGCTCAGATGAACTGGTGCCGGGACCCTCGGTGTTCCACTCGATGGAACCCGGCGTTTCAGGGAACTTTAGGGGTCACATCAAGGGAGCTAAGTACCGTTTCCCACTTCAGGACGGAACATGGGACTTCCCTGGAGACGCTGTAGCGGGCAAGGGCCTCATCCTGTGAAGACGTTGGAACCACGTCGTTTTTCTCGAGTTGCATTGGGATTCTCAAAAACGACAGGAATTTCAGGCTTCCTCTTGGGTTGGCCCTGGGAAGCCCAATCTTCAATTCGAGTTGCGATGGAAAGCTGGGGGTTCTGCTCGAGTCACTACAGGGCCAAAGAGACCTCATCGAGGCGTGTGTCCAGGACCTAATATTCCTCTCAAGGGAAGACAGGGATCACGGGTTTCCATTCCAGACTCCCCCGGGGTGTCAGGACTCCCCTGGAGGGGAAGCAAAGACTCCGCTTTCCTCTCAAGTCACGACACGGATCTCTTGGAGCCCACTGAGTGGACTCAAGGGTGTCGAGCCTCCTCTTCAGTTTGGAGAGAGGACTCGGGATTGCTCTCCAGGCCAGGCAAGAAAGAAGGCCCTCATCTCGCGATGACGGGGGCGTCTCATGGGTTTCCTCAGGCTGCTGCGCCCATGGGGGTTTTCTCACGAGGCACGATGAGGACCTCAGGGAGCCTCTCGTGTGGCGCCAGGCAAGTCAGGTCTCCATGCGCATGGCGAGGGGTAGCTGGTCATCACTCTCGAGTCATGGGAAACGGCTAGGTCCTCAAGAGGCGTTGAAGAAGGACTCTCGAGGTCTTTCTCGGGTTGCGGCGGGAAACCCTTGTTTCCCTCGACTTCTGCAGGGGACCTTAGGGAACTTCCCACGGTGCTTCTGAGAGGTGAGGGATGCTGTGCAGTTGGCAGGGCCTCTCGGGACTCTGCTGGGTTCGGCGCAATGGAAGAGGGCCTCATCTCGAGGGGAGGCAGGAACCTCAGGCTTCCTCTCGGTTTCGGACTCCGACTGCACGGTCCCTGCAGTGTTGGGACAGGAGAGTCATGCCTCGTCTTGTCTGAGGAATGGAATTCTGGTTGCCTCTCGAGTTGTTCCGGGAGTCTCAGGCCCCTTGTCGAGCTGTGTGTAGACCCTGCGGGTTTTTCCGGATGATGCACGGGGGTGTCAGTGCCCCTTCGTGTTGTGCCTTCACCCACAGGGTTGCCTTCGAAGAGGTGTCCGGGCATCGGGTTCTTATCAAGAGCGGACCGGAAATTCGGAGTCGTTCGGCACGTGGCACCTCACATGTGGCTAGTCTCGAATTTCCTCCTGAGACCGGCCTCATCCTGAGGTGCGCCAGGAAGCCCGGGAACCCCTTCCAGACAAAGCAGGGGAATCGACTCTCCTGTCGCGATCAGGAGGGGAGACGGGGCTCAGATGAAGTGGTGCCGGGACCCTCGGTGTTCCCCTCGAGGGAACCCAGCGTGTCGGGGAACTTTTGCGGTCGCATCAAGGGTGCAAGTACCGTTTCGCCCTTCAGGGCGGAACATGGGACTTCCCTGGAGACACCGGGAACTTCAGTGTTCCCCTGGAGTGAGACCGGTATGTTGGGGAACTTTGGGGTCACATCAAGGGTGCCAAGTAGCATTTCGAACTTTAAGATGGAACGTGGGAATTCTCTTGAGACTCTAGCTGGCAAGGGCCTCATATTGCGATGAAGGGGGAACCACATGGTTTTTAAGACTTGAGGCTGAATTCTCGAATTACGATGGGAAATTCAGACTTCCTCTTGTGTTGACCGTGGGAAGACCAATCTTCCATTCAAATTGTGAGGGAGAGATGGAAGTTGCTCGAGTCACTGTAGGGCAAAATAGACCTCATCTAGGCTTGTGTCTAGGACATAATGTTCCACTCCAGGGGTGACATGGATCTCGGGGTTGCATTCCAAACTCACCCGGGGAGTCAGGCCTCGTCTCCAGGGAAGCAAAGGACTCCGCTCTCCTCTCGAGTCGCACCGGGTATTTCTTGGACCCAACTGAGTGGCCTAAAGGGAGTCAATACTCCTGTGAAGTTTGGAGAGAGGACCAGGAATTGCTCTCCAGGTCAGGCAGGAAAAGAAGGCCCCCATCTCTCCTTGACGGGGGCATCTTGTGGTTTTTCTCGAACTGCGGCGCCAGTGTGGGTTTTCTCACGAGGTACGATGGGGTACTCAGGGAGCCTCTTGTGTGGTACTAGGGAAGTCAGTTTTCCTGCTCGTGGCGAGGGGAACGCGTCCTTGCTCTGGAGTCATGGTAGGGGAATCGGGCATCAAGAGACGTTGAAAAAGGACTCTCCAAGTCTTTCTCGGGTTACTTCAGGAAACTCTGGGTTCCCTTGACTTGTGCCAGTGACCTCAGGTAGCTTCTCACGGAGCCTCTGAGAATTCAGGGATACTGTGGTGTTGGGAGGGGCCTCTCGGGACACCACTGAGTTTGGTTCAATGGAAGAGGGCCTCTTCTCTAGTTGAGGCAGGAACCTCAGGGTTCCTCTCCGTTTCTGACTCCAATTGCAGGGTCCCTGAAGAGTTGGGACAGGAGAGTAAGGCCTCGTCTTGTGTGAAGGAATGCAACTTCACTTGCCTCTCGAGTTGTTCACGAGGTGACAGTCCACATTTGGAGCTGTGAGTGGAATCTGCGGGTTTTTCCAGATGATGCATGGGGATGTCAGTGTCCCTTCGTGTTGTGCCTTCATCCACAGGGTTGCCTTCGAAGAGATGTCCGGGCGTCAGGTTCTTATCTAGAGTGGACCGGGAATTCGGAATCTTTCAGCATATGGCACCAACCATGAGGCTACTTTTCGAATTTCCTCATGAGACCGGCCTCATCCGGAGGTTCACGGGGAACGTCGGGAACCCCTTGCAGACAAAACATGGGAATCGACCCTTCTGTCGCGATCAGGAGGGGTGAAGGGGCTCACAGGAAGTGGTGCCATGAACTTTGGTATTTCCCTCGAGTGAGACCGGTATGTCAGGGAACTTTGGGGGTCGCATCAAGGGTGCCAAGTACCGTTTTGAACTTCAGGATGGAACGTGGGACTTCTCTTGATACGCTGTAGCGGCCAAGGGCCTCGTCTTGCGATGACGGGGGAGCCACGTGGTTTTCTCGAGTTGCGGCGGGATTCTCGAGTTACGACGGGGATTTCAGGCTTCCTCTTGTGTTGGGCCAGGGAAGTCCAATCATCCATTCGAGTTGCGAGGGAGAGCTGGGGGTTGCGCTCGAGTCACTGCAGGGCAAAGGAGACCTCATCTAGGCTTGTGTCCAGGACCTAATGTTCCTCTCCAAGGGCCACAGGGATCTCAGGTTTGCATTCCAGACTCACCCAGGGAGTCAGGCCTCATGTCGAAGGGAAGCAAAGGACTCCGCTCTCCTTTCGAGTCGCGACGGGCACCTCTTGGAGCCCACTTTGTGGCCTAAAGGGAGTCAAGCCTCCTGTGAAGTTTGGAGAGAGGACTTGGGACTGCTCTCCAGGCCATGCAGGAAAAGATGGCCCTCATCTCGCGATGACGGAGGGATCTTGTGGGTTTTCTCGAGCTGCGGCGCCAGTGTGGGGTTTCACACGAGGTACGACGGGGAGCTCAGGGAGCCTCTCGTGTGGCGCCAGGGAAGTCAGGTCTCCATGTGCGTGGTGAGGGGGAGCGCATTATTGCTCCCGAGCTATGGTAGGGGAATCTGACCTCAAGACACATTGAAGAAGGACTCTCGAGGTCTTTCTTCGGTTGTGGCAGGAAACCCTTATTTCCCTCGACTTTTGCCGGTGGCCTCAAGGAGCTTCTCAGAATGCCTATGAGAAGTCAGGGATACTGTGGAGATGGGAGGGGCCTCTCGGGACTCCACTGGGTTTGTTTTAATGGAAGAGGGCCTCATCTCGGGTTGAGGCAGGAACCTCAGGTTTCCTCTCCATTTCTGACTCAGATCGAAGCGTGCCTGCAGAGTTGGGATTGGATACTCAGGCCTCGTCTTGTCTGAGGAAGGGGACTCCGCTTTCCTCTCTCATTGTTTAAGGGGTGACAGGCCAGTTGTGGAGCTGTATGTGGATCCTGCGGGGTTTTCCGGACGATGAACAGGGTTGCCAGTGCCCCCTCGTGTAGTGCCTTCATCCACAGGGTTGCCTTAGAAGAGGTGTCCGGGCATCGGGTTCTTATCAAGAGCAAGACCGAGAAATCGGGGTCTTTTGGCACGTGGCACCAACACGAGGCTACGTCTCGAATTTCTTCGTGAGACTGGCCTCATCCTGAGGTGCGCCATGAAGGTCGGGAACCCCTTCTAGACAAAGCAGGGGGATCGACCTTCCTGCCGTGATCAGGAGCGGAGAAGGGGCTCAAATGAAGTGGTGCCAGGAACTTCGGTGTTCCCTTGGAGTGAGACCGGTATATTGGGGAACTTTTGGGGTCGCATCAAGGGTGCCAAGTAGCATCTCGAACTTTATGACAAAACATGGGACTTCTCTTGAGACTCTGTAGCGGGCAAAGGCCTCATATTGCGATGAATGGGGAACCACGTGGTTTTTAAGAGTTGCGGTGGGATTCTCGAGTTACAACTGGAAATTCAGACTTCCTCTTGTGTTGGCCCAATGAAGACCAATCTTCCATTCGAATTGCGAGGGAGAGATGGGTGTTGCTCTCGAGTCACTGTAGGGCAAAATAGACCTCATCTAGGCTTTTGTCCAGGACATAATGTTCCTCTCCAGGGACAACAGGGATCTCGGGGTTGCATTCCAGACTCACCCGAGGTAAGGCCTCGTCTCGAGGGGAAACAAAGTACTCTGCTCTCCTCTCAAGTTGCGACAGGTATCTCTTGGAGCCCATTGAGTGGCCTAAAGGGAGTAAAGCCTCCTGTGAAGTTTGGAGAAAAGACCAGGGATTGCTCTCCAGGTCAGGCAGGAAAAGAAGTCCCCAATCTCGCGATGACGGTGGGTTTTCCCGAGCTGCGGCGCCAGTGTGGGGTTTCTCACGAGGTATGACGGGGAGCTCAGGGAGCCTCTCATGTGGCGCCAGGGAAGTCAGGTGTCCATGCGCATGGCGAGGGGGAGCGTGTCATTGCTCTCGAGTCATGGTAGGGGAATCCGTCCTCAAGACGCGTTGAAGAAGGACTCTTGAGGTCTTTCTCGGGTTGCGGCAGGATACCCTGTGTTCCCTCGACTTGTGCCGGTGACCTCAGGGAGTTGCTCAGGGTGCCTCTGAGAAGACACTGATACTGTGGAGTTGGGAGGGGCCTCTCGGGACTCCACTGGGTGTGGTATAATACAAGAGGGCCTCATCTCGTGTTGAGGAAGGAACCTCAGGGTTCCTCTCCATTTCAGACTCCGATCTCAGGATTCCTGCAGAGTTGGGACAGGAGAGTCAGGCCTCGTATTCTGTGGAGAAATGAAACTTAGCTTGCCTCTCGAGTTGTTCACGAGGTAACAGGTCACTTGTCGAGCTGTATGTGGAACCTGCAGAATTTTCCAAAAGATGCACGGGTGTTCAGGGTCCCTCCTTGTTGTGCCTTCATCCTACGGGATGCATTCCAAGACGTGTACGGGCATCAGGTTCTTATTAATAGCTGACCGGAAAATGGGGTCTTTCCACATGTGGCACCACCCACGAGGCTATATCTCCAATTTCCTCGTGAGACAGGCCTCATCCTGATGTGCGCTGGGAAGATCGGTAACCCCTTCCACACAAAGCAGGAGAAAAGACACTCCTGTTGCAATCAGGAGGGGAGAAGGGGCTCAAATGATGTGGTGCGCGGAACATGGGTGTTACCCTCGAGTGAGGCCTGTATGTTGGGGAACTTTGGGGGTGCCATCATGGGTGCCAAGTACCGTTTTGCACGTCAGTAGGAACGTGGGACTTCTTTTGAGACGCTGTGGCGGGCAAGGGCCTCATGCTGCGAAGACGATGGAACCACGTGGTTTTTCTCGAGTTGCGGCGGGATTCTCGAGTTACGACGTGGATTTCAGGCTTCCTCTTGTGTTGGCCCTGGGAAGCCCAAACTTCCCTTCGAGTTGCGAGGGAAAGCTGGATGTTGTGCTCGAACCACTGCAAGGCCAAAGAGACCTCATCTAGGCGTGTGTCCAGGACCTAATAGTCCTCTCAAGGGAAGATAAGGATCTCGGGATTGCACTCCAGACTCCCCCGGGGAGTCAGGCCTCGCCTCGAGGGGAAGCAAAGGACTGCGCTCTCCTCTAGAGCCCCGACGCGGATCTCTTGGAGCCCACTGAGTCGCCTCAAGGGAATCCATCCTACTCTTCAGTTTGGAGAGAGGACTCGGGATTGCACTCCAGGCCAGGCAGGAAAAGAAGGCCCTCAGCTAGCGAGGACGGGGGCGTCTCAGGGGTTTCCTCGAGCTGCGGTGCCCATGGGGGTTTTCTCCCGAGGCACGACGAGTATCTTAGGGAGCCTCTCGTGCGGCGCCAGGGAAGCCAGGTCTGCATGCGCGAGGCGAGGGGGAGCGCATCATTGCTCTCTAGTCCAGAGAGGGGACAAGGGCCTCAAGACACTTTGAAGAAGGACTATCGAGGTCTTTCTCGAGTGGCGGCGGGAAACCCTTATTTCCCTCGACTTCAGCCGGGGACCTGAGGGAACTTCCCAGGGTGCCTCTGAGAGGCGAGGGATCCTGTGGAGTTAGCGGGGTCTCTCGGGACTCCGCTGGGGTTTGCGCAATGGAAGAGGGCCTCATCTCGAGGGGAGGCAGGAACATCAGGCTTCCTCTCTGTTTCTGACTCCGACCCTCCGACTTCAGGGTCCCTGCAGAGTTGGGAGCGGAGAGTCAGGCCTCGTCTTGTCTGAGGAAGGGAACCCCGCTGGCCTCTCGAGTTGCTCAGGGGGTCTCAGGCCCCTCGTCGAGCTGTGTGTGGAACCCGCGGGTCTTTGCGGACGATGCACGGGGGTGGCAGTGCCCCTTCGTGTTGTGCCTTCACCCACAGGGTTGCCTTCAAAGAGGGGTCCGGGCCTCGGGTCCTTCTCAAGGGCAGACCGGGGAATCGGGGGCGTTCGGCATGTGTCACCACCCACGTGGCTCGTCTCGAATTTCCTCGTGAGACCAGCATCATCCTGAGGTGCGCCGGGAAGGCCGGGAACCCCTTCCACACAAAGTAGGGTAATGGATTCTCCTGTCGCGATCAGGAGGGGAGATGGGGCTCAGATGAAGTGGTGCCGGGACCCTCGGTGTTCCACTCGAGGGAACCCGGCGTTTCAGGGATCTTTAGGTGTCGCATCAAGGGAGCCAAGTACCGTTTCCCACTTCAGGACGGAACATGGGACTTCCCTGGAGACGCTGTAGCGGGCAAGGGCCTCATCCTGTGAAGACGTTGGAACCACGTCGTTTTTCTTGAGTTGCATCGGGATTCTCGAAAACGACAGGAATTTCAGGTCTCTCTTGGGTTGGCTCTGGGAAGCCCAATCTTCAAATCGAGTTGTGATGGAAAGCTGGGGGTTCTGCTCGAGTCACTACAGGGCCAAAGAGACCTCATCGAGGCGTGTGTCCAGGACCTAATATTCCTCTCAAGGGAAGAAAGGGATCCCGGGTTTCCATTCCAGACTCCCCCGGGGAGTCAGGACTTGCCTGGAGGGGAAGCAAAGGACTCCGCTTTCCTCTCAAGTCGCGACACGGATCTCTTGGAGCCCACTGAGTGGATTCAAGGGTGTCGAGCCTCCTCTTCAGTTTGGAGAGAGGACTCGGGATTGCTCTCCAGGCCAGGCAGGAAAAGAAGGCCCTCATCTCGCGATGACGGGGGCGTCTCATGGGTTTCCTCAGGCTGCTGCGCCCATGGGGGTTTTCTCACGAGGCACGATGAGGACCTCAGGGAGCCTCTCGTGCGGCGCCAGGGAAGTCAGGTCTCCATGCGCATGCCGAGGGGGAGCTGGTCATCACTCTCGAGTCATGGGAAGCGGCTAGGTCGTCAAGAGGCGTTGAAGAAGGACTCTCGAGGTCTTTCTCGGGTTGCGGCGGGAAACCCTCGTTTCCCTCGACTTCTGCAGGGGACCTTAGGGAACTTCCCAGGGTGCCTCTGAGAGGTGAGGGATGCTGTGTAGTTGGCAGGGCCTCTCGGGACTCTGCTGGGTTCGGCGCAATGGAAGAGGGCCTCATCTCGAGGGGAGGCAGGAACCTCAGGCTTCCTCTCGGTTTCGGACTCCGACTGCACGGTCCCTGCAGTGTTGGGACAGGAGAGTCATGCCTCGTCTTGTCTGAGGAATGGAATTCTGGTTGCCTCTCGAGTTGTTCCGGGAGTCTCAGGCCCCTTGTCGAGCTGTGTGTAGACCCTGCGGGTTTTTCCGGATGATGCACGGGGGTGTCAGTTCCCCTTCGTGTTGTGCCTTCACCCACAGGGTTGCCTTCAAAGAGGTGTCCGGGTATCGGGTTCTTATTAAGAGCGGACCGGAAAATCGGGGTCGTTCGGCACGTGGCACCTCACACGTGGCTAGTCTCGAATTTCCTCCTGAGACCGGCCTCATCCTGAGGTGCGCCAGGAAGGCCGGGAACCCCTTCCAGACCACGCAGGGGAATCGACTCTCCTGTCGCGATCAGGAAGGGAGAAGGGGCTCAGATGAAGTGGTGCCGGGACCCTCGGTGTTCCCCTCGAGGGAACCCAGCGTGTCGGGGAACTTTTGCGGTCGCATCAAGGGTGTCAAGTACCGTTTCGCACTTAAGGACGGAACATGGGACTTCCCTGGAGACACCGGGAACTTCGGTGTTCCCCTGGAGTGAGACCGGTATGTTGGGGAACTTTGGGGTCGCATCAAGGGTGCCAAGTAGCATTTCGAACTTTAAGATGGAACGTGGGACTTCTCTTGAGACTCTAGCTGGCAAGGGCCTCATATTGCGATGAAGGGGGAACCACATGGTTTTTAGGACTTGAGGCTGAATTCTCGAATTACGATGGGAAATTTAGACTTCCTCTTGTGTTGACCGTGGGAAGTCCAATCTTCCATTCAAATTGTGAGGGAGAGATGGAGGTTGCTCTCGAGTCACTGTAGGGCAAAATAGACCTCATCTAGGCTTGTGTCTAGGACATAATGTTCCACTCCAGGGGCGACAGGGACTCGGGGTTGCATTCCAAACTCACCCGGGGAGTCAGGCCTCGTCTCCAGGGAAGCAAAGGACTCCGCTCTCCTCTCGAGTCGCACCGGGTATTTCTTGGACCCAACTGAGTGGCCTAAAGGGAGTCAATACTCCTGTGAAGTTTGGAGAGAGGACCAGGAATTGCTCTCCAGGTCAGGCAGGAAAAGAAGGCCCCCATCTCTCCTTGACAGGGGCATCTTGTGGTTTTTCTCGAACTGCGGCGCCAGTGTGGGTTTTCTCACGAGGTACGATGGGGTACTCAGGGAGCCTCTTGTGTGGTACTAGGGAAGTCAGTTTTCCTGCTTGTGGCGAGGGGAGCACGTCCTTGCTCTGGAGTCATGGTAGGGGAATCGGGCATCAAGAGACGTTGAAAAAGGACTCTCCAAGTCTTTCTCGGGTTACTTCAGGAAACTCTGGGTTCCCTTGACTTGTGCCAGTGACCTCAGGTAGCTTCTCAGGGAGCCTCTGAGAATTCAGGGATACTGTGGTGTTTGGAGGGGCCTCTCGGGACACCACTGAGTTTGGTTCAATGGAAGAGGGCCTCTTCTCTAGTTGAGGCAGGAACCTCAGGGTTCCTCTCCATTTCTGACTCCAATTGCAGGGTCCCTGAAGAATTGGGACAGGAGAGTAAGGCCTCGTCTTGTGTGAAGGAATGCAACTTCACTTGCCTCTCGAGTTGTTCACGAGGTGACAGTCCACATTTGGAGCTGTGAGTGGAATCTGCGGGTTTTTCCAGACGATGCATGGGGATGTCAGTGTCCCTTCGTGTTGTGCCTTCATCCACAGGGTTGCCTTCGAAGAGATGTCCGGGCGTCAGGTTCTTATCTAGAGTGGACCGGGAATTCGGGATCTTTCAGCATATGGCACCAACCATGAGGCTACTTTTCGAATTTCCTCATGAGACCGGCCTCATCCGGAGGTTCGCGGGGAACGTCGGGAACCCCTTGCAGACAAAACATGGGAATCGACCCTTCTGTCGCGATCAGGAGGGTTGAAGGGGCTCACAGGAAGTGGTGCCGTGAAATTTGGTATTTCCCTCGAGTGAGACCGGTATGTCAGGGAACTTTGGGGGTCGCATCCAGGGTGCCAAGTACCGTTTTGTACTTCAGGATGGAACGTGGGACTTCTCTTGATACGCTGTAGCGGCCAAGGGCCTCATCTTGCGATGACGGGGGAGCCACGTGGTTTTCTCGAGTTGCGGCGGGATACTCGAGTTACGACGGGGATTTCAGGCTTCCTCTTGTGTTGGGCCAGGGAAGTCCAATCATCCATTCGAGTTGCGAGGGAGAGCTGGGGGTTGCGCTCGAGTCACTGCAGGGCAAAGGAGACCTCATCTAGGCTTGTGTCCAGGACCTAATGTTCCTCTCCAAGGGCCACAGGGATCTCAGGTTTGCATTCCAGACTCACCCAGGGAGTCAGGCCTCATGTCGAAGGGAAGCAAAGGACTCCGCTCTCCTTTCGAGTCGCGACGGGCACCTCTTGGAGCCCACTTTGTGGCCTAAAGGGAGTCAAGCCTCCTGTGAAGTTTGGAGAGAGGACTTGGGACTGCTCTCCAGGCCATGCAGGAAAAGATGGCCCTCATCTCGCGATGACGGAGGGATCTTGTGGGTTTTCTCGAGCTGCGGCGCCAGTGTGGGGTTTCACACGAGGTACGACGGGGAGCTCAGGGAGCCTCTCGTGTGGCGCCAGGGAAGTCAGGTCTCCATGTGCGTGGCGAGGGGGAGCGCATTATTGCTCCCGAGCTATGGTAGGGGAATCTGACCTCAAGACACATTGAAGAAGGACTCTCGAGGTCTTTCTTCGGTTGTGGCAGGAAACCCTTATTTCCCTCGACTTTTGCCGGTGGCCTCAAGGAGCTTCTCAGAATGCCTATGAGAAGTCAGGGATACTGTGGAGATGGGAGGGGCCTCTCGGGACTCCACTGGGTTTGTTTTAATGGAAGAGGGCCTCATCTCGGGTTGAGGCAGGAACCTCAGGTTTCCTCTCCATTTCTGACTCAGATCGAAGCGTGCCTGCAGAGTTGGGATTGGATACTCAGGCCTCGTCTTGTCTGAGGAAGGGGACTCCGCTTTCCTCTCTCATTGTTTAAGGGGTGACAGGCCAGTTGTGGAGCTGTATGTGGATCCTGCGGGGTTTTCCGGACGATGAACAGGGTTGCCAGTGCCCCCTCGTGTAGTGCCTTCATCCACAGGGTTGCCTTAGAAGAGGTGTCCGGGCATCGGATTCTTATCAAGAGCAAGACCGAGAAATCGGGGTCTTTTGGCACGTGGCACCAACACGAGGCTACGTCTCGAATTTCTTCGTGAGACTGGCCTCATCCTGAGGTGCGCCATGAAGGTCGGGAACCCCTTCTAGACAAAGCAGGGGGATCGACCTTCCTGCCGTGATCAGGAGCGGAGAAGGGGCTCAAATGAAGTGGTGCCAGGAACTTCGGTGTTCCCTTGGAGTGAGACCGGTATATTGGGGAACTTTTGGGGTCGCATCAAGGGTGCCAAGTAGCATTTCGAACTTTATGAAGAAACATGGGACTTCTCTTGAGACTCTGTAGCGGGCAAAGGCCTCATATTGCGATGAATGGGGAACAACGTGGTTTTTAAGAGTTGCGGTGGGATTCTCGAGTTACAACGGGAAATTCAGACTTCCTCTTGTGTTGGCCCAATGAAGACCAATCTTCCATTCGAATTGCGAGGGAGAGATGGGTGTTGCTCTCGAGTCACTGTAGGGCAAAATAGACCTCATTTAGGCTTTTGTCCACGACATAATGTTCCTCTCCAGGGGCAACAGGGATCTCGGGGTTGCATTCCAGGCTCCCCCGGGGAGTCAGGCCTTGTCTCGAGGGGAAGCCAAGGACTCCGCTCTCCTCTCGAGTCGCGACGCGGGGCTCTTGGAGCCCCCTGAGCGGCCTCAAGGGAGTCCAGCCTCCTCTTCCGTTTGGAGAGAGGACCCGGGATTGCTCTCCAGGCCATGCAGGAAAAGAAGGCCCTCAGCTCGCGAGGACGGGGGCGTCTCAGGGCTTTCCTCGAGCTGCGGCGCCCGTGGGGGTTTTCTCCCGAGGCACGACGAGGATCTCAGGGAGCCTCTCGTGCGGCGCCAGGGAAGTCAGGTCTCCATGCGCGTGGCGAGGGGGAGCGCGTCCTGGCTCTCGAGTCACGGGAGGGGACTAGGGCCTCGAGACGCGTTGAAGAAGGACTCTCGAGGTCTTTCTCGGGGGGCGGCGGGAAACCCTCGTGTCCCTCGCCTTCTGCCGGGGACCTTAGGGAACTTCCCAGGGTGCCTCTGAGAGGCGAGGGATCCTGTGGTGGTGGCGGGGCCCCTCGGGACTCCGCTGGGTCTGGCGCAACGGAAGAGGGCCTCACCTCGAGGGGAGGCAGGAACCTCAGGCTTCCTCTCCGGTTCGGACTCCGCCCGCAGGGTCCCTGCAGAGTTGGGACAGGAGAGTCAGGCCTCGTCTTGTCTGAGGAAGGGAACCCCGCTGGCCTCTCGAGTTGCTCAGGGGGTCTCAGGCCCCTCGTCGAGCTGTGTGTGGAACCCGCGGGTCTTTGCGGACGATGCACGGGGGTGGCAGTGCCCCTTCGTGTTGTGCCTTCACCCACAGGGTTGCCTTCGAAGAGGGGTCCGGGCCTCGGGTCCTTCTCAAGGGCGGACCGGGGAATCGGGGGCGTTCGGCATGTGGCCCCACCCACGTGGCTCGTCTCGAATTTCCTCGTGAGACCGGCCTCATCCTGAGGTGCGCCGGGAAGGCCGGGAACCCCTTCCAGACCACGCAGGGGAATCGCCTCTCCTGTCGCGATCAGGAGGGGAGAAGGGGCTCAGAGGAAGCGGTGCCGGGACCCTCGGTGTTCCCCTCGAGGGAACCCGGCGTGTCGGGGGACTTTTGGGGGTCGCAGGAAGGCTGTCAGGGACCGTTTCGCCCTTCAGGGCGGAACAGGGGACTTCTCTTGAGACGCCGTGGTGGGCAAGGGCCTCATCTTGCCAAGAGGTGGGAACCACGTTGTTTTTCTCGAGTTGCGGCGGGATTCTTGAGTTACGACGGGGATCTCAGCCTTCCCCTTGGGTTGGCCCTGGGAAGCCCAATCTTCCCCTCGGGTTGCGAGGGAAAGCTGGGGGTTGCGCTCTAGTCACTGCAGGGCCGAAGAGACCTCACCTAGGCGTGTGTCCGGGACCTCATATTCCTCTCCAGGGAAGGCGGGGATCTCGGGGTTGCATTCCAGGCTCCCCCGGGGAGTCAGGCCTCGTCTCGAGGGGAAGCCAAGACTCCGCTCTCCTCTCGAGTCGCGACGCGGGGCTCTTGGAGCCCCCTGAGCGGCCTCAAGGGAGTCCAGCCTCCTCTTCCGTTTGGAGAGAGGACCCGGGATTGCTCTCCAGGCCATGCAGGAAAAGAAGGCCCTCAGCTCGCGAGGACGGGGGCGTCTCAGGGGTTTCCTCGAGCTGCGGCACCCGTGGGGGTTTTCTCCCGAGGCACGACGAGGATCTCAGGGAGCCTCTCGTGCGGCGCCAGGGAAGTCAGGTCTCCATGCGCGTGGCGAGGGGGAGCGCGTCCTGGCTCTCGAGTCACGGGAGGGGACTAGGGCCTCGAGACGCGTTGAAGAAGGACTCTCGAGGTCTTTCTCGGGGGGCGGCGGGAAACCCTCGTGTCCCTCGCCTTCTGCCGGGGACCTTAGGGAACTTCCCAGGGTGCCTCTGAGAGGCGAGGGATCCTGTGGTGGTGGCGGGGCCCCTCGGGACTCCGCTGGGTCTGGCGCAACGGAAGAGGGCCTCACCTCGAGGGGAGGCAGGAACCTCAGGCTTCCTCTCCGTTTCGGACTCCGCCCGCAGGGTCCCTGCAGAGTTGGGACAGGAGAGTCAGGCCTCGTCTTGTCTGAGGAAGGGAACCCCGCTGGCCTCTCGAGTTGCTCAGGGGGTCTCAGGCCCCTCGTCGAGCTGTGTGTGGAACCCGCGGGTCTTTGCGGACGATGCACGGGGGTGGCAGTGCCCCTTCGTGTTGTGCCTTCACCCACAGGGTTGCCTTCGAAGAGGGGTCCGGGCCTCGGGTCCTTCTCAAGGGCGGACCGGGGAATCGGGGGCGTTCGGCATGTGGCCCCACCCACGTGGCTCGTCTCGAATTTCCTCGTGAGACCGGCCTCATCCTGAGGTGCGCCGGGAAGGCCGGGAACCCCTTCCAGACCACGCAGGGGAATCGCCTCTCCTGTCGCGATCAGGAGGGGAGAAGGGGCTCAGAGGAAGCGGTGCCGGGACCCTCGGTGTTCCCCTCGAGGGAACCCGGCGTGTCGGGGGACTTTTGGGGGTCGCAGGAAGGCTGTCAGGGACCGTTTCGCCCTTCAGGGCGGAACAGGGGACTTCTCTTGAGACGCCGTGGTGGGCAAGGGCCTCATCTTGCCAAGAGGTGGGAACCACGTTGTTTTTCTCGAGTTGCGGCGGGATTCTTGAGTTACGACGGGGATCTCAGCCTTCCCCTTGGGTTGGCCCTGGGAAGCCCAATCTTCCCCTCGGGTTGCGAGGGAAAGCTGGGGGTTGCGCTCTAGTCACTGCAGGGCCGAAGAGACCTCACCTAGGCGTGTGTCCGGGACCTCATATTCCTCTCCAGGGAAGGCGGGGATCTCGGGGTTGCATTCCAGGCTCCCCCGGGGAGTCAGGCCTCGTCTCGAGGGGAAGCCAAGACTCCGCTCTCCTCTCGAGTCGCGACGCGGGGCTCTTGGAGCCCCCTGAGCGGCCTCAAGGGAGTCCAGCCTCCTCTTCCGTTTGGAGAGAGGACCCGGGATTGCTCTCCAGGCCATGCAGGAAAAGAAGGCCCTCAGCTCGCGAGGACGGGGGCGTCTCAGGGGTTTCCTCGAGCTGCGGCGCCCGTGGGGGTTTTCTCCCGAGGCACGACGAGGATCTCAGGGAGCCTCTCGTGCGGCGCCAGGGAAGTCAGGTCTCCATGCGCGTGGCGAGGGGGAGCGCGTCCTGGCTCTCGAGTCACGGGAGGGGACTAGGGCCTCGAGACGCGTTGAAGAAGGACTCTCGAGGTCTTTCTCAGGGGGCGGCGGGAAACCCTCGTGTCCCTCGCCTTCTGCCGGGGACCTTAGGGAACTTCCCAGGGTGCCTCTGAGAGGCGAGGGATCCTGTGGAGGTGGCGGGGCCCCTCGGGACTCCGCTGGGTCTGGCCCAACGGAAGAGGGCCTCACCTCGAGGGGAGGCAGGAACCTCAGGCTTCCTCTCCGTTTCGGACTCCGACCGCAGGGTCCCTGCAGAGTTGGGACAGGAGAGTCAGGCCTCCTCTTGTCTGAGGAAGGGAACCCCGCTGGCCTCTCGAGTTGCTCACGGGGTCTCAGGCCCCTCGTCGAGCTGTGTGTGGCACCCGCGGGTCTTTGCGGACGATGCACGGGGGTGGCTGTGCCCTTTCGTGTTGTGCCTTCACCCACAGGGTTGCCTTCGAAGAGGGGTCCGGGCATCGGGTTCTTCTCAAGGGCGGACCGGGGAATCGGGGGCGTTCGGCATGTGGCCCCACCCACGTGGCTCGTCTCGAATTTCCTCGTGAGACCGGCCTCATCCTGAGGTGCGCCGGGAAGGCCGGGAACCCCTTCCAGACCACGCAGCGGAATCGCCTATCCTGTCGCGGTCAGGAGGGGAGAAGGGACTCAGAGGAAGCGGTGCCGGGACCCTCGGTGTTCCCCTCGAGGGAACCCGGCGTGTCGGGGGACTTATGGGGGTCGCAGGAAGGCTGTCAGGGACCGTTTCGCCCTTCAGGGCGGAACAGGGGACTTCCCTTGAGACGCCGTGGCTGGCAAGGGCCTCATCTTGCCAAGAGGTGGGAACCACGTGGTTTTTCTCGAGTTGCCGCGGGATTCTCGAGTTACGACGAGGTTCTCAGCCTTCCCCTTGGGTTGGCCCTGGGAAGCCCAATCTTCCCCTCGGGTTGCGAGGGAGAGCTGGGGGTTGCGCTCGAGTCACTGCAGGGCCGAAGAGACCTCACCTAGGCGTGTGTCCGGGACCTAATATTCCTCTCCAGGGAAGGCAGGGATCTCGGGGTTGCATTCCAGGCTCCCCCGGGGAGTCAGGCCTCGTCTCGAGGGGAAGCCAAGGACTCCGCTCTCCTCTCGAGTCGCGACGCGGGTCTCTTGGAGCCCCCTGAGCGGCCTCAAGGGAGTCCAGCCTCCTCTTCCGTTTGGAGAGAGGACCCGGGATTGCTCTCCAGGCCATGCAGGAAAAGAAGGCCCTCAGCTCGCGAGGACGGGGGCGTCTCAGGGGTTTCCTCGAGCTGCGGCGCCCGTGGGGGTTTTCTCCCGAGGCACGACGAGGATCTCAGGGAGCCTCTCGTGCGGCGCCAGGGAAGTCAGGTCTCCATGCGCGTGGCGAGGGGGAGCGCGTCCTGGCTCTCGAGTCACGGGAGGGGACTAGGGCCTCGAGACGCGTTGAAGAAGGACTCTCGAGGTCTTTCTCGGGGGGCGGCGGGAAACCCTCGTGTCCCTCGCCTTCTGCCGGGGACCTTAGTGAACTTCCCAGGGTGCCTCTGAGAGGCGAGGGATCCTGTGGAGGTGGCGGGGCCCCTCGGGACTCCGCTGGGTCTGGCCCAACGGAAGAGGGCCTCACCTCGAGGGGAGGCAGGAACCTGAGGCTTCCTCTCCGTTTCGGACTCCGACCGCAGGGTCCCTGCAGAGTTGGGACAGGAGAGTCAGGCCTCGTCTTGTCTGAGGAAGGGAACCCCGCTGGCCTCTCGAGTTGCTCAGGGGGTCTCAGGCCCCTCGTCGAGCTGTGTGTGGCACCCGCGGGTCTTTGCGGACGATGCACGGGGGTGGCAGTGCCCCTTCGTGTTGTGCCTTCACCAACAGGGTTGCCTTCGAAGAGGGGTCCGGGCCTCGGGTCCTTCTCAAGGGCGGACCGGGGAATCGGGGGCGTTCTGCATGTGGCCCCACCCACGTGGCTCATCTCGAATTTCCTCGTGAGACCGGCCTCATCCTGAGGTGCGCCGGGAAGGCCGGGAACCCCTTCCAGACCACGCAGGGGAATCGCCTCTCCTGTCGCGATCAGGAGGGGAGAAGGGGCTCAGAGGAAGCGGTGCCGGGACCCTCGGTGTTCCCCTCGAGGGAACCCGGCGTGTCGGGGGACTTTTGGGGGTCCCAGGAAGGCTGTCAGGGACCTTTTCGCCCTTCAGGGCGGAACAGGGTACTTCCCTTGAGACGCCGTGGCGGGCAAGGGCCTCATCTTGCCAAGAGGTGGGAACCACGTGGTTTTTCTCGAGTTGCGGCGGGATTCTCGAGTTACGACGGGGATCTCAGCCTTCCCCTTGGGTTGGCCCTGGGAAGCCCAATCTTCCCCTCGGGTTGCGAGGGAAAGCTGGGGGTTGCGCTCGAGTCACTGCAGGGCCGAAGAGAGCTCACCTAGGCGTGTGTCCGGGACCTAATATTCCTCTCCAGGGAAGGCAGGCATCTCGGGGTTGCATTCCAGGCTCCCCCGGGGAGTCAGGCCTCATCTCGAGGGGAAGCCAAGGACTCCGCTCTCCTCTCGAGTCGCGACGCGGGTCTCTTGGAGCCCCCTGAGCGGCCTCAAGGGAGTCCAGCCTCCTCTTCCGTTTGGAGAGAGGACCCGGGATTGCTCTCCAGGCCATGCAGGAAAAGAAGGCCCTCAGCTCTCGAGGACGGGGGCGTCTCAGGGGTTTCCTCGAGCTGCGGCGCCCGTGGGGGTTTTCTCCCGAGGCACGACGAGGATCTCAGGGAGCCTCTCGTGCGGCGCCAGGGAAGTCAGGTCTCCATGCGCGTGGCGAGGGGGAGCGCGTCCTGGCTCTCGAGTCACGGGAGGGGACTAGGGCCTCGAGACGCGTTGAAGAAGGACTCTCGAGGTCTTTCTCGGGGGGCGGCGGGAAACCCTCGTGTCCCTCGCCTTCTGCCGGGGACCTTAGGGAACTTCCCAGGGTGCCTCTGAGAGGCGAGGGATCCTGTGGAGGTGGCGGGGCCCCTCGGGACTCCGCTGGGTCTGGCGCAACGGAAGAGGGCCTCACCTCGAGGGGAGGCAGGAACCTCAGGCTTCCTCTCCGTTTCGGACTCCGACCGCAGGGTCCCTGCAGAGTTGGGACAGGAGAGTCAGGCCTCGTCTTGCCTTAGGAAGGGAACCCCGCTGGCCTCTCGAGTTGCTCAGGGGCTCTCAGGGCCCTCGTCGAGCTGTGTGTGGCACCCGCGGGTCTTTGCGGACGATGCACGGGGGTGGCAGTGCCCCTTCGTGTTCTGCCTTCACCCACAGGGTTGCCTTCGAAGAGGGGTCCGGGCCTCGGGTCCTTCTCAAGGGCGGACTGGGGAATCGGGGGCGTTCGGCATGTGGCCCCACCCACGTGGCTCGTCTCGAATTTCCTCGTGAGACCGGCCTCATCCTGAGGTGCGCCGGGAAGGCCGGGAACCCCTTCCAGACCACGCAGGGGAATCGCCTCTCCTGTCGCGATCAGGAGGGGAGAAGGGGCTCAGAGGAAGCGGTGCCGGGACCCTCGGTGTTCCCCTCGAGGGAACCCGGCGTGTCGGGGGATTTTTGGGGGTCGCAGGAAGGCTGTCAGGGACCGTTTCGCCCTTCAGGGCGGAACAGGGGACTTCCCTTGAGACGCCGTGGCGGGCAAGGGCCTCATCTTGCCAAGAGGTGGGAACCACGTGGTTTTTCTCGAGTTGCGGCGGGATCCTCGAGTTACGACGGGGATCTCAGCCTTCCCCTTGGGTTGGCCCTGGGAAGCCCAATCTTCCCCTCGGGTTGCGAGGCAAAGCTGGGGGTTGCGCTCGAGTCACTGCAGGGCCGAAGAGACCTCACCTAGGTGTGTGTCCAGGACCAAATATTCCTCTCCAGGGAAGGCAGGGATCTCGGGGTTGCATTCCAGGCTCCCCCGGGGAGTCAGGCCTCGTCTCGAGGGGAAGCCAAGGACTCCGCTCTCCACTCGAGTCGCGACGCGGGTCTCTTGGAGCCCCCTGAGCGGCCTCAAGGGAGTCCAGCCTCCTCTTCCGTTTGGAGAGAGGACCCGGGATTGCTCTCCAGGCCATGCAGGAAAAGAAGGCCCTCAGCTCGCGAGGACGGGTGCGTCTCAGGGGTTTCCTCGAGCTGCGGCGCCCGTGGGGGTTTTCTCCCGAGGCACGACGAGGATCTCAGGGAGCCTCTCGTGCGGCGCCAGGGAAGTCAGGTCTCCATGCGCGTGGCGAGGGGGAGCGCGTCCTGGCTCTCGAGTCACGGGAGGGGACTAGGGCCTCGAGACGCGTTGAAGAAGGACTCTCGAGGTCTTTCTCGGGGGGCGGCGGGAAACCCTCGTGTCCCTCGCCTTCTGCCGGGGACCTTAGGGAACTTCCCAGGGTGCCTCTGAGAGGCGAGGGATCCTGTGGAGGTGGCGGGGCCCCTCGGGACTCCGCTGGGTCTGGCGCAACGGATGAGGGCCTCACCTCGAGGGGAGGCAGGAACCTCAGGCTTCCTCTCCGTTTCGGACTCCGCCCGCAGGGTCCCTGCAGAGTTGGGACAGGAGAGTCAGGCCTCGTCTTGTCTGAGGAAGGGAACCCCGCTGGCCTCTCGAGTTGCTCAGGGGGTCTCAGGCCCCTCGTCGAGCTGTGTGTGTAAACCGCGGGTCTTTGCGGACGATGCACGGGGGTGGCAGTGCCCCTTCGTGTTGTGCCTTCACCCACAGGGTTGCCTTCGTGGAGGTGTCTGGGCCTCGGGTCCTTTTCAAGGGCGGACCGAGGAATCGGAGGCCTTCGGAATGTGGCACCACCCACGTGGCTCGTCTCGAATTTCCTCGTGAGACCGGCCTCATCCTGAGGTGCGCCGGGAAGGCCGGGAACCCCTTCCAGACCACGCAGGGGAATCGCCTCTCCTGTCGCGATCAGGAGGGGAGAAGGGGCTCAGAGGAAGCGGTGCCGGGACCCTCGGTGTTCCCCTCGAGGGAACCCGGCGTGTCGGGGGACTTTTGGGGGTCGCAGGAAGGCTGTCAGGGACCGTTTCGCCCTTCAGGGCGGAACAGGGGACTTCCCTTGAGACGCCGTGGCGGGCAAGGGCCTCATCTTGCCAAGAGGTGGGAACCACGTGGTTTTTCTCGAGTTGCGGCGGGATTCTCGCCTTAGAACGGGGATCTCAGCCTTCCCCTTGGGTTGGCCCTGGGAAGCCCAATCTTGCCCTCGGGTTGCGAGGGAAAGCTGGGGGTTGCGCTCGAGTCACTGCAGGGCCGAAGAGACCTCATCTAGGCGTGTGTCCGGGACCTAATATTCCTCTCCAGGGAAGGCAGGGATCTCGGGGTTGCATTCCAGGCTCCCCCGGGGAGTCAGGCCTCGTCTCGAGGGGAAGCCATGGACTCCGCTCTCCTCTCGAGTCGCGACGCGGGTCTCTTGGAGCCCCATGAGCGGCCTCAAGGGAGTCCAGCCTCCTCTTCCGTTTGGAGAGAGGACCCGGGATTGCTCTCCAGGACATGCAGGAAAAGAAGGCCCTCAGCTCGCGAGGACGGGGGCGTCTCAGGGGTTTCCTCGAGCTGCGGCACCCGTGGGGGTTTTCTCCCGAGGCACGACGAGGATCTCAGGGAGCCTCTCGTGCGGCGCCAGGGAAGTCAGGTCTCCATGCGCGTGGCGAGGGGGAGCGCGTCCTGGCTCTCGAGTCACGGGAGGGGACTAGGGCCTCGAGACGCGTTGAAGAAGGACTCTCGAGGTCTTTCTCGGGGGGCGGCGGGAAACCCTCGTGTCCCTCGCCATCTGCCGGGGACCTTAGGGAACTTCCCAGGGTGCCTCTGAGAGGCGAGGGATCCTGTGGAGGTGGCGGGGCCCCTCGGGACTCCGCTGGGTCTGGCGCAACGGAAGAGGGCCTCACCTCGAGGGGAGGCAGGGACCTCAGGCTTCCTCTCCGTTTCGGACTCCGCCCGCAGGGTCCCTGCAGAGTTGGGACAGGAGAGTCAGGCCTCGTCTTGTCTGAGGAAGGGAACCCCGCTGGCCTCTCGAGTTGCTCAGGCGGTCTCAGGCCCCTCGTCGAGCTGTGTGTGGAACCCGCGGGTCTTTGCGGACGATGCACGGGGGTGGCAGTGCCCCTTCGTGTTGTGCCTTCACCCACAGGGTTGCCTTCGAAGAGGGGTCCGGGCCTCGGGTCCTTCTCAAGGGCGGACCGGGGAATCGGGGGCGTTCTGCATGTGGCCCCACCCACGTGGCTCATCTCGAATTTCCTCGTGAGACCGGCCTCATCCTGAGGTGCGCCGGGAAGGCCGGGAACCCCTTCCAGACCACGCAGGGGAATCGCCTCTCCTGTCGCGATCAGGAGGGGAGAAGGGGCTCAGAGGAAGCGGTGCCGGGACCCTCGGTGTTCCCCTCGAGGGAACCCGGCGTGTCGGGGGACTTTTGGGGGTCCCAGGATGGCTGTCAGGGACCTTTTCGCCCTTCAGGGCGGAACAGGGTACTTCCCTTGAGACGCCGTGGCGGGCAAGGGCCTCATCTTGCCAAGAGGTGGGAACCACGTGGTTTTTCTCGAGTTGCGGCGGGATTCTCGAGTTACGACGGGGATCTCAGCCTTCCCCTTGGGTTGGCCCTGGGAAGCCCAATCTTCCTCTCGGGTTGCGAGGGAAAGCTGGGGGTTGCGCTCGAGTCACTGCAGGGCCGAAGAGAGCTCACCTAGGCGTGTGTCCGGGACCTAATATTCCTCTCCAGGGAAGGCAGGCATCTCGGGGTTGCATTCCAGGCTCCCCCGGGGAGTCAGGCCTCGTCTCGAGGGGAAGCCATGGACTCCGCTCTCCTCTCGAGTCGCGACGCGGGTCTCTTGGAGCCCCCTGAGCGGCCTCAAGGGAGTCCAGCCTCCTCTTCCGTTTGGAGAGAGGACCCGGGATTGCTCTCCAGGCCATGCAGGAAAAGAAGGCCCTCAGCTCTCGAGGACGGGGGCGTCTCAGGGGTTTCCTCGAGCTGCGGCGCCCGTGGGGGTTTTCTCCCGAGGCACGACGAGGATCTCAGGGAGCCTCTCGTGCGGCGCCAGGGAAGTCAGGTCTCCATGCGCGTGGCGAGGGGGAGCGCGTCCTGGCTCTCGAGTCACGGGAGGGGACTAGGGCCTCGAGACGCGTTGAAGAAGGACTCTCGAGGTCTTTCTCGGGGGGCGGCGGGAAACCCTCGTGTCCCTCGCCTTCTGCCGGGGACCTTAGGGAACTTCCCAGGGTGCCTCTGAGAGGCGAGGGATCCTGTGGAGGTGGCGGGGCCCCTCGGGACTCCGCTGGGTCTGGCGCAACGGAAGAGGGCCTCACCTCGAGGGGAGGCAGGAACCTCAGGCTTCCTCTCCGTTTCGGACTCCGACCGCAGGGTCCCTGCAGAGTTGGGACAGGAGAGTCAGGCCTCGTCTTGCCTTAGGAAGGGAACCCCGCTGGCCTCTCGAGTTGCTCAGGGGCTCTCAGGGCCCTCGTCGAGCTGTGTGTGGCACCCGCGGGTCTTTGCGGACGATGCACGGGGGTGGCAGTGCCCCTTCGTGTTCTGCCTTCACCCACAGGGTTGCCTTCGAAGAGGGGTCCGGGCCTCGGGTCCTTCTCAAGGGCGGACTGGGGAATCGGGGGCGTTCGGCATGTGGCCCCACCCACGTGGCTCGTCTCGAATTTCCTCGTGAGACCGGCCTCATCCTGAGGTGCGCCGGGAAGGCCGGGAACCCCTTCCAGACCACGCAGGGGAATCGCCTCTCCTGTCGCGATCAGGAGGGGAGAAGGGGCTCAGAGGAAGCGGTGCCGGGACCCTCGGTGTTCCCCTCGAGGGAACCCGGCGTGTCGGGGGACTTTTGGGGGTCGCAGGAAGGCTGTCAGGGACCGTTTCGCCCTTCAGGGCGGAACAGGGGACTTCCCTTGAGACGCCGTGGCGGGCAAGGGCCTCATCTTGCCAATAGGTGGGAACAACGTGGTTTTTCTCGAGTTGCGGCGGGATTCTCGAGTTCCAACGGGGATCTCAGCCTTCCCCTTGGGTTGGCCCTGGGAAGCCCAATCTTCCCCTCGGGTTGCGAGGGAAAGCTGGGGGTTGCGCTCGAGTCACTGCAGGGCCGAAGAGACCTCATCTAGGCGTGTGTCCGGGACCTAATATTCCTCTCCAGGGAAGGCAGGGATCTCGGGGTTGCATTCCAGGCTCCCCCGGGGAGTCAGGCCTCGTCTCGAGGGGAAGCCAAGGACTCCGCTCTCCTCTCGAGTCGCAACGTGGGTCTCTTGGAGCCCCCTGAGCGGCCTCAAGGGACTCCACCCTCCTCTTCCGTTTGGAGAGAGGACCCGGGATTGCTCTCCAGGCCATGCAGCAAAAGAAGGCCCTCAGCTCGCGAGGACGGGGGCGTCTCAGGGGTTTCCTCGAGCTGCGGCGCCCGTGGGGGTTTTCTCCCGAGGCACGACGAGGATCTCAGGGAGCCTCTCGTGCGGCGCCAGGGAAGTCAGGTCTCCATGCGCTTGGCGAGGGGGAGCGCGTCCTGGCTCTCGAGTCACGGGAGGGGACTAGGGCCTCGAGACGCGTTGAAGAAGGACTCTCGAAGTCATTCTCGGGGGGCGGCGGGAAACCCTCGTGTCCCTCCCCTTCTGCCGGGGACCTTAGGGAACTTGCCAGGGTGCCTCTGAGAGGCGAGGGATACTGTGGAGGTGGCGGGCCCCCTCGGGACTCCGCTGGGTCTGGCGCAACGGAAGAGGGCCTCACCTCGAGGGGAGGCAGGAACCTCAGGCTTCCTCTGCGTTTCGGACTCCGACCGCAGGGTCCCTGCAGAGTTGCGACAGGAGAGTCAGGCCTCGTCTTGTCTGAGGAAGGGAACCCCGCTGGCCTCTCGAGGTGCTCAGGGGGTCTCAGGCCCCTCGTCGAGCTGTGTGTGGAACCCGCGGGCCTTTGCGGACGATGCACGGGGGTGGCAGTGCCCCTTCGTGTTGTGCCTTCACCCACAGGGTTGCCTTCGAAGAGGGGTCCGGGCCTCGGGTCCTTCTCAAGGGCGGACCGGGGAATCGGGGGCGTTCGGCATGTGGCCCCACCCACGTGGCTCGTCTCGAATTTCCTCGTGAGACCGGCCTCATCCTGAGGTGCGCCGGGAAGGCCGGGAACCCCTTCCAGACCACGCAGGGGAATCGCCTCTCCTGTCGCGATCAGGAGGGGAGAAGGGGCTCAGAGGAAGCGGTGCCGGGACCCTCGGTGTTCCCCTCGAGGGAACCCGGCGTGTCGGGGGACTTTTGGGGGTCGCAGGAAGGCTGTCAGGGACCGTTTCGCACTTCAGGGCGGAACAGGGGACTTCCCTTGAGACGCCGTCGCGGGCAAGGGCCTCATCTTGCCAAGAGGTGGGAACCACGTGGTTTTCCTCGAGTTGCGGCGGGATTCTCGAGTTACGACGGGGATCTCAGCCTTCCCCTTGGGTTGGCCCTGGGAAGCCCAATCTTCCCCTCGGGTTGCGAGGGAAAGCTGGGGCTTGCGCTCGAGTCACCGCAGGGCCGAAGAGACATCACCTAGGCCTGTGTCCGGGACCTAATATTCCTCTCCAGGGAAGGCAGGGTTCTCGGGGTTGCATTCCATGCTCCCCCGGGGAGTCAGGCCTCGTCTCGAGGGGAAGCCAAGGACTCCGCTCTCCTCTCGAGTCGCGACGCGGGTCTCTTGGAGCCCCCTGAGCGGCCTCAAGGGAGTCCAGCCTCCTCTTCCGTTTGGAGAGAGGACCCGGGATTGCTCTCCAGGCCATGCAGGAAAAGAAGGCCCTCAGCTCGCGAGGACGGGGGCGTCTCAGGGGTTTCCTCGAGCTGCGGCGCCCGTGGGGGTTTTCTCCCGAGGCACGACGAGGATCTCAGGGAGCCTCTCGTGCGGCGCCAGGGAAGTCAGGTCTCCATGCGCGTGGCGAGGGGGAGCGCGTCCTGGCTCTCGGGTCACGGGAGGGGACTAGGGCCTCGAGACGCGTTGAAGAAGGACTCTCGAGGTCTTTCTCGGGGGGCGGCGGGAAACCTTCGTGTCCCTCGCCTTCTGCCGGGGACCTTAGGGAACTTCCCAGGGTGCCTCTGAGAGGCGAGGGATCCTGTGGAGGTGGCGGGGCCCCTCGGGACTCCGCTGGGTCTGGCGCAACGGAAGAGGGCCTCACCTCGAGGGGAGGCAGGAACCTCAGGCTTCCTCTCCGTTTCGGACTGCGACTGCAGGGTCCCTGCAGAGTTGGGACAGGAGAGTCAGGCCTCGTCTTGTCTGAGGAAGGGAACCCCGCTGGCCTCTCGAGGTGCTCAGGGGGTCTCAGGCCCCTCGTCGAGCTGTGTGTGGAACCCGCGGGCCTTTGCGGACGATGCACGGGGGTGGCAGTGCCCCTTCGTGTTGTGCCTTCACCCACAGGGTTGCCTTCGAAGAGGGGTCCGGGCCTCGGGTCCTTCTCAAGGGCGGACCGGGGAATCGGGGGCGTTCGGCATGTGGCCCCACCCACGTGGCTCGTCTCGAATTTCCTCGTGAGACCGGCCTCATCCTGAGCTGCGCCGGGAAGGCCGGGAACCCCTTCCAGACCACGCAGGGGAATCGCCTCTCCTGTCGCGATCAGGAGGGGAGAAGGGGCTCAGAGGAAGCGGTGCCGGGACCCTCGGTGTTCCCCTCGAGGGAACCCAGCGTGTCGGGGACTTTTGGGGGTCGCAGGAAGGCTGTCAGGGACCTTTTCGCAATTCAGGGCGGAACAGGGGACTTCCCTTGAGACGCCGTGGCGGGCAAGGGCCTCATCTTGCCAAGAGGTGGGAACCACGTGCTTTTTCTCGAGTTGCGGCGGGATTCTCGAGTTACGACGGGGATCTCAGCCTTCCCCTTGGGTTGGCCCTGGGAAGCCCAATCTTCCCCTCGGGTTGCGAGGGAAAGCTGGGGGTTGCGCTCGAGTCACTGCAGGGCCGAAGAGACCTCACCTAGGCGTGTGTCCGGGACCTACTATTCCTCTCCAGGGAAGGCAGGGATCTCGGGGTTGCATTACAGACTCACCCGGGGAGTTAGGCCTCGTCTCGAGGGGAAGCAAAGGACTCGGCTATCCTCTCGAGTTGCGACGCGTATCTCTTGGAGCCCACTGAGTGGTCTAAAGGGAGTCAACCCTCCTCTTCAGTTTGGAGAGAGGACTCGGGATTGCTCTCCAGGCCATGCAGGAAAAGAAGGCCCACATCTCGAGATGACGGGGGCGTCTCGTGGGTTTTCTCGAGCTGCGGCGCCAGTGTGGGGTTTCTCTCGAGGTACGACGGGGAGTTCAGGTAGCCTCTCGTGTGGCAACAGGGAAGTCAGGTCTCCGTGGGCGGGGCAAGTGGGAGCGCGTCATTGCTCTCAAGTCAGGGTAGGGGAATAGGGCCTCATGACGGGTTGAAAAAGAACTCTCGATGTCTTTCTAGGGTTGCGGCAGGAAACCCTGGGTTCCCTTGACTTGTGCCGGTGACCTCAGGGAGCTTCTCAGGGTGCCTCTGAGAAGTCAGGGATACTGTGGATTTGGGAGAGGCCTCTCGGGACTCCTCTGGGTTTGGTGCAATGGAAGTGGGCCTCATCTCGAGTTCAGGCAGGAACCTCAGGGTTCTGCTCCTGACTTCCTGGAGGCCGGATCTGACTCAGATCGCAGGGTCCCTGTTGAGTTTGCTCAGGAGTGTCAGGTCTCGTGTTCTGCGGAGGAATGGAACTCCGCTTACATCTCAAGTTGTTCAAGGATGACACCACTTTTCGTGATGTGTGTGGAACCTGCGGGTTTTTCGGAGATGCACGGGGGCGTCAGTGCTCCTTCCTGTTGTGCCTTCATCCACAGGGTTGCCTTCGAAGAGGTGTCCGGGCATCGGGTTCTCCTCAAGTGCGGACCGGGAAATTGGGGTCTTTCAGCATGTTGCACCACCCACGAGGCTACGTCTTGAATTTCCTCGTGAGACCGGCCTCATCCTGAGGCGCGCAGGAAAGTCCGGGAACCCTTTCCAAACAAAGCAGGGGAATCGACCCTCCTTTCGGGATCAGGAGGAGAGAAAGGGCTCAGATGAAGTAGTGCCGGGAACCTCGGTGCTCTCCTTGAGTGAAAGTCGGGTAACTTTTCGCGTTGCATCAAGGGTGCCAAGTACCGTTTCGCACTTCAAGACGGAACCTGGGACTTCTCTTTAGACGCTGTAGTGGGCAAGGGCCTCATCTAGCGCTGACGGGGGACCCACGTGTTTTTTCTCGAGTTGCGGCAGGATTCTTGAGTTACGATGGGGAATACAGGTTTCCTCTTGTGTTGGCCCAGGGAAGTCCAATCTTCCATTCGAGTTGCAAGTGAGAGCTGGAGATTGCTCTCGAGTCACTGCAGGGCAAAATAGAGCTCATCTAGGTTTGTGTCCAGGACCGAGTTTTTCTCTCCAGGGGCGACAGGGATCTCGGGGTTGCATTCCAGACTCACCCGGGGAGTCAGGCCTCGTCTCGAAGGGAATGAATGGACTCCGCTCTCCTCTCGAGTTGCGACGGGTATCCTTGGAGCCCAAGCGTGGCCTAAATGGAGTTAAGCCTACTGTGGAGTTTGGAGAGAGGACTCGGGATTGCTCTCTAGGCCATGCAGGAAAAGAAGGCCCTCATCTCGCGATGACGGGGGCGTCTCGTGGGTTTTCTCAAGGTGCAGTGCCTGGTTGGGGTTTCTCACGAGATAGGACGGGGAGCTCAGGGAGACTCCTGTGGTGCCACGGAAGTCAGGTCTCCATGGACGTGGCGTGGGGGAGCGCCTCATTGCTCTCGAGTCATGGTAGGGGAATCAAGCCTCAAGACGCTTCGAAGAAGAACTCTCGAGGTCTTTCTCGGGGTGTGGCAGGAAACCCTGGGTTCCCTCGACTTGTGCCCATGACCTCAGGGAGCTTAGCGGGGTTCCTCTGAGAAGTCAGGGATACTGTGGAGTTGAGAGGGGCTTCTCGGGACATCACAGGGACTGGTGCAATTGAAGAGGACCTAATCTCGGATTGAGGCAGTAACGTCAGGGTTCCTCTCCATTTCTGACTCGGATAGCAGGGTCCCTGCAGAGTTGGGACAGGAGAGTCAGACCTCGTCTTGTGTGGAGTAATGGAACTCCGCTTGCCTCTCGAGTTGTTCACGGGATGACAGGCCACCTGTCGAGTTGTATGTGGAACCTGCGGTTTTGGGGGACGATGCACAGGGATGTCAGTGCCCCTTCGTGTTGTGCCTTCATCCACAGGGTTACCTTCGAAGAGGTGACCGGGCATCGGGATCTTATCAATAGTGGACCAGGAAATCGGGGTCTTTCGGCATGTGGCACAACCCACGAGGCTACGTCTCGACTTCCCTCGTGAGACTGGCCTCATCCTGAGGTTCGCCAGGAAGTCTGGGAACCCCTTCCAGACAAAGCAGGGGAATCGACCCTCCTGTCGCCATCAGGAGGGGAGAAGAGGCTCAGCTGAAGCGGTGCTGGGAACCTCCATGTTCTCCTCGAGTGAGACCGGGGTGTCAGGGAAATTTGGGGGTCGCATCAAGGGTGCCAAGTACCGTTTCACACTTCAAGACGGAACATGGGACTTCCCTGGAGACGCTATAGCTGACAGGGGCCTCATATTTCGATGACGGAGGAGCCACGTTGTTTTTCTCCAGTTGCCGCGGGATTCTCGAATTACAATGGGGAATACAGGCTTCCTCTTGTGTTGGCCCAGGGAAGTCCAATCATCCATTCGAGTTGCGAGGGAGAGCTGGGGATTGCACTTGAGTCAATGCAGGACAAAAAAGACCTCATTTAGGCTTGTGTCCAGGACCGAGTTTTCCTCTACAGGGGCAACACGGATCTCGGGATCCCATTCCAGACTCACCCAAGTAGTCAGGCCTCGGCTCGAGGGGAAGCAACGGACTCTGCTCTCCTCTAGAGTAGCGACGTGTATCTCTTGGAGGCTACTGAGTGGCCTAAAGAGACTCAGGCCTCCAGTGGAGTTTGGAGAGTGGACTCGGGATTGCTCTCTAGGTCATATAGGAAAAGAAGGCCCTCATCTTACGATGATGGGGGCATCTCGTGAGTTTTCTCGAGCGGCGGTGCCAGTGTGGGGTTTTCATGAGGTAGGACGGGGAGCCCAGGGAGCCTCTTGTGTGGTGCCAGGGAAGTTAGGTTTCAATGGGCGTGGCGAGGGGAATTCGTCATTGCTCTCCAGTCATGGTAGGGTATCGGGCCTCAAGACGCGGTAAAGAAGGACTCTCAAGGTCTTTCTCAGAATGCAGCAGAAAACCCTGGGTTCACTCGACTTGTGCCAGTGACCGCAGAGAGCTTCTGAGGGTGCCTCTGAGAATCAGTGATACTGTGGAGTTTTAGGGGCCTCTCGGGACTCCACTGGGTATGGCGCAATGGAAGAGGGCCTCATTTCGAGTTGATGCAGGAACGTCAGGTTTCATCTACATTTCTGACTCCGATCGCACGGTCCCTGCAGAGTTGGGAAAGGAGAGTCAGGCCTTCTCTTGTGTGGAGGAACGGAACTCCGCATGCCTCTCTAGTTCTTCAAGGGATGACAGGACACTTGTCGATCTGTGTTTGGAATCTGCGTGTTTTTCCGTACTATGCATGGGGATGTCAGTACCCCTTCGTGTTGTGCATTCATCCACAGGTTTGCTTTCGAAGAGGTGTCCTGGCATCGGGTTCTTATTAAGAGCGGACCGGGAAATCGGGGTCTTTCCGCATGTGGCACCACCCACCAGGCTACGTCTCGAATTTCCTAGTGAGACCGGCCTCATCCTGAGGTGCGCCGGGAAGGTCGGAACCCCTTGCAGACAAAGCAGGGGAATCGACCCTCCTGTCTCGATCAGGAGGGGAGAAGGGGCACAGATAAGGTGATGCCGGGAACCTCGGTGTTCCCCTCCAGTGAGACCAGTGTGTTGGGGAACTTTTGGGGTCGCATCAAAGGTGCCAAGTACCGTATCGCACTTCAAGATGGAACGTAAGACTTCTTTTGAGACGCTGTAGCGGCAATGGCCGCATCTTGCGATGAAGAGGGAACGACGTGGTTTTTCTCGAGTTGTGGTGGGATTCTTGAGTTACAACGGGAAATTCAGGCTTCCTCTTCTGTTGGCCCAGGGAAGTCCAGTCTTCCATTCGAGTTGCGAGGGAGAGTTGGGGATTGCTCTCGAGTCACTGCAGGAAAACAGAGACCTCATCTAGGCTTGTGTCCAGGACCTAATGTTTCTCTCCAGGGGCGACAGGGATCTCCGGTTCACATATCAGACACACCCGAGGAGTCAGGCCTCGCCTCGAGGGGAAGGAAAAGACTCCGCTCTCCTCTCGAGTCGCAACGGGTATGTCTTGGAGTCCACTGAGTGACCAAAAGGGAGTCAAGCCTACTGTGGAGTTTGGAGAGAGGACTCGGGATTGCTCTCCAGGCCATGCTAGAAAAGAAGGCCGTCATGTCGCGAAAATGGGGGCGTCTCGTGGGTTTTCTCTATCTGTGGCGCCAGTGTTTGGTTTCTCACGAGGTATGACGGGGAGCTCAGGGAGCCTCTCGTGTGGTGCCAGGGAAGTCAGGGCTTCATGAGTGTAGCAGAGGGAGCGCATCATTGCCCTCGAGTCATGGTAGGGGAATCAGGCCTCAAAATGCGTTGAAGAAGGACTCTTGAGTTCTTTCTATGGTGGCGGCAGTAAACCCTGGGTTCACTCGAATTGTGCTGGTGACCTCAGGGAGCTTCTCAGGGTGCCTCTGAGAAGTCAGGGATACTGTGGAGCTGGGACGTCTCTCTCGGGACTCCACTGGGTTTCGTGCAATGGAAGAGGTCCTAATCTCGAGTGGAGGCAGGAACCTCAGCGTTCCTCTCGTGACTTCACTGGCGCTGGTCTGATTCGGATCGCAAAGTCCCTGCAGAGTTGGGACAGGAGAGTCAGGCCTCGTCTTGTGTAGAGGAATGAAACCCCATTTGCCTCTCGAGTTCTTCACGAGTGACAAGCCACTTGTTGAGCTGTATGTGGAACCTGCGGGTATTTCCGGACGATGCACGAGGGTGTCAGTGCCCCTTCGTGTTGTGCCTTCACCCACAGGGTTGCCTTCGAAGAGGGGTCCGGGCCTCGGGTCCTTCTCAAGGGCGGACCGGGGAATCGGGGGCGTTCGGCATGTGGCCCCACCCACGTGGCTCCTCTCGAATGTCCTCGTGAGACCGGCCTCATCCTGAGGTGCGCCGGGAAGGCCGGGAACCCCTTCCAGACCACGCAGGGGAATCGCCTCTCCTGTCGCGATCAGGAGGGGAGAAGGGGCTCAGAGGAAGCGGTGCCGGGACCCCCGGTGTTCCCCTCGGGGGACCCCGGCGTGTCGGGGGACTTTTGGGGGTCGCAGGAAGGCTGTCAGGGACCGTTTCGCCCTTCAGGGCGGAACAGGGGACTTCCCTTGAGACGCCGTGGCGGGCAAGGGCCTCATCTTGCCAAGCGGTGGGAACCACGTGGTTTTTCTCGAGTTGCGGCGGCATTCTCGAGTTACGACGGGGATCTCAGCCTTCCCCTTGGGTTGGCCCTGGGAAGCCCAATCTTCCCCTCGGGTTGCGAGGGAAAGCTGGGGGTTGCGCTCGGGTCACTGCAGGGACGAAGAGACCTCATCTAGGCGTGTGTCCGGGACCTAATATTCCTCTCCAGGGAAGGCAGGGACCTCGGGGTTGCATTCCAGGCTCCCCCGGGGAGTCAGGCCTCGTCTCGAGGGGAAGCCAAGGACTCCGCTCTCCTCTCGAGTCGCGACGCGGGTCTCTTGGAGCCCCCTGAGCGGCCTCAAGGGAGTCCAGCCTCCTCTTCCGTTTGGAGAGAGGACCCGGGATTGCTCTCCAGGCCATGCAGGAAAAGAAGGCCCTCAGCTCGCGAGGACGGGGGCGTCTCAGGGGTTTCCTCGAGCTGCGGCGCCCGTGGGGGTTTTCTCCCGAGGCACGACGAGGATCTCAGGGAGCCTCTCGTGCGGCGCCAGGGATGTCAGGTCTCCATGCGCGTGGCGAGGGTGAGCGCGTCCTGGCTCTCGAGTCACGGGAGGGGACTAGGGCCTCGAGACGCGTTGAAGAAGGACTCTCGAGGTCTTTCTCGGGGGGCGGCGGGAAACCCTCGTTTCCCTCGCCTTCTGCCGGGGACCTTAGGGAACTTCCCAGGGTGCCTCTGAGAGGCGAGGGATCCTGTGGAGGTGGCGGGGCCCCTCGGGCTCCGCTGGTTCTGGCGCAACGGAAGAGGGACTCACCTCGAGGGGAGGCAGGAACCTCAGGCTTCCTCTCCGTTTCGGACTCCGACCGCAGGGTCCCTGCAGAGTTGGGACAGGAGAGTCTGGCCTCGTCTTCTCTGAGGAAGGGAACCCCGCTGGCCTCTCGAGTTGCTCAGGGGGTCTCAGGCCCCTCGTCGAGCTGTGTGTGGAACCCGCGGGTCTTTGCGGACGATGCACGGGGGTGGCAGTGCCCCTTCGTGTTGTGCCTTCACCCACAGGGTTGCCTTTGAAGAGGGGTCCGGGCCTCGGGTCCTTCTCAAGAGCGGACCGGGGAATCGGGGGCGTTTGGCATGTGGCACCACCCACGTGGCTCGTCTCGAATTTCCTCGTGAGACCGGCCTCATCGTGAGGTGCGCCGGGAAGGCCGGGAACCCCTTCCAGACCACGCAGGGGAATCGCCTCTCCTGTCGCTATCAGGAGGGGAGAAGGGGCTCAGAGGAAGCGGTGCCGGGACCCTCGGTGTTCCCCTCGGGGGAACCCGGCGTGTCGGGGGACTCTTGGGGGTCGCAGGAAGGCTGTCAGGGACCGTTTCGCCCTTCAGGGCGGAACAGGGGACTTCCCTTGAGACGCCGTCGCGGGCAAGGTCCTCATCTTGCCAAGAGGTGGGAACCACGTGGTTTTTCTCGAGTTGCGGCGGGATTCTCGAGTTATGACGGGGATCTCATGCTTCCTCTCGGCTTGGCCCTGGGAAGCCCAATCTTCCCCTCGGGTTGCGAGAGAAAGCTGGGGGTTGCGCTCGGGTCACTGCAGGGCCGAAGAGACCTCACCTAGGCGTGTGTCCGGGACCTAATATTCCTCTCCAGGGAAGGCAGGGATCTCGGGGTTGCATTCCAGGCTCCCCCGGGGACTCAGGCCTCGTCTCGAGGGGAAGCCAAGGTCTCCGCTCTCTTCTCGAGTCGCGACGCGGGTCTCTTGGAGCCCCCTGAGCGGCCTCAAGGGAGTCCAGCCTCCTCTTCCGTTTGGAGAGAGGACCCGGGATTGCTCTCCAGGCCATGCAGGAAAAGAAGGCCCTCAGCTCGCGAGGACGGGGGCGTCTCAGGGGTTTCCTCGAGCTGCGGCGCCAGTGGGCGTTTTCTCCCGAGGCACGACGAGGATCTCAGGGAGCCTCTCGTGCGGCGCCAGGGAAGTCAGGTGTCCATGCACGTGTCGAGGGGGAGCGTGTCATGGCTCTCGAGTCATGGTAGGGGAATCGCAACTCAAGACATTTTGAAGCACTCTCGAGGTCTTTCTCGAGTCGCGGTAGAAAACCCAGGGTTCCCTCAACTTGTGCCTGTGACCTCAGGGAGCTTCTCATTGTGCCTGTGAGAACTCAGGGATACTGTGGAGTTGGTAGGGGCCTCTTGGGACTCCACTGCGTGTGGTGCAATGGAAGAGGGCCTCATCTCGAGTGGACGCAGGAACCTCAGGCTTCCTCTCCGTTTCTGACTCGGATCCCATGGTCCCTGCAGAGTAGGCAAAAGAGAGTCACACCTAATCTTCTGTTGAGGAAGTGGAACTTCGTTTGCCTTTCGAGTTGTTTACAGGGTCACAGTCCACTTGTCGAAATGTCTGTGGGACCTGCGGGTTTTCTGGACGATGCACGCGGGTGTCAGTGCCCCTTCGTCTTGTGCCTTCATCCACAGGTTTCCCTTCAAAGAGGTGTGCTGGCATCGGGTTCTTTTCAAGAATGGACCGTGAAATTGGGGTCTTTCGGCATGTGGCACCACCCACGAGGCTACGTCTCGAACTTCCTCATGAGACCTGCCTCATCCTGAGGTGCGCCCGGAAGGTCGGGAACCCCTTGCAGACAGAGAAGGGGAGTCGACCCTCCTGTCGCAATCAGGAGAGGAGAAGGGGCTCAGATGAAGTGGTGCAGGGAACCTCGGTGTTCCCCTTGAGTGAGTTTGGTATGTCGCGGAACTTTTGGGGTCGCATCAAGGGTGCCAAGTACCGTTTCGCACTTCAGGACGGAACGTGGGACTTCTCTTGAGATGCTGTAGCGGACAAAGGGCCTCATCTTGCGATGACGAGGGAAGCACGTGGTTTTTCTCGAGTTGCGGTGGGATTCTCGAGTTACGACGGGGAATTCAGGCTTCCTCTTGTGTTGGCCCAGGAAGTCTAATCTTCCATTTGAGTTGCCAGGGAGAGCTGGGGATTGGGCTCCATTCACTGAAGTGCAAACTAGACCTCATCTACGCTTGTATCCAGGACTTAATGTTCCTCTCCATAGGCGACAGGGATTTGGGGTTGCATTCCATACTCACCCGGGGAGTCAGGCCTCATCTCGAGGGGAAGCAAAGGACTCCACTCTCTTCTCGAGCCGCGACAGGTATCTCTTGGAGCCCACTGAGTGGTCTTTGCTCTGTAGGAGAGCTCTAGTGTACATAAGCCTGTACATAAGTGAACACAGACATTCTGTGTGCATGTTGCTGCGTACCCAAAATAGGGCCACAAGGAGCCTCATGCTCTCCATGCAGCGCGGAAGCTGTGCAGCCACGCAGCAGCTGAAGAATCCAACCAATTGCTCTTTTCTTACCTCTGAGAGAGCTCGCATTGCCGTAGCCCTTGGCAGTTTGGAAACACTGGACCCTAACCCCTCTCAAAGTAGGCCTGGGTTCTAGTTCGAATAGAAAGTCAATAGCGGAGCTGAGGACAGGAACGCGGCAGTCATTTATCACACGCTCCTGCAGCCTGCTACTACAGGGACACTAACGATAGAAGCTAGGAATGTCTTTGCAAGGTGCACAAAGGACAAGGGAGAACCTCGACCCTGACTCTAGTATTTCAGTCCCCTGAGCAGATCTGAGGTTCTCCCGCTGTAGAAGCTAACCCATTCCTTTCAAATACAGGCTTCCTAACACAGGGCCAGTTGGCTGCTTGCTCTTCCACGAAGCAGGCTTCCTTAACTTGCAAACTGCGAATTCCGCTTAACAGCCTGGAGGAAAATCGCTTCTTGGAAGATTTTTTTCAGAGGCTGTATCCCCGGAGCTGGGGCCAAGCTAGGGGACCCATACTGACAAGGGAAGGCAAAACCACATCCAATGTCTTTGCTCTGGAGGACAGCTTTGGTGAGCCTAAGTCTTTCAGGAATATTTCTGGCTCCAACAGAGTCAAATTCTGTGTGTGAAGCTGCACAGCCAAAATAGGGGAACAGAGAGCCTGATTCTCTCTGTGTAGCTTTGAAGCTGTCATTCAAACAACAGCTTGAGAATCCATACAATGCTCTCCCTTACTGCTAAGAGAATTCTCATTGCTGTCGTCCTTGACAGTTTGTAGAAATCCGCACCCTAACCCTTCTCCAAGTAGGCCTGGGTCCTAGCTCGGAACAGCAGGCAACGGCGGAGCTGAGGCCAGTAAGGCACAAGTGAGGTCTCACACACTCTTGCAGCCTGATCGTCCAGGAGCAGTAAGGCCTCTTTTTCCCTGCAGGAGGCTCGCTTGCCTTGCCTCCTGTGAACTGCATTTCCCAGCCTGGGCGCAAAGCTGTTCCTGGAGATTTTTTCTCAGGGGCTGTTTCCCTGGAGCTGGGTCGGACCTCGGGGGCCCAACTCACAGGGGAAGACAAAACCACATGGACAGGTCTATGCTCTGTAGGAGAGCTCTAGTGAACCTCATCTCTCAGGAACATTCTTGGCTTCTACAGAGACACCTCTGTGCATGAAGCTACACACCCAACATAGTGGCAAAGGGAGTCTGATTCTCTCCGTGGGTGCTGATGCTTTGTGGCAAAGCACCTGCTAAGAATCCATCCGCATAGGCTTCCCTCACCTTGACAGAGGTCTCATTGCTGTAGTCCTTGGCAGTTTGGAAAGAAGCAGACCCTTACCCTTCACCAAGTAGGCCCTTGTCCTTGTTTGAATGGAAAGGCAGTAGCTGAGCTGAGGCCAGTAAGGCGCCAGTCAAGTCTGACATATTCCCGATGCCTGCTCCTTCATGGAAAATAACGTTAGAATCTGGGAATGTCTTTGCAAGGCTGGCAAAGGGCAGTCAGGAACCTCGACCCTGCCTCTGGAATTTCTATCTTCTCAGCACATCTGGCGGTCTCGGTCAGGAGAAACTAACCCATTCCTTGCAAATATAGGCTTCCAAACACAGGCCGGTTGGCTGTCTCTTCTTGCCGAAGGAAGCTTGCTTATCCCACCTCCTGCGAACTCCGCTTCCCAGCCTGGGGGATAAGAGGTTCTTGGAGATCTTTTCTCAGAGGCTGTTTCCATGGAGCAGGGGCCGATCCCGGAGACCCACACGCACAGGGGAAGGGAAAACCGCATGGATAAGTCTTTGCTCTCTAGGAGTGCTCTAGTGAACCTCAGTCTATGCGGAATGTTCTTGGCTCCAACGGGGACATCTCTGTGTGGGAAGCTGCATACCCAACATAGAGACACAGAGACCTGATTCTCTCTGTGCAGCTTTGACGCTGTCGTTCAAACAACAAATTGAGAATCCACACAATGCTCTCCCTTACCACTGAGAGAGTTATCATTGCTGTAGCCCTTCGCAGTTTCTGGAAATCGGCACACAAACACTTCTCCAAGTAGGCCTGGGTTCAAGTTCAGATGAACATGCAATAGCGGAGCTGAGGCCAGTAAGGCACCAGTCAGGTGTCACACACTCTGGCAGCCTGCTCCTCCAGGGACAGTAAGGCCTCTATTTCCCTTCAGGAGGCTCGCTTGCCTTACTTCCTGTGAACAGCGTTTCCCAGCCTGGGCGGAAAGCAGTTCCTGGAGATCTTTTCTCAGGGGCTGTTTCCCCGGAGTTGGGGCGGACCTCGGGGACCCAACTCACAGGGGAAGGCAAAACCAAATGGACAGGTCTATGCTCTGTAGGAGATCTCTAGTGAACTGCCGGGGTCCAGCCCCAGCTGATCCAGGGTATTCAAAGCAGAGACGGCGTAGGCGAGGGTCAGGGAACAACTGCTTAATTAAACGTTAATTAAGGATATAAAGAGTAATAAAATGAGGATAGCTCAGTAGGAAAATTCAGTGGAGAAAAGAGGCTGAGTAGCTTGGTTTACGCGGGGGACCAATAAAACTTCAAGACAAGAAGCTTGCACCACTTACGTAGGCCACAGGCGTCCTTCCGTTCTCCCGAAGGAGAGGAGACACTGAGGCCTCCCCGGTCGGATCTTAGAAGCCCAGGCAAAATTAGTAAGCTTGGTGGGTTCCGCGCTCCAGATGGAGACTCAACCAGAGTGAGAGAGAGAGAGAGAGACATGGGGAGACCAGTATTTCGAGAAACTGATCCCAATTCTTTATTTTCCATGGTCTACTTTTATACACTGAGATGTTATGCCAAAGTCACGTGGGGTCAGCAGTCCTGACTTTTATCAAAGTCAGGTGCTTCATACAAAAGTATACAGAGGTCTTAGGGGTGTTACATCATCTTCTGGCCGGGGGGCCTGCTGACAATTTACGACCCTCTCCTTGTGACAGCGGTCAGTCAACCAGGACACTTATTTCTCCAGGGGTGATTATTCTTAAAACAGACGCCACCCAAATAAAGTTACATTCCTATAGGGTGAGGGTGTAGTGGGTTTTAGTTAAGGCAAGAATTTACTTAGCCTAAGGTCTAACGTGATTTATATCAAAGGTTAATACTTATTTCTTCTATATATTCATTAATGTGTATAAGGGCAGGGGATGTGGAGACTTAGCAGTAAACATCAGCTCAACAAATGAAAAACCCTTCACCAATATGATTTCTAATCAGCCCATTATACTTATACTAATAATTTTCTAACTTTCCTAAGGAACCTGTTTTTAGAAGGTTTAAAGCATCTCGTGCCTCTCATGGTTGGGAGGCTGTGAGCAATCACATGTGGCCGGACAAGCCTGTCAGGCAGGCTAGAGAACCTTCAGAGGAGTTTGTAGGTTAAAACACTCTTGTCACACCCAGGGGTTTTTATCAACTGGAGCTCTAGGTTAACTCCTTCTCCGAAAGAGGTGGTGGGGGACAGCCCCCCGTAAAGTCAGAGGTGTAGGTGAGAGCACAAAGTAGTAAGGTAGGCAGGCTCTGGTGATGGGGGTAGATGCTCGAGGATTTCCAGGGGGACTCCTGAGGCTCGATCCCGCCTTTGCGTATGTCGAGCCTCCTTCCTCATGACCTTTGCCATGGGCGGAGTGCCTCACTCTGGCCCCCAACAGTGAACCTCCTCTCTCAGGAACATTCTTGGCTCCTATCGAGACACCTCTGTGCGTGTAGCTACACACGCAACGTAGGGGCAAAGGGAGCCAGATTCTTTCCGTGGGGTGCTGATGCTTTGTGGCAAAGCACCTGCTTGAGAATCCATCAGCTTACGCTTCCCTCGCCTTGACAGAGGTCTCATTGCTGTAGCCCTTGGCAGTTTGGAAAGAAGAGGACCCTTACCTTTCATAAAGTGGGCCCTTGTCCTAGTTTGAAAGGAAAGGCAAGAGCTGAGCTGAGGCCAATAAGGCGCCAGTCAAGTCTGACATATTCCCGAAGCCTGCTCCTTCATGGAAAATAACGCTGGAATCTAGGAATGTCTCTGCAAGGCTGGCAAAGGGCAGTCAGGAGCCTGCACCCTGCCTCTGGAATTACCGATTTCTGAGCAGATCTGGAGGTCTCCTTTAGGAGAGTCTAACTCATTCCTTCCATATTGAGACTTACAAAAACAGGCCGGTCGGCTGCCTCTTCGTGCCCGAAGGAGGCTTGATTTTCCTGCCTCCTATGAACCCAGCTTCCCAGGCTCTGGGAAAAGCGGATCTTGAAGATCTTTTCTCAGGGGTTGTTTCCACGGCGCTGGGGCTAAGCCTGGAGACCCAAACTCACAGGGGAAGAAAAACCACATGGACAAGTCTTTGCTCTCTAGGAGAGCTCTAGTGAACTTCACTCTGTCACGAACATTCTTGATTCATATGGAGACACCCCTATGTGTGAAGCTGCGTACCCAACATGGGGGCACAGAGAGCCTGATTCTCTCTGTGTAGCTTTAAAGATGTCGTTCAAAAAACACCTTGAAAATCCATACAATGCTCTTCCTTACCCGTGACAGAGTTCTCATTGCTGTAGCCCTTGGCAGTTTTTAGAAATCCGTACCCAAACACTTCTCCAAGTAGTCCTGGGTCCTAGTTCGGAGGAACATGCAATGGCGGAGCTGAGGCCAGTAAGGCACCAGTCAGGTCTCACACACTCTGGCAGCCTGCTCCTCCAGGGGCAGTAAGGCCTCTTTTTCTCTGCAGGAGGCTCGCTTGCCTTGCCTTCTGTGAACTGCGTTTCCCAGTCTGGACGAAAAGCAGTTCCTGGAGGTGTTTTCTTAGGGGTTTCTTCCTCAGAGCTGGGGCGAACATCGGGAACCCAACTCACAGGGGAAGGCAAAACCATATGGACAGGTCTATGCTCCGTAGCAGAGCTCTAGTGAACCTCATCTCCCAGGAACATTCTTGGCTCCTATAGAGACACCTCTGTGTTTGAAGCTACACACCCAACATAGGGGCAAATGCAGCCTGATTCTCTCCATGTGGCGCAGATGCTTTGTGGCAAAGCACCTGTTTGAGAATCCATCCGCTTCCACTTCCCTCTCTTTGACAGAGGTGTCTTTGCTGTAGCCTTTGGCAGTTTGGAAAGAAGCGGATCCTTACCCTTCAACAAGTAGGCCCTTGTCCTAATTTGAACGGAAAGGCGATAGCTGAGCTGAGGCCAGTAAGGCGCCAGTCAAGTCTGACATATTCCTGAAGCCTGCTCCTTCATGGAAAATAACGCTAGAATCTAGAAAGTTCTTTGCAAGGCTGGCAAAGGACAGTCAGGAACCTCGACCCTGCCTCTGGAATTTCCGTCTTCTGAGCAGATCTGGAGGTCTTCTTTTGGAGAAGCTAACCATTCCTTCCAAATAGAGGCTTCCAAACACAGGCTAGTTGGCTGCCTCGACTTGCCCGAAGGAGGCTTGCTTGTTCCGCTTCCTGTGAACTCCGCTTCCCGCCTGGGGGAAAAGTTGTTCTTGGAGATCTTTTTTCAGGGGCTATTTCAACGGAGTTGGAGCCGAGCCCGGAGACCCACATGCACAGAGGAAGGCAAAACCACATGGACAAGTCTTTGCTCTGTAGGAGAACTCTAGTTAACCTCAGTATGTGAGGAAAGTCTTGGATTCTACGGGGATACCTCTGTGTGTGGAGCTGCATACCCAACAAGGGGGCACACAGGGCCTGATTCTCTCTTTGCAGCTTTGAAGCTGTCGTGCAAACAACAGCTTGAGAATCCATACAATGCTCTCCCTTACCTCTGAGAGACTTCTCATTGCAGTAGCCCTTGGCAGTTTTTACAAATCCGCACCCAAACCCTTCTCCAAGTAGGCCTGGGTCCTGGTTTGGATGGCCATGCAATGGCAGAGCTGAGGTCAGTAAGGCATCAGTCAGGTGTCACACACTCTGGCAGCCTGCTCCTCCAGGGACAGTAAGGCCTATTTTTCCCTGCAGGAGGCTCGCTTGCCTTGCCTCCTGTGAACTGCTTTTCCCAGCCTGGGCAAAAAGCGGTTCCTGGAGATCTTTTCTCAGGGGCTCTATCCCCAGAGCTGGGGTGGACCTCGGGGACCCATCTCACAGGGGAAGGAAAAACCACATGGACAGGTCTATGCTCTGTAGGAGACCTTAGTGAATCTCAAGTCTTAGGAACATTCTTGGCTCGTACAGAGACACCTCTGTGTGTAAAGCTACACACCGAACATAGGGGCACACGGAGCCTGATTCTCTCCGTGGGGTGCTGATGCTTTGTGGCAAAGCACCTGTTTGAGAATCCATCCGCTTACGCTTCCCTCGCCTTGACAGAGGTCTCATTGCTGTGTCTCTTGGCACTTTGGAAAGAAGCAGACCCTTACCCTTCACCAAGTAGGCCCTGATCCTAGTTTGAAAGGAAAGGCAATAGCTGAGCTGAGGCCAGTAAGGCACCTGTCAACTCTGACATATTCCCGATGCATGCTCCTTCATGGAAAATATTGCTAGAATCTAGGAATGTCTTTGCAAGGCTGGCAAAGGGCAGTCAGGAACCTCGACCCTGCCTCTGGAATATCTATCTTCTGAGCAGATCTGGAGGTCTCCTTCTGGAGAAGCTAACCCATTCCTTGCAAATAGAGGCTTCCAAACACAGGCCGGTTGGCTGCCTCTTCGTGCCTGAAGGAGGCTTGCTTTTCCTGCCTCCTATGATCCCTGGTTCCCAGCATGGGGGAAAAGCAGATTCTTGAAGATCTTTGCTCAGGGGTTGTTTCCACGGAGCTGGGGTTGTGCCCAGAGACCCACACATACAGGGGAAGGCAAAACCACATGAACAAGTCTTTGCTTTCTAAGAGAGCTCTAGTGAACCTCAGTCTTTGACGAACGTTCTTGGCTCCTATGCGGACACCTCTGTGTGTGAAACTGCGTACCCAACATGGCGGCAGAGAGCCTGATTCTCTCTGTGCAGGTTTAAAGCTGTCGTTCAGAAAACAGCTTGAGAATCCATACAATTCTCGCCCTTACCTCTGAGAGAGTTCTCATTGCAGTAGCCCTTGGCAGTTTGTAGAAATCTGCACCTAAACCCTTCTCCAAGTAGGCCTGAGTCCCAGTACGGAGGAACAAGCAATGGCGGAGCTAAGACCAGTATGGCACCAGTCAGTTTTCACACACTCTGGCAGCCTGCTCCTCCAGGGACAGTAAGGCTTCTTTTTCTCTGCAGGAGGCTCACTTGCCTTACTTCCTGTGAACAGCTTTTCCCAGCCTGGGCAAAAAGCGGTTCCTGGAGATCTTTTCTCAGAGGCTGTTTTCTCGGAGCTGGGGCGGACCTCGGGGACCCAACTCACAGGGGAAGGCGAAACCACATGTACAGGTGAGCACTCTGTAGGAGAGCTCTTGTGAGCCTCATCTCTCAGGAACATTCTTGGCTCCTGTAGAGACACCACTGTGTGTGAATCTACACACCCCACATAGGGGCAAAGGGAGCCTGATTCTCTCCGTGGGGTGCTGATGCTTGGTGGCAAAGAACCTTCCTGATAATCCATCCGCTTATGCTTCCCTCGCATTTACGGAGGTCTCATTGCTGTAGCCCTCGGCAGTTTGGAAAGAAGAAGACCCTTACCCTTCATAAAGTAGGGCCTTGTCCTACTTTGAATGGAAAGGCAATAGCTGAGCTGAGGCCAATAAGGCGCCAGTCAAGTCTGACATATTCCCAAAGCCTGCTTCTTCAGGAAGATAACTGTAGAATCTAGGAATGTCTTTGCAAGGCTGGCAAAGGGCAGTCAGGACCCTGCACACTGCCTCTGGAATTACCGACTTCTGAACAGATCTGGAGGTCTCCCTTAGGGGAAGCTAACCCATTCTTCCAAATAGAGGCTTCCAAATGCAGGCCGCTTGGCTGCCTCTTGCTCTCTGAATGAGGCCTGCTTTTCCCGCCTCCTATGAACCCCACATCCCAGCCTCTGGGAAAAGCGGATCTTGAAGATCTTTTCTCAGGGGTTGTTTCCACGGAGCTGGGGCCGAGCCTGGAGCCCCAAACGCACAGGGGAAGAAAACCACTTGGACAAGTCTTTGCTCTCTAGGAGAGCTCTAGTGAACCTCACTCTGCAGGAACGTTCTTGTTTCCTATGAAGACACCCCTGTCTGTGAAGCTGTGTACCGAACATGGAGACACAGAGTCTGATTCTCTCTGTGCAGCTTTGAAGCTGTCGTTCAAACAACAGCTTGAAAATCCATACAATGCTCTTCCTTACCCGTGACACAGTTCTCATTGCTATACCCCTTGGCAGTATTTAGAAATCCATACCCAAACCCTTCTCCTAGAAGGCCTGGGTCCTAGTTCGGAGGAACATGCAATGGCGGAGCTGAGGCCAGTAAGGCACCAGTCAGGTCTCACACACTCTGGCAGCCTGATTGTCCAGGGACACTAAGGCCTGTTCTGCCTTGCAGGAGGCTCGCTTGCGTTACCTCCTGTGAACTGCGTTTGCCAGCCTGGGGGAATAGCGGTCCCTGGAGATCTTTTCTCAGGGGCTCCTTCCCCTGAGCTGGGGCGGACCTCGGGGACCCAACTCACAGGGCAAGGCAAAACCATATGGACAGGTCTATGCTCTGTAGCAGACTTCTAGTGAACCTCATCTCTCAGGAACATTCTTGGCTCCTATAGAGACACTTCTGTGTGTGAAGCTGCGTACCTAACATAGGGGCACAGAGAGCCTGATTCTCTCAGTTCATTTTGACGCAGTCATTCAGAAAACAGCTTGAGAATCCATAAAATTCTCTCCCTTACCGCTGAGAGAATTCTCACTGCTGTAGCCCTTGGCACTTTGTAGAAATCCGCAGCCAAACGCTTCTCCAAATAGGCCTGGGTCCTAGTTCGGAGGAACAGGCAATGGTGGAACTGAGGCCAGCAAGGCAACAGTCAGGTTTCACACACTCTGGCAGCCTGTTCCTCCAGGGACAGTAAGGCCTCTTTTTCTCTGCAGGAGATTCGCTTGCCTTACTTCCTGTGAACAGCGTTTCCCAGCCTCAACGAAGCGGTTCCTGGAGATCTTTTCTCAGGGACAGTTTCCTCGGAGGTGTGGCGGATCTCGGGGACCCAACTCACAGGGGAAGGAAAAACCACATGGACAGGTCTATGCTCTGTAGGAGAGGTTTAGTGAACCTAATCTCTCAGGAACATTCTTGGCTCCTATACAGACAACTCTGTGTGTGAAGCTACAGTCCCAACATTGGGGAACAGGGATCTTGGTTCTCTCCGTGGGGTGCTCATGCTTTGTAGTAAAGCACCTGCTTGAGAATCCGTCCTCTTAGGCTTCCCTCGCCTTGACAGAGGTCTCATTGCTGTAGCCCTTGGCAGTTTCAAAGAAGAAGACCCTTACCCTTCATAAAGTAGGCCCTTGTCCTAGTTTGAATGGAAAGGCAATAGCTGAGCTGAGGCCAATAAGGAGCCAGTCCCCTCTGACACATTCCCGAAGCCTGCTCCTTCATGGAATATAACTCTAGAATCTTGGAATGTCTTTGCAAGGCTAGCAAAGGACAGTCAGGAACCAGTACCCTGCCTCTGGAATTACCGACTTCTGAGCAGATCTGGAGGTCTCCTTTAGGAGAAGCTAACCCATTCCTTCCAAATAGAGGCTTCAAAACACAGGCAGGTTGGCTGCCTTTCGTGCCCGAAGGAGGCTTGCTTTTCTCTCCTCCTATGAACCCCAGTTCCCAGCCTCTGGGAAAAGCGTATCTTGAAGATATTTTCTCAGGGGTTGTTTCCACGGAGCTGGGGCCGAGCCTGGAGACCCAAAGGCACAGGGGAAGGCAAGACCACATGGACAAGCCTTTGCTCTTTAGTATAGCTCTAATGAACCTCACTCTGTCAGGATCTTTCTTGATTCCTACGGAGACACACCTGTGTGTGAAGCTGCGGCCACAGAGAGCCTGATTACCCCTGTGCAGCGCTGAGTCTGGGCGGCTAAACAACAGCTTGGGAATGCAGCCTGGGGCGCTTCCCTTCCCTCTGACAGAGCTCTCCTTCGGTCCCTAAGCCCTCTGCAAGGAGGCATAGATCATAGGTGCAAAGGGAAGGGAAGAGCGGAGCTGAGGCCAGTAAGGCGCCCGCCAGTCACGTCTCCCCCACTTCCGCAGTCTGTTCCTTCCCCTGCGCGAAAGCTAGAAGCTGGGAAGGGCTTGGCGAGGCTCGCCCAGGCAGAGCAGCCTCTCGACAGGGGCTCTGTCCTATCGCGCCTGGGCGCAGGTCTGCAGCTCCGCCGGTGTGGAAGTTCACTCGGTCCTTTCCAATACAGGCTTGCAAGGACCCGCCGGCAGCCTAACTCATCTCTCCCGCGTGCTGGGACTGGGCATCCAGGCCTGGGCACAAAGCACTGCCTGGAGCTCTTTGCTCAGGGGCTGGTTCCCCTACGCTGGGGCTGTGCTAGGGAGCCCAAACGCACATGTCAAGGCCCCAAAACACATCCACACGTCTCTGCTCTGCAACAGAGCTCCGGGGAAGCCCAGTCTGGCAGGCTCTTTCTGGGCACAAAGGGAGGAACACTCTGGCTGTGGAGCTTCCTCCCCAAGACAGGGGCACTAGGACCCTGATTCCCTCCGTTTACCGCTGAGTCTGCATTGCCAAGCAACAGCTTGGGAACGCAGCCTGGGGCGCTTCCCTTCCCTCGGACAGAGCTCTCCTTGCGGTAGGCCTTGGTAGTTTGCATACAATGGGGCCCTAAGCCCTCTGCAAGTTGGCCTGGCTCCTAGGTCCAAAGGGCAGGCCAGAGCGGAGCTGAGGCTGTCAGGCTCCAGACACATCTCCCATACTCCTACATCCTGCTCCTACCCAGGCGTGAACGCTAGAAGCTGGGAAGGTACCTGGACCGTGCAGGGGCGGGGCGAACGCGGGCGGCGTGGGGCGGGGGTCGGCTTCTGGCGGGGGTGGGGGCGGGCTTCCCAGTTGTGCTCTCGGAGGTGGACACTGAGGCTGAAAACGCCCCGGGAGTGCACCCGGGACTGGGTAAACCCGGGCTGCGCGGGTCGAGATTCCGATGGCTTTAGGTGGGGGTCGGTCCCAGTTGTGCTCCCGGGGGTCGCCACTGCGGCTGGGAACGCGCAGGGAGCGCGGCAGGGGCGGGGCTAACCCTGGCGGCGCGGGGCGGGGGTCGTCTCATTGGGGGGGATGGGGAGGGGTTCCCAGTTGCGCTCTCGGGGGTTGCAGCTGCGGCTGGGAACGCCCATTTCATCCGCTCCTGGGTCCCCAAGGATCGCCATCCCGTGGGTGCAGCGGAGGGCTGCGGACCACTGGTAAGGGAACTGGGATTGCGTGGAGCAGGGAACCAAGTATTCCGCCATCTGTGGGCATATTCTCGGAGCTCCCCAACCTGGCGGTCGCAGAAAGGCCTTGCCTTTGGGGTCAAGGCCTTTACCGCTCCACCCCTCTGCTGAAAAATCTCAGAGTCTGCGCGGTTCTTCCAAGCAGCCTAGTGTCCGCTGGAAGTCCAAGGGACAGAACACTGAACTCTGGCCGGCTGGCCCAGCCCTGCTTCTGGCACTTTGTAATCCAGCGGGCCCTTGAGCACCTGCTGGGATGGGAAAGGGAAGGGTCCACGGATTGCACCCTAGAAACTTAGTAGGGTACATGGATTTCAAACCCTGGTGGCCGCCCAGGCAGCAAAGAAGGGGGTGGGCACCTTGCTGCCCTTTCATGGCAGAATCTGTGGTTGTCCAGCTGCGTGGGCCTTTTCATGAGGACCCTGTGCAATAAAAGTTTGGTGTTTTGGAACTGAATAATTAGAACGTGTAAAAGCTTTAAATTATGTGGTGGTGTAATTAAAAAACAAAACAAAACAAAACCAAGCTCCAAGTGTTTTGCAAATGGAGGTTTAAATATTGAAGGACTGTATTCCTTGCACTGTGGCATTCTATCAAGAAGTGTGCAGGATTTTTTTTTTTTTTAAGAAAAGTGTTCGAAGTGAGGGAAACAGGAAACCCAGAGGTGCCCCTGTATTTTGGGGAAGGCCTTAGGAGGTCACTTGGAAATGCTGCTGGCTGTGCGGGAGCGGGGCAGATGGGCTGTGCAGGCTTGTCCTTTGCATGGATGTTCTTGTGTGTGGAAACCCAGCTCGGAGCCATCTCCTGATGTGTAAGAATTTCGCAGACAAACCTTGAGCTAAGCAATGCATTTTTTCCTAAGAAAATGTTTGTCTTAAGCGATGTAAATATCCTATGTATTTCCGCTAGACTCTGGCTTCAGGTCGGTTCCCCCAAAAGGCTCAGAAGCGATTTGAACAAAACAGCATGTTTTCCTCCTAGCTTGTTCTCCTTATCTATGTTAAGGAAATGATATATTTGCCTGCAATACTGCCTTTCTTCAAGATTCATGTCAATCAAGTTTTGGCCCGGGATGACTCACCTGCTGCCAATATTATCTCAATGCATGTCGTGGGGGAGGGGCCTGGTGCCATTCCCTGAAACAGTTCCTTTCTTTCCTTAGCTGACTGCTAGTGCCTGTAGAATATCTGGCTAGAGACCAGCAGGGTGTACACCCCGCCTCAAGTCTAAGTCAGCAGCTTTCTCTAACTCAGTTATACTTTAATAACAATTGATGACACAAAAGCTCTGAGCGATGAAATCATATCAAATCTTCATTTCAGATTGAAGATGCATTCCATGGTATTGCCATCTTAAGTCTTTCCATTGTTATGGAATATCTGTCCATGTATTCAGGATAGTTTTCAGCCAGGGTGTATAATTTCCAGTGTGCCAGTCTTGTCATCCTCGTTACATCCATGGCAAAGTGTTGTATTCATGTTGACATTATTGAAAGGGAATTTTTTTTAATTCCCTTTCAGATTATTATCTGCTAATATATACAGAAAAAACTGTGTAATCTTTCGTTTTTATCAGTTTGGACAGCTTGATAGTTGTCTTTAATTTCTTTCCTTTCTCATACTTTAAGATTTTCCAGGCACCGTACATGTACTGCCTCACCCCTAATCTCAGTCATGTGTGCAAAGAACTTCTGTCCTTTATTTGTTTACTTATTTTTTGCAACATTGAATTCGTTTTGACTATGCTGGGTCTCTGCTGCAAGATGGAAGTTGCTAGGACCTCTGGACTGCAGTCTTCCATCTCTTATTGACCTCTTGTTGACCTCTGCAGAATCCTGGTTGGCGGGAGCTTGTTAGTTCCTTGTTCCTTACCAGGACCTCCTGTGGTAAGTGTTTTTCTCTTCTCTGTTGCCTGGTAAGGGTGGATGGTCATTGGCATCCCAAAGCTAGCTAGAAGTCAATTATTTAGGCAGGCTTGTGCATAGATATGGGAGAAGGCAATGGCACCCCACTCCAGTACTCTTGCGTTGAAAATCCCATGGATGGAGGAGCCTGGTAGGCTGCAGTCCATGGGGTCGCTAAGACTCGGGCACCACTGAACGACTTCACGTTCACTTTTCACTTTTATGCATGGGAGGAGGAAATGGCAACCCACTCCAGTGTCCTTGCCTAGAGAACCCCAGGGACTGCGGGGCCTGGTGGGCTGCCGTCTATGGGGTCGCACAGAGTTGGACACGACTGAAACGACTTAGCAGCAGTGGCGGCGGCAGCAGCAGCAGAAGCAGTGCATCGATATCAAAAGGGCTGCAAACAGTCAGGAAGGATCACATATGTCACCGTGAAACACTACTTCTCCACTTAGCCAAAGCTAACAAAAGATTTCTGTTCTAGGTCAACCTAGAAGAGATCACTTAAGAGGTAAAGAAACTTAAACTCCATTAGCAAAGGCAGTTCGACATCTCAAGAAAACTTGTGCTAGGCACAGAACTTTTTTCTGGGGGTCCACTTTCCCTACAACCTCCTTATCCCATTCTGTACCCATTCCTTTGCTTCTCCCATCCTGAAACTGCCACCTGTAAGACAGAACTACTTCGTTTTCCTTCCTCAAGTGCCATTGCATTCCACATACTTTCTTGTAATAACAAGTCATACATTTCCCTTCAGCAACCAAGAACTGACTTTTATATTGGCATTGGCTATAGCCCGCCCCCCTCCCCCCACCCCCAAGAACAGAACAAAACAAAACAAAACAATTGCTTTCTTACATTTAACATGTCAGGATGGTGCCAGACACTATTCATGGAGAGTCAAAAATCTCTTTTGTTTCTGTGTAAAAGGGAGGTCCTTTCAAGTCGTGAATGTTTCAGAACTTTCATTTATTTGGAAATGACCTAGCTATTCAATACACTGTCGTCACAAGGATAGAAACTCGGGTAACCAAAACACCTGGAGAAACGTTTGTTAGTTCAGTTCAGTTCAGTTGCTCAGTCGTGTCTGACTCTTTGGGACCCCGTGGCCTGAAGGACGCCAGGCTTCCGTGTCCGTCACCAGCTCCAGGGGCTTGCTCAAACTCATGTCCATCGAGTCAGTGATGCCATCCAACCATCTTATCCTCTGTCATCCCCTTCTCCTCTGCCTTCAATCAAGACTATGAGAGGCAGATATTTTAGAGTATAATTATTGTAAAGAGTTTGTCTAAAAGCTCATATCACATTTACATTTTTTACTTTTGTTGTTGTCGTTTCCAGGTAGTTTCTTGCTGACAAGCTTGTGACAGATATACTAATAGAGCAATTTTTACCTCAAAAGAAACCTAGGCACTATGAACATGTTGTGCTTAATGTTGTTGACTCTTAGACATGTCTATAATGGAGGAGCAAAACCAAAAATACTAGATATTTAATATTGACTAGTTCCCAGTTCACGGGACTCTGACATCCATTTAGGTCAATGTTTTCTGGTATTTCCAGCAGTTTGATTTGGAAGGGCTGCCTTGTCTTGAGACCATTGATATCAGAACACAGAACTTGAGCAATATTATCAAAAAACACAGGGCTCACAATGACACATACCTTAATCCAAACAGACAGACAAGACATCTTCCAGGTTTCCGCCTGAGATTTAAAATATTTCTTTGAGCCAGTCTTCTGGGGAGTGGGGGGATGGGGGTGGCAGTGAGGCAGGCTTGGGTAACAAGCTAATTGTTGGTCATTGCATATGCAAAGAACCAGCTTTCCGGGTTCCAAGGAAAAAAGTTTCCTTGGTAACCAACTTTGTCTGGTTCTATAGAATATCATGGCCCTCCTAGGTCAGGTCATCTTGCCTTTCTGTAGTCCTCGTTTGATCCCTAAATCATAGACAGCTTGGATTGTCTCTGTGGGGTGTATGTATTGTCCTCATGTTTGACCTGGCGGCAGCAGCGAGGTCCGAGAGCCTCTCCTGGAACCGGGCGTGGGGACGGGGCTCACCGGGAGCCACTGGTGAAGATAGGCAGCGCCCCTGGAGCACGGCAGGGGCGGGGTGAACCCGGGCGGCACAGGGCGGGTGTCGGCTCCTGGCTGGGGTGGGGGAGGGCTTCCCAGTTGTGCTCTCGGAGATGGCCACTGCGGCTGGAAACGCTCCGGGAGCGCACCCAGGGCGGGGTAAACCTGGGCTGCACAGGTCGAGATTCCGCTCGCTGTGGGTGGGTGGTCGGTCCCTGTTATGCTCCCGGGGGTCGCCAATGTGACTGGGAAACCGCCGGGAGCCCGGCAGGGCCGGGGCGAAACCTGGCGGCGCGTGGCGGGGTGGGGGTCCGTTCGCAGCGGGGGTCGACTCCTGGCGGGGGTGGGGGAGGGCTTTCCAGATGTGCTGTTGGGGGTCGCCATTGCGGCTGGGAATGCCCATTTCGTGAACTCCTGGATCCCCAAGGATCGGCATCCATTGGCCACAGCGGAGGGGTGCGGAACACAGGTAAGGGAACGGGGACTGCGTGGAGCAGGGAACCATGTATTCCGCCCTGTGTTGGCACAGTCTCAGAGCTCCCCAACCTGGCGGTCGCAGGAAGGCCTCGTCTTTGGGGTCAAGGCCTTTACCGCTCCACCCCTCTGCTGAAAAACCTCAGAGTCTGCGCGGTTTTCCCAAGCAGCCTAGTGTCCGCTGGAAGTCCAAGGGACATAACCCTGAATTCTGGCCGGCTGGCCCAGCCCTGCTTCTGGCACTTTGTAGGCCAGCGGGCCCTGGAGCACCTGCTAGGATGGGAAAGGGAAGGGTACGCGAATTGCACCCTGGTGGCCGCCGAGGCAGCAAAGAAGTGGGGAGGGCACCTTACTGCCCTTTAATGGCAGACAGAATCTGTGGATGTCCTGCTGCGTGAGCCTTTTCATGGGGACCTTGTGCAATAAAAGTTTACCGGTGACCTTAGGGAACTTCCCAGTGTGCTTCTGACAGATGAGGGATGCTGTGGAGTTGGCGTGGCCTCTCAGGACTCTGCTGGGTTTGGCGCAATGGAAGAGGGCCTCATCTCCAGGGAAGGTAGGAACCTCAGGCTTCCTCTCCGTTTCGGACTCCGACCGCAGGGTCCCTGCAGAGTTGGGACAGGAGAGTCAGGAATCGTCTTGTCTGAGGAAGGGAACTCCGCTTGCCTCTCGAGGTGCTCAGGGGGTCTCAGGCCCCTTGTTGAGCTGTGTGTGGAACCTGCGGGTGTTTCCGGACGATGCACGACAGTGACAGTGCCCCTTCGTGTTGTGCCTTCACCCACTAGCTTGCCTTCGAAGATGTGTCCGTGCCTCAGGTTCTTTTCAAGAGCGGACAGGGAAATTGGGGTCTTTAGGCATGTGGGACCACCCACGGGGCTAGTCTCAAATTTCCTAGTGAGGCCGGCTTCATCCTGAGATGTGCCGGGAAGGCCGGGGACCCTTCAAGACAACGCAGGGGGATCGACTCTCCTGTCGCCATCAGGAGGGGAGAAGGGGCTCAGATGAAGTGGGGCCGGAACCCTCGGTGTTACACTCGAGGGAAACCGGCGTGTGAGGGACTTTTGGGGGATGCATGAAAGGAGTCAGGTACCGTTTCGCACTTCAGGACAGAACCTAGGACTTCCCTTGAGACGCCGTAGCGGGCAAGGGCCTCATCTTGCGAAGACGTTGGAACCATGTGGATTTTCTCGAGTTGCGGCGGGATTCTAGAGTTACGACGGGGATTTCAGGCTTCCTCTTGTATTGGCCCCGAGAAGCCTAATCTTCCATTCGAGTTGCGAGGGAAAGCTGAGGGTTGCACTCGAGTCACTGCAGGGCCAAAGAGACCTCATCTATGTCTGTGTCCGGGACTTAACGTTCCTCTCAAGGGAAGACAGGGATCTCGGGGTTGCGTTCCAGACACCCCCGGGGAGTCAGGCCTCGTCTCGAGGGCAAGCAAAGGATGCCGCTCTCCTCTCAAGTCACGACGCAGATCTCTTGGAGCCCACTGAGTGGCCTCAAGGGAGTCAGGCCTCCTCTTCAGTTTGTAGAGAGGACTCGGGATTGCGCTCTGGGTAAGGCAGGAAAAGAAGGCCCTCACCTCGTGAGAACGGGGGCTTCTCAGGGGTTTCCTAGAGCTGTGGCGCCCGTGGGGGTTTTCTCCCGAGGCACGACGAGGATCTCAGGGAGCCTCTCGTGCGGCACCAGGGAAGTCAGGTCTCCATGCGCGTGGCGAGGGGGAGCGCGTCCTGGCTCTCGAGTCACGGGAGGGGACTAGGGCCTCGAGACGCGTTGAAGAAGGACTCTCGAGGTCTTTCTCGGGGGGCGGCGGGAAACCCTCGTGTCCCTCGCCATCTGCCGGGGACCTTAGGGAACTTCCCAGGGTGCCTCTGAGAGGCGAGGGATCCTGTGGAGGTGGCGGGGCCCCTCGGGACTCCGCTGGGTCTGGCGCAACGGAAGAGGGACTCACCTCGAGGGGAGGCAGGAACCTCAGGCTTCCTCGGCGTTTCGGACTCCGATCGCAGGGTCCCTGCAGAGTTGGGACAGGAGAGTCAGGCCTCGTCTTGTCTGAGGAAGGAACCCCGCTGGCCTCTCGAGTTGCTCAGGGGGTCTCAGGCCCCTCGTCAAGCTGTGTGTGGAACCCGCGGGTCTTTGCGGACGATGCACGGGGGTGGCAGTGCCCCTTCGTGTTGTGCCTTCACCCACAGGGTTGCCTTCGAAGAGGGGTCCGGGCCTCGGGTCCTTCTCAAGAGCGGACCGGGGAATCGGGGGCGTTCGGCATGTGGCCCCACCCACGTGGCTCGTCTCGAATTTCCTCGTGAGACCGGCCTCATCCTGAGGTGCGCCGGGAAGGCCGGGAACCCCTTCCAGACCACGCAGGGGAATCGCCTCTCCTGTCGCGATCAGGAGGGGAGAAGGGGCTCAGAGGAAGCGGTGCCGGGACCCTCGGTGTTCCCCTCGGGGGACCCCGGCGTGTTGGGGGACTTTTGGGGGTCGCAGGAAGGCTGTCAGGGCCGTTTCGCCCTTCAGGGCGGAACAGGGGACTTCCCTTGAGACGCCGTCGCGGGCAAGGGCCTCATCTTGCCAAGAGGTGGGAACCACGTGGTTTTTCTCGAGTTGCGGCGGCATTCTCGAGTTACGACGGGGATCTCAGCCTTCCCCTTGGGTTGGCCCTGGGAAGCCCAATCTTCCCCTCGGGTTGCGAGGGAAAGCTGAGGGTTGCGCTCGAGTCACTGCAGGGCCGAAGAGACCTCACCTAGGCGTGTGTCCGGGACCTAATATTCCTCTCCAGGGAAGGCAGGGATCTCGGGGTTGCATTCCAGGCTCCCTCGGGGAGTCAGGCCTCGTCTCGAGGGGAAGCCAAGGACTCCGCTCTCCTCTCGAGTCGCGACGCGGGACTCTTGGAGCCCCCTGAGCGGCCTCAAGGGAGTCCAGCCTCCTCTTCCGTTTGGAGAGAGGACCCGGGATTGCTCTCCAGGCCATGCAGGAAAAGAAGGCCCTCAGTTCGCGAGGACGGGGGCGTCTCAGGGGTTTCCTCGAGCTGCGGCGCCCGTGGGGGTTTTCTCCCGAGGCACGACGAGGATCTCAGGGAGCCTCTCGTGCGGCGCCAGGGAAGTCAGGTCTCCATGCGCGTGGCGAGGGGGAGTGCGTCCTGGCTCTCGAGTCACGGGAGGGGACTAGGGCCTCGAGACGCGTTGAAGAAGGACTCTCGAGGTCTTTGTCGGGGGGCGGCGGGAAACCCTCGTTTCCCTCGCCTTCTGCCAGGGATCTTAGGGAACTTCCCAGGGTGCCTCTGAGAGGCGAGGGATCCTGGGGAGGTGGCGGGGCCCCTCGGGATTCCGCTGGGTCTGGCGCAACGGAAGAGGGCCTCACCTCGAGGGGAGGCAGGAACCTCAGGCTTCCTCGGCGTTTCGGACTCCGACCGCAGGGTCCCTGCAGAGTTGTGACAGGAGAGTCAGGCCTCGTCTTGTCTGAGGAAGGGAACCCCGCTGGCCTCTCGAGTTGCTCAGGGGGTCTCAGGCCCCTCGTCGAGCTGTGTGTGGAACCCGCGGGTCTTTGCGGACGATGCACGGGGGTGGCAGTGCCCCTTCGTGTTGTGCCTTCACTCACAGGGTTGCCTTCGAAGAGGGGTCCGGGCCTCGGGTCCTTCTCAAGAGCGGACCGGGGAATCGGGGGCTTTCGGCATGTGGGCCCACCCACGTGGCTCGTCTCGAATTTCCTCGTGAGACCGGCCTCATCCTGAGGTGCGCCGGGAAGGCCGGGAACCCCTTCCAGACCACGCAGGGGAATCGCCTCTCCTGTCGCGATCAGGAGGGGAGAAGGGGCTCAGAGGAAGCGGTGCCGGGACCCTCGGTGTTCCCCTCGGGGGACCCCGGCGTGTCGGGGGGCTTTTGGGGGTTGCAGGAAGGTTGTCAGGGACCGTTTCGCCCTTCAGGGCGGAACAGGGGACTTCCCTTGAGACGCCGTCGCGGGCAAGGGCCTCATGTTGCCAAGAGGTGGGAACCACGTGGTTTTTCTCGAGTTTCGGCGGCATTCTCGAGTTACGACGGGGATCTCAGCCTTCCCCTTGGGTTGGCCCTGGGAAGCCCAATCTTCCCCTCGGGTTACGAGGGAAAGCTGGGGGTTGCGCTCGAGTCACTGCAGGGCCGAAGAGACCTCACCTAGGCTTGTGTCCGGGACCTAATATTCCTCTCCAGGGAAGGCAGGGATCTCGGGGTTGCATTCCAGGCTCCCCCGGGGAGTCAGGCCTCGTCTCGAGGGGAAGCCAAGGACTGCGCTCTCCTCTCGAGTCGCGACGCGGGTCTCTTGGAGCCCCCTGAGCGGCCTCAAGGGAGTCCAGCCTCCTCTTCCGTTTGGAGAGAGGACCCGGGATTGCTCTCCAGGCCATGCAGGAAAAGAAGGCCCTCAGCTCGCGAGGACGGGTGCGTCTCAGGGGTTTCCTCGAGCAGCGGCGCCCGTGGGCGTTTTCTCCCGAGGCACGACGAGGATCTCACGGAGCCTCTCGTGCGGCGCCAGGGAAGTCAGGTCTCCATGCGCGTGGTGAGGGGGAGCGCGTCCTGGCTCTCGAGACACGGGAGGGGACTAGGGCCTCGAGACGCGTTGAAGAAGGACTCTCGAGGTCTTTCTCGGGGGGGAGGCGGGAAATCATCGTTTCCCTCGCCTTCTGCCGGGGACCTTAGCCAACTTCCAGGGTGCCTCTGAGAGGCGAGGGATCCTGTGGAGGTGGCGGGGCCCCTCGGGACTCCGCTGGGTCTGGCGCAACGGAAGAGGGCCTCACCTCGAGGGGAGGCAGGAATCTCAGGCTTCCTCTCCGTTTAGGACAACGACCGCAAGGTCCCTGCAGAGTTGGGACTGGAGAGTCAGGCCTCGTCTTGTCTGAGGAAGGGAACCCCGCTTGCCTCTCGAGTTGTTCAGGGGGCCACAGGCCCCTCGTCGAACTGTGTGTGAAACCCGCGGGTGTTTCCGGACGATGCACGGGGATGTCAGTGCTGCTTAGGTCTGTGCCTTCACCCACAGGGTTGCCTTCGAAGAGGGGTACGTCATCGGGTTCTTCTCAAGAGCGGTTCGGGGAATCGGGGTCGTTCGGCATGTGGCCCCACCCACGTGGCTCCTCTCGAATTTCCTCGTGAGACCGGCCTCCTCCTGAGGTGCGCCGGGAAGGCCGGGAACCCCTTCCAGACCACGCAGGGGAATCGACTCTCCTGTCGCGATCAGGAGCGGAGAAGGGGCTCAGATGAAGCGGTGCCGGGACCCTCGGTGTTCCCCTCGAGGGAACCAGGCGTGTCGGGGAACTTTTGGCGTCGCATGAAGGCTGTCAGTTCCCTTTTCGCACTTCAGGGCGGAAGAGGGGACTTCCCTTGAGACGCCGTCACGGGCAAGGGCCTCATCTTGCGAAGAGGTGGGAACCTCGTGGTTTTTCTCGAGTTGCGGCGAGATTCTCGTGTTACGACGGGGGATTACAGGCTTCCTCTTGTGTCGGCCCTGGGTAGCCCAATCTTCTATTCTAGTGGCGAGGGAAAGCTGGGGGTTGCGCTCGAGTCACTGCAGGGCCAAAGAGACCTCATCTAGGCGTGTGTCCAGGACCTAATGCTCCTCTCCAGGGAAGACAAGCATCTCGGGGTTGCATCCCATGCTCCCCCGGGGAGTCAGGCCTCGCCTCGAGGGGAAGCAAAGGACTCCGCTCTCCTCCCGAGTTGCGACGCGGATATCTTGGTGCCCTTTGAGTGGCCTCAAGGGAGTCCAGCCTCCTCTTCACTTTTGAGAGAGGACTCGTGATTACTGTCCAGGCCAGGCAGGAAAAGAAGGCCCTCACCTCGCGAGGACGGGGGCATCTCAGGGGTTTCCTCGAGCTGCGGCACCCGTGGGGGTTTTCTCCCGAGGCACGACGAGGATCTCAGGGAGCCTCTCGTGCGGCGCTGGGGAAGTCATGTCTCCATGCACGTGGCGAGAAGGAGCGCATCATTGTTCTCGAGTCATGGGAGGGGTCTAGGGCCTCAAGACGCGTTGAAGAAGGACTCTCGATGTCTTTCTCGGGTTGCAGCGGGAAACCCTCCTTTCCCCCGACTTCTGCCGGAGACCTGAGGGAACTTCCCAGGGTGCCTCTGAGAGGTGAGGGACGCTGTGGATTTGGCGGGGCCTCTCGGGACTCCACTGGGTTTGTCGCAATGGTAGAGGGCCTCATCTCGAGTGGAGGCAGGAACCTCAGGCTTCCTCTCCAATTCTGACTCTGATCGTAGTGTCCCTGCAGAGTTGGGACAGGAGAGTCAGGCTATGTCTTTTCTGAGGAATGGAACTCCGCTTGCCTCTCGAGTTGTTCATGGGGTTTCAGGCCCCTTGTCAAACTGTGTGTGGAATCTGCAGGTTTTTCCAGACGATGCATGGGGGTGTCAGTGACCCTTCGTTTTGTGTCTTCATCCACAGGGTTGCCTCGGAAGAGGTGTCCGGGCATCGTGTTCTTATGAAGAGCGGACTGGGAAATCGGGGTCGTTCAGCATTTGGCACCACCCACGTGGCTAGTCTCGAATTTCCTCATGAAACCGGCCTCATCCTGAGGTGTGCCGCGAAGGTCATGAAACCCTTCCAGACAAAGCAGAGGAATCGACCCTCCTGTGGCGATCAGGAGGGGAGAAGTGGCTCAGATGAAGTGCTGCTGGGAACCTCGGTGTTTCCCTCAAGTGAGACAGGTATGTCGGGTAACTTTTGGGGTCGCATAACGCGTTCCAAGTACCGTTTCGCTCTTCAAATTGGAACGTGGGACTTCTCTTGGGGTGCTCCAGCGGGCAAGGGCCTCATCTTGGAATGACTGGGGAACCACTTGGTTTTTCTCTAGTTGCGGTGGGATATTTGAGTTACCACAGGGAATTCATGCTTCCTCTTGTGTTGGCCCACAAAAGTCTTATCTTCCATTCGAGATTCGAGGAAGAGCTGGAGGTGCGCTCTAGTCACTGAAGGCAAAAGAGACCCCACCAAGGCTTGTGTGCAGGACCTAATGTTCATGTCAAGGGGCGACAGGAATCTCGGGGTTGCATTCCAGACTCACCGTGGAGTCAGGCCTCGTCTCGAGGGGAAGCAAAGGACTCTGCTCTCCTCTCGAGTCGGACGGGTATGTCTTGGAGCCCACTGAGTGGCTTAAAGGGAGTCAAACCTCCTCTGGTGTTTGGAGGGAGGACACGGGATTGCTCTCCAGGCAATGCAGGAAATGAAGGCCCTCATCTCCCGATGACTGGGGCGTCTCGTAGGTTTTCTCGAGCTGTGGCGCTAGTGTGGGGTTTCTCACGAAGTAAGACTGGGAGCTCAGTGAGCCTCTCATGTGGTGCCAGGGCAGTCAGGTCTCTATGCACGTGGTGAGAGGGAGCCCGTCATTGTTCTCGAGTCATGGTAGGGGAATTGGGCCTGAAAACGTGTTAAAGAAGGACTCTCGAGGTCTTTCTTGGGTTGCAGCAGGAAACCCTGGGTTCCATCGATTTGTGCCAGTGACCTCAGGAAGCTTCTCAGCGTGCCTCTGAGAAGTCAGGGTCACTGTGGAGTTGGGAGGGGCCTCTCGGAACTCCACTGGGTTTGGTGCAATGGAAGAGGGCCTCATGACAAGTTGAGGCAGGAACCACAGGGTTCCTCTCCTGGCTTCGAATGCGCCGGATCTGACTCGGATCGCAGAGTCCCTGCAGAGTTGGGACAGGAGAGTCAGGCCTCGTCTTGTGTGGAGGAATGGAACTCCGCTTGACTCTCGCGTTGTTCATGGGGTGACAGGCCACTTGTCGATTTGTATGTGGAACTTGCGGGTTTTTCTGGACGATGCACTGGGGTGTCACTGCCCCTTCGTGTTGTGCCTTGTTCCACAGGATTGCCTTCGAGTTGGGTTCTGCCATCGGGTTCTTATCAAGAGCGGACCAGGGAATCGGGGTCTTTTGGCATGCCGCACCACCCACGAGGCTATGTCTCGAATTTCCTCGTGAGACTGGCCTCATCTTGATGTGCGCCAGGAAGGTCGGGAACGCCTTCCAGACAAAGCAGGGGAATCGAACCTCCTGTCGCGATCAAGAGGGGAGAAGAGTCTCAGATGAAGTGGTGCCGGGAACCTCGGTGTTCTCCTCAAGTGAGACTGGTATGTCGGGGAACTTTTGGGGTCGCATCAAGGGTTCCAAGTAACTTTTCGCTCTTCAATACGGAACGTGGGACTTCTCTTGAGACGCTGTAGCGGACAAGGGCCTCATCTTTCGATGACGGGGGAACCACGTGGTTTTTCTTGAGTTGGGGCGGGATTCTCGAGTTACAACCGGGAATTCAGTCTTCCTCTTCAACTGGCCCAGGGAAGTCCAGTTTTCATTCGAATTGTGAGTTAGAACTGGGGATTGCTCTCGAGACACTGCAGGGCCAAATAGACCTCATCTAGGCTTGTGTGCAGGACCTAATGTTCTCTGCTGGGGCGAAAGCGATCTCAGCATTGCATTCTCGACTCACCCGGGGAGTCAGGCCTCGTCTCGAGGGGAAGCCAAGGACACCGCTCTCGTGTCAAGTCGCGACGGGTATATCTTGGAGCTCACTGTGTGGCCTAAAATGAGTCAAGCCTCCTGTGGAGTTTGGAGAGGGGACTCAGGATTGCTCTCCAGGCCATACAGCAACAGAAGGCCCTCATCTCGTGAGGACTGAGGCGTCTCATGGGTATTCTCGAGCTGCGGCTCCAGTGTGGTGTTGCTCACGAGGTATAATGGGTAGCTCAGGGAGCCTCTCCTGTGGCGCCAGGGAAGTCAGGTTTCTATGCGCGTGGCTAGGGGGAGCGCGTCATTGCTCTCGAGTCATGGTAGGGGAATCACACCTCAAGATGCGTTGAAGAAGGACTCTCGAGGTCTTTTACGGGTTGGGGCAGGAAACCCTTGGTTCCCTCGACTTGTGCCGGTGATCTCAGGAAGGTCTAAGGGTGCCTCTGAGAAGTCAGGGATACTGTGCAGTTGGGAGGGGCCTCTCGGGACTCCACTGGGTTCGGTGCAATGGAAGAGGGCCTCATCTCGAGTGGAGGCAGGAAACTCATGTTTCCTCTCCTGACTTCCCCTGGGCCAGATCTGACTCGGATCGCAGTTTCGCTGCAGAGTGCGAACAGGAGAGTCAGGCCTCGTCTTGTGTGGAGGAATGGAACTCTGCTTGCCTCTCCAGTTGTTCACGTGGTGACAGGTCACTTCTCGAGCTGTGTGTGGTACCTGCGGGTTTCTCCAGACGATACCCAGGGGTGTCAGTGCCCCTAAGTGTTGTGCCTTCATCAAAAGGGTTATCTTCAAAGAGGTGTCCGGGCATCAGGATCTTAACAAGAGCGGACCGGGAAATCGGGGTCTTTCGGCATGTTTCACCATCCACGTGGCTATGTCTCGAATATCCTCGTGAGACCGGCCTCATCCTGAGATGCACCGGGAAAGGTGGGAACCCCTTCAAGACAAAACAGGGGAATCCACCCTCCTGTCGCGATCAGGAGGGGAGAAGAGGCCCAGATGTAGTGGTGCCGGGAACCTCGGTGTTCTCCTCGAGTCAGACTGGTGTGTCGAGGAACTTTTGAGGGCGCATCAAGGGTGCCAATACCGTTTCGCACTTCAAGACGGAACGTGGGACTTCTCTTGAGACGCTGTAGGGGGCAAGGGCCTCATCTTGGGATGACGGGGGAACCACGTGGCGTTTCTCGAGTTGTGGCGAGATTCTCGAGTTTCGACGGGGAATACAGTCTTCCTCATGTGTTGGGCCAGGGAAGTCCTATCTTCCATTCGAGTTTAAAGGGAGAGCTGGGGATTGCTCTCGAGTCACTGCAGGGCAAAATAGACCTCATCTAGGCTTGTGTCCAGGATTAATGCTCGTCCCTAGGGGTGACAGGGATCTTGGGGTTGCATACCAGACTCACCCGGGGAATCAGGCCTCGTCTTGAGGGGAAGCAAAGAACTCCGCTGTCCTTTTGAGTAGCGATGGGTATCTCTTGGAACCCACTGTGTGCCCTAAAGGGAGTCAAGCCTCCTGTGGTGTTTGGATAGAGGACTCGGGATTCCTCTCCAGGCCATGCAGGAAAAGAAGGCCCTCATCTCGTGATGATGGCGGCGTCTCGTGGGTTTTCTAGACTGCTGCGCTAGTGCCGGGTTTCTGACGAGGTACGAGAGGGAGCTCAGGGAGCCTCTCGTGTGGCGCCAGGGAAGTCAGGTCCCCATGAGATGGCTAGGGGGAGCTCGTCATTGCTCTCAAGTCATGGTAGGGTAATCAGGCCTCAAGACGGATTGAAGAAGGACTCTCGAGGTCTTTCTCGGGTCACTGCATAAAACCCAGGGTTCCCTTGACTTGTGCCTGCGACCTCAGGGAGCTTCTCAGAGTGCCTCTGAGAAGTCAGGGATACTGTGCAGTTTGGACGGGCCTCTCGAGACTCCTCTGCATTTGGTGGAATGTAAGAGGGACTCATCTCGAGTTGAAGCAGGAACCTCAGTGTTCCTCTCCATTTCTGACTCAGATCGCAAGGTCCCTGCATGTTGGTACAGGAGAGTCAGGCCTCGTCTTTTCTGGAGGATGGGACTCCTCTTGCCTCTCGAGTTGTTCTCGAGGTGACAGGCCACTTGTCGAGCTGTGTGTGTAACCTGCCCGTTTTTCCGGATGATGCTCAGGTGTGTTAGTGCCCCTTCGTGTTGTACCTTCATACTCAAGGCTGCCTTCCAAGAGGTGTCCGAGCATCGGATTCTTATCAAGAGCGGACCGGGAAATTGGAGTCTTTCAGCAAGTGGCACCACCCACAAAGCTACGTATCGAATTTCCCCATGAGACCGGCCTCATCCTGAGTTGTGCAGGGAAGGTCGGGCCCCCTTGCAGACAAAGCAGGGGAATCGACCAACCGGTCACGATCAGGAGGGGAGAAGGGGCTTAAATGAAGTGGTGTCGGGAACCTCGGTGTTCCCCTTGAGTGAGACCGGCGTGTTGGGGGACTTTTGGGGTCGCATCAAGGGTGCCAAGTACCGTTTCGCATTTCAAGACGGAACCTGGGACATCTTTTGAAACGCTGTAGCGGGCAAGGGCCTCATCTTGCGATGACGGGAGAACCACGTGGTTTTGCTCGAGTTGCGGCGGGATTCTCGAGTTATGACCGGGAATTTAGGCTTCCTTTTGTTGGCCTTGAAATCCAATCTTCCATTCGGGTTGCGAGGGGGAGCTGGGGATTGCGCTAGAGTCACTGCAGGGCAAAAGAGACCTAATCTAGGCTTGTGTCCAGGATCTAACGTTGCTCTCCAGGGGCGACAGGGATCTCGGGTTTGCATTCCAGACTCATCCGGGGAGTCAGTTCTCACCTCGAGGGTAAGCAAAGAATTCCGCTCTCGTCTCGAGTCGCGATGGGTATCTCTTGGAGCCCACTGTGTGTACTAAAGGGAGCCAAGCCTCCTGTGGAGTTTGGAGAGAGGACTCGGGATTGGACTCCAGGCCATGCAGGAAAAGAAGGCCCTCATCTCGAGATGACGGTGGCGTCTCGTGGGTTTTCTCGAGCTGCGGCGCCAGTGTGGGGTGTCTCATGAAGTACCACGGGGATCTCAGGGAGCCTCTTGTATGGCGCCAGGAAAATCCAGTATTCCATTCGAGTTGCAAGTTAGAACTGGGGATTGCTCTCCAGTCACTGCAGGGCAAAATAGACCTCATCTATGCTTGTGTCCAGGACCTAGTGTTCCACTACTGGGCCAACAGGGATCTCAGGGTTGCATTCTCGACTCACCCGGAGAGTCAGGCCTCGTCTTGAGGGGAAAAAAAGGACTCCGCTCTCCTGTCGAGTCGCGACGGGTATCTCTTGGAGCCCACTGCGTGGCGTAAAGGGAGTGAAGCCTCCTATGGAGTTTGGAGATGACTCAGGATTGTTTTCCTGGCCATACAGGAAAAAAGGCCCTCATATCACGATGACGGGGGCGTCTCGTGGGTTTTCTCCAGCTGCGGCGCCAGTATCAGATTTCTCACGAGGTACAACGGGGAGCTCAGAGACCCTCTCGTGTGGTGCTAGGGATGTCAGGTCTCCGTGCTTGTGGTGAAGGGGAGTGCGTGATTGCTCTCCAGTCATAGTAGGCGAATCGGGCCTCAAGACGCATTGAAGAAGGACTCTTGAGGTCTTTCTCGCGTTGCGGCAGGGAACCCTGGGTTCCCTTGATTTGTGTCGGTGACCTCAGGCAACTTCTAAGGGTGCCTCTGAGAAGTCAGGGACACTGTGGATTTGGGAGGAGCCTTTCGTTACTCAACTGGGTTTGGTGCAATCGAAGAGGGCCTCATCTCGAATGGAGGCAGGAACCTCAGGGGTCCTCTCCATATCTGACTCGGGTCGCAGGGTACCTGCAGAGTATGGACAAGAGAGTCACGCCTCGTCTTCTGTGGAGGAATGGATTTCCCCTTGCCTTTCGAGTTGTTCACGGAGTGACAGGCCACTTGTTGAGCTGAGTGTGGAACGTGAGGGTTTTTCCGGACGATGCACGGGGGTGTCAGTGCCCCTTCGTGTTGTGCCTTCATCCACAGGGTTGCCTTCAAAGAGGTGTCTGGGCATAGGGTTCTTTTCAAGAGCGTACCGGAAAATTGGGGTCTTTCAGCATGTGGTACCACCCACGAGGCTACGTCTCGAATTTCCTCGGGAGACCGGCCTCATCCTGAGGTGCGCCGGGAAGCTCGGGAACCCCTTGCAGACAAAGCAGGGGAATCGACCCACCGGTCGCGATCAGAAGGGGAGAAGGGGCTCAGATGAAGTGGTGCCGGGAACCTCGGTGGTCCCCTCGAGTGAGACCGGTATGTCACGGCACTTTTGAGGTCGCATCAAGGGTGCCAAGTACAGTTTCGCACTTCAAGACGGAACGTGGGAATTCTCTGGAGATGCTGTAGCGGGCAAAGGCCTCATATTGTGATGACGAGGGAAACACGTGGTTTTTCTTGAGTTGAGGCGGGATTCTCGAGTTACAACGGGGAATTCAAGCTTCCTCTTGTGTTGGCCCAGGAAGTCCAGTCTTCCATTCAACTTGTCAGAGAGAGCTGGGGGTTGCTCTCGAGTCACTTCAGGGCAAAGAGTCCTCATCTAGGCTTGGGTCCAGGACGTAATGTTCCTCTCCAGGGCCGACAGGGATATCGGGGTCGCATTCCAGTTTCACCCGGTGGGTCACGCCTCGTCTCGAGTGGAAGCAAAGGACTCCACTATCCTCTCGAGTCGGGACGCGTAACTCTTGGAGCCCAATGAGTGGCCTAAAGGGAGTCAAGCGTCCTGTGTAGCTTGGACAGAAGGTTCACGCTTGATCTGCATACCATGCAGTTAAAGATGGCCCTCCTCTCATGATGACGGGAGCGTCTCATAGGTTTTCTCGAGCTGCGGCGCCAGTGTGGGGTTTCTCACGAGATATGATGGGGAGTTCAGGGAGCCTCTCGTGCGGCGCCAGAGAAGCCTGACTCCATGCGTGTGGCCAGGCAGATCGCGTCATTGCTCTCGAGTCATGGGAGGGACTAGGGCCTCAAGAGGCATTTAAGAAGGACTCTCAAGGTCTTTCTTGGGTTGGGGCGGGAAACACTCGTTTCCATCGACCTCTACAGGGGACCTTAGGGAACTTCCCAGGTGCCTCTGAGAGGTGAGGGATACTGAGGAGTTAGAGGGGCCTCTCGGGACACCGCTGGGTCTGGCGCAACGGAAGAGGGCCTCACCTCGAGGGGAGGCAGGAACCTCAGGCTTCCTCTCCGTTTCGGACAACGACCGCAGGGTCCCTGCAGAGTTGGGACAGGAGAGTCAGGCCTCGTCTTGTCTGAGGAAGGGAACCCCGCTGGCCTCTCGAGTTGCTCAGGGGGTCTCAGGCCCCTCGTCGAGCTGTGTGTGGAACCCGCGGGCCTTTGCGGACGATGCACGGGGGTGGCAGGGCCCCTTCGTGTTGTGACTTCCCCCACAGGGTTGCCTTCGAAGAGGGGTCCGGGCCTCGGGTCCTTCTCAAGGGCGGACCGGGGAATCGGGGGCGTTCGGCATGTGGCACCACCCACGTGGCTCCTCTCGAATTTCCTCGTGAGACCGGCCTCATCCTGAGGTGCGCCGGGAAGGCCGGGAACCCCTTCCAGACCACGTAGGGGAATCGCCTCTCCTGTCGCGATAAGGAGGGGAGAAGGGGCTCAGAGGAAGCGGTGCCGGGACCCTCGGTGTTCCCCTCGAGGGAACCCGGCGTGTCGGGGGACTTTTGGGGGTCGCAGGAAGGCTGTCAGGGACCGTCTCGCCCTTCAGGGCGGAACAGGGGACTTACCTTGAGACGCCGTCGCGGGCAAAGGCCTCATCTTGCCAAGCGCTGGGAACCACGTGGTTTTTCTCGAGTTGCGGCGGCATTCTCGAGTTACGACGGGGATCTCAGCCTTCCCCTTGGGTTGGCCCTGGGAAGCCCAATCTTCCCCTCGGGTTGCGAGGGAAAGCTGGGGGTTGCGCTCGAGTCACTGCGGGGCCGAAGAGACCTCACCTAAGCGTGTGTCCGGGACCTAATGTTCCTCTCCAGGGAAGGCAGGGACCTCGGGGTTGCATTACAGGCTCCCCCGGGGAGTCAGGCCTCGTCTCGAGGGGAAGCCAAGGACTCCGCTGTCCTCTCGAGTCGCGACGCGGGTCTCTTGGAGCCCCCTGAGCGGCCTCAAGGGAGTCCAGCCTCCTCTTCCGTTTGGAGAGAGGACCCGGGATTGCTCTGCAGGCCATGCAGGAAAAGAAGGCCCTCAGCTCGCGAGGACGGGGGCGTCTCAGGGGTTTCCTCGAGCTGCGGCGCCCGTGGGGGTTTTCTCCCGAGGCACGACGAGGATCTCAGGGAGCCTCTCGTGCGGCGGCACGGAAGTCAGTTCTCCATGCGCGTGGCGAGGGGGAGCGCGTCCGGGCTCTCGAGTCACGGGAGGGGACTAGGGCCTCGAGACGCGTTGAAGAAGGACTCTCGAGGTCTTTGTCGGGGGGCGGCGGGAAACCCTCGTTTCCCTCGCCTTCTGCCGGGGACCTTAGGGAACTTCCCAGGGTGCCTCTGAGAGGCGAGGGATCCTGTGGAGGTGGCGGGGCCCCTCGGGACTCCGCTGGGTCTGGCGCAACGGAAGAGGGCCTCACCTCGAGGGGAGGCAGGAACCTCAGGCTTCCTCTCCGTTTCGGACTCCGACCGCAGGGTCCCTGCAGAGTTGGGACAGGAGAGTCAGGCCTCGTCTTGTCTGAGGAAGGGAACCCCGCTGGCCTCTCGATTTGCTCAGGGCGTTTCAGGCCCCTCGTCGAGCTGTGTGTGGAACCCGCGGGTCTTTGCGGACGATGCACGGGGGTGGCAGCGCCCCTTCGTGTTGTGCCTTCACCCACAGGGTTGCCTTCGAAGAGGGGTCCGGGCCTCGGGTCCTTCTCAAGAGCGGACCGGGGAATCGGGGGCGTTCGGCATGTGGCACCACCCACGTGGCTCCTCTCGAATTTCCTCGTGAGACCGGCCTCATCCTGAGGTGCGCCGGGAAGGCCGGGAACCCCTTCCAGACCACGCAGAGGAATCGCATCTCCTGTCGCGATCAGGAGGGGAGAAGGGGCTCAGAGGAAGCGGTGCCGGGACCCTCGGTGTTCCCCTCGAGGGAACCCGGCGTGTCGGGGGACTTTTGGGGGTCGCAGGAAGGCTGTCAGGGACCGTCTCGCCCTTCAGGGCGGAACAGGGGACTTCCCTTGAGACGCCGTCGCGGGCAAGGGCCTCATCTTGCCAAGAGGTGGGAACCACGTGGTTTTACTCGAGTTGCGGCGGCATTCTCGAGTTGCGACGGGGATCTCAGCCTTCCCCTTGGGTTGGCCCTGGGAAGCCCAATCTTCCCCTCGGGTTGCGAGGGAAAGCTGTGGGTTGCGCTCGAGTCACTGCAGGGCCGAAGAGACCTCATCTAGGCCTGTGTCCAGGACCTAATGCTCCTCTCCAGGGAAGACAAGGATCTCGGAGTTGCATCCCATGCTCCCCCGGGGAGTCAGGCCTCGCCTCGAGGGGAAGCAAAGGACTCCGCTCTCCTCCCGAGTCGCGACGCGGATATCTTGGTGCCCCCTGAGTGGCCTCAAGGGAGACCAGCCTCCTCTTCACTTTTGAGAGAGGACTCGTGATTACTCTCCAGGCCAGGCAGGAAAAGAAGGCCCTCACCTCGCGAGGAGGGGGGCATCTCAGGGGTTTCCTCGAGCTGCGGCACCCGTGGGGGTTTTCTCCCGAGGCACGACGAGGATCTCAGAGAGCCTCTCGTGCGGTTCCAGGGAAGTCATGTCTCCATGCACGTGGCGAGAAGGAGCGCGTCATTGTTCTCGAGTCATGGGAGGGGACTAGGGCCTCAAGACGCGTTGAAGAAGGACTCTCGATATCTTTCTCGGGTTGCAGCGGGAAACCCTCGTTTCCCCCGAATTCTGCCGGGGACCTGAGGAAACTTCCCAGGGTGCCTCTGAGAGGTGAGGGACGCTGTGGATTTGGCGGGGCCTCTCGGGACTCCACTGGGTTTGTCGCAATGGAAGAGGGCCTCATCTCGAGTGGAGGCAGGAACCTCAGGCTTCCTCTCCAATTCTGACTCTGATCGTAGTGTCCCTGCAGAGTTGGGACAGGAGAGTCAGGCTATGTCTTTTCTGAGGAATGGAACTCCGCTTGCCTCTCGAGTTGTTCATGGGGTTTCAGGCCCCTTGTCAAACTGTGTGTGGAATCTGCAGGTTTTTCCAGACGATGCATGGGGGTGTCAGTGACCCTTCGTTTTGTGTCTTCATCCACAGGGTTGCCTTCGAAGAGGTGTCCGGGCATCGTGTTCTTATGAAGAGCGGACTGGGAAATCGGGGTCGTTTAGCATTTGGCACCACCCACGTGGCTAGTCTCGAATTTCCTCATGAAACCGGCCTCATCCTGAGGTGTGCCGCGAAGGTCATGAAACCCTTCCAGACAAAGCAGAGGAATCGACCCTCCTGTGGCGATCAGGAGGGGAGAAGTGGCTCAGATGAAGTGCTGCTGGGAACCTCGGTGTTTCCCTCAAGTGAGACAGGTATGTCGGGTAACTTTTGGGGTCGCATAACGCGTTCCAAGTACCGTTTCGCTCTTCAAATTGGAACGTGGGACTTCTCTTGGGGTGCTCCAGCGGGCAAGGGCCTCATCTTGGAATGACTGGGGAACCACTTGGTTTTTCTCTAGTTGCGGTGGGATATTTGAGTTACCACAGGGAATTCATGCTTCCTCTTGTGTTGGCCCACAAAAGTCTTATCTTCCATTCGAGATTCGAGGAAGAGCTGGAGGTGCGCTCTAGTCACTGAAGGCAAAAGAGACCCCACCAAGGCTTGTGTGCAGGACCTAATGTTCATGTCAAGGGGCGACAGGAATCTCGGGGTTGCATTCCAGACTCACCCTGGAGTCAGGCCTCGTCTCGAGGGGAAGCAAAGGACTCTGCTCTCCTCTCGAGTCGGACGGGTATGTCTTGGAGCCCACTGAGTGGCTTAAAGGGAGTCAAACCTCCTCTGGTGTTTGGAGGGAGGACACGGGATTGCTCTCCAGGCAATGCAGGAAATGAAGGCCCTCATCTCCCGATGACTGGGGCGTCTCGTAGGTTTTCTCGAGCTGTGGCGCTAGTGTGGGGTTTCTCACGAAGTAAGACTGGGAGCTCAGTGAGCCTCTCATGTGGTGCCAGGGCAGTCAGGTCTCTATGCACGTGGTGAGAGGGAGCCCGTCATTGTTCTCGAGTCATGGTAGGGGAATTGGGCCTGAAGACGTGTTAAAGAAGGACTCTCGAGGTCTTTCTTGGGTTGCAGCAGGAAACCCTGGGTTCCATCGACTTGTGCCAGTGACCTCAGGAAGCTTCTCAGCGTGCCTCTGAGAAGTCAGGGTCACTGTGGAGTTGGGAGGGGCCTCTCGGAACTCCACTGGGTTTGGTGCAATGGAAGAGGGCCTCATGACAAGTTGAGGCAGGAACCACAGGGTTCCTCTCCTGGCTTCGAATGCGCCGGATCTGACTCGGATCGCAGAGTCCCTGCAGAGTTGGGACAGGAGAGTCAGGCCTCGTCTTGTGTGGAGGAATGGAACTCCGCTTGACTCTCACGTTGTTCATGGGGTGACAGGCCACTTGTCGATTTGTATGTGGAACTTGCGGGTTTTTCTGGACGATGCACCGGGGTGTCACTGCCCCTTCGTGTTGTGCCTTGTTCCACAGGATTGCCTTCGAGTTGGGTTCTGCCATCGGGTTCTTATCAAGAGCGGACCAGGGAATCGGGGTCTTTTGGCATGCCGCACCACGCTTGAGGCTATGTCTCGAATTTCGTCGTGAGACTGGCCTCATCTTGATGTGCACCAGGAAGGTCGGGAACGCCTTCCAGACAAAGCAGGGGAATCGAACCTCCTGTCGCGATCAAGAGGGGAGAAGAGTCTCAGATGAAGTGGTGCCGGGAACCTCGGTGTTCTCCTCAAGTGAGACTGGTGTGTCGGGGAACTTTTGGGGTCCCATCAAGGGTTCCAAGTAACTTTTCGCTCTTCAATACGGAACGTGGGCCTTCTCTTGAGACGCTGTAGCGGGCAAGGGCCTCATCTTTCGATGACGGGGGAACCACGTGGTTTTTCTTGAGTTGGGGCGGGATTCTCGAGTTACAACCGGGAATTCAGGCTTCCTCTTCAACTGGCCCAGGGAAGTCCAGTTTTCATTCGAATTGTGAGTTAGAACTGGGGATTGCTCTCGAGACACTGCAGGGCCAAATAGACCTCATCTAGGCTTGTTTGCAGGACCTAATGTTCCTCTGCTGGGGCGAAAGCGATCTCAGCATTGCATTCTCGACTCACCCGGGGAGTCAGGCCTCGTCTCGAGGGGAAGCCAAGGACACCGCTCTCCTGTCAAGTCGCGACGGGTATATCTTGGAGCTCACTGTGTGGCCTAAAATGAGTCAAGCCTCCTGTGGAGTTTGGAGAGAGGACTCAGGATTGCTCTCCAGGCCATACAGCAAAAGAAGGCCCTCATCTCGTGAGGACTGGGGCGTCTCGTGGGTATTCTCGAGCTGCGGCTCCAGTGTGGTGTTGCTCACGAGGTATAATGGGGAGCTCAGGGAGCCTCTCCTGTGGCGCCAGGGAAGTCAGGTTTCTATGCGCGTGGCTAGGGGGAGCGCGTCATTGCTCTCGAGTCATGGTAGGGGAATCGCACCTCAAGACGCGTTGAAGAAGGACTCTCGAGGTCTTTTACGGGTTGGGGCAGGAAACCCTTGGTTCCCTCGACTTGTGCCGGTGATCTCAGGAAGGTCTAAGGGTGCCTCTGAGAAGTCAGGGATACTGTGCAGTTGGGAGGGGTCTCTCGGGACTCCACTGGGTTCGGTGCAATGGAAGAGGGCCTCATCTCGAGTGGAGGCAGGAAACTCATGTTTCCTCTCCTGACTTCCCCTGGGCCAGATCTGACTCGGATCACAGTTTCGCTGCAGAGTGCGAACAGGAGAGTCAGGCCTCGTCTTGTGTGGTGGAATGCAACTCTGCTTGCCTCTCCAGTTGTTCACGTGGTGACAGGTCACTTCTCGAGCTGTGTGTGGTACCTGCGGGTTTCTCCAGACGATACCCAGGGGTGTCAGTGCCCCTAAGTGTTGTGCCTTCATCAAAAGGGTTATCTTCAAAGAGGTGTCCGGGCATCAGGATCTTATCAAGAGCGGACCGGGAAATCAGGGTCTTTCGGCATGTGTCACCATCCACGTGGCTATGTCTCGAATATCCTCGTGAGACCGGCCTCATCCTGAGATGCACCGGGAAAGGTGGGAACCCCTTCAAGACAAAACAGGGGAATCGACCCTCCTGTCGCGATCAGGAGGGGAGAAGGGGCTTAAATGAAGTGGTGCCGGGAACCTCAGTGTTCTCCTCGAGTCAGACTGGTGTGTCGAGGAACATTTGAGGGCGCATCAAGGGTGCCAATACCGTTTCGCACTTCAAGACGGAACGTGGGACTTCTCTTGAGACGCTGTAGGGGGCAAGGGCCTCATCTTGGGATGACGGGGGAACCACGTGGCGTTTCTCGAGTTGTGGCGGGATTCTCGAGTTTCGACGGGGAATACAGTCTTCCTCATGTGTTGGGCCAGGGAAGTCCTATCTTCCATTCGAGTTTCAAGGGAGAGCTGGGGATTGCTCTCGAGTCACTGCAGGGCAAAATAGACCTCATCTAGGCTTGTCTCCAGGACTTAATTCTCGTCCCTAGGGGAGACAGGGATCTTGGGGTTGCATACCAGACTCACCCGGGGAATCAGGCCTCGTCTCGAGGGGAAGCAAAGAACTCCGCTGTCCTCTTGAGTCGCGATGGGTATCTCTTGGAGCCCACTGTGTGCCCTAAAGGGAGTCAAGCCTCCTGTGCTGTTTGGATAGAGGACTCGGGATTCCTCTCCAGGCCATGCAGGAAAAGAAGGCCCTCATCTCGCGATGATGGCGGCGTCTCGTGGGTTTTCTAGACTGCTGCGCTAGTGCCGGGTTTCTGACGAGGTACGAGAGGGAGCTCAGGGAGCCTCTCGTGTGGCGCCAGGGAAGTCAGGTCCCCATGAGATGGCTAGGGGGAGCTCGTCATTGCTCTCGAGTCATGGTAGGGTAATCGGGCCTCAAGACGGGTTGAAGAAGGACTCTCAAGGTCTTTCTCGGATCACTGCATAAAACCCAGGGTTCCCTTGACTTGTGCCTGCGACCTCAGGGAGCTTCTCAGAGTGCCTCTGAGAAGTCAGGGATACTGTGCAGTTTGGAGGGGCCTCTCGAGACTCCTCTGCATTTGGTGGAATGTAAGAGGGACTCATCTCGAGTTGAAGCAGGAACCTCAGTGTTCCTCTCCATTTCTGACTCAGATCGCAAGGTCCCTGCATGTTGGTACAGGAGAGTCAGGCCTCGTCTTGTCTGAGGAAGGGAACCCCGCTGGCCTCTCGAGTTGCTCAGGGGGTCTCAGGCCCCTCGTCGAGCTGTGTGTGGAACCCGCGGGCCTTTGCGGACGATGCACGGGGGTGGCAGGGCCCCTTCGTGTTGTGACTTCCCCCACAGGGTTGCCTTCGAAGAGGGGTCCGGGCCTCGGGTCCTTCTCAAGGGCGGACCGGGGAATCGGGGGCGTTCGGCATGTGGCACCACCCACGTGGCTCCTCTCGAATTTCCTCGTGAGACCGGCCTCATCCTGAGGTGCGCCGGGAAGGCCGGGAACCCCTTCCAGACCACGTAGGGGAATCGCCTCTCCTGTCGCGATAAGGAGGGGAGAAGGGGCTCAGAGGAAGCGGTGCCGGGACCCTCGGTGTTCCCCTCGAGGGAACCCGGCGTGTCGGGGGACTTTTGGGGGTCGCAGGAAGGCTGTCAGGGACCGTCTCGCCCTTCAGGGCGGAACAGGGGACTTACCTTGAGACGCCGTCGCGGGCAAAGGCCTCATCTTGCCAAGCGCTGGGAACCACGTGGTTTTTCTCGAGTTGCGGCGGCATTCTCGAGTTACGACGGGGATCTCAGCCTTCCCCTTGGGTTGGCCCTGGGAAGCCCAATCTTCCCCTCGGGTTGCGAGGGAAAGCTGGGGGTTGCGCTCGAGTCACTGCGGGGCCGAAGAGACCTCACCTAAGCGTGTGTCCGGGACCTAATGTTCCTCTCCAGGGAAGGCAGGGACCTCGGGGTTGCATTACAGGCTCCCCCGGGGAGTCAGGCCTCGTCTCGAGGGGAAGCCAAGGACTCCGCTCTCCTCTCGAGTCGCGACGCGGGTCTCTTGGAGCCCCCTGAGCGGCCTCAAGGGAGTCCAGCCTCCTCTTCCGTTTGGAGAGAGGACCCGGGATTGCTCTGCAGGCCATGCAGGAAAAGAAGGCCCTCAGCTCGCGAGGACGGGGGCGTCTCAGGGGTTTCCTCGAGCTGCGGCGCCCGTGGGGGTTTTCTCCCGAGGCACGACGAGGATCTCAGGGAGCCTCTCGTGCGGCGGCACGGAAGTCAGTTCTCCATGCGCGTGGCGAGGGGGAGCGCGTCCGGGCTCTCGAGTCACGGGAGGGGACTAGGGCCTCGAGACGCGTTGAAGAAGGACTCTCGAGGTCTTTGTCGGGGGGCGGCGGGAAACCCTCGTTTCCCTCGCCTTCTGCCGGGGACCTTAGGGAACTTCCCAGGGTGCCTCTGAGAGGCGAGGGATCCTGTGGAGGTGGCGGGGCCCCTCGGGACTCCGCTGGGTCTGGCGCAACGGAAGAGGGCCTCACCTCGAGGGGAGGCAGGAACCTCAGGCTTCCTCTCCGTTTCGGACTCCGACCGCAGGGTCCCTGCAGAGTTGGGACAGGAGAGTCAGGCCTCGTCTTGTCTGAGGAAGGGAACCCCGCTGGCCTCTCGATTTGCTCAGGGCGTTTCAGGCCCCTCGTCGAGCTGTGTGTGGAACCCGCGGGTCTTTGCGGACGATGCACGGGGGTGGCAGCGCCCCTTCGTGTTGTGCCTTCACCCACAGGGTTGCCTTCGAAGAGGGGTCCGGGCCTCGGGTCCTTCTCAAGAGCGGACCGGGGAATCGGGGGCGTTCGGCATGTGGCACCACCCACGTGGCTCCTCTCGAATTTCCTCGTGAGACCGGCCTCATCCTGAGGTGCGCCGGGAAGGCCGGGAACCCCTTCCAGACCACGCAGAGGAATCGCATCTCCTGTCGCGATCAGGAGGGGAGAAGGGGCTCAGAGGAAGCGGTGCCGGGACCCTCGGTGTTCCCCTCGAGGGAACCCGGCGTGTCGGGGGACTTTTGGGGGTCGCAGGAAGGCTGTCAGGGACCGTCTCGCCCTTCAGGGCGGAACAGGGGACTTCCCTTGAGACGCCGTCGCGGGCAAGGGCCTCATCTTGCCAAGAGGTGGGAACCACGTGGTTTTACTCGAGTTGCGGCGGCATTCTCGAGTTGCGACGGGGATCTCAGCCTTCCCCTTGGGTTGGCCCTGGGAAGCCCAATCTTCCCCTCGGGTTGCGAGGGAAAGCTGTGGGTTGCGCTCGAGTCACTGCAGGGCCGAAGAGACCTCATCTAGGCCTGTGTCCAGGACCTAATGCTCCTCTCCAGGGAAGACAAGGATCTCGGAGTTGCATCCCATGCTCCCCCGGGGAGTCAGGCCTCGCCTCGAGGGGAAGCAAAGGACTCCGCTCTCCTCCCGAGTCGCGACGCGGATATCTTGGTGCCCCCTGAGTGGCCTCAAGGGAGACCAGCCTCCTCTTCACTTTTGAGAGAGGACTCGTGATTACTCTCCAGGCCAGGCAGGAAAAGAAGGCCCTCACCTCGCGAGGAGGGGGGCATCTCAGGGGTTTCCTCGAGCTGCGGCACCCGTGGGGGTTTTCTCCCGAGGCACGACGAGGATCTCAGAGAGCCTCTCGTGCGGTTCCAGGGAAGTCATGTCTCCATGCACGTGGCGAGAAGGAGCGCGTCATTGTTCTCGAGTCATGGGAGGGGACTAGGGCCTCAAGACGCGTTGAAGAAGGACTCTCGATGTCTTTCTCGGGTTGCAGCGGGAAACCCTCGTTTCCCCCGAATTCTGCCGGGGACCTGAGGAAACTTCCCAGGGTGCCTCTGAGAGGTGAGGGACGCTGTGGATTTGGCGGGGCCTCTCGGGACTCCACTGGGTTTGTCGCAATGGAAGAGGGCCTCATCTCGAGTGGAGGCAGGAACCTCAGGCTTCCTCTCCAATTCTGACTCTGATCGTAGTGTCCCTGCAGAGTTGGGACAGGAGAGTCAGGCTATGTCTTTTCTGAGGAATGGAACTCCGCTTGCCTCTCGAGTTGTTCATGGGGTTTCAGGCCCCTTGTCAAACTGTGTGTGGAATCTGCAGGTTTTTCCAGACGATGCATGGGGGTGTCAGTGACCCTTCGTTTTGTGTCTTCATCCACAGGGTTGCCTTCGAAGAGGTGTCCGGGCATCGTGTTCTTATGAAGAGCGGACTGGGAAATCGGGGTCGTTTAGCATTTGGCACCACCCACGTGGCTAGTCTCGAATTTCCTCATGAAACCGGCCTCATCCTGAGGTGTGCCGCGAAGGTCATGAAACCCTTCCAGACAAAGCAGAGGAATCGACCCTCCTGTGGCGATCAGGAGGGGAGAAGTGGCTCAGATGAAGTGCTGCTGGGAACCTCGGTGTTTCCCTCAAGTGAGACAGGTATGTCGGGTAACTTTTGGGGTCGCATAACGCGTTCCAAGTACCGTTTCGCTCTTCAAATTGGAACGTGGGACTTCTCTTGGGGTGCTCCAGCGGGCAAGGGCCTCATCTTGGAATGACTGGGGAACCACTTGGTTTTTCTCTAGTTGCGGTGGGATATTTGAGTTACCACAGGGAATTCATGCTTCCTCTTGTGTTGGCCCACAAAAGTCTTATCTTCCATTCGAGATTCGAGGAAGAGCTGGAGGTGCGCTCTAGTCACTGAAGGCAAAAGAGACCCCACCAAGGCTTGTGTGCAGGACCTAATGTTCATGTCAAGGGGCGACAGGAATCTCGGGGTTGCATTCCAGACTCACCCTGGAGTCAGGCCTCGTCTCGAGGGGAAGCAAAGGACTCTGCTCTCCTCTCGAGTCGGACGGGTATGTCTTGGAGCCCACTGAGTGGCTTAAAGGGAGTCAAACCTCCTCTGGTGTTTGGAGGGAGGACACGGGATTGCTCTCCAGGCAATGCAGGAAATGAAGGCCCTCATCTCCCGATGACTGGGGCGTCTCGTAGGTTTTCTCGAGCTGTGGCGCTAGTGTGGGGTTTCTCACGAAGTAAGACTGGGAGCTCAGTGAGCCTCTCATGTGGTGCCAGGGCAGTCAGGTCTCTATGCACGTGGTGAGAGGGAGCCCGTCATTGTTCTCGAGTCATGGTAGGGGAATTGGGCCTGAAGACGTGTTAAAGAAGGACTCTCGAGGTCTTTCTTGGGTTGCAGCAGGAAACCCTGGGTTCCATCGACTTGTGCCAGTGACCTCAGGAAGCTTCTCAGCGTGCCTCTGAGAAGTCAGGGTCACTGTGGAGTTGGGAGGGGCCTCTCGGAACTCCACTGGGTTTGGTGCAATGGAAGAGGGCCTCATGACAAGTTGAGGCAGGAACCACAGGGTTCCTCTCCTGGCTTCGAATGCGCCGGATCTGACTCGGATCGCAGAGTCCCTGCAGAGTTGGGACAGGAGAGTCAGGCCTCGTCTTGTGTGGAGGAATGGAACTCCGCTTGACTCTCACGTTGTTCATGGGGTGACAGGCCACTTGTCGATTTGTATGTGGAACTTGCGGGTTTTTCTGGACGATGCACCGGGGTGTCACTGCCCCTTCGTGTTGTGCCTTGTTCCACAGGATTGCCTTCGAGTTGGGTTCTGCCATCGGGTTCTTATCAAGAGCGGACCAGGGAATCGGGGTCTTTTGGCATGCCGCACCACGCTTGAGGCTATGTCTCGAATTTCGTCGTGAGACTGGCCTCATCTTGATGTGCACCAGGAAGGTCGGGAACGCCTTCCAGACAAAGCAGGGGAATCGAACCTCCTGTCGCGATCAAGAGGGGAGAAGAGTCTCAGATGAAGTGGTGCCGGGAACCTCGGTGTTCTCCTCAAGTGAGACTGGTGTGTCGGGGAACTTTTGGGGTCCCATCAAGGGTTCCAAGTAACTTTTCGCTCTTCAATACGGAACGTGGGCCTTCTCTTGAGACGCTGTAGCGGGCAAGGGCCTCATCTTTCGATGACGGGGGAACCACGTGGTTTTTCTTGAGTTGGGGCGGGATTCTCGAGTTACAACCGGGAATTCAGGCTTCCTCTTCAACTGGCCCAGGGAAGTCCAGTTTTCATTCGAATTGTGAGTTAGAACTGGGGATTGCTCTCGAGACACTGCAGGGCCAAATAGACCTCATCTAGGCTTGTGTGCAGGACCTAATGTTCCTCTGCTGGGGCGAAAGCGATCTCAGCATTGCATTCTCGACTCACCCGGGGAGTCAGGCCTCGTCTCGAGGGGAAGCCAAGGACACCGCTCTCCTGTCAAGTCGCGACGGGTATATCTTGGAGCTCACTGTGTGGCCTAAAATGAGTCAAGCCTCCTGTGGAGTTTGGAGAGAGGACTCAGGATTGCTCTCCAGGCCATACAGCAAAAGAAGGCCCTCATCTCGTGAGGACTGGGGCGTCTCGTGGGTATTCTCGAGCTGCGGCTCCAGTGTGGTGTTGCTCACGAGGTATAATGGGGAGCTCAGGGAGCCTCTCCTGTGGCGCCAGGGAAGTCAGGTTTCTATGCGCGTGGCTAGGGGGAGCGCGTCATTGCTCTCGAGTCATGGTAGGGGAATCGCACCTCAAGACGCGTTGAAGAAGGACTCTCGAGGTCTTTTACGGGTTGGGGCAGGAAACCCTTGGTTCCCTCGACTTGTGCCGGTGATCTCAGGAAGGTCTAAGGGTGCCTCTGAGAAGTCAGGGATACTGTGCAGTTGGGAGGGGTCTCTCGGGACTCCACTGGGTTCGGTGCAATGGAAGAGGGCCTCATCTCGAGTGGAGGCAGGAAACTCATGTTTCCTCTCCTGACTTCCCCTGGGCCAGATCTGACTCGGATCACAGTTTCGCTGCAGAGTGCGAACAGGAGAGTCAGGCCTCGTCTTGTGTGGTGGAATGGAACTCTGCTTGCCTCTCCAGTTGTTCACGTGGTGACAGGTCACTTCTCGAGCTGTGTGTGGTACCTGCGGGTTTCTCCAGACGATACCCAGGGGTGTCAGTGCCCCTAAGTGTTGTGCCTTCATCAAAAGGGTTATCTTCAAAGAGGTGTCCGGGCATCAGGATCTTATCAAGAGCGGACCGGGAAATCAGGGTCTTTCGGCATGTGTCACCATCCACGTGGCTATGTCTCGAATATCCTCGTGAGACCGGCCTCATCCTGAGATGCACCGGGAAAGGTGGGAACCCCTTCAAGACAAAACAGGGGAATCGACCCTCCTGTCGCGATCAGGAGGGGAGAAGGGGCTTAAATGAAGTGGTGCCGGGAACCTCAGTGTTCTCCTCGAGTCAGACTGGTGTGTCGAGGAACATTTGAGGGCGCATCAAGGGTGCCAATACCGTTTCGCACTTCAAGACGGAACGTGGGACTTCTCTTGAGACGCTGTAGGGGGCAAGGGCCTCATCTTGGGATGACGGGGGAACCACGTGGCGTTTCTCGAGTTGTGGCGGGATTCTCGAGTTTCGACGGGGAATACAGTCTTCCTCATGTGTTGGGCCAGGGAAGTCCTATCTTCCATTCGAGTTTCAAGGGAGAGCTGGGGATTGCTCTCGAGTCACTGCAGGGCAAAATAGACCTCATCTAGGCTTGTCTCCAGGACTTAATTCTCGTCCCTAGGGGAGACAGGGATCTTGGGGTTGCATACCAGACTCACCCGGGGAATCAGGCCTCGTCTCGAGGGGAAGCAAAGAACTCCGCTGTCCTCTTGAGTCGCGATGGGTATCTCTTGGAGCCCACTGTGTGCCCTAAAGGGAGTCAAGCCTCCTGTGCTGTTTGGATAGAGGACTCGGGATTCCTCTCCAGGCCATGCAGGAAAAGAAGGCCCTCATCTCGCGATGATGGCGGCGTCTCGTGGGTTTTCTAGACTGCTGCGCTAGTGCCGGGTTTCTGACGAGGTACGAGAGGGAGCTCAGGGAGCCTCTCGTGTGGCGCCAGGGAAGTCAGGTCCCCATGAGATGGCTAGGGGGAGCTCGTCATTGCTCTCGAGTCATGGTAGGGTAATCGGGCCTCAAGACGGGTTGAAGAAGGACTCTCAAGGTCTTTCTCGGATCACTGCATAAAACCCAGGGTTCCCTTGACTTGTGCCTGCGACCTCAGGGAGCTTCTCAGAGTGCCTCTGAGAAGTCAGGGATACTGTGCAGTTTGGAGGGGCCTCTCGAGACTCCTCTGCATTTGGTGGAATGTAAGAGGGACTCATCTCGAGTTGAAGCAGGAACCTCAGTGTTCCTCTCCATTTCTGACTCAGATCGCAAGGTCCCTGCATGTTGGTACAGGAGAGTCAGGCCTCGTCTTTTCTGGAGGATGGGACTCCTCTTGCCTCTCGAGTTGTTCTCGAGGTGACAGGCCACTTGCCGAGCTGTGTGTGTAACCTGCCCGTTTTTCCGGATGATGCACAGGTGTGTTAGTGCCCCTTCGTGTTGTACCTTCATACTTAAGGCTGCCTTCCAAGAGGTGTCCGAGCATCGCATTCTTCTCAAGAGCGGACCGGGAAATTGGAGTCTTTCAGCAAGTGGCACCGCCCACAAAGCTACATATCGAATTTCCCCATTAAACCGGCCTCATCCTGAGTTGTGCAGGGAAGGTCGGGCCCCCTTGCAGACAAAGCAGGGGAATCGACCCACGGGTCACGATCAGGAGGGGAGAAGGGGCTTAAATGAAGTGGTGCCGGGAACCTCGGTGTTCCCCTTGAGTGAGACCGGCGTGTTGGGGGACTTTTGGGGTCGCATCAAGGGTGCCAAGTACCGTTTCGCATTTCAAGACGGAACCTGGGACATCTTTTGAAACGCTGTAGCGGGCAAGGGCCTCATCTTGCGATGACGGGAGAACCACGTGGTTTTGCTCGAGTTGCGGCGGGATTCTCGAGTTATGACCGGGAATTTAGGCTTCCTCTTGTTGGCCTTGAAATCCTATCTTCCATTCGGGTTGCGAGGGGGAGCTGAGGATTGCGCTAGAGACACTGCAGGGCAAAAGAGACCTAATCTAGGCCTGTGTCCAGGATCTAACGTTGCTCTCCAGGGGCGACAGGGATCTCGGGTTTGCATTCCAGACTCATCCGGGGAGTCAGTTCTCACCTCGAGGGTAAGCAAAGAATTCCGCTCTCGTCTCGAGTCGCGATGGGTATCTCTTGGAGCCCACTGTGTGTACTAAAGGGAGTCAAGCCTCCTGTGGAGTTTGGAGAGAGGACTCGGGATTGGACTCCAGGCCATGCAGGAAAAGAAGGCCCTCATCTCGAGATGACGGTGGCGTCTCGTGGGTTTTCTCAAGCTGCGGCGCCAGTGTGGGGTGTCTCATGAAGTACCACGGGGATCTCAGGGAGCCTCTTATATGGCGCCAGGAAAATCCAGTATTCCATTCGAGTTGCAAGTTAGAACTGGGGATTGCTCTCCAGTCACTGCAGGGCAAAATAGACCTCATCTACGCTTGTGTCCAGGACCTAGTGTTCCACTACTGGGCCAACAGGGATCTCAGGGTTGCATTCTCGACTCACCCGGAGAGTCAGGCCTCGTCTTGAGGGGAAAAAAAGGACTCCGCTCTCCTGTCGAGGCGCGACGGGTATCTCTTGGAGCCCACTGCGTGGCGTAAAGGGAGTGAAGCCTCCTATGGAGTTTGGAGATGACTCGGGATTGTTTTCCTGGCCATGCAGGAAAAAAGGCCCTCATCTCGCGATGATGGGGGCATCTCGTGGGTTTTCTCCAGCTGCGGCGCCAGTATCAGATTTCTCACGAGGTACAACGGGGAGCTCAGAGAGCCTCTCGTGTGGTGCTAGGGACGTCAGGTCTCCGTGCGTGTGGTGAAGGGGAGTGCGTGATTGCTCTCGAGTCATAGTAGGCGAATCGGGCCTCAAGACACATTGAAGAAGGACTCTTGAGGTCTTTCTCGGGTTGCGGCAGGGAACCCTGGGTTCCCTTGATTTGTGTCGGTGACCTCAGGCAACTTCTAAGGGTGCCTCTGAGAAGTCAGGGACACTGTGGATTTGGGAGGGGCCTTTCGTTACTCAACTGGGTTTGGTGCAATCGAAGAGGGCCTCATCTCGAATGGAGGCAGGAACCTCAGGGGTCCTCTCCATATCTGACTCGGGTCGCAGGGTACCTGCAGAGTATGGACAAGAGAGTCACGCCTCGTCTTCTGTTGAGGAATGGATTTCCCCTTGCCTTTCGAGTTGTTCATGGAGTGACAGGCCACTTGTTGAGCTGAGTGTGGAACCTGCGGGTTTTTCCGGATGATGCACGGGGGTGTCAGTGCCCCTTCGTGTTGTGCCTTCATCCACAGGGTTGCCTTCAAAGAGGTGTCCGGGCATCGGGTTCTTTTCAAGAGCGTACCGGAAAATTGGGGTCTTTCAGCATGTGGTACCACCCACGAGGCTACGTCTCGAATTTCCTCGGGAGACCAGCCTCATCCTGAGGTGCGCCGGGAAGCTCGGGAACCCCTTGCAGACAAAGCAGGGGAATCGACCCACCGGTCGCGATCAGAAGGGGAGAAGGGGCTCAGATGAAGTGGTGCCGGGAACCTCGGTGGTCCCCTCGAGTGAGACCGGTATGTCACGGCACTTTTGAGGTCGCATCAAGGGTGCCAAATACAGTTTCGCACTTCAAGATGGAACGTGGGAATTCTCTGGAGATGCTGTAGCGGGCAAGGGCCTCATATTGCGATGACGAGGGAAACACGTGGTTTTTCTCGAGTTGAGGCGGGATTCTCGAGTTACAACGGGGAATTCAGGCTTCCTCTTGTGTTGGCCCAGGAAGTCCAATCTTCCATTCAACTTGTCAGAGAGAGCTGGGGGTTGCTCTCGAGTCACTTCAGGGCAAAGAGTCCTCATCTAGGCTTGGGTCCAGGACGTAATGTTCCTCTCCAGGGGCGACAGGGATATCGGGGTCGCATTCCAGTCTCACCCGGTAGTCACACCTCGTCTCGAGTGGAAGGAAGCGAAGGACTCCACTATCCTCTCGAGTCGGGACGCGTAACTCTTGGAGCCCAATGAGTGGCCTAAAGGGAGTCAAGCGTCCTGTGTAGCTTGGACAGAAGGTTCACGCTTGATCTGCATACCATGCAGTTAAAGATGGCCCTCCTCTCGTGATGACGGGGGCGTCTCATGGGTTTTCTCGAGCTGCGGCGCCAGTGTGGGGTTTCTCACGAGATATGATGGGGAGTTCAGGGAGCCTCTCGTGCGGCGCCAGAGAAGCCTGACTCCATGCGTGTGGCCTGGCAGATCGCGTCATTGCTCTCGAGTCATGGGAGGGACTAGGGCCTCAAGAGGCATTTAAGAAGGACTCTCAAGGTCTTTCTTGGGTTGGGGCGGGAAACACTCGTTTCCATCGACCTCTACAGGGGACCTTAGGGAACTTCCCAGGTGCCTCTGAGAGGTGAGGGATACTGAGGAGTTAGAGGGGCCTCTCGGGACTCCACTAGGTTTGACGAAATGAAAGAGGGCCTCATCTCGATTGGAGGCAGGAACCTCAGGCTTCTTCTCCATTTCTGACTCCGACCGCAGGGTCCCTGCAGAGTTGGGACAGGAGAGTCAGGCCTCGTCTTGTCTGAGTAACGGAACTCTGCTTGCCTCTTGAGTCGTTCAGGGGGTCTCAGGGCCCTTGACAAGCTGTGTGTGGAACCTGCGGGTGTTTCCAGAAGATGCATGGGGGTGTCAGTGCCCCTTCGTTTGGTGCCTTCCCCCACAGGGTTTCCTTCAAAGAGGTGTCCGGGCATCGGGTTCATTTCAAGAGCGGACCGGGAAATCGGGGTCATTCGGCATGTGGCACCACCCACGTGGCTCATCTCGAATTTCCTCGTGAGACCAGCATCATCCTGAGGTGCGCCGGGAAGGCCGGGAACACCTTCCACACAAAGTAGGGGAATCGATTCTCCTGTCGCGATCAGGAGGGGAGATGGGGCTCAGATGAAGTGGTGCCGGGACCCTCGGTCTTCCACTCGAGGGAACCCGGCGTTTCAGGGAACTTTAGGGGTCGCATCAAGGGAGCCAAGTACCGTTTCCCACTTCAGGATGGAACATGGGACTTCCCTGGAGACGCTGTAGCGGGCAAGGGCCTCATCCTGTGAAGACGTTGGAACCACGTCGTTTTTCTCGAGTTGCATTGGGATTCTCAAAAACGACAGGAATTTCAGGCTTCCTCTTGGGTTGGCCCTGGGAAGCCCAATCTTCAATACGAGTTGCGATGGAAAGCTGGGGGTTCTGCTCGAGTCACTACAGGGCCAAAGAGACCTCATAGAGGCGTGTGTCCAGGACCTAATATTCCTCTCAAGGGAAGACAGGGATCACGGGTTTCCATTCCAGACTCCCCCGGGGGGTCAGGACTCGCCTGGAGGGGAAGCAAAGACTCCGCTTTCCTCTCAAGTCGCGACACAGATCTCTTGGAGCCCACTGAGTGGACTCAAGGGTGTCGAGCCTCCTCTTCAGTTTGGAGAGAGGACTCGGGATTGATCTCCAGGCCAGGCAAGAAAGAAGGCCCTCATCTCGCGATGACGGGGGCGTCTCATGTGTTTCCTCAGGCTGCTGCGCCCATGGGGGTTTTCTCACGAGGCACGATGAGGACCTCAGGGAGCCTCTCGTGCGGCGCCAGGCAAGTCAGGTCTCCATGCGCATGGCGAGGGGGAGCTGGTCATCACTCTCGAGTCATGGGAAACGGCTAGGTCCTCAAGAGGCGTTGAAGAAGGACTCTCGAGTTCTTTCTCGGGTTGCGGCGGGAAACCCTCGTTTCCCTCGCCTTCTGCCGGGGACCTTAGGGAACTTCCCAGGGTGCCTTTGAGAGGCGAGGGATCCTGTGGAGGTGGCGGGGCCCCTCGGGACTCCGCTGGGTCTGGCGCAACGGAAGAGGGCCTCACCTCGAGGGGAGGCAGGAACCTCAGGCTTCCTCTCCGTTTCGGACTCCGACCGCAGGGTCCCTGCAGAGTTGGGACAGGAGAGTCAGGCCTCGTCTTGTCTGAGGAAGGGAACCCCGCTGGCCTCTCGAGTTGCTCAGGGGGTCTCAGGCCCCTCGTCGAGCTGTGTGTGGAACCCGCGGGTCTTTGCGGACGATGCACGGGGGTGGCAGTGCCCCTTCGTGTTGTGCCTTCACCCACAGGGTTGCCTTCGAAGAGGGGTCCGGGCCTTGGGTCCTTCTCAAGAGCGGACCGGGGAATCGGGGGCGTTCGGCATGTGGCCCCACCCACGTGGCTCGTCTCGAATTTCCTCGTGAGACCGGCCTCATCCTGAGGTGGGCCGGGAAGGCCGGGAACCCCTTCCAGACCACGCAGGGGAATCGCCTCTCCTGTCGCGATCAGGAGGGGAGAAGGGGCTCAGAGGAAGCGGTGCCGGGACCCTCGGTGTTCCCCTCGGGGGACCCCTGCGTGTCGGGGGACTCTTGGGGGTCGCAGGAAGGCTGTCAGGGACCGTTTCGCCCTTCAGTGCGGAACAGGGGACTTCCCTTGAGACGCCGTCGCGGGCAAGGGCCTCATCTTGCCAAGAGGTGGGAACCACGTGGTTTTTCTCGAGTTGCGGCGGCATTCTCGAGTTACGACGGGGATCTCAGCCTTCCCCTTGGGTTGGCCCTGGGAAGCCCAATCTTCCCCTCGGGTTGTGAGGGAAAGCTGGGGGTTGAGCTCGAGTCACTGCAGGGCCGAAGAGACCTCACCTAGGCGAGTGTCCGGGACCTAATATTCCTCTCCAGGGAAGGCAGGGATCTCGGGGTTGCATTCCAGGCTCCCCCGGGGAGTCAGGCCTCGTCTCGAGGGGAAGCCAAGGACTCCGCTCTCCTCTCGAGTCGCGACGCGGGTCTCTTGGAGCCCCCTGAGCGGCCTCAAGGGAGTCCAGCCTCCTCTTCCGTTTGGAGAGAGGACCCGGGATTGCTCTCCAGGCCATGCAGGAAAAGAAGGCCCTCAGCTCGCAGGGACGGGGGCGTCTCTGGGATTTCCTGGAGCTGCGGCGCACGTGGGGGTTTTCTCCCGAGGCACGACGAGGATCTCAAGGAGCCTCTCGTGCGGCGCCAGGGAAGTCAGGTCTCCATGTGCATGGCGAGGGGTAGCGCGTCCTGGCTCTCGAGTCACGGGAGGGGACTAGGGCCTCGAGACGCGTTGAAGAAGGACTCTCGAGGGCTTTCTCGGGGGGTGGCGGGAAACCCTCGTTTCCCTCGCCTTCTGCCGGGGACCTTAGGGAACTTCCCAGGGTGCCTCTGAGAGGAGTGGGATCCTGTGGAGGTGGCGGGGCCCCTCGGGACTCCGCTGGGTCTGGCGCAACGGAAGAGGGCCTCACCTCGAGGGGAGGCAGGAACCTCGGGCTTCCTCTCCGTTTCGGACTCCGACCGCAGGGTCCCTGCAGAGTTGGGACAGGAGAGTCAGGCCTCGTCTTGTCTGAGGAAGGGAACCCCGCTGGCCTCTCGAGTTGCTCAGGGGGTCTCAGGCCCCTCGTCGAGCTGTGTGTGGAACCCGCGGGTCTTTGCGGACGATGCACGGGGGTGGCAGTGCCCCTTCGTGTTGTGCCTTCACCCACAGGGTTGCCTTCGAAGAGGGGTCCGGGCCTCGGGTCCTTCTCAAGAGCGGACCCGGGAATCGGGGGCATTCTGCATGTGGCCCCACCCACGTGGCTCGTCTCGAATTTCCTCGTGAGGCCAGCCTCATCCTGAGGTGCGCCTGGAAGGCCGGGAACCCCTTCCAGACCACGCAGGGGAATCGCCTCTCCTGTCGCAATCCGGAGGGGAGAAGGGGCTCAGAGGAAGCGGTGCCGGGACCCTCGGTGTTCCCCTCGAGGGAACCCGGCGTGTCGGTGAACTTTGGGGTCGCAGGAAGGCTGTCAGCTACCGTTTCGCCCTTCAGGGCGGAAGAGGGGACTTCCCTTGAGACGCCGTCGCGGGCAAGGGCCTCATCTTGCCAAGAGGTGGGAACCCCGTGGTTTTTCTCGAGTTGCGGCGGGAATCTCGAGTTACGACGGGGATCTCAGGCTTCTTCTTGGGTTGGCCCTGGGAAGGCCAATCTTCGCCTCGAGTTGTGAGGGAAAGCTGGGGGTTGCGCTCGAGTCACTGCAGGGCCCAAGAAACCTCACCTAGGCGTGTGTCCGGGACCTAATATTCCTCTCCAGGGAAGGCAGGGATCTCGGGGTGGCATTCCAGGCTCACCCGGGGAGTCAGGCCTCGTCTCGAGGGGAAGCCAAGGACTCCGCTCTCCTCTTGAGTCGCGACAAGGATCTGTTGGAGCCCCCTGAGCGGCCTCAACGGAGTCCAGCCTGCTCTTCAGTTTGGAGAGAGGACTCGTGATTGGCCTCCAGGCCATGCAGGAATATAAGGCCCTCATCTCGCGATGACCGGGGTGTCTCATGTGTTTCCTCGAGCTGCCACGGCGCTGTGGGTTTCCTCACGAGGTACGATGAGGATCTCAGGGAGCCTCTCGTGCAGTGCCAGGTTAGTCAGGTCTCCATGCGCGTGAAGAGGGGGCGCGTGTCATGGCTCTCGAGTCATGGTAGGGGAATCGCGACTCAACACATTTTGAAGCACTCTCGAGGTCTTTCTCGAGTCATGGCAGAAAACCCAGGGTTCCCTCGACTTGTGCCTGTGACCTCAGGGAGCTTCTTTTTGTGCCTCTGAGAACTCAGGGATACTGTGGAGTTGGTAGGGGCCTCTCGGGACTCCACTGGGTGTGGTGCAATGGAAGAGGGCCTCATCTCGAGTGGATGCAGGAACCTCAGGCTTCCTCTCCGTTTCTGACTCGGATCCCATGGTCCCTGCAGAGTAGGGACAAGAGAGTCACACCTAGTCTTCTGTTGAGGAATGGACCTTCGTTTGCCTTTCGAGTTGTTTACAGGGTGACAGGCCACTTGTCGAAATGTCTGTGGGACCTGCGGGTTTTTCTGGACGATGCACGCGGGTGTCAGTGCCCCTTCGTGTTGTGCCTTCATCCACAGGTTTTCCTTCAAAGAGGTGTGCTGGCATCGGGTTCTTTTCAAGAGTGGACCGTGAAATTGGGGTCTTTCGGCATGTGGCACCACCCACGAGGCTACGTCTCGAACTTCCTCATGAGACCGGCCTCATCCTGAGGTGCGCCCGGAAGGTCGGGAACCCCTTGGAGACAGAGAAGGGGAGTCGACCCTCCTGTCGCAATCAGGAGAGGAGAAGGGGTCAGATGAAGTGGTGCCGGGAACCTCGGTGTTCCCCTTGAGTGAGTCTGGTATGTCGCGGAACTTTTGGGGTCGCATCAAGGGTGCCAAGTACCGTTTCGCACTTCAGGATGGAACGTGGGACTTCTCTTGAGATGCTGTAGCGGACAAAGGGCCTTATCTTGCGATGACGAGGGAAGCACGTGGATTTTCTCGAGTTTCGGTGGGATTCTCGAGTTACGACGGGGAATTCAGGCTTCCTCTTGTGTTGGCCCAGGAAGTCTAATCTTCCATTCGAGTTGCCAGGGAGAGCTGTGGATTGGGCTCCATTCACTGAAGGGCAAACTAGACCTCATCTAGGCTTGTATCCAGGACTTAATGTTCCTCTCCATAGGCGACAGGGATTTGGGGTTGCATTCCATACTCACCCAGGGAGTCAGGCCTCATCTCGAGGGGAAGCAAAGGACTCCACTCTCTTCTCGAGCCGCGACAGGTATCTCTTGGAGCCCACTGAGTGGTCTTTGCTCTGTAGGAGAGCTCTAGTGTACATAAGCCTGTACATAAGTGAACACAGACATTCTGTGTGCATGTTGCTGCGTACCCAAAATAGGGCCACAAGGAGCCTCATGCTCTCCATGCAGCGCGGAAGCTGTGCAGCCACGCAGCAGCTGAAGAATCCAACAAATTGCTCTTTTCTTACCTCTGACAGAGCTCGCATTGCCGTAGCCCTTGGCAGTTTGGAAACACTGGACCCTAACCCCTCTCAAAGTAGGCCTGGGTTCTAGTTCGAATAGAAAGTCAATAGCGGAGCTGAGGACAGGAACGCGGCAGTCATTTATCACACGCTCCTGCAGCCTGCTACTACAGGGACACTAACGCTAGAAGCTAGGAATGTCTTTGCAAGGTGCGCAAAGGACAAGGGAGAACCTCGACCCTGACTCTAGTATTTCAGCCCCCTGAGCAGATCTGAGGTTCTCCCGCTGTAGAAGCTAACCCATTCCTTTCAAATACAGGCTTCCTAACACAGGGCCAGTTGGCTGCTTGCTCTTCCACGAAGCAGGCTTCCTTAACTTGCAAACTGCGAATTCCGCTTAACAGCCTGGAGGAAAAATCGCTTCTTGGAAGATTTTTTTCAGAGGCTGTATCCCCGGAGCTGGGGCCAAGCTAGGGGACCCATACTGGCAAGGGAAGGCAAAACCACATCCAATGTCTTTGCTCTGGAGGACAGCTTTGGTGAGCCTAAGTCTTTCAGGAATATTTCTGGCTCCAACAGAGTCAAATTCTGTGTGTGAAGCTGCACAGCCAAAATAGGGGAACAGAGAGCCTGATTCTCTCTGTGTAGCTTTGAAGCTGTCATTCAAACAACAGCTTGAGAATCCATACAATGCTCTCCCTTACTGCTAAGAGAATTCTCATTGCTGTCGTCCTTGACAGTTTGTAGAAATCCGCACCCTAACCCTTCTCCAAGTAGGCCTGGGTCCTAGCTCGGAACAACAGGCAACGGCGGAGCTGAGGCCAGTAAGGCACAAGTGAGGTCTCACACACTCTTGCAGCCTGATCGTCCAGGAGCAGTAAGGCCTCTTTTTCCCTGCAGGAGGCTCGCTTGCCTTGCCTCATGTGAACTGCATTTCCCAGCCTGGGCGCAAAGCTGTTCCTGGAGATTTTTTCTCAGGGGCTGTTTCCCTGGAGCTGGGTCGGACCTCGGGGGCCCAACTCACAGGGGAAGACAAAACCACATGGACAGGTCTATGCTCTGTAGGAGAGCTCTAGTGAACCTCATCTCTCAGGAACATTCTTGGCTTCTACAGAGACACCTCTGTGCATGAAGCTACACACCCAACATAGTGGCAAAGGGAGTCTGATTCTCTCCGTGGGTGCTGATGCTTTGTGGCAAAGCACCTGCTAAGAATCCATCCGCATAGGCTTCCCTCACCTTGACAGAGGTCTCATTGCTGTAGTCCTTGGCAGTTTGGAAAGAAGCTGACCCTTACCCTTCACCAAGTAGGCCCTTGTCCTTGTTTGAATGGAAAGGCAGTAGCTGAGCTGAGGCCAGTAAGGCGCCAGTCAAGTCTGACATATTCCCGATGCCTGCTCCTTCATGGAAAATAACGTTAGAATCTGGGAATGTCTTTGCAAGGCTGGCAAAGGGCAGTCAGGAACCTCGACCCTGCCTCTGGAATTTCTATCTTCTCAGCACATCTGGCGGTCTCGGTCAGGAGAAACTAACCCATTCCTTGCAAATATAGGCTTCCAAACACAGGCCGGTTGGCTGTCTCTTCTTGCCGAAGGAAGCTTGCTTATCCCACCTCCTGCGAACTCCGCTTCCCAGCCTGGGGGATAAGAGGTTCTTGGAGATCTTTTCTCAGAGGCTGTTTCCACGGAGCAGGGGCCGATCCCGGAGACCCACACGCACAGGGGAAGGGAAAACCGCATGGATAAGTCTTTGCTCTCTAGGAGTGCTCTAGTGAACCTCACTCTATGGGGAATGTTCTTGGCTCCAACGGGGACATCTCTGTGTGGGAAGCTGCATAGCCAACATAGAGACACAGAGACCTGATTCTCTCTGTGCAGCTTTGACGCTGTCGTTCAAACAACAAATTGAGAATTCACACAATGCTCTCCCTTACCACTGAGAGAGTTATCATTGCTGTAGCCCTTCGCAGTTTCTGGAAATCGGCACACAAACACTTCTCCAAGTAGGCCTGGGTTCAAGTTCAGATGAACATGCAATAGCGGAGCTGAGGCCAGTAAGGCACCAGTCAGGTGTCACACACTCTGGCAGCCTGCTCCTCCAGGGACAGTAAGGCCTCTATTTCCCTTCAGGAGGCTCGCTTGCCTTACTTCCTGTGAACAGCGTTTCCCAGCCTGGGCGGAAAGCAGTTCCTGGAGATCTTTTCTCAGGGGCTGTTTCCCCGGAGTTGGGGCGGACCTCGGGGACCCAACTCACAGGGGAAGGCAAAACCAAATGGACAGGTCTATGCTCTGTAGGAGATCTCTAGTGAACTGCCGGGGTCCAGCCCCAGCTGATCCAGGGTATTCGAAGCAGAGACGGCGTAGGCGAGGGTCAGGGAACAACTGCTTAATTAAACGTTAATTAAGGATATAAAGAGTAATAAAATGAGGATAGCTCAGTAGGAAAATTCAGTGGAGAAAAGAGGCTGAGTAGCTTGGTTTACGCGGGGGACCAATAAAACTTCAAGACAAGAAGCTTGCACCACTTACGTAGGCCACAGGCGTCCTTCCGTTCTCCCGAAGGAGAGGAGACACTGAGGCCTCCCCGGTCGGATCTTAGAAGCCCAGGCAAAATTAGTAAGCTTGGTGGGTTCCGCGCTCCAGATGGAGACTCAACCAGAGTGAGAGAGAGAGAGAGAGACATGGGGAGACCAGTATTTCGAGAAACTGATCCCAATTCTTTATTTTCCATGGTCTACTTTTATACACTGAGATGTTATGCCAAAGTCACGTGGGGTCAGCAGTCCTGACTTTTATCAAAGTCAGGTGCTTCATACAAAAGTATACAGAGGTCTTAGGGGTGTTACATCATCTTCTGGCCGGGGGGCCTGCTGACAATTTACGACCCTCTCCTTGTGACAGCGGTCAGTCAACCAGGACACTTATTTCTGCAGGGGTGATTATTCTTAAAACAGACGCCACCCAAATAAAGTTACATTCCTATAGGGTGAGGGTGTAGTGGGTTTTAGTTAAGGCAAGAATTTACTTAGCCTAAGGTCTAACGTGATTTCTATCAAAGGTTAATACTTATTTCTTCTATATATTCATTAATGTGTATAAGGGCAGGGGATGTGGAGACTTAGCAGTAAACATCAGCTCAACAAATGAAAAACCCTTCACCAATATGATTTCTAATCAGCCCATTATACTTATACTAATAATTTTCTAACTTTTCTAAGGAACCTGTTTTTAGAAGGTTTAAAGCATCTCGTGCCTCTCATGGTTGGGAGGCTGTGAGCAATCACATGTGGCCGGACAAGCCTGTCAGGCAGGCTAGAGAACCTTCAGAGGAGTTTGTAGGTTAAAACACTCTTGTCACACCCAGGGGTTTTTATCAACTGGAGCTCTAGGTTAACTCCTTCTCCGAAAGAGGTGGTGGGGGACAGCCCCCCGTAAAGTCAGAGGTGTAGGTGAGAGCACAAAGTAGTAAGGTAGGCAGGCTCTGGTTATGGGGGTAGATGCTCGAGGATTTCCAGGGGGACTCCTGAGGCTCGATCCCGCCTTTGCGTATGTCGAGCCTCCTTCCTCATGACCTTTGCCATGGGCGGAGTGCCTGACTCTGGCCCCCAACAGTGAACCTCCTCTCTCAGGAACATTCTTGGCTCCTATCGAGACACCTCTGTGCGTGTAGCTACACACGCAACGTAGGGGCAAAGGGAGCCAGATTCTTTCCGTGGGGTGCTGATGCTTTGTGGCAAAGCACCTGCTTGAGAATCCATCAGCTTACGCTTCCCTCGCCTTGACAGAGGTCTCATTGCTGTAGCCCTTGGCAGTTTGGAAAGAAGAGGACCCTTACCTTTCATAAAGTGGGCCCTTGTCCTAGTTTGAAAGGAAAGGCAAGAGCTGAGCTGAGGCCAATAAGGCGCCAGTCAAGTCTGACATATTCCCGAAGCCTGCTCCTTCATGGAAAATAACGCTGGAATCTAGGAATGTCTCTGCAAGGCTGGCAAAGGGCAGTCAGGAGCCTGCACCCTGCCTCTGGAATTACCGATTTCTAAGCAGATCTGGAGGTCTCCTTTAGGAGAATCTAACTCATTCCTTCCATATTGAGACTTCCAAAAACAGGCCGGTCGGCTGCCTCTTCGTGCCCGAAGGAGGCTTGCTTTTCCTGCCTCCTATGAACCCAGCTTCCCAGGCTCTGGGAAAAGCGGATATTGAAGATCTTTTCTCAGGGGTTTTTTCCATGGAGCTGGGGCCGAGACCAGAGACCCAATTGCACAGGGGAAGGAAAACCACATGGACAAGTCTTTGTTCTCCAGGAGACCTCTAAGTGAAACTTACTCTGTCAGGAATGTTCTTGACTCCTATGGAGACACCCCTGTGTGTGAAGCTGCGTACCCAACAAGGGGGCACAGAGAGACTGATTCTCTCTTTGCAGCTTTGAAGCTGTCATTCAAACAACAGCTTGAGAATCCATACAATGCTCTCCCTTACCTCTGAGAGAGTTCTCATTGCTGTAGCCCTTGGCAGTTTTTAGAAATCCGCACCCAAACCCTTCTCCAAGTAGGCCTGGGTCCTGGTTTGGATGGCCATGCAATGGCGGAGCTGAGGTCAGTAAGGCACCAGTCAGGTGTCACACATTCTGGTAGCCTGCTCCTCCAGGGACAGTAAGGCCTCTTTTTCCCTGCAGGAGTCTCGCTTGCCTTGCCTCCTGTGAACTGCGTTTCCCAGCCTGGGCGAAAAGCGGTTCCTGGAGATCTTTTCTAAGGAGTTGTTTCCCCGGAGCTGGGGTGGACCTCGGGGACCAAACTCACAGGGGAAGGCAAAACTACACGGACAAGTCTATGCTCTGTAGGAGACCTTAGTGAATCTCAAGTCTTAGGAACATTCTTGGCTCGTACAGAGACACCTCTGTGTGTAAAGCTACACACCGAACATAGGGGCACACGGAGCCTGATTCTCTCCGTGGGGTGCTGATGCTTTGTGGCAAAGCACCTGTTTGAGAATCCATCCGCTTACGCTTCCCTCGCCTTGACAGAGGTCTCATTGCTGTGTCCCTTGGCAGTTTGGAAAGAAGCAGACCCTTACCCTTTACCAAGTAGGCCCTGATCCTAGTTTGAAAGGAAAGGCAATAGCTGAGCTGAGGCCAGTAAGGCACCCGTCAACTCTGACATATTCCCGATGCCTGCTCCTTCATGGAAAATAGCGCTAGAATCTAGGAATGTCTTTGCAAGGCTGGCAAAGGGCAGTCAGGAACCTCGACCCTGCCTCTGGAATATCTATCTTCTGAGCAGATCTGGAGGTCTCCTTCTGGAGAAGCTAACCCATTCCTTGCAAATAGAGGCTTCCAAACACAGGCTAGTTGGCTGCCTCTTCTTGCCCGAAGGAGGCTTGCTTTTCCTGCCTCCTATGATCCCTGGTTCCCAGCATGGGGGAAAAGCAGATCTTGGAGATCTTTGCTCAGGGGTTGTTTCCACGGAGCTGAGGTTATGCCCGGAGACCCACACATACAGAGGAAAGCAAAACTACATGAACAAGTCTTTGCTCTCTAAGAGAGCTCTAGTGAACCTCAGTCTTTGACGAACGTTCTTGGTTCCTACAGGGACAACTTATGGGGTCAGAGAGCCTGATTCCCTCTGTGAAGGTTTAACGCTGTCGTTCAGAAAACAGCTTGAGAATCCATACAATTCTCTCCCTTATCTCTGAGAGAGTTCTCATTGCTGTACCCTTGGCAGTTTTTTAGAAATCCGCACCCAAACCCTTCTCCTAGTAGGCCTGGGTCCTAGTTCAGAGGAACATGCAATGGCGGAGCTGAGGCCAGTAAGGCACCAGTCAGGTCTCACACACTCTTGCAGCCTGCTCCTCCAGGGGCAGTAAGGCCTCTTTTTCTCTGCAGGAGGCTCGCTTGCCTTGCCTTCTGTGAACTGCGTTTCCCAGTCTGGACGAAAAGCAGTTCCTGGAGGTGTTTTCTCAGGGGTTTCTTCCTCGGAGCTGGGGCGAACATCGGGAACCCAACTCACAGGGGAAGGCAAAACCATATGGACAGGTCTATGCTCTGTAGCAGAGCTCTAGTGAACCTCATCTCCCAGGAACATTCTGGGCTCCTATAGAAACACCTCTGTGTTTGAAGCTACACACCCAACATAGGGGCAAATGCAGCCTGATTCTCTCCGTGGGGTACAGATGCTTTGTGGCAAAGCACCTGTTTGAGAATCCATCCGCTTCCACTTCCCTCTCTTTGACAGAGGTCTCTTTGCTGTAGCCTTTGGCAGTTTGGAAAGAAGCAGACCCTTACCCTTCACCAAGTAGGCCCTTGTCCTAGTTTGAACGGAAAGGCGATAGCTGAGCTGAGGCCAGTAAGGCGCCAGTCAAGTCTGACATATTCCTGAAGCCTGCTCCTTCATGGAAAATAACGCTAGAATCTAGAAATGTCTTTGCAAGGCTGGTAAAGGACAGTCAGGAACCTCGACCCTGCCTCTGGAATTTCCATCTTCTGAGCAGATCTGGAGGTCTTCTTTTGGAGAAGCTAACCATTCCTTCCAAATAGAGGCTTCCAAACACAGGCTAGTTGGCTGCATCTACTTGCCCGAAGGAGGCTTGCTTGTTCCGCTTCCTGTGAACTCCGCTTCCCGCCTGGGGGAAAAGTGGTTCTTGGAGATCTTTTTTCAGGGGCTATTTCAACGGAGTTGGAGCCGAGCCCGGAGACCCACACGCACAGAGGAAGGCAAAACCACATGGACAAGTCTTTGCTCTGTAGGAGAACTCTAGTTAACCTCAGTATGTGAGGAAAGTCTTGGATTCCATGGGGATACCTCTGTGTGTGGAGCTGCGTACCCAACAAGGGGGCACACAGGGCCTGATTCTCTCTTTGCAGCTTTGAAGCTGTTGTGCAAACAACAGCTTGAGAATCCATACAATGCTCTCCCTTACCTCTGAGAGACTTCTCATTGCTGTAACCCTTGGCAGTTTTTACAAATCCGCACCCAAACCCTTCTCCAAGTAGGCCTGGGTCCTGGTTTGGATGGCCATGCAGTGGCGGAGCTGAGGTCAGTAAGGCACCAGTCAGGTGTCACACACTCTGGCAGCGTGCTCCTCCAGGGACAGTAAGGCCTATTTTTCCCTGTGGGAGGCTCGCTTGCCTGGCCTCCTGTGAACTGCGTTTCCCAGCCTGGGCAAACAGCGGTTCCTGGAGATCTTTTCTCAGGGGCTCTATCCCCAGAGCTGGGGTGGACCTCGGGGACCCATCTCACAGGGGAAGGAAAAACCACATGGACAGGTCTATGCTCTGTAGGAGACGTTAGTGTGTCTCATCTCTTAGGAACATTCTTGGCTCGTACAGAGACACCTCTGTGTGTAAAGCTACACACCGAACATAGGGGCACAGGGAGCCTGATTCTCTCCATGGGGTGCTGATGCTTTGTGGCAAAGCACCTGTTTGAGAATCCATCCGCTTACGCTTCCCTCGCCTTGACAGAGGTCTCATTGCTGTGTCTCTTGGCAGTTTGGAAAGAAGCAGACCCTTACCCTTCACCAAGTAGGCCCTGATCCTAGTTTGAAAGGAAAGGCAATAGCTGAGCTGAGGCCAGTGAGGCACCCGTCAACTGTGACATATTCCCGATGCCTGCTCCTTCATGGAAAATATTGCTAGAATCTAGGAATGTCTTTGCAAGGCTGGCAAAGGGCAGTCAGGAACCTCGACCCTGCCTCTGGAATATCTATCTTCTGAGCAGATCTGGAGGTCTCCTTCTGGAGAAGCTAACCCATTCCTTGCAAATAGAGGCTTCCAAACACAGGCCGGTTGGCTGCCTCTTCTTGCCTGAAGGAGGCTTGCTTTTCCTGCCTCCTATGATCCCTGGTTTCCAGCATGGGGGAAAAGCAGATCTTGGGGATCTTTGCTCAGGGGTTGTTTCCACGGAGCTGGGGTTATGCCCAGAGACCCACACATACAGGGGAAGGCAAAACCACATGAACAAGTCTTTGCTCTCTAAGAGAGCTCTAGTGAACCTCAGTCTTTGACGAACGTTCTTGGCTCCTATGCGGACACCTCTGTGTGTGAAACTGCGTACCCAACATGGCGGCAGAGAGCCTGATTCTCTCTGTGCAGGTTTAATGCTGTCGTTCAGAAAACAGCTTGAGAATCCATACAATTCTCGCCCTTACCTCTGAGAGAGTTCTCATTGCAGTAGCCCTTGGCAGTTTGTAGAAATCTGCACCTAAACCCTTCTCCAAGTAGGCCTGAGTCCCAGTTCGGAGGAACAAGCAATGGCGGAGCTAAGACCATTATGGCACCAGTCAGTTTTCACACACTCTGGCAGCCTGCTCCTCCAGGGACAGTAAGGCTTCTTTTTCTCTGCAGGAGGCTCACTTGCCTTACTTCCTGTGAACAGCTTTTCCCAGCCTGGGCGAAAAGCGGTTCCTGGAGATCTTTTCTCAGAGGCTGTTTTCTCGGAGCTGGGGCGGACCTCGGGGACCCAACTCACAGGGGAAGGTGAAACCACATGTACAGGTGAGCACTCTGTAGGATAGCTCTTGTGAGCCTCATCTCTCAGGAACATTCTTGGCTCCTGTAGAGACACCACTGTGTGTGAATCTACACACCCCACATAGGGGCAAAGAGAGCCTGATTCTCTCCGTGGGGTGCTGATGCTTGGTGGCAAAGAACCTTCCTGATAATCCATCCGCTTATGCTTCCCTCGCATTTACGGAGGTCTCATTGCTGTAGCCCTCGGCAGTTTGGAAAGAAGAAGACCCTTACCCTTCATAAAGTAGGCCTTTGTCCTACTTTGAATGGAAAGGCAATAGCTGAGCTGAGGCCAATAAGGCGCCAGTCAAGTCCGACATATTCCCAAAGCCTGCTTCTTCAGGAAGATAACTGTAGAATCTAGGAATGTCTTTGCAAGGTTGGCAAAGGGCAGTCAGGACCCTGCACACTGCCTCTGGAATTACCGACTTCTGAACAGATCTGGAGGTCTCCCTTAGGGGAAGCTAACCCATTCTTCCAAGTAGAGGCTTCAAAACGCAGGCCGCTTGGCTGCCTCTTGCTCTCTGAAGGAGGCCTGCTTTTCCCGCCTCCTATGAACCCCACATCCCAGCCTCTGGGAAAAGCGGATCTTGAAGATCTTTTCTCAGGGGTTGTTTCCACGGAGCTGGGGCCGAGCCTGGAGCCCCAAACGCACAGGGGAAGAAAAACCACATGTACAAGTCTTTGCTCTCTAGGAGAGCTCTAGTGAACCTCACTCTGTCAGGAACATTCTTGTTTCCTATGGAGACACCCCTGTCTGTGAAGCTGTGTACCGAACATGGAGACACAGAGTCTGATTCTCTCTGTGCAGCTTTGAAGCTGTCGTTCAAACAACAGCTTGAAAATCCATACAATGCTCTTCCTTACCCGTGACACAGTTCTCATTGCTATACCCCTTGGTAGTATTTAGAAATCCATACCCAAACCCTTCTCCTAGTAGGCCTGGGTCCTAGATCGGAGGAACATGCAATGGCGGAGCTGAGGCCAGTAAGGCACCAGTCAGGTCTCACACACTCTGGCAGCCTGATCGTCCAGGGACACTAAGACCTGTTGTGCCTTGCAGGAGGCTCGCTTGTGTTACCTCCTGTGAACTGCGTTTGCCAGCCTGGGGGAATAGTGGTCCCTGGAGATCTTTTCTCAGGGGCTCCTTCCCCTGAGCTGGGGCGGACCTCGGGGACGCAACTCACAGGGCAAGGCAAAACCATATGGACAGGTCTATGCTCTGTAGCAGACTTCTAGTGAACCTCATCTCTCAGGAACATTCTTGGCTCCTATAGAGACACTTCTGTGTGTGAAGCTGCGTACCTAACATAGGGGCACAGAGAGCCTGATTCTCTCAGTTCATTTTGACGCAGTCGTTCAGAAAACAGCTTGAGAATCCATAAAATGCTCTCCATTACCGCTGAGAGAATTCTCGCTGCTGTAGCCCTTGGCACTTTGTAGAAATCCGCAGCCAAACGCTTCTCCAAATAGGCCTGGGTCCTAGTTCGGAGGAACAGGCAATGGTGGAACTGAGGCCAGTAAGGCAACAGTCAGGTTTCACACACTCTGGCAGCCTGCTCCTCCAGGGACAGTAAGGCCTCTTTTTCTCTGCAGGAGATTCGCTTGCCTTACTTCCTGTGAACAGCGTTTCCCAGCCTCAGCGAAGCGGTTCCTGGAGATCTTTTCTCAGGGACAGTTTCCCCGGAGGTGTGGTGGACCTCGGGGACCCAACTCACAGGGGAAGGAAAAACCACATGGACAGGTCTATACTCTGTAGGAGAGGTTTAGTGAACCTAATCTCTCAGGAACATTCTTGGCTCCTATAGAGACAACTCTGTGTGTGAAGCTACACTCCCAACATTGGGGAACAGGGATCTTGGTTCTCTCCGTGGGGTGCTGATGCTTTGTAGCAAAGCACCTGCTTGAGAATCCGTCCTCTTAGGCTTCCCTCACCTTGACAGAGGTCTCATTGCTGTAGCCCTTGGCAGTTTCAAAGAAGAAGACCCTTACACTTCATAAAGTAGGCCCTTGTCCTAGTTTGAATGGAAAGGCAATAGCTGAGATGAGGCCAATAAGGAGCCAGTCCCCTCTGGCACATTCCCGAACCCTGCTCCTTCATGGAATATAACTCTAGAATCTTGGAATGTCTTTGCAAGGCTGGCAAAGGGCAGTCAGGAACCAGCACCCTGCCTCTGGAATTACCGACCTCTGAGCAGATCTGGAGGTCTCCTTTAGGAGAAGCTAACCCATTCCTTCCAAATAGAGGCTTCAAAACACAGGCAGGTTGGCAGCCTTTCGTGCCCGAAGGAGGCTTGCTTTTCTCTCCTCCTATGAACCCCAGTTCCCAGCCTCTGGGAAAAGCGGGTCTTGAAGATATTTTCTCAGGGGTTCTTTCCACGGAGCTGGGGCCGAGCCCGGGGCCCAAAGGCACAGGGGAAGGCAAGACCACATGGACAGGTCTATGCTCTGTAGCAGACCTCTAGTGAACCTCATCTCTCAGGAGCATTCTTGGCTCCTATAGAGACACCTCTGTGTGTGAAGCTGCGTACCTAACATAGGGGCACAGAGAGCCTGATTCTCTCTGTTCATTTTGACGCTGTCGTTCAGAAAACAGCTTGAGAATCCATAAAATGCTCTCCCTTACCACCGAGAGAATTCTCACTGCTGTAGCCCTTGGCACTTTGTAGAAATCTGCACCCAAACGCTTTTCCAAGTAGGCCTGGGTGCTAGCTCGGATGAACAGGCAATGGCGGAGCTGAGGCCAGTAAGGCAACAGTCAGGTTTCACACACTCTGGCAGCCTGCTCCTCCAGGGACTGTAAGGCCTCTTTTACTCTGCAGGAGATTCGCTTGCCTTACTTCCTGTGAACAGCATTTCCCAGCCTCGGCGAAGCGGTTCCTGGAGATCTTTTCTCAGGGACAGTTTCCCCGGAGGTGTGGCGGACCTCGAGGACCCAACTCACAGGGGAAGGCAAAACCACATTGACAGGTCTATGCTCTGTAGGAGAGGTTTAGTGAACCTAATCTCTCAGGAACATTCTTGGCTCCTATAGAGACAACTCTGTGTGTGAAGCTACACTCCCAACATTGGTGCACAGGGAGCTTGATTCTCTTCGTGGCGTGCTGATGCTTTGTGGCAAAGCACCTGCTTGAGAATCCATCCTCTTAGGCTTCCCTCACCTTGACAGAGGTCTCATTGCTGTAGCCCTTGGCAGTTTGCAAAGAAGAAGACCCTTACCCTTCATAAAGTAGGGCCTTGCCCTAGTTTGAATGGAAAGGCAATAGCTGAGCTGAGGTCAATAAGGAGCCAGTCCCGTCTGACACATTCCTGAAGCCTGCTCCTTCATGGAAAATAACTCTAGAATCTAGGAATATCTTTGCAAGGCTAGCAAAGGGCAGTCAGGAACCAGTACCCTGCCTCTGGAATTACCGACTTCTGAGCAGATCTGGAGGTCTCCTTTAGGAGAAGCTAACCCATTCCTTCCAAATAGAGGCTTTAAAACACAGGCAGGTGGACTGCCTTTTCGTTCCCGATGGAGGCGTGCTTTTCTCTCCTCCTACGAACCCCGGTTCCCAGACACTGGGAAAAGTGGATCTTGAAGATATTTTCTCAGGGGTTGTTTCCACGAGGCTGGGGCCGAGCCTGGAGACCCAAAGGCACAGGGGAAGGCAAGACCACATGGACAAGCCTTTGCTCTTTAGTATAGCTCTAATGAACCTCACTCTGTCAGGATCTTTCTTGATTCCTACGGAGACACACCTGTGTGTGAAGCTGCGGCCACAGAGAGCCTGATTACCCCTGTGCAGCGCTGAGTCTGGGCGGCTAAACAACAGCTTGGGAATGCAGCCTGGGGCGCTTCCCTTCCCTCTGACAGAGCTCTCCTTCGGTCCCTAAGCCCTCTGCAAGGAGGCATGGATCATAGGTGCAAAGGGAAAGGAAGAGCGGAGCTGAGGCCAGTAAGGCGCCCGCCAGTCACGTCTCCCGCACTTCCGCAGTCTGTTCCTTCCCCTGCGCGAAAGCTAGAAGCTGGGAAGGGCTTGGCGAGGCTCGCCCAGGCAGAGCAGCCTCTAGGCCGGGGCTCTGCGATATCGCGCCTGGGTGCAGATCTGGAGCTCCGCCGGAGTGGAAGCTCATTCGGTCCTTCCCAATACAGGCTTGCAAGCACCCGACGGCGGCCTGACTCTATTCTCCCGCGTGCTGGCAGTGGGCTTCCAATCCAGAGCACAGAGCACTGCCTGGAGCTCTCTGCTCAGGGGCTGGTTCCCCTGCACTGGGACTGTGCTAGGGAGCCCAAAGGCACAGGGGAAGGCCCCAAACCACATGCACATGACTCTGCTCTGGAGCTGAGCTCCGGGGAAGCCCAGTCTGTAAGGCGGTTTCTGAACACAAACGGAGGAACACTCTGGCTGTGGAGCTCCCTCCCCACGACAGCGGCACTGGGACCCTGATTCCCTCCGTTCAGCGCTGAGTCTGGGCTACCAAGCAACAGCTTGGGAATGCAACCTGGGGCATTTCCCTTCCCTCAGACAGAGGTCTCCTTGCGGGAGGCTTTCGCAGTTTGCACACCCCCATGCCCTAAGCCGTCTGCAAGGAGGCCTGGCTCCTAGGTCCAAAGGGAAGGCAAGAGCGGAGCTGAGGCCAGTCAGGAGCCAGTCATGTCGCCCACACTCCCGCAGCCTGCTCCTTTACAGGCGCAAACGCTAGAAGCTGGGAAGGTCTTGGCGAGGCTCGCCCACGCAGAGCAGCCTCTCGACAGGGGCTCTGTCCTATCGCGCCTGGGCGCAGGTCTGCAGCTCCGACGGTGTGGAAGCTCACTCGGTCCTTTCGAATACAGGCTTGCAAGGACCCGCCGGCAGCCTAACTCATCTCTCCCGCGTGCTGGGACTGGGCATCCAGGCCTGGCACAAAGCACTGCCTGGAGCTCTTTGCTCAGGGGCTGGTTCCCCTACGCTGGGGCTGTGCTAGGGAGCCCAAACGCACATGTCAAGGCCCCAAAACACATCCACACGTCTCTGCTCTGCAACAGAGCTCCGGGGAAGCCCAGTCTGGCAGGCGCTTTCTGGGCACAAAGGGAGGAACACTCTGGCTGTGGAGCTTCCTCCCCAAGACAGGGGCACTAGGACCCTGATTCCCTCCGTTTACCGCTGAGTCTGCATTGCCAAGCAACAGCTTGGGAACGCAGCCTGGGGCGCTTCCCTTCCCTCGGACAGAGCTCTCCTTGCGGTAGGCCTTGGTAGTTTGCATACAATGGGGCCCTAAGCCCTCTGCAAGTTGGCCTGGCTCCTAGGTCCAAAGGGCAGGCCAGAGCGGAGCTGAGGCTGTCAGGCTCCAGACACATCTCCCATACTCCTACATCCTGCTCCTACCCGGGCGTGAACGCTAGAAGCTGGGAAGGTACCTGGACCGTGCAGGGGCGGGGCAAACGCGGGCGGCGTGGGGCGGGAGTCGGCTTCTGGCGGGGGTGGGGGCGGGCTTCCCAGTTGTGCTCTCGGAGGTGGACACTGAGGCTGAAAACGCGCCGGGAGCGCGGCAGGGGCGGGGCTAACCCTGGCGGAGCGGGGCGGGGGTCGGCTCATGGGGGGGATGGGGAGGGGTTCCCAGTTGCGCTCTCGGGGGTTGCAACTGCGGCTGGGAACTCCCATTTCGTCCGCTCCTGGGTCCCCAAGGATCGCCATCCCATGGGTGCAGCGGAGGGCTGCGGACCACAGGTAAGGGAACTGGGACTGCGTGGAGCAGGGAACCAAGTATTCCGCCGTCTGTTGGCACATTCTCGGAGCTCCCCAAACTGGCGGTCGCAGAAAGGCCTTGCCTTTGGGGTCAAGGCCTTTACCGCTCCACCCCTCTGCTGAAAAATCTCAGAGTCTGCGCGGTTCTTCCAAGCAGCCTAGTGTCCGCTGGAAGTCCAAGGGACAGAACACTGAACTCTGGCCGGCTAGCCCAGCCCTGCTTCTGGCACTTTGTAAGCCAGCGGGCCCTTGAGCACCTGCTGGGATGGGAAAGGGAAGGGTCCACGAATTGCACCCTAGAAACTTAGTAGGGTGCATGGATTTCAAACCCTGGTGGCCGCCCAGGCAGCAAAGAAGGGGGGAGGGCACCTTGCTGCCCTTTCATGGCAGAATATGTGGTTGTCCAGCTGCGTGGGCCTTTTCATGAGGACACTGTGCAATAAAAGTTTGGTGTTTTGGAACTGAATAATTAGAACGTGTAAAAGCTTTAAATTATGTGGTGGTGTAATTAAAAAACAAAACAAAACAAAACCAAGCTCCAAGTGTTTTGCAAATGGAGGTTTAAATATTGAAGGACTGTATTCCGTGCACTGTGGCATTCTATCAAGAAGTGTGCAGGATTTTTTTTTTTTTTTAAGAAAAGTGTTCGAAGTGAGGGAAACAGGAAACCCAGAGGTGCCCCTGTATTTTGGGGAAGGCCTTAGGAGGTCACTTGGAAATGCTGCTGGCTGTGCGGGAGCGGGGCAGATGGGCTGTGCAGGCTTGTCCTTTGCATGGATGTTCTTGTGTGTGGAAACCCAGCTCGGAGCCATCTCCTGATGTGTAAGAATTTCGCAGACAAACCTTGAGCTAAGCAATGCATTTTTTCCTAAGAAAATGTTTGTCTTAAGCGATGTAAATATCCTATGTATTTCCGCTAGACTCTGGCTTCAGGTCGGTTCCCCCAAAAGGCTCAGAAGCGATTTGAACAAAACAGCATGTTTTCCTCCTAGCTTGTTCTCCTTATCTATGTTAAGGAAATGATATATTTGCCTGCAATACTGCCTTTCTTCAAGATTCATGTCAATCAAGTTTTGGCCCGGGATGACTCACCTGCTGCCAATATTATCTCAATGCATGTCGTGGGGGAGGGGCCTGGTGCCATTCCCTGAAACAGTTCCTTTCTTTCCTTAGCTGACTGCTAGTGCCTGTAGAATATCTGGCTAAAGACCAGCAGGGGGTACTCTTACTACCCCCCCCCACCCCGCCTCGAGTCTAAGTCAGCAGCTTTCTCTATCTCTTTCATACTTTAATAACAGTTGATGGCACAAAAGCTCTGAGCGATCAAATCATATCAAATCTTCATTTCAGATTGAAGATGCATTCCATGGTATTGCCATCTTAAGTCTTTCCATCGTTATGGAATATCTGTCCATGTATTCAGGATAGTTTTCAGCCAGGGTGTATAATTTCCAGTGTGCCAGTCTTGTCATCCTCGTTACATCCATGGCAAAGTGTTTTATTCATGTTGATATTATTGAAAGGGAATTTTTTAAAATTCCTTTTCAGATTATTATCTGCTAATGTATACAGATAAAACTGTGTAATCATTCATTTTTATCAGTTTGGACAGCTTGATAGTTGTCTTTAATTTCTTTACTTTCTGACACTTTAAGATTATCCTGGGACACATATGTAATGCCTCACCCCTAAATTCAGACATGTGTTCAAAGAACTTCTGTCCTTTTATTTATTTATTTATTTATTCTTTAACATTGAAATCGTTTTGACTATGCTGGGTGTTTGTTGCTAGATGGAAGTAGCTAGGACCTCTGGACTGCAGTCTCTCATCTCTTGCTGACCTCTTGTTGACCTCTGCAGAATCCTGGTAGGTGGGAGCTTGTTAGTTCCTTGTTCCTTATCAGAACCTCCTGTGGTAAGTGTTTTTCTCTTCTCTGTTGCCTGGTAAGGGTGGGTGGTCATGGGCATCCCAAAGTTGGCTAGAAGTCAATTATTTAGGCAGGCTTGTGCACAGATATGGGAGAAGGCAATGGCACCCCACTCCTGGAAAATCCCAAGGATGGAGGAGCCTGGTAGGCTGCAGTCCATGGGGTGGCTAAGAGTCGGACACCACTGAGTGACTTCATTTTCACTTTTCACTTTCATGCATAGGAGGAGGAAATGGCAACCCACTCCAGTGTTCTTGCCTAGAGAACCCCAGAGACTGCGGGGCCTGGTGGGCTGCCATCTATGGCGTGGCACAGGGTCGGCCTCAACTGAACCACTTAGCAGCTGCAGCAGCAGCAGCAGCAGTGCATAGATATCAAAGGGGATGAGAACAGTCAGGTAGGATCACATATATCATCGTGAAACAATACTTCTCCTCTTAGCCAAAGCTAACGAAAGATTTCTGTTCTAGGTCAACCTAGAAGAGATCACTTAAGAGGTAAAGAAACTTAAACTCCATTAGCAAAGGCAGTTCAACATCTCAAGAAAACTTGTGCTAGGCACAAAACTCTTTTCTGGGGGCCTACTTTCCCTACAACCTCCTTATCCCATTCTGTACCCATTCCTTTGCTTCTCCCGTCCTGAAAATGCCACCTGTAAGACAGAACTACTTCGTTTTCCTTCTTAAAGTGTGATTGCATTCCATACATTCTTGTAATAACAAGTCATACATTTCCCTTCAGCAACCAAGAACTGACTCTTATATTGGCATTTGATAGATTGGTGAGCATACCTATCAGTGATAATAGCGCCCACCCCGCTTCCTGCAAGAACAGAACAAAACAAAACAAAACAAAAAAATTGCTTTCTTACATTTAATATGTTCGGATGGTGCCAGTCACTATTCATGCAGAGTCAAAAATCTCTTTTGTTTCTGTGTAAAAGGGAGGTCCTTTCAAGTCGTGAATGTTTCAGAACTTTCATTTATTTGGAAGTGACCTAGCTATTCAATACACTGTCGTCACTTAGTTTAGCACCAGGATAGAAACTCAGGTAACCAAAACACCTGGAGGAACGATTGTAAGTTCAGTTCAGTTCAGTTGCTCAGTCGAGTCTGACTCTTTGGGACCCCGTGGCCTGCAGGACGCCAGGCTTCCGTGTCCATCACCAACTCCAGGGGCTTGCTCAAACTCATGTCCATCGAGTCAGTGATGCCATCCAACCATCTTATCCTCTGTCATCCCCTTCTCCTCTGCCTTCAATCAAGACTATGAGAGGCAGATATTTTAGAGTATAATTATTGTTAAGAGTTTATCTAAAAGCTCATATCACATTTACATATTTTACATTGGTTGTTGCTGTTTCCAGGTACTTTCTTGCTGACAAGCTTGTGACACATATAACAATAGAGCAATTTTTACCTCAAAAGAAACCTAGGCACTATGTACATGTTGTGCTTAATGTTGTTGACTCTTAGACATGTCTATAGTGGAGGAGCAAAACCAAAAATACTAGATATTTAATATTGACTAGTTCCCAGTTCACGGGACTCTGACATTCATTTAGGTCAATGTTTTCTTGTATTTCCAGCAGTTTGATTTGGAAGGGCTGCCTTGTCTTGAGACCATTGAAATCAGAACTCAGAACTTGAGCAATATTATCAAAAAACACAAGGCTCACACTGACATATACCTTAATCCAGACAGACAGACAAGACATCTTCCAGTTTTCCGCCTGAGATTTAAAATATTTCTTTGAGCCGTTTTCCTGGGAAGTGGGGGGGGGGGGAGTGGGGGTGGCAGCGAGGCAGGCTTGGGTAACAAGCTAATTGTTGGTCATTGCATATGCAAAGAACAAGCTTTCCGGGTTCCAAGGAAAAAAGCTTCCTTGGTACCCAATTTTGTTTGGATCTATAGACTCTCATGGCCCTCCTAGGTCAGGACATCTTTCCTTTCTGTAGTCCTCGTTTGAACCCTAAATCATAGACAGCTTGGGTTGTCTCTGTGGGGTGGATGTATTGTCCTCGTGTTTGACCTGGCGGCAGTAGCGAGGTCCGAGAGCCTCTCCTGGAACCGGGCGTGGGGACAGGGCTCACCGGGAGCCCCTGGTGGAAGTGGGCAATGCGCCGGGAGCGCGCCAGGGGCGGGGCGATCCCAGGCGGCGCAGGTCGGGGTTCCGGTCGGGAGGGGGTGGGGGGTGGTAACAGTTGTGCTCTCGGGGGTCCCCACTGCAGCTGGAAACGCGCTGGGAGTGCGGCAGGGGCGGGGTAAACCTGGGCTGCGCGGGTCGAGATTTAGATGGCTGTGGGTGGGGGTTCGGTCCCAGTTGTGCTCTCCGGGGTCGCCACTGCGGCTAGGAACGCCCATTTCCTATGCTAATGTGTCCCCAAGGATCCACATCTTGTGGGTGCAGCGGAGGGCTGCGGGCCACAGGTCAGAGAACTGGGACTGCTTGGAGCAGGGAACCACGTATTCCGCCCTCTGTTGGCACATTCTCGGAGCTCCCCAACCTGGCGGTTGCAGAAAGGCCTCGACCTTGGTGTCAAGGCCTTTACCGATCCACCCCTTTGCTGAAAAATCTCAGTCTGCACGGTTTTCCCAAGCAGCCTAGTGTCCCCTGGAAGTCCAAGGGACAGAACCCTGAACTCTGGCCGGCTGGCCCAGCCCTGCTTCTGGCACTTTGTAGGCCAGCGGGCCCTGGAGCACCTGCTAGGATGAGAAAGGGAAGGGTCCGCGAATTGCACCCTAGAAAGTTAGTAGGGTGCATGGATTTCAAACCCTGGTGGCCGCCCAGGCAGCAAAGAAGTGGGGAGGGCACCTTGCTGCCCTTTCATGGCAGAATCTGTGGCTGTCCTGATGTGTGGGCCTTTTCATGGGGACCTTGTGCAATAAAAGTTTGGTGTTTTGGTACTGAATAATTAGAAATTGTAAAAAGTTTAAATTATGTGGTGGTGTAATTAAAAAACAAAACAAAACAAAACCAAGCCCCAAGTGTTTGGCACAGGGAGGTTTAAGTATTGAAGGCCTGTTTTCCTTGCACTGTGGCATTCTATCAAGAAGTGTGCAGGATTTTTTTTTTTTTTTAAGAAAAGTGTTCGAAGAGCTTGAAACAGGAAACCCAGAGGTGCCCCTGTATTTTGGGGAAGGCCTTAGGAGGTCACTTGGAAATGCTGCTAGCTGTGGGGGAGGGGTCAGATGGGCTGTGCAGGCTTGTCCTTTGCATTCATGTTCTTGTGTGTAGAAACCCAGCTCGGAGCCATCTACTGATGTGTAAGAATTTCGCAGACAAACCTTGAGCTAAGCAATGCATTTGTTCCTGAGGAAATGTTTGTCTTAAGCGATGTAAATATCCTATGTATATCTGCTGGACTCTGGCTTCAGGTCGGTTCCCCCAATAGGCTCAGAAGCGACTTGAACAAAACAGTATGTTTTCCTCGTACCTTGTTCTCCTAATCTATGTTAAGGAAATGATATATTTGCCTGGAATACTGCCTTTCTTCAAGATTCATGTCAATCAGTTTTTGGCCCAGGATGACTCACCTGCTGCCAATGTGACCTCAAGGCATGTCGTGGGGGAGGGGCCTGGTGCCATTCCCTGAGACAGTGCCTTTCTTTCCTTAGCTGACTGCTAGTGCCTGTAGAATATCTGGCTAGAGACCAGCAGGGCGTACACCCCGCCTCAAGTCTAAGTCAGCAGCTTTCTCTATCTCATTTATACTTTAATAACAATTGATGACACAAAAGCTCTGAGCGATCAAATCATATCAAATCTTCATTTCAGATTGAAGATGCATTCCATGGTATTGCCATCTTAAGTCTTTCCATTGTTATGGAATATCTGTCCATGTATTCAGGATAGTTTTCAGCCAGGGTGTATAATTTCCAGTGTGCCAGTCTTGTCATCCTCGTTACATCCATGGCAAAGTGTTGTATTCATGTTGACATTATTGAAAGGGAATTTTTTTAAATTCCTTTTCAGATTATTATCTGGTAATATATACAGAAAAAACTGTGTAATCTTTCGTTTTTATCAGTTTGGACAGCTTGATAGTTGTCTTTAAATTCTTTCCTTTCTCATACTTTAAGATTTTCTGGGCACCGTACATGTACTGCCTCACCCCTAATCTCAGTCATGTGTTCAAAGGACTTCTGTCCTTTATTTGTTTACTTATTTTTTGCAACATTGAATTCGTTTTGACTATGCTGGGTCTCTGCTGCAAGATGGAAGTTGCTAGGACCTCTGGACTGCAGTCTTCCATCTCTTACTGACCTCTTGTTGACCTCTGCAGAATCCTGGTTGGCGGGAGCTTGTTAGTTCCTTGTTCCTTACCAGGACCTCCTGTGGTAAGTGTTTTTCTCTTCTCTGTTGCCTGGTAAGGGTGGATGGTCATTGGCATCCCAAAGCTAGCTAGAAGTCAATTATTTAGGCAGGCTTGTGCATAGATATGGGAGAAGGCAATGGCACCCCACTCCAGTACTCTTGCGTGGAAAATCCCATGGATGGAGGAGCCTGGTAGGCTGCAGTCCATGGGGTGGTTAAGAGTCGGACACCACTGAGCGACTTCACGTTCACTTTTCACTTTCATGCATGGGAGGAGGAAATGGCAACCCACTCCAGTGTTCTTGCCTAGAGAACCCCAGGGACTGCGGGGCCTGGTGGGCTGCCGTCTATGGGGTCGCACAGAGTCGGACACGACTGAAACGACTTAGCAGCAGCGGCGGCGGCAGCAGCAGCAGAAGCAAGGCATCGATATCAAAAGGGCTGCAAACAGTCAGGAAGGATCACATATGTCACCGTGAAACACTACTTCTCCACTTAGCCAAAGCTAACCAAAGATTTCTGTTCTAGGTCAACCTAGAAGAGATCACTTAAGAGGTAAAGAAACTTAAACTCCATTAGCAAAGGCAGTTCGACATCTCAAGAAAACTTGTGCTAGGCACAGAACTCTTTTCTGGGGGTCCACTTTCCCTACAACCTCCTTATCCCATTCTGTACCCATTCCTTTGCTTCTCCCATCCTGAAACGGCCACCTGTAAGACAGAACTACTTCGTTTTCCTTCCTCAAGTGCCATTGCATTCCACATACTTTCTTGATATAACAAGTCATACATTTCCCTTCAGCAACCAAGAACTGACTTTTATATTGGCATTGGCTATAGCCCGCCCCCCTCCCCCCACCCCCAAGAACAGAACAAAACAAAACAAAACAATTGCTTTCTTACATTTAACATGTCAGGATGGTGCCAGACACTATTCATGGAGAGTCAAAAATCTCTTTTGTTTCTGTGTAAAAGGGAGGTCCTTTCAAGTCGTGAATGTTTCAGAACTTTCATTTATTTGGAAATGACCTAGCTATTCAATACACTGTCGTCACAAGGATAGAAACTCGGGTAACCAAAACACCTGGAGAAACGTTTGTTAGTTCAGTTCAGTTCAGTTGCTCAGTCGTGTCTGACTCTTTGGGACCCCGTGGCCTGAAGGACGCCAGGCTTCCGTGTCCGTCACCAGCTCCAGGGGCTTGCTCAAACTCATGTCCATCGAGTCAGTGATGCCATCCAACCATCGTACCCTTGTCATCCCCTTCTCCTCTGCCTTCAATCAAGACTATGAGAGGCAGATATTTTAGAGTATAATTATTGTAAAGAGTTTGTCTAAAAGCTCATATCACATTTACATTTTTTACTTTTGTTGTTGTCGTTTCCAGGTAGTTTCTTGCTGACAAGCTTGTGACAGATATAACAATAGAGCAATTTTTACCTCAAAAGAAACCTAGGCACTATGAACATGTTGTGCTTAATGTTGTTGACTCTTAGACATGTCTATAATGGAGGAGCAAAACCAAAAATACTAGATATTTAATATTGACTAGTTCCCAGTTCACGGGACTCTGACATTCATTTAGGTCAATGTTTTCTTGTATTTCCAGCAGTTTGATTTGGAAGGGCTGCCTTGTCTTGAGACCATTGAAATCAGAACACAGAACTTGAGCAATATTATCAAAAAACACAAGGCTCACACTGACACATACCTTAATCCAAACAGACAGACAAGACATCTTCCAGGTTTCCACCTGAGATTTAAAATATTTCTTTGAGCCAGTCTTCTGGGGAGTGGGGGGATGGGGGTGGCAGTAAGGCAGGCTTGGGTAACAAGCTAATTGTTGGTCATTGCATATGCAAAGAACCAGCTTTCCGGGTTCCAAGGAAAAAAGTTTCCTTGGTAACCAACTTTGTCTGGTTCTATAGAATATCATGGCCCTCCTAGGTCAGGTCATCTTGCCTTTCTGTAGTCCTCGTTTTATCCCTAAATCATAGACAGCTTGGATTGTCTCTGTGGGGTGTATGTATTGTCCTCATGTTTGACCTGGCAGCAGCAGCGAGGTCCGAGAGCCTCTCCTGGAACCGGGCGTGGGGACGGGGCTCACCGAGAGCCGCTGGTGAAGGTGGGCAGCGCCCCTTGAGCGCGGCAGGGGCGGGGCGAACCCGGGCGGCACAGGGCGGGTGTCGGCTCCTGGCGGGGGTAGGGGAGGGCTTCCCAGTTGTGCTCTCGGAGATGGCCACTGCGGCTGGAAACACGCCGGGAGCGCAGCCAGGGTGGGGTAAACCTGGGCTGCACAGGTCGAGATTCCGCTCGCTGTGGGTGGGGGGTCGGTCCCTGTTGTGCTCCCGGGGGTCGCCAATGTGGCTGGGAACCCGCCAGGAGCCCAGCAGGGCCGGGGCAAAACCTGGCGGCGCGGGGCGGGGTGGGGGGTCCGTTCGCAGCGGGGGTCGGCTCCTGGCGGGGGTGGGGGAGGGCTTTCCAGATGTGCTGTTGGGGGTCGCCATTGCGGCTGGGAAAGCCCATTTCGTGAACTCCTGGATCCCCAAGGATCGGCATCCATCGGCCACAGCGGAGGGGTGCGGAACACAGGTAAGGGAACGGGGACTGCGTGGAGCAGGGAACCATGTATTCCGCCCTGTGTTGGCACAGTCTCAGAGCTCCCCAACCTGGCGGTCGCAGGAAGGCCTCGTCTTTGGGGTCAAGGCCTTTACCACTCCACCCCTCTGCTGAAAAACCTCAGAGTCTGCGCGGTTTTCCCAAGCAGCCTAGTGTCCGCTGGAAGTCCAAGGGACATAACCCTGAATTCTGGCCGGCTGGCCCAGCCCTGCTTCTGGCACTTTGTAGGCCAGCGGGCCCTGGAGCACCTGCTAGGATGGGAAAGGGAAGGGTACGCGAATTGCACCCTGGTGGCCACCGAGGCAGCAAAGAAGGGGGGAGGGCACCTTACTGCCCTTTAATGGCAGACAGAATCTGTGGCTGTCCTGCTGCGTGGGCCTTTTCATGTGGACCTTGTGCAATAAAAGTTTACCGGTGACCTTAGGGAACTTCCCAGTGTGCTTCTGACAGATGAGGGATGCTGTGGAGTTGGAGGGGCCTCTCAGGACTACGCTGGGTTTGGCGCAATGGAAGAGGGCCTCATCTCCAGGGAAGGCAGGAACCTCAGGCTTCCTCTCCGTTTCGGACTCCGACCGCAGGGTCCCTGAAGAGTTGGGACAGGAGAGTCAGGAATCGTCTTGTCTGAGGAAGGGAACTCCGCTTGCCTGTCGAGGTGTTCAGGGTGTCTCAGGCCCCTTGTTCAGCTGTGTGTGGAACCTGCGGGTGTTTCCGGACGATGCACGACGGTGACAGTGCCCCTTCGTGTTGTGCCTTCACCCACTGGGTTGCCTTCGAAGAGGTGTCCGGGCCTCGGGTTCTTTTCAAGAGTGGACAGGGAAATCGGGGTCTTTCGGCATGTGGGACCACCCACGGGGCTAGTCTCAAATTTCCTAGTGAGGCCGGCTACATCCTGAGGTATGCCGGGAAGGCTGGGGAGCCTTCCAGACAACGCAGGGGGATCGACTCTCCTGTCGCCATCAGGAGGGGAGAAGGGGCTCAGATGAAGTGGGGCCAGAACCCTCGGTGTTACCCTCGAGGGAACCCGGCGTGTCGAGGAACTTTTGGGGGTCGCATGAAGGCTGTCAGGGACCGTTTCGCCCTTCAGGGCGGAACAGGGGACTTCCCTTCATACGCCGTCGCGGGCAAGGGCGTCATCTTGCGAAGACGTGGGAACCACGTGGTTTTTCTCGAGTTGCGGCAGATTCTTGAGTTACGACGGCGATCTCAGGCTTCCTCTTGGGTTGGCCCTGCGAAGCCCAATCTTCCCCTCGAGTTGCGAGGGAAAGCTGGGGGTTGCGCTCGAGTCACTGCAGGGCCCAAGACACCTCACCTAGGCGTGTGTCCGGGACCTAATATTCCTCTCCAGGGAAGGCAGGGATCTCGGGGTTGCATTCCAGGTTACCCCGGGGAGTCAGGGCTCGTCTCGAGCGGAAGCCAAGGACACCGCTCTCCCCTTGAGTCGCGACCCGGATCTCTTGGAGCCCCCTGAGCGGCCTCAAGGGAGTCCAGCCTCCTCTTCCGTTTGGAGAGAGGACCCGGGATTGCTCTCCAGGCCATGCAGGAACAGAAGGCCCTCAGCTCGCGAGGACGGGGGCGTCTCAGGGGTTTCCTCGAGCTGCGGCGCCCGTGGGGGTTTTCTCCCGAGGCACGACGAGGATCTCAGGGAGCCTCCCGTGCGGCGCCAGGGAAGTCAGATCTCCATGCGCATGGCGAGGGGGAGCGCGTCATGGCTCTCGAGTCACGGGAGGGGACTAGGGCCTGGAGACGCGTTGAAGAAGGACTCTCGAGTTCTTTCTCGGGGGGCGGCGGGAAACCCTCGTTTCCCTCGCCTTCTTCCCGGGACCTTAGGGAACTTGCCAGGGTGCCTCTGAGAGGCGAGGGATCCTGTGGAGGTGGCGGGGCCTCTCGGGACTCCGCTGGGTCTGGCGCAACGGAAGAGGGCCTCACCTCGAGGGGAGGCAGGAACCTCAGGCTTCCTCTCCGTTTCGGACTCCGACCGCAGGGTCCCTGCAGAGTTGGGACAGGAGAATCAGGCCTCGTCTTGTCTGAGGAAGGGAACCCCGCTGGCCTCTCGAGTTGCTCAGGGGGTCTCAGGCCCCTCGTCGAGCTGTTTGTGGAACCCGCGGGTCTTTGCGGACGATGCCCGGGGTTGGCAGTGCCTCTTCTTGTTGTGCCTTCACCCACAGGGTTGCCTTCGAAGATGGGTCCGGGCCTCGGGTCCTTCTCAAGAGCGGACCGGGGAATCGGGGGCGTTCGGCATGTGGCCCCACACACGTGGCTCGTCTCGAATTTCCTCGTGAGACCGGCCTCATCCTGAGGTGCGCCGGGAAGGCCGGGAACCCCTTCCAGGCCACGCAGGGGAATCGCCTCTCCTGTCGCTATTAGGAGGGGAGAAGGGGCTCAGAGGAAGCGGTGCCGGGACACTCGGTGTTCCCCTCGGGGGACGCCGGCGTGTAGGGGGACTTTTGGGGGTCGCAGGAAGGCTGTCAGGGACCGTTTCGCCCTTCAGGGTGGAACAGGGGACTTCCATTGAGACGCCGTCGCGGGCAAGTGCCTCATCTTGCCAAGATGTGGGAACCACGTGGTTTTTCTCGAGTTGCGGCGGCATTCTCGAGTTACCACGGGGATCTCAGCCTTCCCCTTGGGTTGGCCCTGGGAAACCCAATCCTCCCCCCGGGTTGCGAGGGAAACCTGGAGGTTACGCTCGAGTCACTGCAGGGCCGAAGAGACCTCACCTAGGCGTGTGTCCGGGACCTAATATTCCTCTCCAGGGAAGGCAGGGATCTCGGGGTTGCATTCCAGGCTCCCCCGGGGAGTCAGGCCTCGTCTCAAGGGGAAGCCAAGGACTCCGCTCTCCTCTCGAGTCGCGACGCGGGTCTCTTGGAGCCCCCTGAGCGGCCTCAAGGGAGTCCAGCCTCCTCTTCCGTTTGGAGAGAGGACCCGGGATTGCTCTCCAGGCCATGCAGGAAAAGAAGGCCCTCAGCTCGCGAGGACGGGGGCGTCTCCGGGGTTTCCTCGAGCTGCGGCGCCCGTGGGGGTTTTCTCCCGAGGCACGACGAGGATCTCAGGGAGCCTCTCGTGCGGCGCCAGGGAAGTCAGGTCTCCATGCGCGTGACGAGGGGGAGCGCGTCCTGGCTCTCGAGTCACGGGAGGGGACTAGGGCCTCGAGACGCGTTGAAGAAGGACTCTCGAGGTCTTTCTCGGGGGGCGGCGGGAAACCCTCGTTTCCCTCGCCTTCTTCCCGGGACCTTAGGGAACTTGCCAGGGTGCCTCTGAGAGGCGAGGGATCCTGTGGAGGTGGCGGGGCCCCTCGGGACTCCGCTGGGTCTGGCGCAACGGAAGAGGGCCTCACCTCGAGGGGAGGCAGGAACCTCAGGCTTCCTCTCCGTTTCGGACTCCGACCGCAGGGTCCCTGCAGAGTTGGGACAGGAGAGTCAGGCCTCGTCTTGTCTGAGGAAGGGAACCCCGCTGGCCTCTCGAGTTGCTCAGGGGGTCTCAGGCCCTCGTCGAGCTGTGTGTGGAACCCGCGGGTCTTTGCGGACGATGCACGGGTGTGGAAGTGCCCCTTCGTGTTGTGCCTTCACCCACAGGGTTGCCTTCGAAGAGGGGTCGGGGCCTCGGGTCCTTCTCAAGGGCGGTCCGGGGAATCGGGGGCGTTCGGCAAGTGGCCCCACCCACGTGGCTCGTCTCGAATTTCCTCGTGAGTCCGGCCTCATCCTGAGGTGCGCCGGGAAGGCCGGGAACCCCTTCCAGACCACGCAGGGGAATCGCCTCTCCTGTCGCGATCAGGAGGGGAGAAGGGGCTCAGAGGAAGCGGTGCCGGGACCCTCGGTGTTCCCCTCGGGGGAACCCGGCGTGTCGGGGGACTTTTGGGGGTCGCAGGAAAGCTGTCAGGGACCGTTTCGCTCTTCAGAGCGGAACAGAGGACTTCCTTTGAGACACCGTCGCGGGCAAGGGCCTCATCTTGCCAAGAGGTGGGAACCACGTGGTTTTTCTCGAGTTGCGGCGGCATTCTCGAGTTACCACGGGGATCTCAGCCTTCCCCTTGGGTTGGCCCTGGGAAGCCCAATCTTCCCCTCGGGTTGCGAGGGAAAGCTGGGGGTTGCGCTCGAGTCATTGCAGGGGCCAACAGACCTCACCTAGGCGTGTGTCCGGGACCTAATATTCCTCTCCAGGATAGGCGGGGATCTCAGGGTTCCATTCCAGCCTCCCCCGGGGAGTCAGGCCTCGTCTCGAGGGGAAGCCAAGGACTCCGCACTCCTCTCGAGTCGCGACGCGGATTTCTTGGAGCCCCCTGAGCGGCTTCAAGGGAGTCCAGCCTCCTCTTCAGTTTGGAGAGAGGACTCGTGATTGGTCTCCAGGCCATGCAGGAAAATAAGGCCCTCATCTCGCGATGACCGGGGTGTCTCATGTGTTTCCTCGAGCTGCCGCGCCAGTGTGGGTTTCCTCACGGGGTACGATGAGGAACTCATGGAGCCTCTCGTGCAGTGCCATGTTAGTCAGGTCTCCATGCGCGTGGCGAGGGGGAGCGTGTCATGGCTCTTGAGTCATGGTAGGGGAATCGCGACTCAACACATTTTGAAGCACTCTCGAGGTCTTTCTCGAGTCACGGCAGAAAACCCAGGGGTCCCTCGACCTGTGCCTGTGACCTCAGGGAGCTTCGTTTTGTGCCTCTGAGAACTCAGGGATACTGTGGAGTTGGTAGGGGCCTCTCGGGACTCCACTGGGTGTGGTGCAATGGAAGAGGGCTTCATCTTGAGTGGACGCAGGAACCTCAGGCTTGCTCTCCGTTTCTGACTCGGAACCTGTGGTCCCTGCAGAATAGGGACAAGAGAGTCACACCTAGTCTTCTGTTGAGGAATGGACCTTCGTTTGCCTTTCGAGTTGTTTACAGGATGACAGGCCACTTGTCGAAATGTCTGTGGGACCTGCGGGTTTTTCTGGATGATGCACACGGGTGTCAGTGCCCCTTCGTGTTGTGCCTTCATCCACAGGTTTTCCTTCAAAGAGGTGTGCTGGCATCGGGTTCTTTTCAAGAGTGGACCTTGAAATTGGGGTTTTTCGACATGTGGCCCCACCCACGAGGCTATGTCTCGAACTTCCTCATGAGACCGGCCTCATCCTGAGGTGCGCCCGGAAGGTCGGGAACCCCTTGCAGACAGAGAAGGGGAGTCGACCCTCCTGTCACAATCAGGAGAGGAGAAGGGGCTCAGATGAAGTGGTGCCGGGAACCTCGGTGTTCCCCTTGAGTGAGTCTGGTATGTCGCGGAACTTTTGGGGTCGCATCAAGGGTACCAAGTACCGTTTCGCACTTCAGGATGGAACGTGGGACTTCTGTTGAGATGCTGTAGCGGACAAAGGGCCTCATCTTGCGATGACGAGGGAAGCACGTGGTTTTTCTCGAGTTGCGGTGGGATTCTCGAGTTACGACGGGGAATTCAGGCTTCCTCTTGTGTTGGCCCAGGAAGTCTAATCTTCCATTCGAGTTGCCAGGGAGAGCTGGGGATTGGGCTCCATTCACTGAAGGGCAAACTAGACCTCATCTAGGCTTGTACCCAGGACTTAATGTTCCTCTCCATAGGCGACAGGGATTTGGGGTTGCATTCCATACTCACCCGGGGAGTCAGGCCTCATCTCGAGGGGAAGCAAAGGACTCCACTCTCTTCTCGAGCCGCGACAGGTATCTCTTGGAGCCCACTGAGTGGTCTTTGCTCTGTAGGAGAGCTCTAGTGTTCATAAGCCTGTACATAAGTGAACACAGACATTCTGTGTGCATGTTGCTGCATACCCAAAATAGGGCCACAAGGAGCCTCATGCTCTCCATGCGGCGCGGAAGCTGTGCAGACACGCAGCAGCTGAAGAATCCAACCAATTGCACTTTTCTTACCTCTGACAGAGCTCGCATTGCCGTAGCCCTTGGCAGTTTGGAAACACTGGACCCTAACCCCTCTCAAAGTAGGCCTGGGTTCTAGTTCGAATAGAAAGTCAATAGCGGAGCTGAGGACAGGAACGCGGCAGTCATTTATCACACGCTCCTGCAGCCTGCTACTACAGGGACACTAACGCTAGAAGCTAGGAATGTCTTTGCAAGGTGCGCAAAGGACAAGGGAGAACCTCGACCCTGACTCTAGTATTTCAGTCCCCTGAGCAGATCTGAGGTTCTCCCGCTGTAGAAGCTAACCCATTCCTTTCAAATACAGACTTCCTAACACAGGGCCAGTTGGATGCTTGCTCTTCCACGAAGCAGGCTTCCTTAACTTGCAAACTGCGAATTCCGCTTAACAGCCTGGAGGAAAATCGCTTCTTGGAAGATTTTTTTCAGAGGCTGTATCCCCGGAGCTGGGGCCAAGCTAGGGGACCCATACTGACAAGGGAAGGCAAAACCACATCCAATGTCTTTGCTCTGGAGGACAGCTTTGGTGAGCCTAAGTCTTTCAGGAATATTTCTGGCTCCAACAGAGTCAAATTCTGTGTGTGAAGCTGCACAGCCAAAATAGGGGAACAGAGAGCCTGATTCTCTCTGTGTAGCTTTGAAGCTGTCATTCAAACAACAGCTTGAGAATCCATACAATGCTCTCCCTTACTGCTAAGAGAATGCTCATTGCTGTAGTCCTTGACAGTTTGTAGAAATCCGCACCCTAACCCTTCTCCAAGTAGGCCTGGGTCCTAGCTCGGAATAACAGGCAACGGCGGAGCTGAGGCCAGTAAGGCACAAGTGAGGTCTCACACACTCTTGCAGCCTGATCGTCCAGGAGCAGTAAGGCCTCTTTTTCCCTGCAGGAGGCTCGCTTGCCTTGCCTCCTGTGAACTGCATTTCCCAGCCTGGGCGCAAAGCTGTTCCTGGAGATTTTTTCTCAGGGGCTGTTTCCCTGGAGCTGGGTCGGACCTCGGGGGCCCAACTCACAGGGGAAGACAAAACCACATGGACAGGTCTATGCTCTGTAGGAGAGCTCTAGTGAACCTCGTCTCTCAGGAACATTCTTGGCTTCTACAGAGACACCTCTGTGCATGAAGCTACACACCCAACATAGTGGCAAAGGGAGTCTGATTCTCTCCGTGGGTGCTGATGCTTTGTGGCAAAGCACCTGCTAAGAATCCATCCGCATAGGCTTCCCTCACCTTGACAGAGGTCTCATTGCTGTAGTCCTTGGCAGTTTGGAAAGAAGCTGACCCTTACCCTTCACCAAGTAGGCCCTTGTCCTTGTTTGAATGGAAAGGCAGTAGCTGAGCTGAGGCCAGTAAGGCGCCAGTCAAGTCTGACATATTCCCGATGCCTGCTCCTTCATGGAAAATAACGTTAGAATCTGGGAATGTCTTTGCAAGGCTGGCAAAGGGCAGTCAGGAACCTCGACCCTGCCTCTGGAATTTCTATCTTCTCAGCACATCTGGCGGTCTCGGTCAGGAGAAACTAACCCATTCCTTGCAAATATAGGCTTCCAAACACAGTCCGGTTGGCTGTCTCTTCTTGCCGAAGGAAGCTTGCTTATCCCACCTCCTGTGAACTCCACTTCCCAGCCTGGGTGATAAGAGGTTCTTGGAGATCTTTTCTCAGAGGCTGTTTCCAAGGAGCAGGGGCTGATCCCAGAGACCCACACGCACAGGGGAAGGGAAAACCGCATGGATAAGTCTTTGCTCTCTAGGAGTGCTCTAGTGAACCTCAGTCTGTGGGGAATGTTCTTGGCTCCAACGGGGACATCTCTGTGTGGGAAGCTGCATACCCAACATAGAGACACAGAGACCTGATTCTCTCTGTGCAGCTTTGACGCTGTCGTTCAAACAACAAATTGAGAATCCACACAATGCTCTCCCTTACCACTGAGAGAGTTATCATTGCTGTAGCCCTTCGCAGTTTCTGGAAATCGGCACACAAACACTTCTCCAAGTAGGCCTGGGTTCAAGTTCAGATGAACATGCAATAGCGGAGCTGAGGCCAGTAAGGCACCAGTCAGGTGTCACACACTCTGGCAGCCTGCTCCTCCAGGGACAGTAAGGCCTCTATTTCCCTTCAGGAGGCTCGCTTGCCTTACTTCCTGTGAACAGCGTTTCCCAGCCTGGGCGGAAAGCAGTTCCTGGAGATCTTTTCTCAGGGGCTGTTTCCCCGGAGTTGGGGCGGACCTCGGGGACCCAACTCACAGGGGAAGGCAAAACCAAATGGACAGGTCTATGCTCTGTAGGAGATCTCTAGTGAACTGCCGGGGTCCAGCCCCAGCTGATCCAGGGTATTCGAAGCAGAGACGGCGTAGGCGAGGGTCAGGGAACAACTGCTTAATTAAACGTTAATTAAGGATATAAAGAGTAATAAAATGAGGATAGCTCAGTAGGAAAATTCAGTGGAGAAAAGAGGCTGAGTAGCTTGGTTTACGCGGGGGACCAATAAAACTTCAAGACAAGAAGCTTGCACCACTTACGTAGGCCGCAGGCGTCCTTCCGTTCTCCTGAAGGAGAGGAGACACTGAGGCCTCCCCGGTCGGATCTTAGAAGCCCAGGCAAAATTAGTAAGCTTGGTGGGTTCCGCGCTCCAGATGGAGACTCAACCAGAGTGAGAGAGAGAGAGAGACATGGGGAGACCAGTATTTCGAGAAACTGATCCCAATTCTTTATTTTCCATGGTCTACTTTTATACACTGAGATGTTATGCCAAAGTCACGTGGGGTCAGCAGTCCTGACTTTTATCAAAGTCAGGTGCTTCATACAAAAGTATACAGAGGTCTTAGGGGTGTTACATCATCTTCTGGCCGGGGGGCCTGCTGACAATTTACGACCCTCTCCTTGTGACAGCGGTCAGTCAACCAGGACACTTATTTCTCCAGGGGTGATTATTCTTAAAACAGACGCCACCCAAATAAAGTTACATTCCTATAGGGTGAGGGTGTAGTGGGTTTTAGTTAAGGCAAGAATTTACTTAGCCTAAGGTCTAACGTGATTTCTATCAAAGGTTAATACTTATTTCTTCTATATATTCATTAATGTGTATAAGGGCAGGGGATGTGGAGACTTAGCAGTAAACATCAGCTCAACAAATGAAAAACCCTTCACCAATATGATTTCTAATCAGCCCATTATACTTATACTAATAATTTTCTAACTTTTCTAAGGAACCTGTTTTTAGAAGGTTTAAAGCATCTCGTGCCTCTCATGGTTGGGAGGCTGTGAGCAATCACATGTGGCCGGACAAGCCTGTCAGGCAGGCTAGAGAACCTTCAGAGGAGTTTGTAGGTTAAAACACTCTTGTCACACCCAGGGGTTTTTATCAACTGGAGCTCTAGGTTAACTCCTTCTCCGAAAGAGGTGGTGGGGGACAGCCCCCCGTAAAGTCAGAGGTGTAGGTGAGAGCACAAAGTAGTAAGGTAGGCAGGCTCTGGTTATGGGGGTAGATGCTCGAGGATTTCCAGGGGGACTCCTGAGGCTCGATCCCGCCTTTGCGTATGTCGAGCCTCCTTCCTCATGACCTTTGCCATGGGCGGAGTGCCTGACTCTGGCCCCCAACAGTGAACCTCCTCTCTCAGGAACATTCTTGGCTCCTATCGAGACACCTCTGTGCGTGTAGCTACACACGCAACGTAGGGGCAAAGGGAGCCAGATTCTTTCCGTGGGGTGCTGATGCTTTGTGGCAAAGCACCTGCTTAAGAATCCATCAGCTTACGCTTCCCTCGCCTTGACAGGGGTCTCATTGCTGTAGCCCTTGGCAGTTTGGAAAGAAGAGGACCCTTACCTTTCATAAAGTGGGCCCTTGTCCTAGTTTGAAAGGAAAGGCAAGAGCTGAGCTGAGGCCAATAAGGCGCCAGTCAAGTCTGACATATTCCCGAAGCCTGCTCCTTCATGGAAAATAACGCTGGAATCTAGGAATGTCTCTGCAAGGCTGGCAAAGGGCAGTCAGGAGCCTGCACCCTGCCTCTGGAATTACCGACTTCTGAACAGATCTGGAGGTCTCCCTTAGGGGAAGCTAACCCATTCTTCCAAATAGAGGCTTCCAAACGCAGGCCACTTGGCTGCCTCTTGCTCTCTGAAGGAGGCCTGCTTTTCCCGCCTCCTATGAACCCCACATCCCAGCCTCTGGGAAAAGCGGATCTTAAAGATCTTTTCTCAGGGGTTGTTTCCACGGAGCTGGGGCCGAGCCTGGAGCCCCAAACGCACAGGGGAAGAAAAACCACATGTACAAGTCTTTGCTCTCTAGGAGAGCTCTAGTGAACTTCACTCTGTCAGGAACGTTCTTGTTTCCTATGGAGACACCCCTGTCTGTGAAGCTGTGTACCGAACATGGAGACACAGAGTCTGATTCTCTCTGTGCAGCTTTGAAGCTGTCGTTCAAACAACAGCTTGAAAATCCATACAATGTTCTTCCTTACCCGTGACAGAGTTCTCATTGCTATACCCCTTGGCAGTATTTAGAAATCCATACCCAAACCCTTCTCCTAGTAGGCCTGGGTCCTAGTTCGGAGAAACACGCAATGGCGGAGCTGAGGCCAGTAAGGCACCAGTCAGGTCTCACACACTCTGGCAGCCTGATCGTCCAGGGACACTAAGGCCTGTTGTGCCTTGCAGGAGGCTCGCTTGTGTTACCTCCTGTGAACTGCGTTTGCCAGCCTGGGGGAATAGCGGTCCCTGGAGATCTTTTCTCAGGGGCTCCTTCCCCTGAGCTGGGGCGGACCTCGGGGACCCAACTCACAGGGCAAGGCAAAACCATATGGACAGGTCTATGCTCTGTAGCAGACTTCTAGTGAACCTCATCTCTCAGGAACATTCTTGGCTCCTATAGAGACACTTCTGTGTGTGAAGCTGCGTACCTAACATAGGGGCACAGAGAGCCTGATTCTCTCAGTTCATTTTGACCCTGTCGTTCAGAAAACAGCTTGAGAATCCATAAAATGCTCTCCCTTACCGCTGAGAGAATTCTCACTGCTGTAGCCCTTGGCACTTTGTAGAAATCCGCACCCAAACGCTTCTCCAAATAGGCCTGGGTCCTAGTTCGGAGGAACAGGCAATGGTGGAACTGAGGCCAGTAAGGCAACAGTCAGGTTTCACACACTCTGGCAGCCTGCTCCTCCAGGGACAGTAAGGCCTCTTTTTCTCTGCAGGAGATTCGCTTGCCTTACTTCCTGTGAACAGCGTTTCCCAGCCTCAGCGAAGCGGTTCCTGGAGATCTTTTCTCAGGGACAGTTTCCCCGGAGGTGTGGCAGACCTCGAGGACCCAACTCACAGGGGAAGGCAAAACCACATGGACAGGTCTATGCTCTGTAGGAGAGGTTTAGTGAACCTAATCTCTCAGGAACATTCTTGGCTCCTATAGAGACAACTCTGTGTGTGAAGCTACACTCCCAACATTGGTGCACAGGGAGCTTGATTCTCTCCGTGGGGTGCTGATGCTTTGTGGCAAAGCACCTGCTTGAGAATCCATCCTCTTAGGCTTCCCTCACCTTGACAGAGGTCTCATTGCTGTAGCCCTTGGCAGTTTGCAAAGAAGAAGAACCTTACCCTTCATAAAGTAGGGCCTTGTCCTAGTTTGAATGGAATGGCAATAGCTGAGCTGAGGTCAATAAGGAGCCAGTCCCGTCTGACACATTCCCGAAGCCTGCTCCTTCATGGAAAATAACTCTAGAATCTAGGAATATCTTTGCAAGGCTAGCAAAGGGCAGTCAGGGACCAGTACCCTGCCTCTGGAATTACCGACTTCTGAGCAGATCTGGAGGTCTCCTTTAGGAGAAGCTAACCCATTCGTTCCAAAGAGAGGCTTCAAAACACAGGCAGGTGGGCTGCCTTTTCGTTCCCTATGGAGGCGTGCTTTTCTCTCCTCCTACGAACCCCGGTTCCCAGACACTGGGAAAAGTGGATCTTGAAGATATTTTCTCAGGGGTTGTTTCCACGGAGCTGGGGCCGAGCCTGGAGACCCAAAGGCACAGGGGAAGGCAAGACCACATGGACAAGCCTTTGCTCTTTAGTATAGCTCTAATGAACCTCACTCTGTCAGGATCTTTCTTGATTCCTACGGAGACACACCTGTGTGTGAAGCTGCGGGCACAGAGAGCCTGATTACCCCCATGCAGTGCTGAGTCTGGGCGGCTAAACAACAGCTTGGGAATGCAGCCTGGGGCGCTTCCCTTCCCTCGGACAGAGCTCTCCTTGCGGTAGGCCTTGGTAGTTTGCATACAATGGGGCCCTAAGCCCTCTGCAAGTTGGCCTGGCTCCTAGGTCCAAAGGGCAGGCCAGAGCGGAGCTGAGGCTGTCAGGCTCCAGACACATCTCCCATACTCCTACATCCTGCTCCTACCCGGGCGTGAACGCTAGAAGTTGGGAAGGTACCTGGACCGTGCAGGGGCGGGGCGAACGCGGGCGGCGTGGGGCGGGGGTCGGCTTCTGGCGGGGGTGGGGGCGGGCTTCCCAGTTGTGCTCTCGGAGGTGGACACTGAGGCTAAAAACGCGCCGCGAGTGCACCCGGGACTGGGTAAACCCGGGCTGCGCGGGTCGAGATTCCGATGGCTTTGGGTGGGGTTCGGTCCCAGTTGTGCTCCCGGGGGTCGCCACTGCGGCTGGGAACGCGCCGGGAGCGCGGCAGGGGCGGGGCTAACCCTGGGGGCGCGGGGCGGGGGTCGGCTCATGGGGGGGATGGGGAGGGGTTCCCAGTTGCGCTCTCGGGGGTTGCAACTGCGGCTGGGAACGCCCATTTCGTCCGCTCCTGGGTCCCCAAGGATCGCCATCCCGTGGGTGCAGTGGAGGGCTGCGGACCACAGGTAAGGGAACTGGGACTGCTTGGAGCAGGGAACCAAGTATTCCGCCGTCTGTTGACACATTCTCGGAGCTCCCCAACCTGGCGGCCGCAGAAAGGCCTTGCCTTTGGGGTCAAGGCCTTTACCGCTCCACCCCTCTGCTGAAAAATCTCCGAGTCTGCGCGGTTCTTCCAAGCAGCCTACTGTCTGCTGGAAGTCCAAGGGACAGAACACTGAACTCTGGCCGGCTGGCCCAGCCCTGCTTCTGGCACTTTGTAAGCCAGCGGGCCCTTGAGCACCTGCTGGGATGGGAAAGGGAAGGGTCCACGGATTGCACCCTAGAAACTTAGTAGGGTGCATGGATTTCAAACCCTGGTGGCCGCCCAGGCAGCAAAGAAGGGGGGAGGGCATCTTGCTGCCCTTTCATGGCAGAATCTGTGGTTGTCCATCTGCGTGGGCCTTTTCATGAGGACCCTGTGCAATAAAAGTTTGGTGTTTTGGAACTGAATAATTAGAACGTGTAAAAGCTTTAAATTATGTGGTGGTGTAATTAAAAAACAAAACAAAACAAAACCAAGCTCCAAGTGTTTTGCAAATGGAGGTTTAAATATTGAAGGACTGTATTCCTTGCACTGTGGCATTCTATCAAGAAGTGTGCAGGAATTTTTTTTTTTTTAAGAAAAGTGTTCGAAGTGAGGGAAACAGGAAACCCAGAGGTGCCCCTGTATTTTGGGGAAGGCCTTAGGAGGTCACTTGGAAATGCTGCTGGATGTGCGGGAGGGCGGCAGATGGGTTGTGCAGGCTTGTCCTTTGCATGGATGTTCTTGTGTGTGGAAACCCAGCTCGGAGCCATCTCCTGATGTGTAAGAATTTCGCAGACAAACCTTGAGCTAAGCAATGCATTTTTTCCTAAGAAAATGTTTGTCTTAAGCGATGTAAATATCCTATGTATTTCCGCTAGACTCTGGCTTCAGGTCGGTTCCCCCAAAAGGCTCAGAAGCGATTTGAACAAAACAGCATGTTTTCCTCCTAGCTTGTTCTCCTTATCTATGTTAAGGAAATGATATATTTGCCTGCAATACTGCCTTTCTTCAAGATTCATGTCAATCAAGTTTTGGCCCGGGATGACTCACCTGCTGCCAATATTATCTCAATGCATGTCGTGGGGGAGGGGCCTGGTGCCATTCCCTGAAACAGTTCCTTTCTTTCCTTAGCTGACTGCTAGTGCCTGTAGAATATCTGGCTAAAGACCAGCAGGGGGTACTCTTACTACCCCCCCCCACCCCGCCTCGAGTCTAAGTCAGCAGCTTTCTCTATCTCTTTCATACTTTAATAACAGTTGATGGCACAAAAGCTCTGAGCGATCAAATCATATCAAATCTTCATTTCAGATTGAAGATGCATTCCATGGTATTGCCATCTTAAGTCTTTCCATCGTTATGGAATATCTGTCCATGTATTCAGGATAGTTTTCAGCCAGGGTGTATAATTTCCAGTGTGCCAGTCTTGTCATCCTCGTTACATCCATGGCAAAGTGTTTTATTCATGTTGATATTATTGAAAGGGAATTTTTTAAAATTCCTTTTCAGATTATTATCTGCTAATGTATACAGATAAAACTGTGTAATCATTCATTTTTATCAGTTTGGACAGCTTGATAGTTGTCTTTAATTTCTTTACTTTCTGACACTTTAAGATTATCCTGGGACACATATGTAATGCCTCACCCCTAAATTCAGACATGTGTTCAAAGAACTTCTGTCCTTTTATTTATTTATTTATTTATTCTTTAACATTGAAATCGTTTTGACTATGCTGGGTGTTTGTTGCTAGATGGAAGTAGCTAGGACCTCTGGACTGCAGTCTCTCATCTCTTGCTGACCTCTTGTTGACCTCTGCAGATTCCTGGTAGGTGGGAGCTTGTTAGTTCCTTGTTCCTTATCAGAACCTCCTGTGGTAAGTGTTTTTCTCTTCTCTGTTGCCTGGTAAGGGTGGGTGGTCATGGGCATCCCAAAGTTGGCTAGAAGTCAATTATTTAGGCAGGCTTGTGCATAGATATGGGAGAAGGCAATGGCACCCCACTCCTGGAAAATCCCAAGGACGGAGGAGCCTGGTAGGCTGCGGTCCATGGGGTGGCTAAGAGTCGGACACCACTGAGCGACTTCATTTTCACTTTTCACTTTCATGCATAGGAGGAGGAAATGGCAACCCACTCCAGTGTTCTTGCCTAGAGAACCCCAGGGACTGCGGGGCCTGGTGGGCTGCCATCTATGGCGTGGCACAGGGTCGGCCTCAACTGAACCACTTAGCAGCTGCAGCAGCAGCAGCAGCAGTGCATAGATATCAAAGGGGATGAGAACAGTCAGGTAGGATCACATATGTCACCGTGAAACAATACTTCTCCTCTTAGCCAAAGCTAACAAAAGATTTCTGTTCTAGGTCAACCTAGAAGAGATCACTTAAGAGGTAAAGAAACTTAAACTCCATTAGCAAAGGCAGTTCAACATCTCAAGAAAACTTGTGCTAGGCACAAAACTCTTTTCTGGGGGCCTACTTTCCCTACAACCTCCTTATCCCATTCTGTACCCATTCCTTTGCTTCTCCCGTCCTGAAAATGCCACCTGTAAGACAGAACTACTTCGTTTTCCTTCTTAAAGTGTGATTGCATTCCATACATTCTTGTAATAACAAGTCATACATTTCCCTTCAGCAACCAAGAACTGACTCTTATATTGGCATTTGATAGATTGGTGAGCATACCTATCAGTGATAATAGCGCCCACCCCGCTTCCTGCAAGAACAGAACAAAACAAAACAAAACAAAAAAATTGCTTTCTTACATTTAATATGTTCGGATGGTGCCAGTCACTATTCATGCAGAGTCAAAAATCTCTTTTGTTTCTGTGTAAAAGGGAGGTCCTTTCAAGTCGTGAATGTTTCAGAACTTTCATTTATTTGGAAGTGACCTAGCTATTCAATACACTGTCGTCACTTAGTTTAGCACCAGGATAGAAACTCAGGTAACCAAAACACCTGGAGGAACGATTGTAAGTTCAGTTCAGTTCAGTTGCTCAGTCGAGTCTGACTCTTTGGGACCCCGTGGCCTGCAGGACGCCAGGCTTCCGTGTCCATCACCAACTCCAGGGGCTTGCTCAAACTCATGTCCATCGAGTCAGTGATGCCATCCAACCATCTTATCCTCTGTCATCCCCTTCTCCTCTGCCTTCAATCAAGACTATGAGAGGCAGATATTTTAGAGTATAATTATTGTTAAGAGTTTATCTAAAAGCTCATATCACATTTACATATTTTACATTGGTTGTTGCTGTTTCCAGGTACTTTCTTGCTGACAAGCTTGTGACACATATAACAATAGAGCAATTTTTACCTCAAAAGAAACCTAGGCACTATGAACATGTTGTGCTTAATGTTGTTGACTCTTAGACATGTCTATAGTGGAGGAGCAAAACCAAAAATACTAGATATTTAATATTGACTAGTTCCCAGTTCACGGGACTCTGACATTCATTTAGGTCAATGTTTTCTTGTATTTCCAGCAGTTTGATTTGGAAGGGCTGCCTTGTCTTGAGACCATTGAAATCAGAACTCAGAACTTGAGCAATATTATCAAAAAACACAAGGCTCACACTGACACATACCTTAATCCAGACAGACAGACAAGACATCTTCCAGTTTTCCGCCTGAGATTTAAAATATTTCTTTGAGCCGTTTTCCTGGGGAGTGGGGGGGGGAGTTGGGGTGGCAGCGAGGCAGGCTTGGGTAACAAGCTAATTGTTGGTCATTGCATATGCAAAGAACCAGCTTTCCGGGTTCCAAGGAAAAAAGTTTCCTTGGCACCCAATTTTGTTTGGATCTATAGACTCTCATGGCCCTCCTAGGTCAGGACATCTTTCCTTTCTGTAGTCCTCATTTTATCCCTAAATCATAGACAGCTTGGATTGTCTCTGTGGGGTGGATGTATTGTCCTCGTGTTTGACCTGGCGGCAGTAGCGAGGTCCGAGAGCCTCTCCTGGAACCGGGCGTGGGGACGGGGCTCACCAGGAGCCCCTGGTGGAAGTGGGCAACGTGCCGGGAGTGCGCCAGTGGCGGGGCGATCCCGGGCGGCGCGGGTCGGGGTTCTGGTCGGGAGGGGGTGGGGGGCGGTAACATTTGTGCTCTCGGGGGTCCCCACTGCAGCTGGAAACGCGCTGGGAGTGCGGCAGGGGCGGGGTGAACCCGGGTGGCGCGGGGCGGGGTTCGCCTCCTGGCGGGGGTGGGGGAGGGCTTCCCAGTTGTGCTCTCGGTGGTGGCCACTGCGGCTGGAAACGCGCCGGGAGCGCACCCGGGGCGGGGTAAACCTGGGCTGCGCGGGTCGAGATTTAGATGGCTGTGGGTGGGGGTTCGGTCCCAGTTGTGCTCTCGGGGGTCGCCACTGCGGCTAGGAACGCCCATTTCCTACGCTCCTGTGTCCCCAAGGATCCACATCTAGTGCGTGCAGCGGAGGGCTGCGGGCCACAGGTCAGGGAACTGGGACTGCTTGGAGCAGGGAACCAAGTATTCCGCCCTCTCTTGGCACATTCTCGGAGCTCCCCAGCCTGTCGGTCGCAGAAAGGCCTCGCCCTTGGTGTCAAGGCCTTTACCGCTCCACCTCTTTGCTGAAAAATCTCAGTCTGCACGGTTTTCCCAAGCAGCCTAGTGTCCCCTGGAAGTCCAAGGGACAGAACACTGAACTCTGGCCGGCTGGCCCAGCCCTGCTTCTGGCACTTTGTAAGCCAGTGGGCCCTGGAGCACCTGCTAGGATGGGAAAGGGAAGGGTACGCGAATTGCACGCTGGTGGCCGCCGAGGCAGCAAAGAAGGGGGGAGGGCACCTTACTGCCCTTTAATGGCAGACAGAATCTGTGGCTGTCCTGCTGCGTGGGCCTTTTCATGGGGACCTTGTGCAATAAAAGTTTACCGGTGACCTTAGGGAACTTCCCAGTGTGCTTCTGACAGATGAGGGATGCTGTGGAGTTGGCGGGGCCTCTCAGGACTCCGCTGGGTTTGGCGCAATGGAAGAGGGCCTCATCTCCAGGGAAGGCAGGAACCTCAGGCTTCCTCTCCGTTTCAGACTCCGACCGCAGGGTCCCTGCAGAGTTGGGACAGGAGAGTCAGGAATCGTCTTGTCTGAGGAAGGGAACTCCGCTTGCCTCTTGAGGTGCTCTGGGGGTCTCAGGCCCCTTGTTGAGCTGTGTGTGGAACCTGCGGGTGTTTCCGGAAATGCACGACGGTGACAGTGCCCCTTCGTGTTGTGCCTTCACCCACTGTGTTGCCTTCGAAGAGTTGTCCGGGCCTCGGGTTCTTTTCAAGAGTGGACAGGGAAATCGGGGTCTTTCGGCATGAGGGACCACCCACGGGGCTAGTCTCAAATCTCCTAGTGAGGCCAGCTTCATCCTGAGTTGTGCTGGGAAGGCCGGGGACCCTTCCAGACAATGCAGGGGGATTGACTCTCCTGTCGCCATCAGGAGGGGAGAAGGGGCTCAGATGAAGTGGGGATGGAACCCTCGGTGTTACCCTCGAGGGAAACCGGCGTGTGGGGGACTTTTGGGGGTTGCATGAAAGGAATCAGGTACCGTTTCGCACTTCAGGACAGAACCTGGGACTTCCCTTGAGACGCTGTAGTGGGCAAGGGCCTCATCTTGCGAAGACGTTGGGACCATGTGGATTTTCTCGAGTTGCGGCGGGATTCTCGAGTTACGAAGTGGATTTCAGGCTTCCTCTTGTGTTGTCCCCAGGAAGCCTAATCTTCCATTCGAGTTGCGAGGGAAAGCTGAGGGTTGCACTCGAGTCACTGCAGGGCCAAAGAGACCTCATCTAGGCCTGTGTCCGGGACTTAACGTTCCTCTCAAGGGAAGACAGGGATCTCAGGGTGGCGTTCCAGACTCCCCCGGGGAGTCAGGCCTCGCCTCGAGGGCAAGCCAAGGATGCCGCTCTCCTCTCAAGTCGCGACGCAGATCTCTTGGAGCCCACTGAGTGGCCTCAAGGGAGTCAGGCCTTCTCTTCAGTTTGGAGAGAGGACTTGGGATTGTGCTCTGGGTCAGGCAGGAAAAGAAGGCCCTCACCTCGCGAGGATGGGGGCTTCTCAGGGGTTTCCTCGAGCTGCGGCGCCCGTGGGGGTTTTCTCACGAGGCAAGACGAGGATCTCAGGGAGCCTCTCGTGCGGTGCCAGGGAAGTCAGGTCTCTGTGCACGTGGCGAGGGGGAGCGCGTCATGGCTCTCCAGTCATGGGAGAGGACTAGGGCCTCCAGAGGCGTTGAAGAAGGACACTCGAGGTCTTTCTGTGGTTGCGGCGGGAAAGCCTCGTTTCCCTCGACTTCTGCCGGGGACCTGAGGGAACTTCCCATGGTGCCTCTGATAGGTGAGGGATGCTGTGGAGTTGGCGGGGCCTCTCGGGACTCCGCTGGGCTTGGCGCAATGGAAGAGGGCCTCATCTCGAGGGGAGACAGGAAACATAGGCTTCCTCTCCTTTTCGGACTCCAACCACAGGGTCCCTGCAGAGTTGGGACAGGAGAGTCATGCCTCGTCTTGTCTGAGGAAGGGAACTCTGCTTGCCTCTCGAATTGCTCAGGGTGTCTCACGCACCTCGTCAAGCTGTGTGTGGAATCCGCGGGTTTTTCCGGACGACGCACGGGGGTGTCAGTGCCCCTTCGAGTGGTAACTTCACCCACAGGGTTGCCTTCGAAGAGGTGTCCGGGCATCGGGTTCTTATCCAGAGCGGACTGGGAAATCGGGGTCGTTCGGCATGTGGCACAACCCACGGGGCTCGTCTCGAATTTCCTCGGGAGGCCGGCCTCATCCTGAGGTGTGCCGGGAAAGCCGGGAACCCCTTCCAGAATACGCAGGGGAATCGACTCTCCTGTCGTGATGAGGAGGGGAGAAGGGGCTCAGATGAAGGGGTGCCATGACCCTCGGTGTTCCCCTCGAGGGAACCCGGCGTGTCTGGGAAATTTTGGAGGTCGCATGAAGGGTGTCAGGTACCGTTTCGCTACTCAGGACGGAACGTGAGACTTCCCTTGAGACGCCGTAGCGGGCAAGGGCCCCATCTTGCTAAGACGTTGGGACCACGTGGTTTTTCTCGAGTTGCGGCGGGATTCTCGAGTTACGACGGGGATTTCAGGCTTCCTCTTGGGTTGGCCCTGGGAAGCCCCATCTTCCATTCGAGTTGCTAGGGAAAGCTGGGGGTTGCGCTCGAGTCACTGCAGGGCCCAAGAGACCTCATCTAGGCGTGTGTCCAGGACCTAGTAGTACTCTCAAGGGAAGACAGGGATCCCGGGGTTGCACTCCAGAGTCCCCCGTGGAGTCAGGCCTCGCCTCGAGGGGAAGCAAAGGACTCCGCTCTTCTCTTTAGCCACGATGCGGATCTCTTGGAGCCCTCTGAGTGGCCTCAAGGTAGTCAAGCCTAATCTTCAGTTTGGAGAGAGGACTCGGGATTGCTCTCCAGGAAAGGCAGGAAAAGAAGGCCCTCACCTCGTGAGGACGGGGGCTTCTCAGGGGTTTCCTCGAGCTGCGGCGTCCGTGGGGCTTTTCTCACGAGGCACGACGAGGTTCTCAGGGAGCCTCTCCTGCGGCGCCAGGGAAGTCAGGTCTCCATGAGCGTGGCGAGGGGTAGCGCGTCATTGTTCTCGAGTCCTTGGAGGGGACTAGGGCATCAAGGCGTGTAGAAGAAGGTCTCACGAGGTCTTTCTCGGCTTGCAGCGGGAAACCCTCGTTTCCCTCGACTTCTCCCGGTGACCTGAGGGAACTTCCCAGGGTTCCTCTTAGAGGTGAGGGATGCTGTGGAGTTGGTGGGCCATCTCGGGACTCCTCTGGGTTTGGCGCAATCGAAGAGGGCCTCATCTCGAGGGGAGACAGGACCGCAGGCTTCCTCTCCGTTTCGTACTCCGACAGCAGTGTCCCTGCAGCGTTGGGGCAGGAGAGTCAGGCCTCGTCTTGTCTGAGGAAGGGAACTCCGCTTGCCTCTCGAGTTGCTCAGGGAGTCTCAGTCCCCTCGTGGAGCTGTGTGTGGAAACCGCGGGTGTTTCCGGACGATGCACGGGAGTGTCAGTGCCCCTTCGTGTTGTTCCTTCACTCACAGGGTGGCCTTCGAAGAGGCGTCCGGGCATCGGGTTCTCCTCAACTGCGGACCGGGAAATCAGGGTCGTTCAACATGGGGCACCAGCCACGGGGCTTGTCTCGAATTTCCTCGCGAGGCCGGCCTCATCCTGAGGGGCGCCGTGCAGGCCGGGAACCCCTTCCAGACCACGCAGGGGAATCAACTCTCCTGTCGCGAACAGGAGAGGAGTAGGTGCTCAGAGGAAGTGGTGCTGGGACTCTCGGTGTTCCCCTCAAGGGAACCCAGCATGTCGGGGAACTTTTGGATGTCGCAAGAAGGATGTCAGGTACCGTGTCTCACTTCACGACGGAACATGGGACTTCCCTTGAGACGCCGTACCGGGCAAGGGCCTCATCTTGCGAAGACGTTGAAACCACCTCGTTTTTCTCGAGTTGCGGCAGGATTCTCGAGTTTCGACGAGGATTTCAGGCTTCCTCTTGGGTTGGCCTTGGGAAGCCCCATCTCCCATTCAAGTAGCGAGGGAAATCTGGGGGTAGCGCTCGAGTCACTGCAGGGCCAAAGAGACCTCATCAAGGCGTGTGTCCTGGAACTAATATTCCTCTCCAGGGAAGGCAGGAATCTCGGGGTTGCATTTCAGGCTCCCTCGGGGAGTCAGGCCTCGTCTCGAGGGGAAGCCAAGGACTCCGCTCTCCTCTCGAGTGGCGACGCGGATCTCTTGGAGCCCACTGAGTGGCCTCAAGGGAGTCCAGCCTCCTCTTCCGTTTGGAGAGAGGACCCGGGATTGCTCTCCAGGCCATGCAGGAATAGAAGGCCCTCAGCTCGCGAGGACGGGGGCGTCTCAGGGGTTTCCTCGAGCTGTGGCGCCCGTGGGGGTTTTCTCCCGAGGCACGACGAGGATCTCAGGGAGCCTCTCGTGCGGCGCCAGGGAAGTCAAGTCTCCATGCGCGTGGCGAGGGGGAGCGCGTCCTGGCTCTCGAGTCACGGGAGGGGACTAGGGCCTCGAGACGCATTGAAGAAGGACTCTCGAGGTCTTTCTCGGGTGGCGGCGGGAAACCCTCGTTTCCCTCGCCTTCTGCCGGGGATCTTAGGGAACTTCCCAGGGTGCCCCTGAGAGGCGAGGGATCCTGTGAAGTTGGCGGGGCCTCTCGGGACTCCGCTGGGTCTGTCGCAACGGAAGAGGGCCTCACCTCGAGGGGAGGCAGGAACCTCAGGCTTCCTCTCCGTTTCGGCTCCGACCACAGGGTCCCTGCAGAGTTGGGACAGGAGAGTCATGCCTCGTCTTGTCTGAGGAAGGGAACCCCGCTTGCCTCTCGAGTTGTCAGGGGTTTTCACGCCCCTGGTCGAGCTGTGTGTGGAACCTGCGGGTCTTTCCGGATGATGCACGGGGGTGTCAGTGCCCCTTCGTGTTGTGCCTTCACCCACAGGGTTGCCTTCGAAGAGGGGTCCGGGCCTCGGGTCCTTCTCAAAAGCGGACCGGGGAATCGGGGGCATTTGGCATGTGGCACCACCCACGTGGCTCGTCTCGAATTTCCCTGTGAGACCGGCCTCATCCTGAGGTGCACCGGGAAGGCCGGGAACCCTTTCTGAACCACGCAGGGGAATCGACTCTCCTGTCGTGATCAGGAGGGGAGAACGGGCTCAGATGAAGCTGTGCCGGGACTCTCGGTGTTCCCTCGAGGGTACCCGGCGTGTCGGGGAGCTTTTGGGTGTCGCACGAAGGGTGTCAGGTACTGTTTCGCACTTCAGGGCGGAACATGGGACTTCCCCTGAGACGCTGTAGTGGGCAAGGTCCTCATCTTGCGAAGACGTTGGAACCACGTGTTTTTTCTCGAGTTGCGCCGGGATTCTCGAGTGACGATGGGGATTACAGGCTTCCTCCTCTGTTGGCCCTGGGAAGCCCAGTCTTCCATTCGATTGGCGAGGGAAAGCTGGGGGTTGCGCTCGAGTCATTGCAGGGCCAAAGAGACCTCATCTAGGCTTGTGTCCAGGACCTAATGTTCCTCTCCAGGGAAGGCAGGGATCTCGGGGTTGCATTCCAGGATCCCCCTGGGTGTCAGGCCTCGTCTCGAGGGGAAGCAAAGGACTCTGCTGTCCTCCCGAGTCGCGACGCGGATATCTTGGAGCCCCCTAGTGGCGTCAGTGGCGTCAAGCCTCCTCTTCATTTTGGAGAGAGGGCTCGGGATTGTTCTCCAGGCCATGCAGGAAAAGAAGTCCCTTCACATCGCGAGGACGGGGGCGTCTCAGGGGTTTCCTCGAGCTGCGGCGCCCGTGGGGGTTTTCTCGCGAGGCACGGCGAGGATCTCAGGGAGCCTCTCGTGCGGCGCCAGGGAAGTCAGGTCTCCCTGAGCGTAGCGAGGAGGAGCGCGTTGTGGCTCTCGAGTAATGGGAGGGGACTAGGGCCTCAAGACGCGTTGAAGAGGGACTCTCGAGGTCTTTCTCGTGTTGTGGCGGGAAAAAGTCGTTTCCCTCGACTTCTGCCGGGGACCTTAGGGAACTTCCCAGGGTGTCTCTGAGAGTTGAGGGATACTGTGGAGTTGGCGGTGCCTCTCGGGACTCCGCTGGGTTTCTCGCAATGGAAGAGGGGCTCATCTCGAGGGGAGGCAGGAACCTCAGACTTCCTCTCTGTTTCGCACTCCGACATCAGGGTCCCTGCAGAGTTGGGACAGGAGAGACAGGCTACGTCTTTTCTGAGGAATGGAACTCCGCTTGCCTCTCGAGTTGTTCATGGGGTTTCAGGCCCCTTGTCAAACTGTGTGTCGAATCTGCAGGTTTTTCCAGACGATGCACGGGGGTGTCAGTGACCCTTCGTTTTGTGTCTTCATCCACAGGGTTGCCTTCGAAGAGGTGTCCGGGCATCGGGTTCTTATGAAGAGTGGACCGGGATATCGGGGTCGTTCAGCATTTGGCACCACCCACGTGGGTTGTCTCGAATTTCCTCATGAAACCGGCCTCATCCTGAAATGTGCCGCGAAGTTCATGAAACCCTTCCAGACAAAGCAGAGGAATCGACCCTCCTGTGGCGATCAGGAGGGGAGAAGTGGCTCAGATGAAGTGCTGCTGGGAACCTCGGTGTTTCCCTCAAGTGAGACAGGTATGTCGGGTAACTTTTGGGGTCGCATAAAGCTTTCCAAGTACCGTTTCGCTCTTCAAAATGGAACGTTGGACTTCTCTTGGGGTGCTCCAGCGGGCATGGGCCTCATCTTGGAATGACTGCGGAACCACTTGGATTTTCTCGAGTTGCGGTGGGATATTTGAGTTACCACAGGGAATTCATGCTTCCTCTTGTGTTGGCCCACAAAATTCTTATCTTCCATTCGAGATTCGAGGAAGAGCTGGAGGTGCGCTCTAGTCACTGAAGGCAAAAGAGACCCCACCAAGGCTTGTGTGCAGGACCTAATGTTCATGTCCAGGCTCGACAGAAATCTCGGGGTTGCATTCCAGACTCACCTTGGAGTCAGCCCTCATCTCGAGGGGAAGCAAAGGACTCTGCTCTCCTCTCGAGTCGGACGGGTATGTCTTGGAGCCCACTGAGTGGCTTAAAGGGAGTCAAACCTCCTTTGGTGTTTGGAGGGAGGACACGGGATTGCTCTCCAGGGAATGCATGAAATGAAGGCCCTCATCTCCCAATGACTGGGGCGTCTCGTAGGTTTTCTCGAGCTGTGGCGCTAGTGTGGGGTTTCTCACGAAGTAAGACTGGGAGCTCAGTGAGCCTCTCACGTGGTGCCAGGGCAGTCAGGTCTCTATGCACGTGGTGAGAGGGAGCCCGTCATTGTTCTCGAGTCATGGTAGGGGAATTGGGCCTGAAGAGGTGTGAAAGAAGGACTCTCGAGGTCTTTCCTGCGTTGCAGCAGGAAACCCTGGGTTCCATCGACTTGTGCCAGTGACTTCAGGAAGCTTCTCAGCGTGCCTCTGAGAAGTCAGGGTCACTGTGGAGTTGGGAGGGGCCTCTCAGAACTCCACTGGGTTTGGTGCAATGGAAGAGGGCCTCATGACAAGTTGAGGCAGGAACCTCAGGGTTCCTCTCCTAGCTTCGAATGCGCCGGATCTGACTCGGATCGCAGAGTCCCTGCAGAGTTGGGACAGGAGAGTCAGGCCTCGTCTTGTGTGGAGGACTGGAACTCCGCTTGACTCTCGCGTTGTTCATGGGGTGACAGGCCACTTGTCGATTTGTATGTGGAACTTGTGGGTTTTTCTGGACGATGCAACGGGGTGTCACTGCCCCTTCGTGTTGAGCCTTGATCCACAGGATTGCCTTCGAGTTGGGTTCTGCCATCGGGTTCTTATCAAGAGCGGACCAGGGAATTGGGGTCTTTTGGCATGCCGCACCACCCTCGAGGCTATGTCTAAAATTTCCTCGTGAGACTGGCCTCATCATGCGCCAGGAAGGTCGGGAATGCCTTCCAGACAAAGCAGGGGAATCGATCCTCCTGTCGCAATCAAGAGGGGAGAAGAGTCTCAGATGAAGTGGTGCCGGGAACCTCGGTGTTCTCCTCAAGTGAGACTGGTATGTCGGGGAACTTTTGGGGTCGCATCAAGGGTTCCAAGTAACTTTTCGCTCTTCAATACGGAACGTGGGACTTCTCTTGAGACGCTGTAGTGGGCAAGGGCCTCATCTTTCGATGACGGGGGAACCACGTGGTTTTTCTTGAGTTGCGGCGGGATTCTCGAGTTACGACGGGGAATTCAGGCTTCCTCTTCAACTGGCCCAGATAAGTCCAGTTTTCATTCGAATTGCGAGTTAGAACTGGGGATTGCTCTCGAGACACTGCAGGGCCAAATAGACCTCATCTAGGCTTGTGTCCAGGACCTAATGTTCCTCTGCTGGGGCGACAGCGATCTCGGCATTGCATTCTCGACTCACCCGGGGAATCAGGCCTCGTCTCGAGGGGAAGCCAAGGACACCGCTCTCCTGTCAAGTCGCGACGGGTATATCTTGGAGCTCACTGTGTGGCCTAAAATGAGTCAAGCCTCCTGTGGAGTTTGGAGAGAGGACTCAGGATTGCTCTCCAGGCCATACAGCAAAAGAAGGCCCTCATCTCGTGAGGACTGGGGCGTCTCGTGGGTATTCTCGAGCTGCGGCTCCAGTGTGGTGTTGCTCACGAGGTATAATGGGGAGCTCAGGGAGCCTCTCCTGTGGCGCCAGGGAAGTCAGGTTTCTATGCGCGTGGCTAGGCGGAGTGTGTCATTGCTCTCGAGTCATGGTAGGGGAATCGCACCTCAAGACGCGTTGAAGAAGGACTCTCGAGGTCTTTTACGGGTTGGGGCAGGAAACCCTTGGTTCCCTCGACTTGTGCCAGTGAACTCAGGAAGGTCTAAGGGTGCCTCTGAGAAGTCAGGGATACTGTGCAGTTGGGAGGGGCCTCTCGGGACTCCACTGGGTTCGGTGCAATGGAAGAGGGCCTCATCTTGAGTGGAGGCAGGAAACTCATGTTTCCTCTCCTGACTTCCCCTGGGCCAGATCTGACTCGGATTGCAGTTTCGCTGCAGAGTTCGAACAGGAGAGTCAGGCCTCGTCTTGTGTGGACGAATGGAACTCTGCTTGCCTCTCCAGTTGTTCACGGGGTGACAGGTCACTTCTTGAGCTGTGTGTGGTACCTGCGGGTTTCTCCGGACGATACCCGGGGGTGTCAGTGCCCCTTCGTGTTGAGCCTTCATCAAAAGGGTTATCTTCAAAGAGGTGTCCGGGCACTGGGATCTTATCAAGAGCGAACCGGGAAATCGGGGTCTTTCGGCATGTGTCACCATCCACGAGGCTATGTCTCGAATATCCTCGTGAGACCGGCCTCATCCTGAGATGCACCGGGAAAGGCGGGAACCCCTTCAAGACAAAACAGGGGAATCGACCCTCCTGTCGCGATCAGGAGGGGAGAAGGGGCCCAGATGTAGTGGTGCCGGGAACCTCGGTGTTCTCGAGTCAGACCAGTGTGTCGAGGAACTTTTGAGGTTGCATCAAGGGTGCCGATACCGTTTCGCACTTCAAGACGGAACGTGGGACTTCTCTTGAGACGCTGTAGGAGGCAAGGGCCTCATCTTGGGATGACGGGGGAACCACGTAGCGTTTCTCGAGTTGTGGCGGGATTCTCGAGTTTCGACGGGGAATACAGTCTTCCTCATGTGTTGGCCCAGGGAAGTCCTATCTTCCATTCGAGTTTCAAGGGAGAGCTGGGGATTGCCCTCGAGTCACTGCAGGGCAAAATAGACCTCATCTAGGCTTGTGTCCAGGACTTAATGTTCATCCCTAGGGGCGACAGGGATCTCGGGCTTGCATACCAGACTCACCCGGGGAATCAGGCCTCGTCTCGAGGGGAAGCAAAGAACTCCGCTGTCCTTTTGAGTCGCGATGGGTATCTCTTGGAGCCCACTGTGTGCCCTAAAGGGAGTCAAGCCTCCTGTGCTGTTTGGATAGAGGACTCGGGATTCCTCTCCAGGCCATGCAGGAAAAGAAGGCCCTCATCTCGCGATGACGGCGGCCTCTTGTGGGTTTTCTAGACTGCCACGCTAGTGCCGGGTTTCTGACCAGGTACGAGAGGGAGCTCAGGGAGCCTCTCGTGTGGCGCCAGGGAAGTCAGGTCCCCATGAGATGGCTAGGGGGAGTTCGTCATTGCTCTCGAGTCATGGTAGGGTAATCGGGCCTCAAGACGGGTTGAAGAAGGACTCTCGAGGTCTTTCTCGGGTCACTGCATAAAACCCAGGGTTCCCTTGACTTGTGCCTGCGACCTCAGGGAGCTTCTCAGAGTGCCTCTGAGAAGTCAGGGATACTGTGCAGTTTGGAGGGGCCTCTCGAGACTCCTCTGCATTTGGTGGAATGTAAGAGGGACTCATCTCGAGTTGAAGCAGGAACCTCAGTGTTCCTCTCCATTTCTGACTCAGATCGCAAGGTCCCTGCATGTTGGTACAGGAGAGTCAGGCCTCGTCTTTTCTGGAGGATGGGACTCCTCTTGCCTCTCGAGTTGTTCTTGAGGTGACAGGCCACTTGTCGAGCTGTGTATGTAACCTGCCCTTTTTTCCGGATGATGCACAGGTGTGTTACTGCCCCTTCGTGTTGTACCTTCATACTCAAGGCTGCCTTCCAAGAGGTGTCCGAGCATCGGATTCTTATCAAGAGCGGACCGGGAAATTGGAGTCTTTCAGCAAGTGGCACCACCCACAGAGCTACGTATCGAATTTCCCCATGAGACCGGCCTCATCCTGAGTTGTGCAGGGAAGGTCGGGCCCACTTGCAGACAAAGCAGGGGAATCGACCCACCGGTCACGATCAGGAGGGGAGAAGGGGCTTAAATGAAGTGGTGCCGGGAACCTCGGTGTTCCCCTTGAGTGAGACCGGCGTGTTGGGGGACTTTTGGGGTCGCATCAAGGGTGCCAAGTACCGTTTCGCATTTCAAGACGGAACCTGGGACATCTTTTGAAACGCTGTAGCGGGCAAGGGCCTCATCTTGCGATGACGGGAGAACCACGTGGTTTTGCTCGAGTTGCTGCGGGATTCTCGAGTTATGACCGGGAATTTAGGCTTCCTCTTGTTGGCCTTGAAATCCAATCTTCCATTCGGGTTGCGAGGGGGAGCTGGGGATTGCGCTAGAGTCACTGCAGGGCAAAAGAGACCTAATCTAGGCTTGTGTCCAGGATCTAACGTTGCTCTCCAGGGGCGACAGGGATCTCGGGTTTGCATTCCAGACTCATCCGGGGAGTCAGTTCTCACCTCGAGGGTAAGCAAAGAATTCCGCTCTCGTCTCGAGTCGCGATGGGTATCTCTTGGAGCCCACTGTGTGTACTAAAGGGAGTCAAGCCTCCTGTGGAGTTTGGAGAGAGGACTCGGGATTGGACTCCAGGCCATGCAGGAAAAGAAGGCCCTCATCTCGAGATGACGGTGGCGTCTCGTGGGTTTTCTCGAGCTGCGGCGCCAGTGTGGGGTGTCTCATGAAGTACAACAGGGATTTCAGGGAGCCTCTTGTATGGCGTCAGGAAAATCCAGTATTCCATTCGAGTTGCAAGTTAGAACTGGGGATTGCTCTCCAGTCACTGCAGGGCAAAATAGACCTCATCTACGCTTGTGTCCAGGACCTAGTGTTCCACTACTGGGCCGACAGGGATCTCAGGGTTGCATTCTCGACTCACCCGGAGAGTCAGGCCTCGTCTTGAGGGGCAAAAAAGGACTCCGCTCTCCTGTCGAGTCGCGACGGGTATCTCTTGGAGCCCACTGCGTGGCGTAAAGGGAGTGAAGCCTCCTATGGAGTTTGGAGAGATGACTCGGGAATGTTTTCCTGTCCATGCAGGAAAAAAGGCCCTCGTCTCGCGATGACGGGGGCGTCTTGTGGGTTTTCTCCAGCTGCGGCGCCAGTATCAGGTTTCTCACGAGGTACGACGGGGAGCTCAGAGAGCCTCTCGTGTGGTGCTAGGGACGTCAGGTCTCCGTGCGTGTGGTGAAGGGGAGTGCGTGATTGCTCTCGAGTCATAGTAGGCGAATCGGGCCTCAAGACGCATTGAAGAAGGACTCTCGAGGTCTTTCTCGGGTTGCGGCAGGGAACCCTGGGTTCCCTCGACTTGTGTCGGTGACCTCAGGCAACTTCTCAGGGTGCCTCTGAGAAGTCAGGGACACTGTGGATTTGGGAGGGGCCTTTCATTACTCAACTGGGTTTGGTGCAATCGAAGAGGGCCTCATCTCGAATGGAGGCAGGAACCTCAGGGGTCCTCTCCATTTCTGACTCGGGTCGCAGAGTACCCGCCGAGTACGGACAAGAGAGTCACGCCTCGTCTTCCGTGGAGGAATGGATCTCCGCTTGCCTTTCGAGTTGTTCACGGAGTGACAGGCCACTTGTTGAGCTGTGTGTGGAACCTGCGGGTTTTTCCGGACGATGCACAGGGGTGTCAGTGCCCCTTCGTGTTGTGCCTTCATCCACAGGGTTGCCTTCAAAGAGGTGTCCGGGCATCGGGTTCTTTTCAAGAGCGTACCAGAAAATTGGGGTCTTTCAGCATGTGGTACCACCCACGAGGCTACGTCTCGAATTTCCTCGGGAGACCAGCCTCATCCTGAGGTGCGCCGGGAAGTTAGGGAACCCTTGCAGACAAAGCAGGGGAATCGACACACCGGTCGCGATCAGAAGGGGAGAAGGGGCTCAGATGAAGTGGTGCTGGGAACCTCGGTGGTCCCCTCGAGTGATACCGGTATGTCATGGCACTTTTGAGGTCGGATCAAGGGTGCCAAGTACAGTTTCGCACTTCAAGACGAAACGTGGGAATTCTCTGGAGATGCTCTAGCGGGCAAGGGCCTCATATTGCGATGACGAGGGAAACACGTGGTTTTTCTCGAGTTGCGGCGGGATTCTCAAGTTACGACGGGGAATTCAGGCTTCCTCTTGTGTTGGCCCAGGAAGTCCAATCTTCCATTCAACTTGTCAGAGAGAGCTGTGGGTTGCTCTCGAGTCACTTCAGGGCAAAGAGTCCTCATCTAGGCTTGGGGCCAGGACGTAGTGTTCCTCTCCAGGGGCAACAGGGATATCGGGGTCGCATTCCAGTCTCACCCGGTGGGTCACGCCTCGTCTCGAGTGGAAGCAAAGGACTCCACTATCCTCTCGATTCGGGACGCGTAACTCTTGGAGCCCAATGAGTGGCCTAAAGGGAGTCAAGCGTCCTGTGTAGCTTGGACAGAAGGTTCACGCTTGATCTGCATACCATTCAGTTAAAGAAGGCCCTCCTCTCGTGATGACGGGAGCGTCTCATGGGTTTTCTCGAGCTGCGGCGCCAGTGTGGGGTTTCTCACGAGATATGATGGGGAGCTCAGGGAGCCTCTCGTGCGGCGCCAGAGAAGTCAGGCCTCCATGCGTGTGGCCAGGCAGATCGCGTCATTGCTCTGGAGTCATGGGAGGGACTAGGGCCTCCAGACGCATTTAAGAAGGACTCTCGAGGTCTTTCTTGGGTTGGGGCGGGAAACACTCGTTTCCCTCGACCTCCACCGGGGACCTTAGGGAACTTCCCAGGTGCCTCTGAGAGGTGAGGGATACTGAGGAGTTAGAGGGGCCTCTCGGGACTCCACTAGGTTTGACGAAATGAAAGAGGGCCTCATCTCAATTGGAGGCAGGAACCTCAGGCTTCCTCTCCATTTCTGACTCTGACCGCAGGGTCCCTGCAGGGTTGGGACAGGAGAGTCAGGCCTCGTCTTGTCTGAGTAATGGAACTCTGCTTGCCTCTCGAGTCGTTCAGTGGGTCTCAGGCCCCTTGTCGAGCTGTGTGTGGAACCTGCGGGTGTTTCCAGAAGATGCATGGGGGTGTCATTGCCCCTTCATTTGGTGCCTTCCCCCACAGGGTTGCCTTCAAAGAGGTGTCCAGCATCAGGTTCATTTCAAGAGCGGACCGGGAAATCGGGGTCATTCGGCATGTGGCACCACCCACGTGGCTCATCTCGAATTTCCTCGTGAGACCAGCATCATCCTGAGGTGCGCCGGGAAGGCCGGGAACCCCTTCCACACAAAGAAGGGGAATCGACTCTCCTGTCGCGATCAGGAGGGGAGATGGGGCTCAGATGAAGTGGGGCCGGGACTCTAGGTGTTCCACTCGAGGGAACCCGGCGTTTCAGGGAACTTTAGGGGTCGCATCAAGGGAGCCAAGTACCATTTCCCACTTCAGGACGGAACATGGGACTTCCCTGGAGACGCTGTAGCGGGCAAGGGCCTCATCCTGTGAAGACGTTGGAACCATGTCGTTTTTCTCGAGTTGCGTCTGGATTCTCGAAAACGACGGGGATTTCAGGCTTCCTCTTGGGTTGGCCCTGGGAAGCCCAATCTTCCCCTGGAGTTGCGAGGGAAAGCTGGGGGTTCTGCTCGAGTCACTACAGGGCCAAAGAGACCTCATCGAGGCGTGTGTCCAGGACCTAATATTCCTCTCAAGGGAAGACAGAGATCTCGGGTTTCCATTCCAGACTCCCCCGGGGAGTCAGGCCTCGCCTCGAGGGGAAGCAGAGGACTCCACTTTCCTCTCAAGTCGCGACACGGATCTCTTGGAGCCCACTGAGTGGACTCAAGGGTGTCGAGCCTCCTCTTCAGTTTGGAGAGAGGACTCGGGATTGCTCTCCAGGTCAGGCAGGAAAAGAAGGCCCTCATCTCGCGATGACGGGGGCATCTCATGGGTTTCCTCAGGCTGCGGCGCCCGTGGGGGTTTTCCACGAGGCACGACGAGGACCTCAGGGAGCCTCTCGTGCGGCGCCAGGGAACTCATGTCTCCATGGGCATGGCGAGGGGGAGCTGGTCATCACTCTCGAGTCATGGGAAGTGACTAGGGCCTCAAGACACGTTGAAGAAGGACTCTCGAGGTCTTTCTCGGGTGGCAGCGGGAAAGCCTCGTTTCCCTCGACTTCTGCAGGGGACTATAGGGAACTTACCAGGGTGACTCTGAGAGGTGAGGAATGCTGTGGAGTTGGCAAGGCCTCTCGGGACTCTGCTGGGTTCGGCGCAATGGAAGAGGGCCTCATCTCGAGGGGAGGCAGGAACCTCAGGCTTCCTCTCCAATTCTGACTCCGACTGCACGGTCCCTGCAGTGTTGGGACAGGAGAGTCATGCCTCGTCTTGTCTGAGGAATGGAATTCTGGTTGCCTCTCGAGTTGTTCCGGGAGTCTCAGGCCCCTTGTCGAGCTGTGTGTAGACCCTGCGGGTTTTTCCGGATGATGCACGGGGGTGTCAGTGCCCCTTCGTGTTGTGCCTTCACTCACAGGGTTGCCTTCGAAGAGGTGTCCGGGCATCATGTTCTTATCAAGAGCGGACCGGAAAACCGGTGTCGTTCGGCACGTGGCACCTCACACATGGCTGGTCTCGAATTTCCTCCTGAGACCGGCCTCATCCTGAGGTGCACCAGGAAGGCCGGGGACCCCATCCAGAGAAAGCAGGGGAATCGACTCTCCTGTCGCGATCAGGAGGGGAGAAGGTGCTCAGATGAAGTGGTGCCGGGACCCTCGGTGTTCCCCTCGAGGGAACCCAGCGTGTCGGGAACTTTTGCGGTCGCATCAAGGGTGTCAAGTACCATTTCGCACTTAAGGACAGAACATGGGACTTCCCTGGAGACGCCGGGAATTTCGGTGTTCCCCTGGAGTGAGACCAGTATGTTGGGGAACTTTGGGGTCGCATCAAGGGTGCCAAGTAGCATTTCGAACTTTAAGATGGAACGTGGGACTTCTCTTGAGACTCTAGCTGGCAAGGGCCTCATATTGCGATGAAGGGGGAACCACATGGTTTTTAAGACTTGAGGCTGAATTCTCGAATTACGATGGGATATTCAGACTTCCTCATGTGTTGACCGTGGGAAGCCCAATCTTCCATTCAAATTGTGAGGGAGAGATGGAGGTTGCTCTCGATCACTGTAGGGCAAAATAGACCTCATCTAGGCTTGTGTCTAGGACATAATGTTCCACTCCAGGGGCGACAGGGATCTCGGGGTTGCATTCCAAACTCACCCGGGGAGTCAGGCCTCGTCTCCAGGGAAGCAAAGGACTCCGCTCTCCTCTCGAGTCGCACCGGGTATTTCTTGGACCCAACTGAGTGGCCTAAAGGGAGTCAATCCTCCTGTGAAGTTTGGAGAGAGGACCAGGGATTGCTCTCCAGGTCAGGCAGGAAAAGAAGGCCCCCATCTCTCCTTGACGGGGGCACCTTGTGGTTTTTCTCGAACTGCGGCGCCACTGTGGGTTTTCTCACGAGTTATGATGGGGTACTCAGGGAGCCTCTTGTGTGGTACTAGGGAAGTCAGTTTTCCTGCTTGTGGCGAGGGGAGCACGTCCTTGCTCTGGAGTCATGGTAGGGGAATCGGGCATCAAGAGACGTTGAAAAAGGACTCTCCAAGTCTTTCTCGGGTTACTTCAGGAAACTCTGGGTTCCCTCGACTTGTGCCAGTGACCTCAGGTAGCTTCTCAGGGAGCCTCTGAGAATTCAGGGATACTGTGGTGTTGGGAGGGGCCTCTCGGGACACCACTGAGTTTGGTTCAATGGAAGAGGGCCTCTTCTCTAGTTGAGGTAGGAACCTCAGGGTTCCTCTCCATTTCTGACTCCGATCTCAGGGTCCCTGAAGAGTTGGGCCAGGAGGGTAAGGCCTCGTCTTGTGTGAAGGAATGCAACTTCACTTGCCTCTCGAGTTGTTCACGGGGTGACAGTCCACATTTGGAGCTGTGAGTGGAATCGGTGGGTTTTTCCAGACGATGCATGGGGATGTCAGTGTCCCTTCGTGTTGTGCCTTCATCCACAGGGTTGCCTTCAAAGAGATGTCCGGGCGTCAGGTTCTTATCTAGAGTGGACCGGGAATTCGGGATCTTTCAACATGTGGCACCAACCATGAGGCTACTTTTCGAATTTCCTCATGAGACTGGCCTCATCCGGAGGTTTGCGGGGAACGTCGGGAACCCCTTGCAGACAAAGCATGGGAGTCGACCCTCCTGTCGCGATCAGGAGGGGTGAAGGGGCTCACAGGAAGTGGTGCCATGAACTTTGGTGTTTCCCTCGACTGAGACCGGTATGTCAGGGAACTTTGGGGGTCGCATCAAGGGTGCCAAGTACCGTTTTGTACTTCAGGATGGAACGTGGGACTTCTCTTGATACGCTGTAGTGGCCAAGGGCCTCATCTTGCGATGACGGGGGAGCCACGTGGTTTTTCTCGAGTTGCGGCGGGATTCTCGAGTTACGACGGGGATTTCAGGCTTCCTCTTGTGTTGGGCCAGGGAAGTCCAATCATCCATTTGAGTTGCGAGGGAGAGCTAGGGGTTGCGCTCGAGTCACTGCAGGGCAAAGGAGACCTCATCTAGGCTTGTGTCCAGGACCTAATGTTCCTCTCCAAGGGCCACAGGGATCTCAGGTTTGCATTCCAGACTCACCCAGGGAGTCAGGCCTCGTGTCGAAGGGAAGCAAAGGACTCTGCTCTCCTTTCGAGTCGCGACGGGCACCTCTTGGAGCCCACTTTGTGGCCTAAAGGGAGTCAAGCCTCCTGTGAAGTTTGGAGAGAGGACTTGGGACTGCTCTCCAGGCCATGCAGGAAAAGATGGCCCTCATCTCGCGATGACGGAGGGGTCTTGTGTGTTTTCTCGAGCTGCGGCGCCAGTGTGGGGTTTCACACGAGGTACGACAGGGAGCTCAGGGAGCCTCTCATGTGGCGCCAGGGAAGTCAGGTCTCCATGTGCGTGGCGAGGGGGAGCGCGTTATTGCTCTCGAGCCATGGTAGGGGAATCTGACCTCAAGACGCGTTGAAGAAGGACTCTCGAGGTCTTTCTTCGGTTGTGGCAGGAAACCCTTATTTCCCTCGACGTTTGCCGGTGGCCTCAAGGAGCTTCTCAGAATGCCTATGAGAAGTCAGGGATACTGTGGAGATGGGAGTGGCCTCTCGGGACTCCACTGGGTTTGTTTTAAAGGAAGAGGGCCTCATCTCGGGTTGAGGCAGGAACCTCAGGTTTCCTCTCCATTTCTGACTCAGATCGAAGCGTGCCTGCAGAGTTGGGATTGGATACTCAGGCCTCGTCTTGTCTGAGGAAGGGAACTCCGCTTGCCTCTCTCATTGTTTAAGGGGTGACAGGCCAGTTGTGGAGCTGTATGTGGATCCTGTGGGATTTTCCGGACGATGAACAGGGTTGCCAGTGCCCCCTCGTGTAGTGCCTTCATCCACAGGGTTGCCTTAGAAGAGGTGTCCGGGCATCGGGTTCTTATCAAGAGCAAGACCGAGAAATCGGGGTCTTTCGGCACGTGGCACCAACACGAGGCTACGTCTCGAATTTCTTCGTGAGACTGGCCTCATCCTGAGGTGCGCCATGAAGGTCGGGAACCCCTTCTAGACAAAGCAGGGGAATCGACCTTCCTGCCATGATCAGGAGGGGAGAAGGGGCTCAAATGAAGTGGTGCCAGGAACTTCGGTGTTCCCTTGGAGTGAGACCGGTATATTGGGGAACTTTTGGGGTCGCATCAAGGGTGCCAAGTAGCATTTCGAACTTTATGACGAAACATGGGACTTCTCTTGAGACTCTGTAGCGGGCAAAGGCCTCATATTGCGATGAATGGGGAACCACGTGGTTTTTAAGAGTTGCAGCGGGATTCTCGAGTTACAACGGGAAATTCAGACTTCCTCTTGTGTTGGCCCAGTGAAGACCAATCTTCCATTCGAATTGCGAGGGAGAGATGGGTGTTGCTCTCGATTCACTGTAGGGCAAAATAGACCTCATCTAGGCTTTTGTCCAGGACATAATGTTCCTCTCCAGGGGCAACAGGGATCTCGGGGTTGCATTCCAGACTCACCCAAGGTAAGGCCTCATCTCGAGGGGAAACAAAGTACTCTGCTCTCCTCTCAAGTCGCGACAGGTATCTCTTGGAGCCCATTGAGTGGCCTAAAGGGAGTAAAGCCTCCTGTGAAGTTTGGAGAAAGGACCAGGGATTGCTCTCCAGGTCAGGCAGGAAAAGATGTCCTCAATCTCGCGATGACGGTGGCGTCTCGTGGGTTTTCCCGAGCTGTGGCGCCAGTGTGGGGTTTCTCACGAGGTATGACGGGGAGCTCAGGGAGCCTCTCATGTGGCGCCAGTGAAGTCAGGTGTCCATGCGCATGGCAAGGGGGAGCGTGTCATTGCTCTCGAGTCATGGTAGGGGAATCCGGCCTCAAGACGTGTTGAAGACGGACTCTTGAGGTCTTTCTCGGGTTGCGGCAGGATACCCTGTGGTCCCTCGACTTGTGCCGGTGAACTCAGGGAGTTGCTCAGGGTGCCTCTGAGAAGACACTGATACTGTGGTGTTGGGAGGGGCCTCTCGGGACTCCACTGCGTTTGGTGCAATGGAAGATTGCCGGGAGCCAGCGAGAGATATTCCACTCGTGACAAATGTCATGAGGAAAGAGTCTCGGCATACGCAAAGGCGGGATCGAGCCTCCGGGAGTTCCCCCGTATATTCTTCAGCATCTACCCCCAAAAACCAAAGTCTGCCTTCTTTATTGCTTTGTTCTCTCACCTCTGACATTACTGGGGATGTCCCCCACCACCATCTCACTCTCTCTGTCAAAGAGCTAACTTACAGCTCCAACTAATAATGTTCCTGGGCAATTAGGAGTGTTTAAATCCAAACCCCTCAGATGGTTTTCTAACTCGCCTGACAAGTTTACCCGGTCTCCTACAGCTATGCATACGATTGTGTACAGTCTCCCAGCCTCGAGACGCACGGGAAGTTTAAGATATTCAAATAGCTTAGAGCCTCTCAGAGAGTTAGAAACTGTCAGAATAAAACTAGTAAAAGATTTCATTGATGAACCAATGCTTTTTGCCAAGTTTCCACATCCCCTGAATTGTATCCTTGAATGTGTGCTAATTAATATAGTTGGTATGTAGAAAAAATAAGTAGTGGCCTTGATGTTGGTAACTTTAGACCCTTAAGGTAATAAATTCTTTTCTTTGTTGTAAACCCATTACACATCCTCCCTATAGGAATGCAATTTTATCTTCGAAAGATGGCGCCAAACCTTAAACAATTACTCTTAGAGAAAATAACTCTTATGGTTGATAAGTCTTTGTCAAGAGTCATAAAATGTTAATAGGTCTTCTGGCCAGAAGATGATGTAAATCATCTAAACCATTTTTATACGATAAATCTGCAGAAAAGAAACCCTGGTTTTTGATAAGGATTAAAGACTGCTGACTTTGCATCCCCTATTATCCTCTATGTGTAACTTAGGGTATTAAAACGTGTGTTGAAAATAAAGCTACGGGCCTTGCTCGCCAACGCTTGGTCTCCCCATGTCATTATTCCCCTCAATTTTCAGATGAGTGTCCATCTGGAGCGCGGATATCCTCTGCGACCATTTATTTGCCTGGGCTTTGAAGACCCACTCGATAAGGTGTCTAAGGTGGGGCACCTTCCTCTATTCTAGAGGGCACTTGCAGCCTCCGTGGTCAGAGCTAACCTGGTGTCACGGGTTATATTGATTTTCCGCGTAAACCAAGCTACTCAGCTGCTTTTCTCCACTGAATTTTCCTACTGAGCTATCCTCATTCTATTACTCTTTATATCTTTGATGAATAAATAAATATATAAATAGGTCGCCTACTCCATCTTCCCTTCGAATACCCTGGATCAGCTGGGGCTGGACCTCTGCAGGTGGCGCCCGAGACAGGCATTTCGAAGGTAAATCCCCAACCCCATTCCCCCAGTGTTCAGTTTTGGGGACAGATAGGATCCCACTTAGGGGGCTGCAGATCCCCCTGTAGAATAGACAGGGCGAGAGGAGTGGGAAGTGTTGAAGAGTTAGAGAGAAAAAACGGTTTCTAAAAAGGCTGACAAAAAAGGCCTAATCTTTAGATAGCTAAAAGCAAAATCTTTTACTATCCTTAAGTTTCTGACATGGGCAACACTGAATCAAATGAAAGACAGCTCTTTATAGGAGTAATTTTACAGTTATTAAGTAAAAGAAGAATCAAGGTTAAAACATCTTCCATTCAATCATTTTTTACATTTGTACAAGACCACTGCCCTTGGTTTCTACAACAAGGCACTGTTAACCTCGATATCTTGAAAAAACTAGGAAAACAGCTAAGAGCTTATTGTGCTCAGCAAGGTTTGGAAAAAATCCCTACTTACACCTTTCCTCTGTGGAATATGACTAGAGATGTTTTAGATCCAGCTCATGAATTTGAAAAGGTACCTGTTAAAGAGGAAAGTAAAGTTGGAAAAGTACCTGTTAAACAAAAAAGCAAATCTGAAAAGGTACCTGTTATAAAGAAAAGTGAAAATGAAGAGGCTATACCTAGCTATCGACAGCTAAATGAATGGCTGGCCGCTATGACTGCCAATGAGCATGTAAAAGATAGGGATGAAAAGAAAGATCAGCTCTCCCCTCAATTTGAAAAAGGTTTAGAGGAAACAGCAGCTCGATGCCATTCTGATGAGGATTTTTTATTTTTTAAGCTAAAGATGCTCCTAAAAGTTTAAGAAAACATCCCTAATCAGACCATCCGCTCCTAGGAGGTTGAGGGAAACATCCCCGATCAGACAGTTCGTAAGATTTAGTTACCAAACAGTTAAAGGATCTCCGGAACAGAAGAGGAAAACTTCGGGACGCTCCCATCCCCCATGCCTCCTCCTCCATGTCGGGGTAAAGGGCCACTGCTAGGAGTTTCCCGGAGAAGGATTTTCTCTAGTCCCAAGGATGAACTTGATCCTCACCTTGAGGCTTCTTTTCTAGTCCCCTCTGCAGTTTAGCCAGGGTAAAGAGGTTACAAAATAAATAAAAATATTCTCTAAAATTAAAAAAAAAATTAAAAATGGATTTCTCTGCATCTAAGAATAGACAAATATTTATTGACTGTGGAATATGATTAGAAATGTCCTGGACCTCCGTCACGAGGCTGTTAAATAGACTATGGGGGAGGCTATAGAGGTGGATGGTGGTGAGTCTCCATTTACTGCACAGATCATATTTTCTGCCATTGAAAAAAAAAAAAGGAGGGAGAAAGTGGTCTACCTCCCGAGGAAGGAGAGGGCTTACAGGACGCTGCGGCCGAGAGCCCTGGCGAGCTCCCTCCCCCTCTGCGCAAACCTTTAAAAAACTTATCCACCACTTTCTGATTTAAGGCGACTGCCACCGCCTTCGATTGTGCCTCCCAGGACCCAGGAGTTCCCCACTTTGCCCCCAAAGCCTCCCAAAGTGTTGCCTAAGACTGAGGAAGATAAAAAGTTTTTTAAACAAAGGAGCTTTTAGTACACAATATGCAGAGTGTGCTCCTTGGAGAAAACTCCCTCAGGGGGGTCTCACCCAGGCTAGGAGAAAAGCGAAAAGGCAAGGAGATTTAATAACAATATTAACCCCTGATGTGCCGCTTACTCCAATTCCAACCGGAGTGGCTGGCCCCCTATCTGAGGACATTGTAAGATTTGTCCTGGGGCGAAGCTCGCTTTCTTTTAAAAAAAAGTTAAAAAAAAAAAAAGAAAGAAAAGAAATTTCGCTGGTGCATGGTGTAGTAGATTCTGATGATATTGAGAAATTAAAGTCTTGATCTCACTGCCTATCAAAACTGTACAAATTAATAAAGGTCAAAGAGTAACACAGCTTTTACTTTTACCTTACTATCAGACAAGGAAAAACTTGACTTCTCAATCTAAGAGCCACAAAACATTTGGATCTAGTGATCTAGCCTTTTGGGTGCAGGAAATTACAGTTCCAAGGCCTTTAAAAGATCTTTTAATTCAAGAGAATAAAACGCCAGGGCTATTAGACACAGGAACAGACGTCTCTTAACATTGCTGGGAAAGACTGGCCCAGCTCCTGGCCAACACATAATACTGAAAATGAGTTGGTGGGATTAGAGAAAGTGGTATGTGGGGTGGAGATGCTGTACAGGTGGTACATTTAACAATACTTTATATATTGTTATAAATACATAATATAAATGTATTTGCCTAATTACAGTTTGCCTAATTAGGTATGGGTATAAATAAAATATAATAAAGGTATACCTAATTCTATTTATAGATCTATACTTAATTCATTTGTATATAAATTAATATGTATACTATATACACACACACATATATCTACTGTATAATTAAATATATATGGCAGTAATATAATGTGTGTGTGGCTGATATTAATTGGTATGGATTGATGTGCTGTGATGATATATGTTCTATATACTGTATAATTATAAATGTGTGACATGTATTATTACAGTATATTGGTTTGTGTTGGTTGGTATTAGCTGTGTATGTGTTGTATTGTTGTAATATATATTAATTAATATATTAATTATAAAGATTAATTCAAGTATATTGATTTATATATATTATATGTCAATAACTTTATACTTGTTGCCATATATAAATACATATATAAATGCATTTTGCATTTAGGTGTATCTGTATACCTGTATACCAAAATGAGATAAGGAGGTTATACATTTATTACTTAAATTTATACAGAGACCTAAACTAAACATTAGACCTAAATTAACATATCCATAGGGAAACAGCTAGACAAATAGTGAAGTTATGTTCCAATTGTAATTAATCACTTAAACGTAAACACACAGGGGCAGACTACAATGATGAGACACTAGATGCCTGAATTACAGGCTACGACTCGGCCCCTGGTCAAGTAAAAAGGCCTCCTTACGGGAGAGTGAAAAAGGCCAGATGTGTTGCTAACTTGTGGGAGAGGGTATGCTTGTATATTTCTACAGAATGCAGATTCTCCGGTTTGGATCTCAGACAAATTCGTCATGTCACATTCCCCAAAGACCAGGTTCGCGGCGCGCGCACTCGCTCGCTCCCCCTCCCCCAGCCAGCTCTCGCCTCCGCGCCACCAGCAGCGCCTCGCACCCACCTCTCTGCACCCCGTGACCTAGAGCAAAGAAGTCTGTGCAGCGAGTGAGGGCCAGAGAGGAAAGCGCGCCCGCGGAGTGCCGTCCAGACCAGCGTGGCCCCACCGGTGAGAGGGGACCGCCCTGAGCCCAAGCGGTGGCGGCTAGCCCTAAACCACGAACCCTGCCCCTCCGCCCACCATAGGCGCCTTGGCCCACAGCCTGCCGCTCGCGTTCTGCCTCCTGATGCTGGGGACACTGCTCCCCCGGGCTGACGCCTACAGCTGCTCCCTGGTTCATCTTGTTTAAACCCTCAATATAATGTTTGCTCCTTTGTAATGCTACAACATCCACCTTATCTTATGATGTAACCACTTATTGAATTATGGTCTTGCTGTATTACAACAACTACAGGATTTAATGCAAACACGACGGTTTGTGGGCTTAATTATCTTGGGAACAGCAGCTTTGATAAGTGCAATCACTTCTGTTACTGTGGCAGCAATATCATTGACTCAACAAGTACATACTGCTCAATATGTTGATTCTATGTCCACAAATGTTTCTTTAACATTGGCAACACAGGAAGCTATAGAGAGAAAATTAGAAATGAGGGTAGACGCCCTAGAGGAAGCAGTAATACATATTGGGACTGAATTGCAGGCTTTAAAGGTGAAAATGGCATTGTCTTGTCATGCTGACTATCGGTGGATATGTGGAACACCCCTGAAAGTAAATGAGACAGATTTTGAATGGGAAAAGATTAAAAACCATATTTCAGGTATCTGGAACAGCTCTGACATTGGTTGAGACGTAGGGAAACTTCACTATCAAATAGCAACCATGGAGCACTCCCGATTAGATTTTACTGCTGCTGGAACAGCAAATGATTTCTTCCATACTTTCCCTAACTACATCTCAGGAAAGAATATTCTGTCTAATGTCTTTAGCTATGCTGCGGTGGCTGCTTTAATTCTGCTTCTCATAATCATTCTTCCTTGTATTGTCAGGATTCTTCGGCAGAGTATCCAGAGGCTCGCGACTGAGCTACATCTGGCTGTTTTAAGAAATACAAAACGGGGAGATGCCGGGAGCTGGCGAGAGACATTCCACTCGTGACAAAGGTCATGAGGAAGGAGGCTGGGCATACACAAAGGCGGGATCGAGCCTCGGGAGTCCTCTCGGATATTCTTGAGCATCTACCCCCCAAAACCAGAGTCTGCCTACTTTATTGCTTTGTGCTCTCCCCTCTGACTTTACTGGGGGCTGTCCCCCACCACCATCTCACTCTCTCTGTCAAAGAGCTAACTTACAGCTCCAATTAATAAAGTTCCTGGGCAATTAGGAGTGTTTAAATCCAAACACGTCAGATGGCTCTCTAACTCGCCTGACAAATTTACCCGGTCTCCTACAGCAATGCATACAATTGTTTACAGTCTCCGAGCCTCGAGAGGCACGGGAAGCTTAAGATATTCAAATAGCTTAGAGCCTCTCAGAGAGTTAGAAACTGTCAGAATAAAACTAGTAAAAGATTTCATTGATGAACCAATGCTTGTTGCCAAGTTTCCACGTCCCCTGAATTGTATCCTTGAATGTGTATTAATTAATATAGTTGGTATGTAGAAGAAATAAGTAGTGGCCTTGGTGTTACTAACTTTAGACCCTTAAGGTAATAAATTATTTCCTTTGTTGTAAGCCCATTACACATCTGCCCTATAGGAATGCAATTTTATCTTCGAAAGATGGGGCCAAACCTTAAAATAATTACTCTTAGAGAAAATAAGTCTTACGGTTGATAAGTCTTTGTCAAGAGTCATAAAATGTTAATAGGTCTTCTGGCTAGAAGATGATGTAAATCACCTAAACCATTTGTATACGATACATTTGCAGGAGAGAAACTCTGGTTTTTGATAAGGATCAAAGGCTGCTGTCTTTGCATCCCCATTATCCTCTATGTGTAACTTAGGGTATAAAAACCCCTGTTGAAAATAAAGCTACGGGCCTTGATTGCCAACGCTTAGTCTCCTAATGTCATTCTTCCCCTCAATTTTCAGATGAGTGTCCATCTGGAGCGCGGATATCCTCTGCGACCATTTATTTGCCTGGGCTTCGAAGACCACTTGAGAAGGTGTCTAAGGTGGGGCACTTTTCGCTATTCGAGAGGGAGCCTGCGGCCTCCGTGGTCAGAGCTAACCTGGTGTCACGGGTTATACTGATTTTCCGCATAAACCAAGCTACTCAGCTTCTTTTCTCCACTAAATTTTCCTACTGAGCTATCCTCATTCTATTACTCTTTATATCTTCGATAAATAAATCAATAGGTCGCCTACTCTGTCTCCCCTTCGAAAACCCTGGACCAGCCGAGGCTGGACCTTGTCAGAAGAAGGCCTCATCTCGATTTGAAGCAGGAACCTCAGGGTTGCTCTCCATTTCTGACTCTGAACACAGAGTCCCTACAGAGTTAGGACAGGAGAGTCAGGCCTCGTCTTGTGTGGAGGAATGGAACTCCACTGGACTCTCGAGTTGTTCACCGGATAACAGGCCACTTGTCGAGCTGTGTGTGGAACCTGCGGTTTTATCCGGACGATGCATGGGGGTGTCAGTTCCCCTTCGTTTTTTGCCTTCATACACAGGGTTGCCTTCGAAGAGGTATCCAGCCTTCAGATTCTTATCAAGAGCAGACCAGGAAATCAGTGTCTTTCGGCATGTGGCACCACCCACAAGCCTACGTCTCGAATTTCTTCTTGAGACGGACCTCAACCTGAGGTGCACCAGGAAGGTCGGTAACCCTTTCAGACAAAGCAAGTGAATCGACCCTCTTGTCCCGATCAGAAGGGGAGAAGGGGCTCAGATGAAGTGGTGCCGGGAACCTCGATGTTCCCCTCGAGTAAAACTGGGATGTCGGGGAAGTTTTGGAGTCACAGCAAAGGTGCTAAGTACCGTTTCAAACTTCAAGACAGAACGTGAGACTTCTCTTGAGACGCTGTAGCTGGCAAGGGCCTCATCTTGTGGTGACGGGTTAACCACGTCGTTTTTCTCGAGTTGTGGTGGGATTCTCGAGTTAGGTCAGGAAATTCAGGCTTCCTCTTGTGTTGGCCCAGGGAAGTCCAGTCTTCCATTCGAGTTGCGAGGGAGAGCTAGGGATTGCGCTTGAGTTACTGCAGGGCAAAAGAGACCTTATCTAGGCTTGTGTCCAGGACATAATGTTCGTCTCCAGGGGGGACAGGGATCTCGGGGTTGCTTTCCTGATGCACCTGGGGAGTCAGTCCTTGTCTCGAGGGGAAGCGAAGGACTCCTCTCTCCTCTCGAGTTGCGACGGGTATCTCTTGGAGCCCACTGAGTGGCCTAAAGGGAGTCAAGCCTCCTGTGGAGTTTGGAGAGAGGACTCGTGATTGCTCTCCAGGCCATGCAGGAAAAGAAGGCCATCATCTCGCGATGAAGGGGGCGTCTCGTGGGTTTTCTCGAGCTGCAGCGCCAGTGTGGGGTTTCTCATGAGGTACTACGGGGAGCTCAGGGAGCCTCTCATGTGGCGCTTGGGAAGTCAGGTCTCCATGCGCATTGTGAGGGGGAGCGCGTCATTGCTCTAGAGTCATGGAAGGTGTATCGGGCCTCAAGAACCGTTAAAGAAGGACTTTCAAGGTGTTTCTTGGGTCACGGCAGTAAACCCTGGGTTCCCTCGACTAGTGCCGGTGGCCTCAGGGAGCTTCTCAGTGTGCCTCTGAGAAGTCAAGGATACCCTGGAGTTGGGAGGGCCCTCTCGGGACTCCACTGGGTTTGGTGCAATAGAAGAGGGCCTCATCTCGAGTGGAGGCAGGAACCTCAGGGTTCGTCTCCATTTCTGACTCTGATCGCAGGGTCCCTGCAGAGTTGGGACAGGAGAGTCAGGCCTCGTCTTGTAAGGAGGAATGGAACTCCGCTTGCCTCTCGAGTTATTCACGGGGTGACAGGCAACTTGTCGAACTGTGTTTGGAATCTGCGGGTTTTTCCGGACGATGCACGAGGGTGTCAGTGCCCCGTCGTGTTGTGCCTTCTTCCACAGGGTTGCCTTTCAAGAGGTGTCCGGGCATCGGGTTCTTATCAAGAGTGGACCAGGGAATCGGGGTCTTTCAGCATGTGTTACCACCCATGAAGCTACGTCTCAAATATTCTCCTTAGACCGGCCTCATCCTGAGGTGCGCTGGGAAGGTTGGGAACCCCTTCCAGACAAAGCACAGGAGTCGACCCTCCAGTCGCAATCAGGAGGGGAGAAGTGGCTCAGATGAAGTCATACCGGGAACCTCGGTGTTCCCCTCAAGAGAGACCAGGGTGTCGGGGAACTTTTGGAATCGCATCAAGGGTGCCAAGTTAGTGTGAAAACACTTCAAGAAGAAACCTGGGACTTCTCTTTAGACGCTGTAGCGGGCAAGGGCCTCATCTTGCGATGACAGGGTAACCATGTGGTTTTTCTCGAGTTTCGGCGGGATTCTCGAGTTACGATGGGGAATTCAGGCTTCCTCTTGTGTTGGCCCAGGGAAGTCCAATCTTCCATTGGAGTTGCGAGAGAGAGCTAGGGATTGCTCTCGAGTCACTTCAGGGCAAAAGAGACCTCATCTAAGCTTGTGTCCAGGACCTAATGTTCCTCTCCAGGAGCGACAGAGATCTCGGGGTTGCATTTTAGACGCACCCGAGGAGTCAGACCTCATCTCGAGAGGAAGGAAAGGACTCTGCTCTGCTCTCGAGTCCTGACGGGTATTTCTTGGAGACCACTGAGTGACCTAAAGGGAGTCAAGCCTCCTGTGGATTTTTTTTTTAATTTTATTTTATTTTTAAACTTTACATAATTGTATTAGTTTTTCCAAATATCAAAATGAATCTGCCTCAGGTATACATGTGCTCCCCATCCTGAACCCTCCTCCCTCCTCTCCCCCCATAGCATCCCTCTGGGTCGTCCCAGTGCACTAGCCCCAAGCATCCAGTGTCATGCATCAAACCTGGACTGGCAACTCTTTTCATACATGATATTTTACATGTTTCAATGCCATTCTCCCAAATCTTCCCACCTTCTCCCTCTCCCACAGAGTCCATAAGACTCTTCTATACATCAGTGTCTCTTTTGCTGTCTTGTACTCAGGGTTATTGTTACCGTCTTTCAAAGTTCCATATATATGCGTTAGTATACTGTATTGGTGTTTTTCTTTCTGGCTTACTTCACTCTGTATAATAGGCTCCAGTTTCATCCACCTCATTAGAACTGATTCATTCTATTCTTTTTAATGGCGGAGTAATACTCCATTGTGTATATGTACCACAGCTTTCTTATCCATTCATCTGCTGATGGACATCTAGGTTGCTTCCATGTCCTGGCTATTAGAAACAGTGCTGCGATGAACATTGGGGTACACGTGTCTCTTTCCCTTCTGGTTTCCTCAGTGTGTATGCCCAGCAGTGGGATTGCTGGATCATAAGGCAGTTCTATTTCCAGTTTTTTAAGGAATCTCCACACTGTTCTCCATAGTGGCTGTACTAGTTTACATTCCCACCAACAGTGTAAGAGGGTTCCCTTTTCTCCACACCCTCTCCAGCATTTATTATTTGTAGACTTTTGGATTGCAGCCATTCTGACTGGCGTGAAATGGTACCTCATAGTGGTTTTGATTTGCATTTCTATGATAATGAGTGATTTTGAGCATCTTTTCATGTGTTTGTTAGCCATCTGTATGTCTTCTTTGGAGAAATGTCTATTTAGTTCTTTGGCCCATTTTTTGATTGGGTCATCTATTTTTCTGGAGTTGAGCTGTAGGTGTTGCTTGTATATTTTTGAGATTAGTTGTTTGTCAGTTGCTTCATTTCCTATTATTTTCTCCCATTCCAAAGGCTGTCTTTTCACCTTGCTAATAGTTTGCTTTGATGTGCAGAAGCTTTTAAGGTTAATTAGGCCCCATTTGTTTATTTTTGTTTTTATTTCCAATATTCTGGGAGGTGGGTCATAGAGGATCCTGCTGTGATGTATTTCAGAGAGTGTTTTGCCTATGTTCTCCTCTAGGAGTTTTATAGTTTCTGGCCTTACGTTTAGATCTTGAATCCATTTTGAGTTTATTTTTGTGTATTGTGTTAGAAAGTGTTCTAGTTTCATTCTTTTACAAGTGGTTGACCAGATTTCCCAGCACCACTTGTTAAAGAGATTGTCTTTACTCCATTGTATATTTTTGCCTCCTTTGTCAAAGATAAGGTGTCCATATGTGTGTGGATTTATCTCTGGGCTTTCTATTTCGTTCCACTAATCTATATTTCTGTCTTTGTGCCAGTACCATACTGTCTTGATAACTGTGGCTTTGTAGCGGAGCCTGAAATCAGGTAGGTTGATTCCTCCAGTTCCATTCTTCTTTCTCAAGATCGCTTTGGCTATTCGAGGTTTTTTGTATTTCCATACAAATTGTGAAATTATTTGTTCTAGCTCTGTGAAGAATACTGTTGGTAGCTTGATAGGGATTGCATTGAATCTATAAATTGCCTTGGGTAGTATACTCATTTTCACTATATTGATTCTTCCAATCCATGAACATGGTATATTTCTCCACCTATTAGTGTCCTCTTTGATTTCTTTCACCAGTGTTTTATAGTTTTCTATGTATAGGTCTTTAGTTTCTTTAGGTAGGTATATTCCTAAGTATTTTATTCTTTCCGTTGCAATGGTGAATGAAATTGTTTCCTTAATTTCTCTTTCTGTTTTCTCATTATTAGTGTATAGGAATTCAAGGGATTTCTGTGTGTTGATTTTATATCCTGCAACTTTACTATAGTCATTGACTAGTTCTAGTGATTTTCTGGTGGAGTCTTTAGGGTTTTCTATGTAGAGGATCATGTCATCTGCAAACAGTGAGAGTTTTACTTCTTCTTTTCCAATTTGGATTCCTTTTGTTTCTTTTTCTGCTCTGATTGCTGTGGCCAAAACTTCCAAAGCTATGTTGAATAGTAATGGTGAAAGTGGGCACCCTTGTCTAGTTCCTGACTTTAGAGGAAATGCTTTCAATTTTTCACCATTGAGGATAATGTTTGCTGTGGGTTTGTCATATATAGCTTTTATTATGTTGAGGTATGTTCCTTCTATTCCTGCTTTCTGGAGAGTTTTTATCATAAATGGATGTTGAATTTTGTCAAAGGCTTTCTCTGCATCTATTGAGAAAATCATATGGTTTTTATTTTTCAATTTGTTAAGGTGGTGTATTACATTGATTGATTTGCGGATATTGAAGAATCCTTGCATCCCTGGGATAAAGCCCACTTGGTCATGGTGTATGATCTTTTTAATGTGTTGTTGGATTCTGATTGCTAGAATTTTGTTAAGGATTTTTGCATCTATGTCATCAGTGATATTGGCCTGTAGTTTTCTTTTTTTGTGGGATCTTTGTCAGGTTTTGGTATTAGGCTGATGGTGGCCTCATAGAATGAGTTTGGAAGTTTACCTTCCTCTGCAATTTTCTGGAAGAGTTTGAGCAGGATAGGTGTTAGCTCTTCTCTAAATTTTTCGTAGAATTCAGCTGTGAAGCCGTCTGGACCTGGGCTTTTGTTGGCTGGAAGATTTTTGGTTACAGTTTCCATTTCCGTGCTTGTGATGGGTCTGTTAAGATTTTCTATTTCTTCCCTGGTCCAGTTTTGGAAAGTTGTACTTTTCTAAGAATTTGTCCATTTCTTCCACGTTGTCCATTTTATTGGCATATAATTGTTGATAGTAGTCTCTTATGATCCTTTGTATTTCTGTGTTTTCTGTTGTGATCTCTCCATTTTCATTTCTAATTTTATTGATTTGATTTTTCTCCCTTTGTTTCTTGATGAGTCTGGCTAATGGTTTGTCAATTTTATTTATCGTTTCAAAGAACCAGCTTTTGGTTTTGTTGATTTTTGCTATGGTCTCTTTTGTTTCTTTTGAATTTATTTCTGCTCTAATTTTTAAGATTTCTTTCCTTCTACTAACCCTGGGGTTCTTCATTTCTTCCTTTTCTAGTTGCTTTAGGTGTAGAGTTAGTTTATTTATTTGACTTTTTTCTTGTTTCTTGAGGTGTGCCTGTATTGCTATGAACTTTCCCCTTAGGACTGCTTTTACCGTGTCCCACAAGTTTTGGGTTGTTCTGTTTTCATTTTCATCCGTTTCTATGCAAATTTTGATTTCTTTTTTGATTTCTTCTGTGATTTGTTGGTTATTCAGCAGCGTGTTGTTCAGCCTCCATATGTTGGAATTTTTAATAGTTTTTCTCCTGTAATTGAGATCTAATCTTACTGCATTGTGGTCAGAAAAGGTGCTTGGAATGATTTCTATTTTTTCGAATTTACCAATGCTAGCTTTATGGCCCAGGATGTGATCTATCCTGGAGAAGGTTCCATGTGCACTTTAGAAAAAGTTGAAATTCATTGTTTTGGGATGAATTGTCCTATAGATATCAATTAGGTCTAACTGGTCTATTGTATCATTTAAAGTTTGTGTTTCCTTGTTAAATTTCTGTTTAGTTGATCTATCCATAGGTGTGAGTGGGGTATTAAAATCTCCAACTATTATTGTGTTAGTGTTAATTTCTCCTTTCATACTTGTTAGCATTTGTCTTACATACTGTGGTGCTCCCACGTTGGGTGCATATATATTTATAATTGTTATATCGTCTTCTTGGATTGATCCTTTGATCATTATGTAGTGACCTTCTTTGTCTCTTTTCACAGCCTTTGTTTTAAAGTCTATTTTATCTGATATGAGTATCGCTACTCCTGCTTTCTTTTGGTCCCTATTTGCATGGAAAATCTTTTTCCAGCCCTTCACTTTCAGTCTGTATGTATCCCCTGTTTTGAGGTGGGTCTCTTGTAGACAACATATGTAGGGGTCTTTTTTTTGTATCCATTCAGCCAGTCTTTGTCTTTTGGTTGGAGCATTCAACCCATTTACGTTTAAGGTAATTACTGATAAGTATGATCCCATTGCCATTTACTTTATTGTTTGGGGTTTGAATTTATACACCGTTTTTGTGTTTCCTGTTTAGTATTTGTTGGAGAGCTGGTTTGGTGGTGCAGAATTCTCTCAGCTTTTGCTTGTCTGAAAAGCTTTTGATTTCTCATTCATACTTGAATGAGATCCTTGCTGGGTACAATAATCTGGGCTGTAGGTTATTTTCTTTCATCATTTTAAGTATGTCTTGCCATTCCCTCCTTGCTTGAAGAGTTTCTATTGAAAGATCAGCTGTTATCCTTATGGCAATTCCCTTGTGTGTTTTTTGTTGTTTTTCCCTTGCTGCTTTTCATATTTGTTCTTTGTGTTTGATTTTTGTTAATGTGATTAATATGTGTCTTGGGGGGTTTCGCCTTGGCTTTATCCTGTTTGGGACTCTCTGGGTTTCTTGGACTTGAGTGAGTATTTCCTTCCCCATTTTAGGGAAGTTTTCAACTATTATCTCCTCAAGTATTTTCTCACGGTCTTTCTTTTTGTCTTCTTCTTCTGGGACCCCTATGATTCGAATGTTGTAGCGTTTAATATTGTCCTGGAGGTCTCTGAGATTGTGCTCATTTCTTTTAATTCGTTTTTCATTTATCCTCTCTGATTCATTTATTTCTACCATTCTATCTTCGAATTCACTAATCCTATCTTCTGCCTCTGTTATTCTACTATTTGTTGCCTCCAGAGTGTTTTTAATTTCATTTATTGCATTATTCATTATATATTGACTCTTTTTTTATTTCTTCTAGGTCCTTGTTAAACCTTTCTTGCATCTTCTCAATCCTTGTCTCCAGGCTATTTATCTGTGATTCCATTTTAATTTCAAGATTTTAGATCCATTTCACTATCCTTACTCGGAATTCTTTATCAGGTAGATTCCCTATCTCTTCCTCTTTTGTTTGGTTTGGTGGGCATTTATCCTGTTCCTTTATCTGCTGGGTATTCCTCTGTCTCATCTTGTTTAAATTGCTGAGTTTGGGGTGTCCTTTCTGTATTCTGGCAGTTTGTGGAGTTCTTTACTGTGGCATTTCCTCGCTGTGTGTGGGTTTGTACAGGTGTCTTGTCAAGGTTTCCTGGTTAGGGAAGCTTGTGTCCGTGTTCTGGTGGGTGGAGCTGTATTTCTTCTCTCTGGAGTGCAATGAAGTGTCCAGTAATGAGTTATGAGATGTTTGTGGTTTTGGGGTGACTTTGGGCAGCCTGTATCTTGAAGCTCAGGGCTGCGTTCCTTTGTTGCTGGAGAATTTGCTTGGTATGTCTTGCCCTGGAACTTGTTGGCCCTTGTGTGGTGCTTGATTTCAGTGTCGGTATGCAGGCATTTGATGAGCTCCTGTCAATTAATGTTCCTTGGAGTCAGGAGTTCCCTGGAGTCAGGGTTTGGACTTAAGCCTCCTGCTTCCAGTTATCTCTCTTACTTTTACAGTAGTTTCAAAACTTCTCCTTCTATACAGCACCATTGATAAAACATCTACGTTAAAGAAGAAAAGTTTCTCTACTGTGAGGGCCACTCAGAAAGGTTCACAGCATTACATGGAGAAGAGAAGAGGGAGGAGGGAGTTAGAGGTGACCCAAATGAGATCAGGTGGAATCAATAGTGGAGAGAGTGGGCTGGCCAGTAGTCACTTCCTTATGTGCACTCCACAACTGGACCGCTCAGAGATGTTCACAGAGTTATACAGAGATGAGAAGAAGGAGGAAGGAGACAGAGGTGGCCAGAAGGATAAAAGGGGGGAATGAAAAGGAGGGAGACAGATCCAGCCAGTAATCAGTTCCCTAAGTGTTCTCCACCGTCTGGAATACACAGAAATTCACAGAGTTGGGTAGAGTAGAGAGGGGTTAGGGAGGAGACACAGGCGACCTGGTGGAGAAAAAGGAGAGTCCAAAGGGAGAGAGAGCAGTCAAGCCAGTAATCTCGCTCCCTAGTGAAAAATGGGTACTGAAGATTGGGTTCTTAAAGGTACAAAATTGGTAACAAATACATAAAAGCAAAAATTAAAAATCTAGAGTAGAGTTTGGAATTTCAAAAATACGATGTTAAAGAAAAGAAGAAGGAAAAGAAAGAGAGAAAAAACGAACAAAGAAAAACAAACATGGTCGCAAAAATTATCAAGAAAATATAGGTACAAAATTGATAACTCATACCAAAAAGCAAAAATTAAAAATCTAGAGTAGAGTTTGGAATTTCAAAAATACAATGTTAAAAAAAAGGAAGAAGAAAACTAAAGAGAAAACAAACAAACAAAAACAAGCAATGTCGCAAAAATTATAAAGAAACTACAGGTACAAAATTGATATCAAATATCAAAAAGCATAAATTAAAAATCTAGAGTACAGTTTGGAATTTCAAAAATACAATGTTAAAGAAAAGAAGAAAAAAAACAAAACAAAAAAACAAGGTCAAAAAATTATTATATATATATATATATATATATGAAGTTTGCTGAAGAAGAAAAAAATAGGGTCTTTTTTTTGCAAAGTAATAGGTTATAAAAGTGAAAATTAAATGAACAATAGAGAACTTAAAATTAAAAAAATTAAAAAAAGTAAGAATGATCATAAAAATATATCTAGGGCTTTCTCTGGTTTTGTTGTGAGTATCGTGGGTTCGGTTCATTTTTGGCTAGTTCCTTGGTCCAACTTATATTTCTCAAGATCTATAGGCGCCTTCCTATGTAGTCCTAGTAACCACAGGGTTTTAATCTATTGCCTGTAGCTTCCAAGGCGTTTCCCTCTGTTATAGCTTCTTTTGTTTGCCTGTCTCTTCAGTGTCTGGTTTACGCCCTGACACAAAGGGGACGGTGGAGGACACTTTTTTTTTTTAGGCTCACTTGTTCAGTTGCGCTGTGGGGAGGGAGGGAGGGAGTGATGCTGCAAACAAATAACACTGGCGTGCGCTCGCAGTGCCTCAGCCACACTGGGTCTGCCCCCGCTCACGGCACGTGTAGCCTCCCTGCCCACACTGCTCGGGCTCTAGGTTGTTCCACCGGGAACAATCCGAGGCTGGCCCTGGGCTTCATGCACCTCCCAGGTCCAAGCCGCTCAGGTTCAGGCACTCGGGTAGTCCTCAGAGGCACAGACTCGGTTGGGCCTGCGTTTTGTGCTCTTCCCAGGTCCGAGCAGCTCAGGTGATGAGGTGTTTGGCGAGCGCCAATGTTGTGACTTATCGCCTCCCCGCCACTCGGTTATCTGGGTGTAAAACAGGCGCACCTTCTCAGGCAGATGTTGACCGTCCAGATCCCCAAGAAGTTTTAGTTAGCAAAGAAGGCTGCTTACAGTTTTATAGATAATGTCTCTCTGGGGCTGCGATTGCCCCCTTCTGGCTCTGGCTGCCTGTCACCGGAGGGGGAAGGTCTGCAGCCGGCTATCTCTGTTCAGTCCTTTGTTCCATGCGCGGGCCTGGCGGTGTCTTAGGTTAGGGCTGGCTTTTTGCGTGGTAGATATCCCAGAGTCTGGTTTGCTAGCCCAAGTTATTTCGTTCAGATAGTGCTCAGGGTATTCAGGCCAGATTCTTACTCTAAGCGATGCAGCCCGCGCCGCGCCTCCCTGCCCAGCCCCTGCTTGCTAATGGTGTGAGCAGGCGTCTGCACTGCTTTGTGGCTGGGGGAGTTACCGTAGGGCTTGCAATCTGCGAGTTTTAATTGTTTATTTATTTTTATCCCCCTTATGTTGCCCTTTGTGCTTCCAAAGCTTGGCAAAGATTTGGCAGTGAAAAGCTTTCCTGGTGTTTGGAAACTTTTCTCTTTTTAAGACTATCTTCCTGGGACGGAAATCCCTCCCTCCCTCTTTTGTCTCTTTTTTTGTCTTTTATACTTTTTCCTACCTACTTTCCAAGAGTTGGGTTCTTTTCTGGGTGCCTGATGTCCTCTGGCAGCATTCATAAGTTGTATTGTGGAATTTACTCGACGTTTAAATGCTCTTTTGATGAAATTGTTTGGGGGGGAAAGAGTTCTCCCCATCCTACTCCTCAGCAATCTTGGCTCCTCTCTTGTGGAGTTTGGAGAGAGCACGCGGGATTGCTCTCCAGGCCATGCAGGAAAAGAAGGCCCTCATCTCGCGATGTCGGGGGAGTCTCGTGGTTTTTCTGGAGCTGCGGTGCCAGTGTGGGGTTTCTCACAAGGTACGACCGGGAGCTCAGGGAGCCTCTCGTGTGGTGTCAGGGAAGTCAAGTCTCCATACGAGTGGCGAGGGGGCGCACGTCATTGCTCTCGAGTCATGGTAGTGGAATCAGGGCTCAACGCAATGAAAAAGGACGCTCGAGGTCTTTCTCGGGTTGCGGCAGGAAACCCTGGGTTCCCTCGACTTGTGCCTGTGACCTCAGGTAGCTTCTCAGGGTGCCTCTGAGAAGTCAGGGATACTATGGAGCTGGGAGAGGCCTCTCGGGACTCCACTGGGTTTGCTGCAATGGAAGAGGGCCTAATCTCGAGATCAGGAAGGAACCTTAGGGTTCCTCTCCATTTCTGACTCAGATTGCAGGGTCCCTGCAGAGTTGGGACAGGAGAGTCAGGCCTCGTCTTGTGTGGAGGAATGGAACTCCGCTTGCCTCTCGAGTTGTTCAAGGAGTGACAGGCCACTTGTCGAGCTGTGTGTGGAACCTGCGGTTTTTTCCAGACAATGTACGGGGGTGTCAGTGCCCCTTCGTGATGTGCTTTCATCCACAGGGTTGCCTTCGAAGTGGTGTGCGGGCATCGGGTTCTTATTAAGAGCGGACCAGGAAATCGGGGTCTTTTGGAATGCGGCACCACACACGAGGCTACGTCTCGAATTTCCTCGTGAGACGGGCCTCATGCTGAGGTGCCCCTGGAAGGTCGGGAAAGCCTTCCAGACAAAGCAGGTTAATCGACCCTACTGTCGCGATCAGGAGGGGAGAAGGGGCTCAGATGAAGTGGTGCCGGGAACCTCGGTGTTCCCCTTGAGTGAGACCGGTATGTCAGGGAACTTTTGGGGTCTCATGAAGCTTGCCAAATACTGTTTCAAACTTCAAGATGAAACGTGGGACTTCTCTTGAGACGCTGTGGCGGGCAAGGGCCTCATCTTGTGATGAAGGGGAAACCACGTGGTTTTTTTCGAGTTGCGATGGGATTGTTGACTTACGACGGGGAATTCAGGTTTCCTCTTCTGTTGGCCCAGGGAAGTCCATTCTTCCATTCGAGTTGCCAGGGAGAGCTGGGTGGGAATTGCTCTCAAGTCACGGCAGGTCAAAATAGACCTCATCTATGCTTGTGTCCAGGACCTAATGTTCCTCTCCAGGGGCGATAGGGATGACGGGGACGCATTCCAGACTCACCCAGTGAGTCAGGCCTCGGCTCGAGGGGAAGCAAAGGATTCTGATATCCTCCTGGGTCGCAATAGGTATCTCTTGGAGCCCACTGAGTGGCCTCCAGGGAGTCAAGCCTCCTGTGGAGTTGGAGAGAGGACTCCGGATTGCTCTCCAGGCCATACAGGAAAGAAGGCCCTCAGCTCGCAATGACGGGGGCGTCTTGTGGGTTTTCTCGAGTTGGAGCGCAAGTATGAGTTTTCTCACGAAGTACGACGGGGAGCTCAGGGAGCCTCTCGTGTGGTGCCAGGAAAGTCAGGTGTCTATGCGTGTGATGAGGAGGAGCCCATAAATGCTCTCGAGTCATGGTAGGGAAATCGGGACTCAAGACGCGTTGAAGAAGGAGTCTCGAGGTCTTTCTCAGGTTGCGGCAGGAAACCCTGGGTTCCCTCGACTTGTACCGGTGACCTCAGGGAGCTTCTCAGGGTGCCTCTGAGAAGTCAGGCATACTGTGGACTTGGGAGGCGCTCTCGGAACTCCACTGTGTTTGGTGCAATGGCAAAGGTTCTCATCTCGAGTTGAGGCAGGAACCTAAGGGTTCCTCTCCATTTAAAACTCCGACCACAGGGTCCCTGAAGAGTTTGGACAGGAGAGTCAGGCCTCGTCTTGTGTGGAGGAATGGAACTCCACTTGCCTCTCGAGTTGTTCACAGGATAACAGACCATTTGTCGAGCTGTGAGTGGAACCTTCGGTTTTTTCCGTAAGATGCATGAGGGGGTCAGTGCCCCTTCGTGTTGTGCCTTCATCCACAGGGTTGCCTTCAAAGAGGTGTCCGGACATCGGGTTCTTATCAATAGCAGAGCAGGAAATCGGGGTCTTTCAGAACGTGGCACCATCCATGAGGCTACGTCTCGAATTTCTTCATTAGACTGGTGTCATCCTGAGGTGCGCCATGAAGATCGGGAACCCCTTCCAGACAAAGCAGGGGAATCGACCATCTTGTCATGATCAGGAGGAGTGAAAGGGCTCAGTTGAAGTCGTGCCGGGAACCTCGGTGTTCCCCTCGAGTGGGACCGGTGTGTCGGGAAACTTTTGGGGTCACTTCAAGGGTGCCAAGTACCGTTTTGCACTTCAATACGGACTTGGGGCTTCTCTTGACACGCTGTAGAGGGCAAGGGCCTCATCTTGGGATGACGGGGGAATCACGTGGTTTTTCTCAAGGTGCGGCGGGATTCTCGAGTTACGACGGGGAATTCAGGCTTCCTCTTGTGTTGGCCCAGGGAAGTCCAATCTTCCATTCGAGTTTCGAGGGAGAGCTGGGGTTTGCTCTTGAGTCACTGCAGGGCAAAAGAGACCTCATCTAGGCTTGTGTCCAGGACCTAATATTCCTCTCCAGGGCCGACAGCGATCTCGGGGTTGCATTCCAGACGCATCCTGGGAGTCAGAGCTCGACTCGAGGGGAAGCAAAGGACCCCGCTCTCCTCTTGAGTCACCGCAGGTGTCTCTTGGAGCCCACTGAGTGGCCTAAAGGGAGTCAAGCCCCCTGTGGAGTTTGGAGAGAGGACTCAGGATTGCTCTCCAGGCCATGCAGGAAAAGAAGACCCTCATCTCGCGATGACAGGGGCGTCTTGTTAGTTTTCTCGAGCTGCGGTGCCAGTGTGCGGTTTCTGACGAGGTGCGACGGGAAGCTCAGGGAGCCTTTCGTGTGGCACCAGGGAATTCAGGTCTCCATGCGCATGGCAAGGGGGAGCGCGTCATTGCTCTCGAGATATGATACGGGAATCGGGCCTCAAGACACGTTAAAGCAGGACTCTCAAGGTCTTTCTCGGGTTGCGGCAGGAAACCCTGGGTTCCGTCGACTTCTGCCGGTGACCTTAGGGAGCTTCTCAGGGTGCCTCTGAGAAGTCAGGCATACTGTGGATTTGGGACGGGCCTCTCGGGACTCCACTGGTTTTGTGGCAATGGAAAAGGGCCTCATCTTGAGTGGAGGCAGGAACCTCAGGCTTCCTCTCCATTTCTGACTCGGTGCGCAAGGTCCCTAGAGTTGTGACAGGAGAGTCAGGCATCGTCTTGTGTGGAGGAATGGAACTCCGCTTGCTTCTCGAGTTGTTCACGAGGTGACAGACCACTTGTGGAGCTGTGTGAGGAACCTGCGGGTTTTTCCGGAAGATGCACGGGGTGTCAGTGCCCCTACGTGTTGTGCCTTCATCCACAGGCTTGCCTTCGAAGAGGTGTCCAGGAGTCTGGTTTTGATCAAAAGTGGACCATGGAATCGGGGTCTTTCGGCATGTAGTATGGCCCTCGAGGCTACCTCTCGAATTTCCTCGTGAGACCGGCCTCATCCTGAGGTGTGCCGGGAAGGTCGGGAATCCCTTCGAGACAAAGCAGTGGAATCGACCCTCCTATCGCGATCAGGAGAGGAGAAAGGCCTCAGATGAAGTGGTGCGGGAAACTTCAGTGTCCCCTCTAGTGAGATCGGTATATAGGGGAACTTTTGGGGTCGCATCAAGGGTGCCAAGTACTGTTTTGCACTTCAAGACGGAATGTGAGACTTCTCTTGAGACGCTGTAGGGGGCAAGGGCCTCATCTTGCAATACGGGGAACCACGTGATTTTTCTCGAGTTGCGGCGGGTTTCTCAAATTACAACTGGAAATTCAGGCTTCCTCTTGTGTTGGCTCAGAAAGGCCAATCTTCCATTCGAGTTGCAAGGGAAAGCTAGGGGTTGCGCTTGAGTCACTGCAGGGCCAAAGAGACCTCATCTAGGCTTTTGTCCAGGACCTAAGGTTCCTCTCCAGGGGCGACAGGGATCCAGGGTTGCATTCCAGACTCACCCTCGTAGTCAGGCCTCATCTCGAGGGGAAGCAAAGGACACCGCTCTCCTCCTGAGTATCGACGGGTATCTCTTGGAGCCCACTGAGTGACCTAAAGGGAGTCAAGCCTCCTTTGGAGTTTGGAGAGAGGATTCGGGATTGCTCTTCAGGTCATGCAGGAAAGGCCCTCATTTCACCATGACAGGGGCGTCTCGTGGGTTTTCTCGAGCTGCGGCGCCAGTGTGGGGTTTCTCACGAGGTACGATGGGGAGCTCAGGGAGCCTCTCATGTGGTGCCGGGGAAGTCAGATCTTCATGCGCGTGGCGAGGGGGAGCGCGTCATTTTTCTCCAGTCATGGTAGGGGAATCGGGCCTCAAGACGCGTGAAGAAGGACTCGCGAGGTTTTTCTCAGGTTACGGCAGGAAACCCTGGGTTCCATCGACTTATGCCCGTGACCTCAGGGAGCTTTTCAGGGTGCCTCTGAGAAGTCAGGGATACTGTGCAGTTGGGAGGGGCCGCTCCGAACTCCACTGGGTTTGGTGCAGTAGAAGAGGGCCTTATCTCGAGTTGAGGCAGGAACCTCATGGTTCCTCTCCATTTCTGAATCGGATCTCAGTGTCCATGCAGAGTTGGGACAGGAGAGTCAGGCCTCGTCTTCTGTGCAGGAATGGATTACGCTTGCCTTTCGAGTTGTTCTCAGGGTGACAGGCCCCTTGTCGAGCTGTACGTTGAACCTGCGGGTTTTTGCAGACGATGCACCGTGGTTTCAGTGCCCCTTCGTGTTGTGCCTTCATACACAGAGTTGTCTTCGAAGAGGTGTCCGGGCATCGGGTTCTATCAAGAAAGGACCGGGAAATCGGGGTCTTTCAGCATGTTGCACCACCCACGAGGCTACGTCTCGAATTTTCTCGTGAGACCGGCCTCATCCTGAGGCGCGCAGGAAAGTCCGGGAACCCTTTCCAAACAAAGCAGGGGAATCGACCCTACTTTCGGGATCAGGAGGAGAGAAAGGGCTCAGATGAAGTAGTGCCGGGAACCTCGGTGCTCTCCTTGAGTGAAAGTCGGGTAACTTTTCTGGTTGCATCAAGGGTGCCAAGTACCGTTTCGCACTTCAAGACGGAACCTGGGACTTCTCTTGAGATGCTGTAGTGGGCAAGGGCCTCATCTAGCACTGACGGGGGACCCACGTGTTTTTTCTCGAGTTGCGGCAGGATTCTTGAGTTACGATGGGGAATACAGGTTTCCTCTTGTGTTGGCCCAGGGAAGTCCAATCTTCCATTCGAGTTGCAAGTGAGAGCTGGAGATTGCTCTCGAGTCACTGCAGGGCAAAATAGAGCTCATCTAGGTTTGTGTCCAGGACCGAGTTTTTCTCTCCAGGGGTGACAGGGATCTCGGGGTTGCATTCCAGACTCACCCGGGGAGTCAGGCCTCGTCTCGAAGGGAATGAATGGACTCCGCTCTCCTCTCGAGTCGCGACGGGTATCCCTTGGAGCCCAAGAGTGGCCTAAATGGAGTTAAGCCTCCTGTGGAGTTTGGAGAGAAGACTCGGGATTGCTCTCTAGGCCATGCAGGAAAAGAAGGCCCTCATCTCGCGATGACGGGGGCGTCTCGTGGGTTTTCTCAAGGTGCAGTGCCTGGTTGGGGTTTCTCACGAGATAGGACGGGGAGCTCAGGGAGACTCCTGTGGTGCCACGGAAGTCAGGTCTCCATGGACGTGGCGTGGGGGAGCGCCTCATTGCTCTCGAGTCATGGTAGGGGAATCAAGCCTCAGGACGCTTCGAAGAAGAACTCTCGAGGTCTTTCTCGGGGTGTGGCAGGAAACCCTGGGTTCCCTCGACTTGTGCCCATGACCTCAGGGAGCTTAGCGGGGTTCCTCTGAGAAGTCAGGGATACTGTGGAGTTGAGAGGGGCTTCTCGGGACATCACAGGGACTGGTGCAATTGAAGAGGACCTAATCTCGGATTGAGGCAGTAACGTCAGGGTTCCTCTCCATTTCTGACTCGGATAGCAGGGTCCCTGCAGAGTTGGGACAGGAGAGTCAGACCTCGTCTTGTGTGGAGTAATGGAACTCCGCTTGCCTCTCGAGTTGTTCACGGGATGACAGGCCACCTGACGAGTTGTATGTGGAACCTGCGGTTTTGGGGGACGATGCACAGGGGTGTCAGTGCCCCTTCGTGTTGTGCCTTCATCCACAGGGTTACCTTCGAAGAGGTGACCGGGCATCGGGATCTTATCAATAGCGGACCAGGAAATCGGGGTCTTTCGGCATGTGGCACAACCCACGAGGCTACGTCTCGACTTCCCTCGTGAGACTGGCCTCATCCTGAGGTTCGCCGGGAAGTCTGGGAACCCCTTCCAGACAAAGCAGGGGAATCGACCCTCCTGTCGCCATCAGGAGGGGAGAAGAGGCTCAGCTGAAGCGGTGCTGAGAACCTCCATGTTCTCCTCGAGTGAGAACGGGGTGTCAGGGAAATTTGGGGGTCGCATCAAGGGTGCCAAGTACCGTTTCACACTTCAAGACGGAACATGGGACTTCCCTGGAGACGCTATAGCTGACAGGGGCCTCATATTTTGATGACGGAGGAGCCACGTTGTTTTTCTCCAGTTGCCGCGGGATTCTCGAATTACAATGGGGAATACAGGCTTCCTCTTGTGTTGGCCCAGGGAAGTCCAATCATCCATTCGAGTTGCGAGGGAGAGCTGGGGATTGCACTTGAGTCAATGCAGGACAAAAAAGACCTCATTTAGGCTTGTGTCCAGGACCGAGTTTTCCTCTACAGGGGCGACACGGATCTCGGGATCCCATTCCAGACTCACCCAAGTAGTCAGGCCTCGGCTCGAGGGGAAGCAACAGACTCTGCTCTCCTCTAGAGTAGCGACGTGTATCTCTTGGAGGCTACTGAGTGGCCTAAAGGGAGTCAGGCCTCCAGTGGAGTTTGGAGAGTGGACTCGGGATTGCTCTCTAGGTCATGTAGGAAAAGAAGGCCCTCATCTTACGATGATGGGGGCGTCTCGTGAGTTTTCTCGAGCGGCGGTGCCAGTGTGGGGTTTTCATGAGGTAGGACGGGGAGCGCAGGGAGCCTCTCGTGTGGCGCCAGGGAAGTTAGGTTTCAATGGGCGTGGCGAGGGGAATGCGTCATTGCTCTCCAGTCATGGTAGGGTATCGGGCCTCAAGACGCGGTAAAGAAGGACTCTCAAGGTCTTTCTCAGAATGCAGCAGGAAACCCTGGGTTCACTCGACTTGTGCCAGTGACCGCAGAGAGCTTCTGAGGGTGCCTCTGAGAATCAGGGATACTGTGGAGTTTTAGGGGCCTCTCGGGACTCCACTGGGTATGGCGCAATGGAAGAGGGCCTCATTTCGAGTTGATGCAGGAACGTCAGGTTTCATCTACATTTCTGACTCCGATCACACGGTCCCTGCAGAGTTGGGAAAGGAGAGTCAGGCCTTCTCTTGTGTGGAGGAACGGAACTCCGCATGCCTCTCTAGTTCTTCAAGGGATGACAGGACACTTGTCGATCTGTGTTTGGAATCTGCGTGTTTTTCCGTACTATGCATGGGGATGTCAGTACCCCTTCGTGTTGTGCATTCATCCACAGGTTTGCTTTCGAAGAGGTGTCCTGGCATCGGGTTCCTATTAAGAGCGGACTGGGAAATCGGGGTCTTTCCGCATGTGGCACCACCCACCAGGCTACGTCTCGAATTTCCTAGTGAGACCGGCCTCATCCTGAGGTGCGCCGGGAAGGTCGGAACCCCTTGCAGACAAAGCAGGGGAATCGACCCTCCTGTCTCGATCAGGAGGGGAGAAGGGGCACAGATGAGGTGATGCCGGGAACCTCGGTGTTCCCCTCCAGTGAGACCAGTGTGTTGGGGAACTTTTGGGGTCGCATCAAAGGTGCCAAGTACCGTATCGCACTTCAAGATGGAACGTAAGACTTCTTTTGAGACGCTGTAGCGGCAATGGCCGCATCTTGCGATGAAGAGGGAACGACGTGGTTTTTCTCGAGTTGTGGCGGGATTCTTGAGTTACAACGGGAAATTCAGGCTTCCTCTTCTGTTGGCCCAGGGAAGTCCAGTCTTCCATTCGAGTTGCGAGGGAGAGTTGGGGATTACTCTCGAGTCACTGCAGGAAAAAAGAGACCTCATCTAGGCTTGTGTCCAGGACCTAATGTTTCTCTCCAGGGGCGACAGGGATCTCCGGTTCGCATATCAGACTCACCCGAGGAGTCAGGCCTCGCCTCGAGGGGAAGGAAAAGACTCAGCTCTCCTCTCGAGTCGCGACGGGTGTGTCTTGGAATCCACTGAGTGACCAAAAGGGAGTCAAGCCTACTGTGGAGTTTGGAGAGAGGACTCGGGATTGCTCTCCAGGCCATGCTAGAAAAGAAGGCCGTCATGTCGCGAAAATGGGGGCGTCTCGTGGGTTTTCTCTATCTGTGGCGCCAGTGTTTGGTTTCTCACGAGGTATGACGGGGAGCTCAGGGAGCCTCTCGTGTGGCGCCAGGGAAGTCAGTGCTTCATGTGTGTAGCAGAGGGAGCGTGTCATTGCCCTCGAGTCATGGTAGGGGAATCAGGCCTCAAAATGCGTTGAAGAAGGACTCTTGAGTTCTTTCTATGGTGGCGGCAGTAAACCCTGGGTTCACTCGAATTGTGCTGGTGACCTCAGGGAGCTTCTCAGGGTGCCTCTGAGAAGTCAGGGATACTGTGGAGCTGGGACGCGTCTCTCGGGACTCCACTGGGTTTCGTGAAATGGAAGAGGTCCTAATCTCGAGTGGAGGCAGGAACCTCAGCGTTCCTCTCGTGACTTCACTGGCGCTGGTCTGATTCGGATCGCAAAGTCCCTGCAGAGTTGGAACAGGAGAGTCAGGCATCGTCTTGTGTAGAGGAATGAAACCCCACTTGCCTCTCGAGTTCTTCAGAGGTGACAAGCCACTTGTTGAGCTGTATGTGGAACCTGCGGGTTTTTCCGGACGATGCACGAGGGTGTCAGTGCCCCTTTGTGTTGTGCCTTCATCCACAGGGTTGCCTTCAAAGAGGTGTCCAGGCATCGGGTTCTTATCAAGAGCGTACCGGGAAATCATAGTCTTTTGGCATGTGGTACCACCCGCGAGCTACGTCTCGAATTTCCTCGTGAGACTGGCCTCATCCTGAAGTGCCCCGTGAAGGTCGGGAACCCCTTACAAACAAAGCAGGGGAAGTTACCCTGCTATCACGAACAGGAGGGGAGAAGGGGCTCAGATAAACTGGTGCCGGGAACCTCGGTGTTCACCTCGAGTGAGACCGATATTTCGGGGAACTTTTGGGGTCACATCAAGGGTGTCAAGTATCGTTTTGCACTTCAAGACGGAACGTGGGACTTTTCTTGAGAAGCTGTAGCGGGCAAGGGCCTCATCTTGTGATGACGAGGGAACCAAGTGCTTTTTCTCGAGTTGCGGCGGGATTCTCGAGTTACGAAGGGGAATTCAGGCTTCTTCTTGTGTTGGCCCAGGGAAGTCCAATCTTCCATTCGAGTTGTCAGGGAGAGCGGGGGATTGCTCTCGAGTTACAGAAGGGCAAAAGAGACCTCATCTAGGCTTGTTTCCAGGACCTAATGTTCCTCTCCAGGGGAGACAGGGATCTCGGGGTTGCATTCCAGACCCACCTGATGAGTCAGGCCTTGTCTCGAAGGGAAGCAAAGGACTCAATTCTCCTCTCGAGTCGCGACGGGTATCTCTTGGAGCCCACTAAGTGGCCTAAAGGGAGTCAAGCCTCCTGTGGAGTTTGGAAAGAGGATTCGGTATTCCTCTCCAGGCCATGCAGGAAAAGAAGGCCCTCATCTCGCGATGACAGGGGCGTATGGTGAGTTTTCTCAAGCTGCGGCGTCAGTGTGGGGTTTCTCACGAGGTACGACAGGGAGCTCAGGGAGCCTCTCTTATGGCGCCAGGGAAGTCAGGTCTCCATATGCGTGGCGAGGGGGTGCGTGTCATTTCTATAGAGCCATGGAAGCAGATTCGGGCTTCAAGACACGTTGAAGTAGGACTCTCGAGGTCTTTTTCCCATTGTGGCAGGAAACCCTGGGTTCCCTCGACATGTGCCGGTGACCTCATGGAGCTTCTCCGGGTGCCTCTGAGAAGTCAGGGGTACTGTGGAGTTGGGAGGGGCCTCTCTGGACTCCACTGGGTTTGGTGCAATGGATGAGAGCCTCATCTCGAGTGGAGGCAGGAACCTCATGTTTCCTCTCCTGGGTTTCCTGTCGCTGGTACTGACTCGGATCGCAGTTTCCCTGCAGAGTTGGTACAGAAAATCAGGTCTCGTCTTGTGTGGAGGAATGGAACTCCACTTGCCTGTCGAGTTGTTCACGGGGTGACAGACCACTTGTTGAACTGTGTTTTTAACCTGCGGGTTTTTCTGGACGATGCACGGTGTCAGTGCCCCTTCGTGTTGTGCTTTCATCCACAGGTTTTCCTTCGTAAAGGTGTCACGGCATCACGTTCTTATCAAGAGCAGACCGGGAAATCGGGGTCTTTCGGCTTGTGGCACCACCCACGAGGCTATGTTTCGAATTTCCTCGTGAGACCTGCCTCATCCTTAGGCGCGCTGGAAAGGTCGGGAACCCCTTCCAGACATAGCAGGGGAATCGACTCTCCTGTCGCGATCACGAGGGGAGAAGGAGCTCAAATGATGTGGTTCCGGGAACCTCGGTGTTCCTTTCGAGTGAGACCGGTATGTCGGGGAATTTTGAGATTGCATCAAGGGTGCCAAGTACCGTTTCGCACTTCAAGACAGAACGTGGGACTTCTCTTGAGTCGCTGTAGTGGGCAAGGGCCTCATCTAGCGCTGATGGGGGAACCACGTGGATTTTCTCGAGTTTCGGGGGGTTCTCGAGTTACGATGTCGAATTCAGGCTTCCAATTGTATTGGCCCAGGGAAGTCCAATCTTCAATTCGATTTGCGAGGGAGAGCTGGCGATTGCGCTCTAGTAACTGCAGTGCAAAATAGACCTCATCTAGGCTTGTGTCCAGGACCGAGTTTTCCTCTCCAGGTGTGACAGGAACTCGGGGTTGCATTCCAGACTCACACGGGGAGTCAGGCCTCATCTCGAGGGGAAGCAAAGGACTCTGCTCTCCCTTCAGGTCCTGACAGGTATCTCTTGGAGCCAACTGAGAGGCCTAAAGAGAGTCAAGCCTCCTGTGGAGTCTGGAGAGAGGACTCGGTTTTGCTCTCCATGCCAGGCAGGAAACAAGTCCCTCATCTCGTGATGACGGGGGCGTATCGTGGGTTTTCTCGAGCTGCGGTGCCTGAATGGGGTTTCCGAAAAGGTACGACGGGGAGCTCAGGGAGACTCTCTTCAGGAGTCAGGGAAGTCAGGTCTCCATGCGCATGGCGATGGGGAGCGGGTCTTTGCTCTCGAGTCATGGTAGGGGAATCGGGCCTCAAGACGCGCCGAAGGACTCTCAAGGTCTTTCTCGGGTCGCAGCAGGAAACCCTGGGTTCCCTGGACTTGAGCCGGTGACCTCAGGTAGATTCTCAAGGTGCCTCTGAGAATTCAGGGATACTGTGGAGTTGGGAGGGGCGTCTTGCGACTCATCTGGGTTTGGTGCAATGGAAGAGGGCCTCACCTCGAGGGGAGACAGGAACCTCAGGATTCCTCTCCGTTTCGGACTCCGACCGCAGGGTCCCTGCAGAGTTGGGACAGGAGAGTCAGTCCTCGTCTTGTCTGAGGAAGGGAAGCCTGCTGGCCTCTCGAGTTGCTCAGGGGGTCACAGGCCCCTCGTCGAGCTGTGTGTGGAACCCGCGGGTCGTTGCGGACGATGCACGGGGGTGGCAGTGCCCCTTCGTGTTGTGCCTTCACCCACAGGGTTGCCTTCGAAGAGGGGTCCGGGCCTCGGGTCCTTCTCAAGAGCGGACCGGGGAATCGGGGGCGTTCGGCATGTGGCACCACACACGTGGCTCATCTCGAATTTCTTCGTGAGACCGGCCTCATCCTGAGGTGCGCCGGGAAGGCCGGGAACCCCTCCGGACCATGTGGGGGAATCGCCTCTCCTGTCGCGATCAGGAGGGGAGAAGGGGCTCAGAGGAAGCGGTGCCGGGACCCTCGGTATTCCCCTCAGGGGACCCCGGCGTGTCGGGGGACTTTTGGGGGTGGCAGGAAGGCTGTCAGGGACCGTTTCGCCCTTCAGGGCGGAACAGGGGACTTCCCTTGAGACGCCGTGGCGGGCAAGGGCCTCATCTTGCCAAGAGGTGGGAACCACGTGGTTTTTCTCGAGTTGCGGCGGGATTCTCGAGTTACGACGGGGATCTCAGCCTTCCCCTTGGGTTGGCCCTGGGAAGCCCAATCTTCCCCTCGGGTTGCGAGGGAAAGCTGGGGGTTGCGCTCGAGTCACTGCAGGGCCTAAGAGACCTCACCTAGGCGTGTGTCCGGGACCTAATATTCCTCTCCAGGGAAGGCAGGGATCTCGGGGTTGCATTCCAGGCTCCCCCGGGGAGTCAGGCCTCGTCTCGAGGGGAAGCCAAGGACTCCGCTCTCCTCTCGAGTCGCGACGAGGGTCTCTTGGAGCCCCCTGAGCGGCCTCAAGGGAGTCCAGCCTCCTCTTCCGTTTGGAGAGAGGACCCGGGATTGCTCTCCAGGCCATGCAGGAAAAGAAGGCCCTCAGCTCGCGAGGACGGGGGCGTCTCAGGGGTTTCCTCGAGCTGCGGCGCCCGTGGGGGTTTTCTCCCGAGGCACGACGAGGATCTCAGGGAGCCTCTCGTGCGGCGCCAGGGAAGTCAGGTCTCCATGCGCGTGGCGAGGGGGAGCGCGTCCTGGCTCTCGAGTCACGGGAGGGGACTAGGGCCTCGAGACGCGTTGAAGAAGGACTCTCGAGGTCTTTCTCGGGGGGCGGCGGGAAACCCTCGTTTCCCTCGCCTTCTGCCGGGGACCTTAGGGAACTTGCCAGGGTGCCTCTGAGAGGCGAGGGATCCTGTGGAGGTGGAGGGGCCCCTCGGGACTCCGCTGGGTCTGGCGCAACGGAAGAGGGCCTCACCTCGAGGGGAGGCAGGAACCTCAGGCTTCCTCTGCGTTTCGGACTCCGACCGCAGGGTCCCTGCAGAGTTGGGACAGGAGAGTCAGTCCTCGTCGTGTCTGAGGAAGGGAACCCCGCTGGCCTCTCGAGTTGCTCAGGGGGTCTCAGGCCCCTCGTCGAGCTGTGTGTGGAACCCGCGGGTCTTTGCGGACGATGCATGGGGGTGGCAGTGCCCCTTCGTGTTGTGCCTTCCCCCACAGGGTTGCCTTCGAAGAGGGGTCCGGGCCTCGGGTCCTTCTCAAGGGCGGACCGGGGAATCGGGGGCGTTCGGCATGTGGCCCTACCCACGTGGCTCGTCTCGAATTTCCTCGTGAGACCGGCCTCATCCTGAGGTGTGCCGGGAAGGCCGGGAACCCCTTCCAGACCACGCAGGGGAATCGCCTCTCCTGTCGCGCTCAGGAGGGGAGAAGGTGCTCAGAGGAAGCGGTGCCGGGACCCTCGGTGTTCCCCTCGGGGGACCCCGGTGTGTCGGGGGACTTTTGGGGGTCGCAGGAAGGCTGTCAGGGACCGTTTCGCCCTTCAGGTTCGAACAGGGGACTTCCCTTGAGACGACGTCGCGGGCAAGGGCCTCATCTTGCCAAGAGGTGGGAACCACGTGGTTTTTCTCGAGTTGCGGCGGGATTCTCGAGTTACGACGGGGATCTCAGCCTTCCCCTTGGGTTGGCCCTGGGAAGCCCAATCTTCCCCTCGGGTTGCGAGGGAAAGCTGGGGGTTGCGCTCGAGTCACTGCAGGGCCGAAGAGACCTCACCTAGTCGTGTGTCCGGCACCTAATATTCCTCTCCAGGGAAGGCAGGGATCTCGGGGTTGCATTCCAGGCTCCCCTGGGGAGTCAGGCCTCGTCTCGAGGGGAAGCCAAGGACTCCGCTCTCCTCTCGAGTCGCGACGCGGGTCTCTTGTAGCCCCCTGAGCGGCCTCAAGGGAGTCCAGCCTCCTCTTCCGTTTGGAGAGAGGACCCGGGATTGCTCTCCAGGCCATGCAGGAAAAGAAGGCCCTCAGCTCGCGAGGACGGGGGCGTCTCAGGGGTTTCCTCGAGCTGCGGCGCCCGTGGGGGTTTTCTCCCGAGGCACGACGAGGATCTCAGGGAGCCTCCCGTGCGGCGCCAGGAAAGTCAGGTCTCCATGCGCATGGCGAGGGGGAGCGCGTCATGGCTCTCGAGTCACGGGATCGGACTAGGGCCTCGAGACGCGTTGAAGAAGGACTCTCGAGGTCTTTCTCGGGGGGCAGCGGGAAACCCTCGTTTCCCTCGCCTTCTGCCGGGGACTTAGGGAACTTCCCAGGGTGCCTCTGAGAGGCGAGGGATCCTGTGGAGGTGGCGGGTCCCCTCGGGACTCCACTGGGTCTGGCGCAACGGAAGAGGTCCTCATCTGGTTGGGAGGCAAGAACCTCAGGATTCCTCTCCGTTTTGGACTCCGACTGCAGGGTCCCTGCACAGTTGGGACAGGAAAGTCAGGCCTCGTCTTGTCTGAGGAAGGGAACCCCGCTTGCCTCGCGAGTTGTTCAGGGGGCCACAGGCCCCTCGTCGAGCTGTGTGTGGAACCCGCGGGTCTTTCCGGACGATGCACGGTGATGTCAATGCCGCTTAGGTCTGTGCCTTCACCCACAGGGTTGCCTTCTAAGAGGGGTACATCATCGGGTTCTTCTCAAGAGCGGACCGGGGAATCGGGGTCCTTCGGCGTGTGGCACCACCCACGTGGCTCATTTCAAATGTCCTCGTGAGACCGGCCTCCTCCTGAGGTGCGCCAGGAAGGCCAGGAACCCCTTCCAGACCACGCAGGGGAATCGCCTCTCCTGTAGCGCTCAGGAGGGGAGAAGGGGCTCAGATGAAGCGGTGCCGGGACCCTCGGTGTTCCCCTCGAGGGAACCAGGCGTGTCGGGGAACTTTTAGGGTCACATGAAGGCTGTCAGGTCCCGTTTCGCACTTCAGGGCGGAACAGGGGACTTCCCTTGAGACGCCTTCACGGGCAAGGGCATCATCTTGCGAAGAGGTAGGAACCACGTGGTTTTTCTCGAGTTGCGGCGGGATTCTCGAGTTACGACGGGGATCTCAGCCTTCCCCTTGGGTTGGCCCTGGGAAGCCCAATCTTCCCCTCGGGTTGCGAGGGAAAGCTGGGGGTTGCGCTCGAGTCACTGCAGGGCCGAAGAGACCTCACCTAGGCGTGTGTCCGGGACCTAATATTCCTCTCCAGGGAAGGCAGGGATCTCGGGGTTGCATTCCAGGCTCCCCCGGGGAGTCAGGCCTCGTCTCGAGGGGAAGCCAAGGACTCCGCTCTCCTCTCGAGTCGCGACGAGGGTCTCTTGGAGCCCCCTGAGCGGCCTCAAGGGAGTCCAGCCTGCTCTTCCGTTTGGAGAGAGGACCCGGGATTGCTCTCCAGGCCATGCAGGAAAAGAAGGCCCTCAGCTCGCGAGTACGGGGGCGTCTCAGGGGTTTCCTCGAGCTGCGGCGCCCCTGGAGGTTTTCTCCCGAGGCACAACGAGGATCTCAGGGAACCTCTCGTGCGGCGCCAGGGAAGTCAGGTCTCAATGCGCGTGGCGAGGGGGAGCGCGTCCTGGCTCTCGAGTCACGGGAGGGGACTAGGGCCTCGAGACGCGTTGAAGAAGGACTCTCGAGGTCTTTCTCGGGGGCGGCGGGAAACCCTCGTTTCCCTCGCCTTCTGCCGGGGACCTTAGGGAACTTGCCAGGGTGCCTCTGAGAGGCGAGGGATCCTGTGGAGGTGGCGGGGCCCCTCGGGACTCCGCTGGGTCTGGCGCAACGGAAGAGGGCCTCACCTCGAGGGGAGGCAGGAACCTCAGGCTTCCTCTGCGTTTCGGACTCCGACCGCAGGGTCCCTGCAGAGTTGGGACAGGAGAGTCAGTCCTCGTCGTGTCTGAGGAAGGGAACCCCGCTGGCCTCTCGAGTTGCTCAGGGGGTCTCAGGCCCCTCGTCGAGCTGTGTTTGGAACCCGCGGGTCTTTGCGGACGATGCACGGGGGTGGCAGTGTCCCTACGTGTTGTGCCTTCCCCCACAGGGTTGCCTTCGAAGAGGGGTCCGGGCCTCGGGTCCTTCTCAAGGGCGGACCGGGGAATCGGGGGCGTTCGGCATGTGGCCCCACCCACGTGGCTCGTCTCGAATTTCCTCGTGAGACCGGCCTCATCCTGAGGTGCGCCGGGAAGGCCGGGAACCCCTTCCAGACCACGCAGGGGAATCGCCTCTCCTGTCGCGCTCAGGAGGGGAGAAGGTGCTCAGAGGAAGCGGTGCCGGGACCCTCGGTGTTCCCCTCGGGAGACCCCGGTATGTCGGGGGACTTTTGGGGGTCGCAGGAAGGCTGTCAGGGACCGTTTCGCCCTTCAGGTCCGAACAGGGGACTTCCCTTGAGACGACGTCGCGGGCAAGGGCCTCATCCTGCCAAGAGGTGGGAACCACGTGGTTTTTCTCGAGTTGCGGCGGGATTCTCGAGTTACGACGGGGATCTCAGCCTTCCCCTTGGGTTGGCCCTGGGAAGCCCAATCTTCCCCTCGGGTTGCGAGGGAAAGCTGGGGGTTGCACTCAAGTCACTGCAGGGCCGAAGAGACCTCACCTAGGCGTGTGTCCGGGACCTAATATTCCTCTCCAGGGAAGGCAGGGATCTCGGGGTTGCATTCCAGGCTCCCCTGGGGAGCCAGGCCTCGTCTCGAGGGGAAGCCAAGGACTCCGCTCTCCTCTCGAGTCGCGACGCGGGTCTCTTGGAACCCCTGAGCGGCCTCAAGTGAGTCCAGCATCCTCTTCCGTTTGGAGAGAGGACCCGGGATTGCTCTCCAGGCCATGCAGGAAAAGAAGGCCCTCAGCTCGCGAGGATGGGGGCGTCTCAGGGGTTTCCTCGAGCTGCGGCGCCCGTGGGGGTTCTCTCCCGAGGCACGACGAGGATCTCAGGGAGCCTCCCGTGCGACGCCAGGAAAGTCAGGTCTCCATGCGCATGGCGAGGGGGAGCGCGTCATGGCTCTCGAGTCACGGGATCGGACTAGGGCCTGGAGACGCGTTGAAGAAGGACTCTCGAGGTCTTTCTCGGGGGGCGGCGGGAAACCCTCGTTTCCCTCGCCTTCTGCTGGGGACTTAGGGAACTTCCCAGGGTGCCTCTGAGAGGCGAGGGATCCTGTGGAGGTGGCGGGGCCCCTCGGGACTCCGCTGGGTCTGGCGCAACGGAAGAGGTCCTCATCTGGTTGGGAGGCAAGAACCTCAGGATTCCTCTCCGTTTTGGACTCCGACTGCAGGGTCCCTGCACAGTTGGGACAGGAAAGTCAGGCCTCGTCTTGTCTGAGGAAGGGAACCCCGCTTGCCTCGCGAGTTGTTCAGGGGGCCACAGGCCCCTCGTCGAGCTGTGTGTGGAACCCGCGGGTCTTTCTGGACGATGCACGGTGATGTCAATGCCGCTTAGGTCTGTGCCTTCACCCACAGGGTTGCCTTCTAAGAGGGGTACATCATCGGGTTCTTCTCAAGAGCGGACCGGGGAATCGGGGTCCTTCGGCGTATGGCACCACCCACGTGGCTCATTTCAAATGTCCTCGTGAGACCGGCCTCCTCCTGAGGTGCGCCAGGAAGGCCAGGAACCCCTTCCAGACCACGCAGGGGAATCGACTCTCCTGTCGCGCTCAGGAGGGGAGAAGGGGCTCAGATGAAGCGGTGCCGGGACCCTCGGTGTTCCCCTCGAGGGAACCAGGCGTGTCGGGGAACTTTTGGGGTCACATGAAGGCTGTCAGGTCCCGTTTCACACTTCAGGGCGGAACAGGGGACTTCCCTTGAGACGCCTTCACGGGCAAGGGCATCATCTTGCGAAGAGGTAGGAACCACGTGGTTTTTCTCGAGTTGCGGCGGGATTCTCGTGTTACAACGGGGGATTACAGGCTTCCTCTTGTGTCGGCCCTGGGTAGCCCAATCTTCTATTCTAGTGGCGAGCGAAAGCTGGGGGTTGCGCTCGAGTCACTGCAGGGCCAAAGAGACCTCATCTAGGCCTGTGTCCAGGACCTAACGCTCCTCTCCAGGGAAGACAAGGATCTCGGAGTTGAATCCCATGCTCCCCCGGGGTGTCAGGCCTCGCCTCGAGGGGAAGCAAAGGACTCCGCTCTCCTCCCGAGTCGCGACGCAGATATCTTGGTGCCCCCTGAGTGGCCTCAAGGGAGTCCAGCCTCCTCTTCACTTTTGAGAGAGGACTCGTGATTACTCTCCAGGCCAGGCAGGAAAAGAAGGCCCTCATCTCGCGAGGAGGGGCCATCTCAGGGGTTTCCTCGAGCTGCGGCACCCATGGGGGTTTTCTCCCAAGGCACGATGAGGATCTCAGGGAGCCTCTCGTGCGGTTCCAGGGAAGTCATGTCTCCATGCACATGGCGAGAAGGAGCGCGTCATTGTTCTCGAGTCATGGGAGGGGACTAGGGCCTCAAGACGCGTTGAAGAAGGACTCTCGATGTCTTTCTCGGGTTGCAGCGGGAAACCCTCGTTTCCCCCGACTTCTGCCGGGGACCTGAGGAAACTTCCCAGGGTGCTTCTGAGAGGTGAGGGACGCTGTGGATTTGGCGGGGCCTCTCGGGACTCCACTGGGTTTGTCGCAATGGAAGAGGGCCTCATCTCGAGTGGAGGCAGGAACCTCAGGCTTCCTCTCCAATTCTGACTCTGATCGTAGTGTCCCTGCAGAGTTGGGACAGGAGAGTCAGGCTATGTCTTTTCTGAGGAATGGAACTCCGCTTGCCTCTCGAGTTGTTCATGGGGTTTCAGGCCCCTTGTCAAACTGTGTGTGGAATCTGCAGGTTTTTCCAGACGATGCATGGGGGTGTCAGTGACCCTTCGTTTTGTGTCTTCATCCACAGGGTTGACTTCGAAGAGGTGTCCGGGCATCGTGTTCTTATGAAGAGCGGACTGGGAAATCGGGGTCGTTTAGCATTTGGCACCACCCACGTGGCTAGTCCCGAATTTCCTCATGAAACCGGCCTCATCCTGAGGTGTGCCGCGAAGGTCATGAAACCCTTCCAGACAAAGCAGAGGAATCGACCCTCCTGTGGCGATCAGGAGGGGAGAAGTGGCTCAGATGAAGTGCTGCTGGGAACCTCGGTGTTTCCCTTAAGTGAGACAGGTATGTCGGGTAACTTTTGGGGTCGCATAACGCGTTCCAAGTACCGTTTCGCTCTTCAAATTGGAACGTGGGACTTCTCTTGGGGTGCTCCAGCGGGCAAGGGCCTCATCTTGGAATGACTGGGTAACCACTTGGTTTTTCTCTAGTTGCGGTGGGATATTTGAGTTACCACAGGGAATTCATGCTTCCTCTTGTGTTGACCCACAAAAGTCTTATCTTCCATTCGAGATTCGAGGAAGAGCTGGAGGTGCGCTCTAGTCACTGAAGGCAAAAGAGACCCCACCAAGGCTTGTGTGCAGGACCTAATGTTCATGTCAAGGGGCGACAGGAATCTCGGGGTTGCATTCCAGACTCACCGTGGAGTCAGGCCTCGTCTCGAGGGGAAGCAAAGGACTCTGCTCTCCTCTCGAGTCGGACGGGTATGTCTTGGAGCCCACTGAGTGGCTTAAAGGGAGTCAAACCTCCTCTGGTGTTTGGAGGGAGGACACGGGATTGCTCTCCAGGCAATGCAGGAAATGAAGGCCCTCATCTCCCGATGACTGGGGCGTCTCGTAGGTTTTCTCGAGCTGTGGCGCTAGTGTGGGGTTTCTCACGAAGTAAGACTGGGAGCTCAGTGAGCCTCTCATGTGGTGCCAGGGCAGTCAGGTCTCTATGCACGTGGTGAGAGGGAGCCCGTCATTGTTCTCGAGTCATGGTAGGGGAATTGGGCCTGAAAACGTGTTAAAGAAGGACTCTCGAGGTCTTTCTTGGGTTGCAGCAGGAAACCCTGGGTTCCATCGACTTGTGCCAGTGACCTCAGGAAGCTTCTCAGCGTGCCTCTGAGAAGTCAGGGTCACTGTGGAGTTGGGAGGGGCCTCTCGGAACTCCACTGGGTTTGGTGCAATGGAAGAGGGCCTCATGACAAGTTGAGGCAGGAACCACAGGGTTCCTCTCCTGGCTTCGAATGCGCCGGATCAGACTCGGATCCCAGAGTCCCTGCAGAGTTGGGACAGGAGAGTCAGGCCTCGTCTTGTGTGGAGGAATGGAACTCCACTTGACTCTCGCGTTGTTCATGGGGTGACAGGCCACTTGTCGATTTGTATGTGGAACTTGCGGGTTTTTCTGGACGATGCACCGTGGTTTCTCTGCCCCTTCGTGTTGTGCCTTGTTCCACAGGATTGCCTTCGAGTTGGGTTCTGCCATCGGGTTCTTATCAAGAGCGGACCAGGGAATCGGGGTCTTTTGGCATGCCGCACCACCCCCGAGGCTATGTCTCGAATTTCGTCGTGAGACTGGCCTCATCTTGATGTGCACCAGGAAGGTCGGGAACGCCTTCCAGACAAAGCAGGGGAATCGAACCTCCTGTCGCGATCAAGAGGGGAGAAGAGTCTCAGATGAAGTGGTGCCGGGAAGCTCGGTGTTCTCCTCAAGTGAGACTGGTATGTCGGGGAACTTTTGGGGTCGCATCAAGGGTTCCAAGTAACTTTTCGCTCTTCAATACGGAACGTGGGCCTTCTCTTGAGACGCTGTAGTGGGCAAGGGCCTCATCTTTCGATGACGGGGGAACCACGTGGTTTTTCTTGAGTTGGGGCGGGATTCTCGAGTTACAACCGGGAATTCAGGCTTCCTCTTCAACTGGCCCAGGGAAGTCCAGTTTTCATTCGAATTGTGAGTTAGAACTGGGGATTGCTCTCGAGACACTGCAGGGCCAAATAAACCTCATCTAGGCTTGTGTCCAGGACCTAATGTTCCTCTGCTGGGGCGAAAGCGATCTCAGCATTGCATTCTCGACTCACCCGGGGAGTCAGGCCTCGTCTCGAGGGGAAGCCAAGGACACCGCTCTCCTGTCAAGTCGCGACGGGTATATCTTGGAGCTCACTGTGTGGCCTAAAATGAGTCAAGCCTCCTGTGGAGTTTGGAGAGAGGACTCAGGATTGCTCTCCAGGCCATACAGCAAAAGAAGGCCCTCATCTCGTGAGGACTGGGGCGTCTCGTGGGTATTCTCGAGCTGCGGCTCCAGTGTGGTGTTGCTCACGAGGTATAATGGGGAGCTCAGGGAGCCTCTCCTGTGGCGCCAGGGAAGTCAGGTTTCTATGCGCGTGGCTAGGGGGAGCGCGTCATTGCTCTCGAGTCATGGTAGGGGAATCGCACCTCAAGACGCGTTGAAGAAGGACTTTCGAGGTCTTTTACGGGTTGGGGCAGGAAACCCTTGGTTCCCTCGACTTGTGCCGGTGATCTCAGGAAGGTCTAAGGGTGACTCTGAGAAGTCAGGGATACTGTGCAGTTGGGAGGGGTCTCTCGGGACTCCACTGGGTTCGGTGCAATGGAAGAGGGCCTCATCTCGAGTGGAGGCAGGAAACTCATGTTTCCTCTCCTGACTTCCCCTGGGCCAGATCTGACTCGGATCACAGTTTCGCTGCAGAGTGCGAACAGGAGAGTCAGGCCTCGTCTTGTGTGGAGGAATGGAACTCTGCTTGCCTCTCCAGTTGTTCACGTGGTGACAGGTCACTTCTCGAGCTGTGTGTGGTACCTGCGGGTTTCTCCGGACGATACCCAGGGGTGTCAGTGCCCCTAAGTGTTGGGCCTTCATCAAAAGGGTTATCTTCAAAGAGGTGTCCGGGCATCAGGATCTTATCAAGAGCGGACCGGGAAATCGGGGTCTTTCGGCATGTGTCACCATCCACGTGGCTATGTCTCGAATATCCTCGTGAGACCGGCCTCATCCTGAGATGCACCGGGAAAGATGGGAACCCCTTCAAGACAAAACAGGGGAATCGACCCTCCTGTCGCGATCAGGAGGGGAGAAGGGGCCCAGATGTAGTGGTGCCGGGAACCTCGGTGTTCTCCTCGAGTCAGACTGGTGTGTCGAGGAACTTTTGAGGGCGCATCAAGGGTGCCAATACCGTTTCGCACTTCAAGACGGAACGTGGGACTTCTCTTGAGACACTGTAGGTGGCAAGGGCCTCATCTTGAGATGACGGGGGAACCACGTGGCGTTTCTCGAGTTGTGGCGGGATTCTCGAGTTTCGCCGGGGAATACAGTCTTCCTCATTTGTTGGGCCAGGGAAGTCCTATCTTCCATTCGAGTTTAAAGGGAGAGCTGGGGATTGCTCTCGAGTCACTGCAGGGCAAAATAGACCTCATCTAGGCTTGTCTCCAGGACTTAATGCTCGTCCCTAGGGGAGACAGGGATCTTGGGGTTGCATACCAGACTCACCCGGGGAATCAGGCCTCGTCTCGAGGGGAAGCAAAGAACTCCGCTGTCCTTTTGAGTCGCGATGGGTATCTCTTGGAGCCCACTGTGTGCCCTAAAGGGAGTCAAGCCTCCTGTGCTGTTTGGATAGAGGACTCGGGATTCCTCTCCAGGCCATGCAGGAAAAGAAGGCCCTCATCTCGCGATGATGGCGGCGTCTCGTGGGTTTTCTAGACTGCTGCGCTAGTGCCGGGTTTCTGACGAGGTACGAGAGGGAGCTCAGGGAGCCTCTCGTGTGGCGCCAGGGAAGTCAGGTCCCCATGAGATGGCTAGGGGGAGCTCGTCATTGCTCTCAAGTCATGGTAGGGTAATCGGGCCTCAAGACGGGTTGAAGAAGGACTCTCGAGGTCTTTCTCGGGTCACTGCATAAAACCCAGGGTTCCCTTGACTTGTGCCTGCGACCTCAGGGAGCTTCTCAGAGTGCCTCTGAGAAGTCAGGGATACTGTGCAGTTTGGACGGGCCTCTCGAGACTCCTCTGCATTTGGTGGAATGTAAGAGGGACTCATCTCGAGTTGAAGCAGGAACCTCAGTGTTCCTCTCCATTTCTGACTCAGATCGCAAGGTCCCTGCATGTTGGTACAGGAGAGTCAGGCCTCGTCTTTTCTGGAGGATGGGACTCCTCTTGCCTCTCGAGTTGTTCTCGAGGTGACAGGCCACTTGTCGAGCTGTGTATGTAACCTGCCCCTTTTTCCGGATGATGCACAGGTGTGTTAGTGCCCCTTCGTGTTGTACCTTCATACTCAAGGCTGCTTTCCAAGAGGTGTCCGAGCATCGGATTCTTATCAAGAGCGGACCGGGAAATTGGAGTCTTTCAGCAAGTGGCACCACCCACAAAGCTACGTATCGAATTTCCCCATGAGACCGGCCTCATCCTGAGTTGTGCAGGGAAGGTCGGGCCCCCTTGCAGACAAAGCAGGGGAATCGACCCACGGGTCACGATCAGGAGGGGAGAAGGGGCTTAAATGAAGTGGTGCCCGGAACCTCGGTGTTCCCCTTGAGTGAGTCCGGCGTATTGGGGGACTTTTGGGGTCGCATCAAGGGTGCCAAGTACCGTTTCGCATTTCAAGACGGAACCTGGGACATCTTTTGAAACGCTGTAGCGGGCAAGGGCCTCATCTTGCGATGACGGGAGAACCACGTGGTTTTGCTCGAGTTGCGGCAGGATTCTCGAGTTATGACCGGGAATTTAGGCTTCCTCTTGTTGGCCTTGAAATCCTATCTTCCATTCGGGTTGCGAGGGGGAGCTGGGGATTGCGCTAGAGTCACTGCAGGGCAAAAGAGACCTAATCTAGGCTTGTGTTTAGGATCTAACATTGCTCTCCAGGGGCGACAGGGATCTCGGGTTTGCATTCCAGACTCATCCGGGGAGTCAGTTCTCACCTCGAGGGTAAGCAAAGAATTCCGCTCTCGTCTCGAGTCGCGATGGGTATCTCTTGGAGCCCACTGTGTGTACTAAAGGGAGTCAAGCCTCCTGTGGAGTTTGGAGAGAGGACTCGGGATTGGACTCCAGGCCATGCAGGAAAAGAAGGCCCTCATCTCGAGATGACGGTGGCGTCTCGTGGGTTTTCTCGAGCTGCGGCGCCAGTGTGGGGTGTCTCATGAAGTACCACGGGGATCTCAGGGAGCCTCTTGTATGGCGCCAGGAAAATCCAGTATTCCATTAGAGTTGCAAGTTAGAACTGGGGATTGCTCTCCAGTCACTGCAGGGCAAAATAGACCTCATCTACGCTTGTGTCCAGGACCTAGTGTTCCACTACTGGGCCAACAGGGATCTCAGGGTTGCATTCTCGACTCACCCGGAGAGTCAGACCTCGTCTTGAGGGGAAAAAAAGGACTCCGCTCTCCTGTTGAGTCGCGACGGGTATCTCTTGGAGCCCACTGCGTGGCGTAAAGGGAGTGAAGCCTCCTATGGAGTTTGGAGATGACTCGGGATTGTTTTCCTGGCCATGCAGGAAAAAAGGCCCTCATCTCGCGATGATGGGGGCATCTCGTGGGTTTTCTCCAGCTGCGGCGCCAGTATCAGATTTCTCACGAGGTACAACGGGGAGCTCAGAGAGCCTCTCGTGTGGTGCTAGGGACGTCAGGTCTCCGTGCGTGTGGTGAAGGGGAGTGCGTGATTGCTCTCGAGTCATAGTAGGCGAATCGGGCCTCAAGACACATTGAAGAAGGACTCTTGAGGTCTTTCTCGGGTTGCGGCAGGGAACCCTGGGTTCCCTTGATTTGTGTCGGTGACCTCAGGCAACTTCTAAGGGTGCCTCTGAGAAGTCAGGGACACTGTGGATTTGGGAGGGGCCTTTCGTTACTCAACTGGGTTTGGTGCAATCGAAGAGGGCCTCATCTCGAATGGAGGCAGGAACCTCAGGGGTCCTCTCCATATCTGACTCGGGTCGCAGGGTACCTGCAGAGTATGGACAAGAGAGTCACGCCTCGTCTTCTGTTGAGGAATGGATTTCCCCTTGCCTTTCGAGTTGTTCACGGAGTGACAGGCCACTTGTTGAGCTGAGTGTGGAACCTGCGGGTTTTTCCGGACGATGCACGGGGGTGTCAGTGCCCCTTCGTGTTGTGCCTTCATCCAAAGGGTTGCCTTCAAAGAGGTTTCCGGGCATCGGGTTCTTTTCAAGAGCGTACCGGAAAATTGGGGTCTTTCAGCATGTGGTACCACCCACGAGGCTACGTCTCGAATTTCCTCGGGAGACCGGCCTCATCCTGAGGTGCGCCGGGAAGGTCGGGAACCCCTTGCAGACAAAGCAGGGGAATCGACCCACCGCTCGCGATCAGAAGGGGAGAAGGGGCTCAGATGAACTGGTGCCGGGAACCTCGGTGGTCCCCTCGAGTGAGACCGGTATGTCACGGCACTTTTGAGGTCGCATCAAGGGTGCCAAGTACAGTTTCGCACTTCAAGATGGAACGTGGGAATTCTCTGGAGATGCTGTAGCGGGCAAGGGCCTCATATTGCGATGACGAGGGAAACACGTGGTTTTTCTCGAGTTGAGGCGGGATTCTCGAGTTACAACGGGGAATTCAGGCTTCCTCTTGTGTTGGCCCAGGAAGTCCAATCTTCCATTCAACTTGTCAGAGAGAGCTGGGGGTTGCTCTCGAGTCACTTCAGGGCAAAGAGTCCTCATCTAGGCTTGGGTCCAGGACGTAATGTTCCTCTCCAGGGGCGACAGGGATATCGGGGTCGCATTCCAATCTCACCCGGTGGGTCACACCTCGTCTCGAGTGGAAGGAAGCAAAGGACTCCACTATCCTCTCGAGTTGGGACGCGTAACTCTTGGAGCCCAATGAGTGGCCTAAAGGGAGTCAAGCGTCCTGTGTAGCTTGGACAGAAGGTTCACGCTTGATCTGCATACCATGCAGTTAAAGATGGCCCTCCTCTCGTGATGACGGGGGCGTCTCATGGGTTTTCTCGAGCTGCGGCGCCAGTGTGGGGTTTCTCACGAGATATGATGGGGAGTTCAGGGAGCCTCTCGTGCGGCGCCAGAGAAGCCTGACTCGATGCGTGTGGCCAGGCAGATCGCGTCATTGCTCTCGAGTCATGGGAGGGACTAGGGCCTCAAGAGGCATTTAAGAAGGACTCTCAAGGTCTTTCTTGGGTTGGGGCGGGAAACACTCGTTTCCATCGACCTCTACAGGGGACCTTAGGGAACTTCCCAGGTGCCTCTGAGAGGTGAGGGATACTGAGGAGTTAGAGGGGCCTCTCGGGACTCCACTAGGTTTGACGAAATGAAAGAGCGCCTCATCTCGATTGGAGGCAGGAACCTCAGGCTTCCTCTCCATTTCTGACTCCGACCGCAGGGTCCCTGCAGAGTTGGGACAGGAGAGTCAGGCCTCGTCTTGTCTGAGTAACGGAACTCTGCTTGCCCCTTGAGTCGTTCAGGGGGTCTCAGGGCCCTTGACAAGCTGTGTGTGGAACCTGCGGGTGTTTCCAGAAGATGCATGGGGGTGTCAGTGCCCCTTCGTTTGGTGCCTTCCCCCACAGGGTTTCCTTCAAAGAGGTGTCCGGGCATCGGGTTCATTTCAAGAGCGGACCGGGAAATCGGGGTCATTCGGCATGTGGCACCACCCACGTGGCTCATCTCGAATTTCCTCGTGAGACCAGCATCATCCTGAGGTGCGGCGGGAAGGCCGGGAACACCTTCCACACAAAGTAGGGGAATCGATTCTCCTGTCGCGATCAGGAGGGGAGATGGGGCTCAGATGAAGTGGTGCCGGGACCCTCGGTGTTCCACTCGAGGGAACCCGGCGTTTCAGGGAACTTTAGGGGTCGCATCAAGGGAGCCAAGTACCGTTTCCCACTTCAGGACGGAACATGGGACTTCCCTGGAGACGCTGTAGCGGGCAAGGGCCTCATCCTGTGAAGACGTTGGAACCACGTCGTTTTTCTCGAGTTGCATTGGGATTCTCAAAAACGACAGGAATTTCAGGCTTCCTCTTGGGTTGGCCCTGGGAAGCCCAATCTTCAATTCGAGTTGCGATGGAAAGCTGGGGGTTCTGCTCGAGTCACTACAGGGCCAAAGAGACCTCATCGAGGCGTGTGTCCAGGACCTAATATTCCTCTCAAGGGAAGACAGGGATCACGGGTTTCCATTCCAGACTCCCCCGGGGGGTCAGGACTCGCCTGGAGGGGAAGCAAAGACTCCGCTTTCCTCTCAAGTCGCGACACGGATCTCTTGGAGCCCACTGAGTGGACTCAAGGGTGTCGAGCCTCCTCTTCAGTTTGGAGAGAGGACTCGGGATTGCTCTCCAGGCCAGGCAAGAAAGAAGGCCCTCATCTCGCGATGACGGGGGCGTCTCATGGGTTTCCTCAGGCTGCTGCGCCCATGGGGGTCTTCTCAGGAGGCACGATGAGGACCTCAGGGAGCCTCTCGTGCGGCGCCAGGCAAGTCAGGTCTCCATGCGCATGGCGAGGGGGAGCTGGTCATCACTCTCGAGTCATGGGAAACGGCTAGGTCCTCAAGAGGCGTTGAAGAAGGACTCTCGAGGTCTTTCTCGGGTTGCGGCGGGAAACCCTTGTTTCCCTCGACTTCTGCAGGGGACCTTAGGGAACTTCCCACGGTGCCTCTGAGAGGTGAGGGATGCTGTGCAGTTGGCAGGGCCTCTCGGGACTCTGCTGGGTTTGGCGCAATGGAAGAGGGCCTCATCTCGAGGGGAGGCAGGAACCTCAGGCTTCCTCTCGGATTCGGACTCCGACTGCACGGTCCCTGCAGTGTTGGGACAGGAGAGTCATGCCTCGTCTTGTCTGAGGAATGGAATTCTGGTTGCCTCTCGAGTTGTTCCGGGAGTTCCAGGCCCCTTGTCGAGCTGTGTGTAGACCCTGCGGGTTTTTCCGGATGATGCACGGGGGTGTCAGTGCCCCTTCGTGTTGTGCCTTCACCCACAGGGTTGCCTTCGAAGAGGTGTCCGGGCATCGGGTTCTTATCAAGAGCGGACCGGAAAATCGGAGTCGTTCAGCACGTGGCACCTCACATGTGGCTAGTCTCGAATTTCCTCCTGAGACCGGCCTCATCCTGAGGTGCGCCAGGAAGGCCGGGAACCCCTTCCAGACAAAGCAGGGGAATCGACTATCCTGTCGCAATCAGGAGGGGAGACGGGGCTCAGATGAAGTGGTGCCGGGACCCTCGGTGTTCCCCTCGAGGGAACCCAGTGTGTCGTGGAACTTTTGCGGTCGCATCAAGGGTGTCAAGTACCGTGTCGCCCTTCAGGGCGGAACATGGGACTTCCCTGGAGACACCGGGAACTTCGGTGTTCCCCTGGAGTGAGACCGGTATGTTGGGGAACTTTGGGGTCACATCAAGGGTGCCAAGTAGCATTTCGAACTTTAAGATGGAACGTGGGACTTCTCTTGAGACTCTAGCTGTCAAGGGCCTCATATTGCGATGAAGGGGGAACCACATGGTTTTTAAGACTTGAGGCTGAATTCTCGAATTACGATGGGAAATTCAGACTTCCTCTTGTGTTGACCGTGGGAAGACCAATCTTCCATTCAAATTGTGAGGGAGAGATGGAAGTTGCTCGAGTCACTGTAGGGCAAAATAGACCTCATCTAGGCTTGTGTCTAGGACATAATGTTCCACTCCAGGGGTGACATGGATCTCGGGGTTGCATTCCAAACTCACCCGGGGAGTCAGGCCTCGTCTCCAGGGAAGCAAAGGACTCCGCTCTCCTCTCGAGTCGCACCGGGTATTTCTTGGACCCAACTGAGTGGCCTAAAGGGAGTCAATACTCCTGTGAAGTTTGGAGAGAGGACCAGGAATTGCTCTCCAGGTCAGGCAGGAAAAGAAGGCCCCCATCTCTCCTTGACGGGGGCATCTTGTGGTTTTTCTCGAACTGCGGCGCCAGTGTGGGTTTTCTCACGAGGTACGATGGGGTACTCAGGGAGCCTCTTGTGTGGTACTAGGGAAGTCAGTTTTCCTGCTCGTGGCGAGGGGAACGCGTCCTTGCTCTGGAGTCATGGTAGGGGAATCGGGCATCAAGAGACGTTGAAAAAGGACTCTCCAAGTCTTTCTCGGGTTACTTCAGGAAACTCTGGGTTCCCTCGACTTGTGCCAGTGACCTCAGGGAGCTTCTCACGGAGCCTCTGAGAATTCAGGGATACTGTGGTGTTGGGAGGGGCCTCTCGGGACACCACTGAGTTTGGTTCAATGGAAGAGGGCCTCTTCTCTAGTTGAGGCAGGAAGCTCAGGGTTCCTCTCCATTTCTGACTCCAATTGCAGGGTCCCTGAAGAGTTGGGCCAGGAGAGTAAGGCCTCGTCTTGTGTGAAGGAATGCAACTTCACTTGCCTCTCGAGTTGTTCACGAGGTGACAGTCCACATTTGGAGCTGTGAGTGGAATCTGCGGGTTTTTCCAGACGATTCATGGGGATGTCAGTGTCCCTTCGTGTTGTGCCTTCATCCACAGGGTTGCCTTCGAAGAGATGTCCGGGCGTCAGGTTCTTATCTAGAGTGGACCGGGAATTCGGGATCTTTCAGCATATGGCACCAACCATGAGGCTACTTTTCGAATTTCCTCATGAGACCGGCCTCATCCGGAGGTTCCCTGGGAACGTCGGGAACCCCTTGCAGACAAAACATGGGAATCGACCCTTCTGTCGCGATCAGGAGGGGTGAAGGGGCTCACAGGAAGTGGTGCCGTGAACTTTGGTGTTTCCCTCGAGTGAGACCGGTATGTCAGGGAACTTTGGGGGTCGCATCAAGGGTGCCAAGTACCGTTTTGTACTTCAGGATGGAACGTGGGACTTCTCTTGATACGCTGTAGCGGCCAAGGGCCTCATCTTGCGATGACGGGGGAGCCACGTGGTTTTTCTCGAGTTGCGGCGGGATTCTCGAGTTACGACGTGGATTTCAGGCTTCCTCTTGTGTTGGGCCAGGGAAGTCCAATCATCCATTCGAGTTGCGAGGGAGAGCTGGGGGTTGCGCTCGAGTCACTGCAGGGCAAAGGAGACCTCATCTAGGCTTGTGTCCAGGACCTAATGTTCCTCTCCAAGGGCCACAGGGATCTCAGGTTTGCATTCCAGGCTCACCCAGGGAATCAGGCCTCATGTCGAAGGGAAGCAAAGGACTCCGCTCTCCTTTCGAGTCGCGACGGGCACCTCTTGGAGCCCACTTTGTGGCCTAAAGGGAGTCAAGCCTCCTGTGAAGTTTGGAGAGAGGACTTGGGACTGCTCTCCAGGCCATGCAGGAAAAGATGGCCCTCATCTCGCGATGACGGAGGGATCTTGTGGGTTTTCTCGAGCTGCGGCCCCAGTGTGGGGTTTCACACGAGGTAAGACGGGGAGCTCAGGGAGCCTCTCGTGTGGCGCCAGGGAAGTCAGGTCTCCATGTGCGTGGCGAGGGGGAGCGCATTATTGCTCTCGAGCTATGGTAGGGGAATCTGACCTCAAGACACATTGAAGAAGGACTCTCGAGGTCTTTCTTCGGTTGTGGCAGGAAACCCTTATTTCCCTCGACTTTTGCCGGTGGCCTCAAGGAGCTTCTCAGAATGCCTATGAGAAGTCAGGGATACTGTGGAGATGGGAGGGGCCTCTCGGGACTCCACTGGGTTTGTTTTAATGGAAGAGGGCCTCATCTCGGGTTGAGGCAGGAACCTCAGGTTTCCTCTCCATTTCTGACTCAGATCGAAGCGTGCCTGCAGAGTTGGGATTGGATACTCAGGCCTCGTCTTGTCTGAGGAAGGGGACTCCGCTTTCCTCTCTCATTGTTTAAGGGGTGACAGGCCAGTTGTGGAGCTGTATGTGGATCCTGCGGGGTTTTCCGGACGATGAACAGGGTTGCCAGTGCCCCCTCGTGTAGTGCCTTCATCCACAGGGTTGCCTTAGAAGAGGTGTCCGGGCATCGGGTTCTTATCAAGAGCAAGACCGAGAAATCGGGGTCTTTTGGCACGTGGCACCAACACGAGGCTACGTCTCGAATTTCTTCGTGAGACTGGCCTCATCCTGAGGTGCGCCATGAAGGTCGGGAACCCCTTCTAGACAAAGCAGGGGGATCGACATTCCTGCTGTGATCAGGAGCGGAGAAGGGGCTCAAATGAAGTGGTGCCAGGAACTTCGGTGTTCCCTTGGCGTGAGACCGGTATATTGGGGAACTTTTGGGGTCGCATCAAGGGTGCCAAGTAGCATCTCGAACTTTATGACGAAACATGGGACTTCTCTTGAGACTCTGTAGCGGGCAAAGGCCTCATATTGCGATGAATGGGGAACCACGTGGTTTTTAAGAGTTGCGGTGGGATTCTCGAGTTACAACGGGAAATTCAGACTTCCTCTTGTGTTGGCCCAATGAAGACCAATCTTCCATTCGAATTGCGAGGGAGAGATGGGTGTTGCTCTCGAGTCACTGTAGGGCAAAATAGACCTCATCTAGGCTTTTGTCCAGGACATAATGTTCCTCTCCAGGGGCAACAGGGATCTCGGGGTTGCATTCCAGACTCACCCGAGGTAAGGCCTCGTCTCGAGGGGAAACAAAGTACTCTGCTCTCCTCTCAAGTCGCGACAGGTATCTCTTGGAGCCCATTGAGTGGCCTAAAGGGAGTAAAGCCTCCTGTGAAGTTTGGAGATAGACCAGGGATTGCTCTCCAGGTCAGGCAGGAAAAGAAGTCCCCAATCTCGCGATGACGGTGGGTTTTCCCGAGCTGCGGCGCCAGTGTGGGGTTTCTCACGAGGTATGACGGGGAGCTCAGGGAGCCTCTCATGTGGCGCCAGGGAAGTCAGGTGTCCATGCGCATGGCGAGGGGGAGCGTGTCATTGCTCTCGAGTCATGGTAGGGGAATCCGTCCTCAAGACGCGTTGAAGAAGGACTCTTGAGGTCTTTCTCGGGTTGCGGCAGGATACCCTGTGTTCCCTCGACTTGTGCCGGTGACCTCAGGGAGTTGCTCAGGGTGCCTCTGAGAAGACACTGATACTGTGGAGTTGGGAGGGGCCTCTCGGGACTCCACTGGGTGTGGTATAATACAAGAGGGCCTCATCTCGTGTTGAGGAAGGAACCTCAGGGTTCCTCTCCATTTCAGACTCCGATCTCAGGATTCCTGCAGAGTTGGGACAGGAGAGTCAGGCCTCGTATTCTGTGGAGAAATGAAACTTAGCTTGCCTCTCGAGTTGTTCACGAGGTAACAGGTCACTTGTCGAGCTGTATGTGGAACCTGCAGAATTTTCCAAAAGATGCACGGGTGTTCAGGGTCCCTCCTTGTTGTGCCTTCATCCTACGGGATGCATTCCAAGAAGTGTACGGGCATCGGGTTCTTATTAATAGCTGACCGGGAAATGGGGTCTTTCTGCATGTGGCACCACCCACGAGGCTACATCTCCAATTTCCTCGTGAGACAGGCCTCATCCTGATGTGCGCTGGGAAGATCGGTAACCCCTTCCACACAAAGCAGGAGAAAAGACACTCCTGTTGCAATCAGGAGGGGAGAAGGGGCTCAAATGATGTGGTGCGGGGAACATGGGTGTTACCCTCGAGTGAGGCCTGTATGTTGGGGAACTTTGGGGGTGCCATCATGGGTGCCAAGTACCGTTTTGCACTTCAGTAGGAACGTGGGACTTCTTTTGAGACGCTGTGGCGGGCAAGGGCCTCATGCTGCGAAGACGATGGAACCACGTGGTTTTTCTCGAGTTGCGGCGGGATTCTCGAGTTACGACGTGGATTTCAGGCTTCCTCTTGTGTTGGCCCTGGGAAGCCCAAACTTCCCTTCGAGTTGCGAGGGAAAGCTGGATGTTGTGCTCGAACCACTGCAAGGCCAAAGAGACCTCATCTAGGCGTGTGTCCAGGACCTAATAGTCCTCTCAAGGGAAGACAAGGATCTCGGGATTGCACTCCAGACTCCCCCGGGGAGTCAGGCCTCGCCTCGAGGGGAAGCAAAGGACTGCGCTCTCCTCTAGAGCCCCGACGCGGATCTCTTGGAGCCCACTGAGTCGCCTCAAGGGAATCCATCCTACTCTTCAGTTTGGAGAGAGGACTCGGGATTGCACTCCAGGCCAGGCAGGAAAAGAAGGCCCTCAGCTCGCGAGGACGGGGGCGTCTCAGGGGTTTCCTCGAGCTGCGGCGCCCGTGGGGGTTTTCTCCCGAGGCACGACGAGGATCTCAGGGAGCCTCTCGTGCAGCGCCAGGGAAGTCAGGTCTCCATGCGCGGGGCGAGGGGGAGCGCGTCCGGGCTCTCGAGTCACGGGAGGGGACTAGGGCCTCGAGATGCGTTGAAGAAGGACTCTCGAGGTCTTTGTCGGGGGGCGGCGGGAAACCCTCGTTTCCCTCGACTTCTGCCGGGAACCTTAGGGAACTTCCCAGGGTGCCTCTGAGAGGCGAGGGATCCTGTGGAGGTGGCGGGGCCCCTCGGGACTCCGCTGGGTCTGGCGCAACGGAAGAGGGCCTCACCTCGAGGGGAGGCAGGAACCTCAGGCTTCCTCTCCATTTCGGACTCCGACCGCAGGGTCCCTGCAGAGTTGGGACAGGAGAGTCAGGCCTCGTCTTGTCTGAAGAAGGGAACCCCGCTGGCCTCTCGAGTTGCTCAGGGGGTCTCAGGCCCCTCGACGAGCTGTGTGTGGAACCCACGGGTCTTTGCGGATGATACACGGGGGTGGCAGTGCCCCTTCGTGTTGTGCCTTCACCCACAGGGTTGCCTTCGAAGAGGGGTCCGGGCCTCGGGTCCTTCTCAAGGGCAGACCGGGGAATCGGGGGCGTTCGGCATGTGTCACCACCCACGTGGCTCGTCTCGAATTTCCTCGTGAGACCGGCCTCCTCCTGAGGTGCGCCGGGAAGGCGAGGAACCCCTTCCAGACCACGCAGGGGAATCGCCTCTCCTGTCGCGATCAGGAGGGGAGAAGGGGCTCAGAGGAAGCGGTTCCGGGACCCTCGGTGTTCCCCTCGGGGGAACCCGGCGTGTCGGGGGACTTTTGGGGGTCGCAGGAAGGCTGTCAGGGACCGTTTCGCCCTTCAGGGCGGAACAGGGGACTTCCCTTGAGACGGCGTCGCGGGCAAGGGCCTCATCTTGCCAAGAGGTGGGAACCACGTGGTTTTTCTCGAGTTGCGGCGGGATTCTCGAGTTACGACGGGGATCTCAGCCTTCCCCTTGGGTTGTCCCTGGGAAGCCCAATCTTCCCCTCGGGTTGCGAGGGAAAGCTAGGGGTTGCGCTCGAGTCACTGCAGGGCCGAAGAGACCTCACCTAAGCGTGTGTCCGGGACCTAATATTCCTCTCCAGGGAAGGCAGGGATCTCGGGGTTGCACTCCAGGCTCCCCCGGGGAGTCAGGCCTCGTCTCGAGGGGAAGCCAAGGACTCCGCTCTCCTCTCGAGTCGCGACGCGGGTCTCTTGGAGCCCCCTGAGCGGCCTCAAGGGAGTCCAGCCTCCTCTTCCGTTTGGAGAGAGGACCCGGGATTGCTCTCCAGGCCATGCAGGAAAAGAAGGCCCTCGGCTCGCCAGGACGGGGGCGTCTCAGGGGTTTCTTCGAGCTGCGGCGCCCGTGGGGGTTTTCTCCCGAGGCACGACGAGGATCTCAGGGAGCCTCTCGTGGGGCGCCAGGGAAGTCAGGTCTCCATGCGCGTGGCGAGGGGGAGCGCGTCCTGGCTCTCGAGTCACGGGAGGGGACTAGGGCCTCGAGACGCGTTGAAGAAGTACTCTCGAGGTCTTTCTCGGGGGGAGGCGGGAAACCCTCATTTCCCTCGCCTTCTGCCAGGGACCTTAGGGAACTTCCCAGGGTGCCTCTGAGAGGCGAGGGATCCTGTGGAGGTGGCGGGGCCCTTCGGGACTCCGCTGGGTCTGGCGCAACGGAAGAGGGCCTCACCTCGAGGGGAGGCAGGAACCTCAGGCTTCCTCTCCGTTTCGGACTCCGACCGCAGGGTCCCTGCAGAGTTGGGACAGGAGAGTCAGGCCTCGTCTTTTCTGAGGAAGGGAACCCCGCTGGCCTCTCGAGTTGCTCAGGGGGTCTCAGGCCCCTCGTCGAGCTGTGTGTGGAACCCGCGGGTCTTTGTGGACGATGCACGGGGATGGCAGTGCCCCTTCGTGTTGTGCCTTCACCCACAGGTTTGACTTCGCAGAGGGGTCCGGGCCTCGGGTCCTTCTCAAGGGCGGACCGGGGAACCGGGGGCGTTCGGCATGTGGCACCACCCACGTGGCTCGTCTCGAATTTCCTCGTGAGACCGGCCTCATCCTGAGGTGCGCCAGGAAGGCCGGGAACCCCTTCCAGATCATGCGGGGGAATCGCCTCTCCTGTCGCGATCAGGAGAGGAGAAGGGGCTCAGAGGAAGCAGTGCCGGGACCCTCGGTGTTCCCCTCGGGGGAACCCGGCGTGTCGGGGGACTTTTGGGGGTCGCAGGAAGGCTGCCAGGGACCGTTTCGCCTTTCAGGGCGGAACAGGGGACTTCCCTTGAGACGGCGTCGCGGGCAAGAGCCTCATCTTGCCAAGAGGTGGGAACCACGTGGTTTTTCTCGAGTTGCGGCGGGATTCTCGAGTTACGACGGGGATCTCAGCCTTCCCCTTGAGTAGGCCCTGGGAAGCCCAAACTTCCCCTCGGGTTGCGATGGAAAGCTGGGGGTTGCGCTCGAGTCACTGCAGGGCCGAAGAGACCTCACCTAAGCGTGTGTCCGGGACCTAATATTCCTCTCCAGGGAAGGCAGGGATCTCGGGGTTGCACTCAAGGCTCCCCCGGGGAGTCAGGCCTCGTCTCGAGGGGAAGCCAAGGACTCCACTCTCCTCTCGAGTCGCGACGCGGGACTCTTGGAGCCCCCTGAGCGGCCTCAAGGGAGTCCAGCCTCCTCTTCCGTTTGGAGAGAGGACCCGGGATTGCTCTCCAGGCCATGCAGGAAAAGAAGGCCCTCGGCTCGCCAGGACGGGGGCGTCTCAGGGGTTTCCTCGAGCAGCGACGCCCGTGGGGGTTTTCTCCCGATGCAGGACGAGGATTTCAGGGAGCCTCTCGTGCGGCGCCAGGGAAGTCAGGTCTCCATGCGCGTGGCGAGGGGGAGCGCGTCCTGGCTCTCGAGTCACGGGAGGGGACTAGGGCCTCGAGACGCGTTGAAGAAGGACTCTCGAGGTCTTTCTCGGGGGGCGGCGGGAAACCCTCGTGTCCCTCGCCTTCTGCCGGGGACCTTAGGGAACTTCCCAGGGTGCCTCTGAGAGGCCAGGGATCCTGTGGAGGTGGCGGGGCCCCTCGGGACTCCGCTGGGTCTGGCGCAACGGAAGAGGGCCTCACCTCGAAGGGAGGCAGGAACCTCAGGCTTCCTCTCCGTTTCGGACTCCGACCGCAGGGTCCCTGCAGAGTTGGCACAGGAGAGTCAGGCCTCGTCTTGTCTGAGGAAGGGAACCCCGCTGGCCTCTCGAGTTGCTCAGGGGGTCTCAGGCCCCTCGTCGAGCTGTGTGTGGAACCCGCGGGTCTTTGCGGACGATGCACGGGGGTGGTAGTGCCCCTTCGTGTTGTGCCTTCACCCACAGGGTTGCCTTCGAAGAGGGGTCGGGGCCTCGGGTCCTCCTCAAGAGCAGACCGGGGAATCGTGGGCGTTCGGCATGTGGCCCGACACACGTGGCTCGTCTGGAATTTCCTCGTGAGACCGGCCTCATCCTGAGGTGCGCCGGGAAGGCCGGGAACCCCTTCCAGACCACGCAGGGGAATCGCCTCTCCTGTCGCAATCAGGAGGGGAGAAGGGGCTAAGAGGAAGCGGTGCCGGGACCCTCGGTGTTCCCCTCGAGGGAACCCGGCGTGTCGGGGGACTTTTGGGGGTCGCAGGAAGGCTGTCAGGGACCGTTTCGCCCTTCAGGGCGGAACAGGGGACTTCCCTTGAGACGCCGTCGCGGGCAAGGGCCTCATCTTGCCAAGAGGTGGGAACCACGTGGTTTTTCTCGAGTTGCGGCGGGATTCTCGAGTTACGACGAGGATCTCAGCCTTCCCCTTGGGCTGGCACTGGGAAGCCCAATCTTCCCCTCGGGTTGCGAGGGAAAGCTGGGGGTTGCGCTCGAGTCACTGCAGGGCCGAAGAGACCTCACCTAGGCGTGTGTCCGGGACCTAATATTCCTCTCCAGGGAAGGCAGGGATCTCGGGGTTGCACTCCAGGCTCCCCCGGGGAGTCAGGCCTCGTCTCGAGGGGAAGCCAAGGACTCCGCTCTCCTCTCGAGTCACGACGCGGGTCTCTTGGAGCCCCCTGAGCGGCCTCAAGGGAGTCCAGCCTCCTCTTCCGTTTGGAGAGAGGACCCGGGATTGCTCTCCAGGCCATGCAGGAAAAGAAGGCCCTCAGCTCGCGAGGACGGGGACGTCTCAGGGGTTTCCTCGAGCTGCGGCGCCCGTGGGGGTTTTCTCCCGAGGCACGACGAGGATCTCAGGGAGCCTCTCGTGCGGCGCCAGGGAAGTCAGGTCTCCATGCGCGTGGCAGGGGGAGCGCGTCATGGCTCTCGAGTCACGGGAGGGGACTAGGGCCTCGAGACGCGTTGAAGAAGGACTCTCGAAGTCTTTGTCGGGGGGCGGCGGGAAACCCTCGTTTCCCTCGCCTTCTGCCGGGGACCTTAGGGAACTTCCCAGGGTGCCTCTGAGAGGGGAGGGATACTGTGGAGGTGGCGGGGCCCCTCGGGACTCCGCTGGGCTTGGCGCAACGGAAGAGGGCCTCACCTCGAGGGGAGGCAGGAACCTCAGGCTTCCTCTCCGTTTCAGACTCCGACCGCAAGGTCCCTGCAGAGTTGGGACAGGAGAGTCAGGCCTCGTCTTGTCTGAGGAAGGGAACCCCGCTGGCCTCTCGAGTTGCTCAGGGGGTCTCAGGCCCCTCGTCGAGCTGTGTGTGGAACCCGCGGGTTTTTGCGGACGATGCCCGGGGATGGCAGTGCCCCTTCGTGTTGTGCCTTCACCCACATGGTTGCCTTCGAAGAGGGGTCCGGGCCTCGGGTCCTTCTCAAGAGCGGACCGGGGAATCGGGGGCGTTCGGCATGTGGCACCACCCACGTGGCTCGTCTCGAATTTCCTCGTGAGACCGGCCTCATCCTGAGGTGCGCCGGGAAGGCCGGGAACCCCTTCCAGACCACGCAGGGGAATCGCCTCTCCTTTCGCGATCAGGAGGGGAGAAGGGGTTCAGAGGAAGCGGTGCCGGGACCCTCGGTGTGCCCCTCGGGGGAACCCGGCATGTCGGGGGACTTTTGGGGGTCGCAGGAAGGCTGTCAGGGACCGTTTCGCCCTTCAGGGCGGAACAGGGGACTTCCCTTGAGACGCCGTCGCGGGCAAGGGCCTCATCTTGCCAAGAGGTGGGAACCACGTGGTTTTTCTCGAGTTGCGGCGGGATTCTCGATTTACGACGGGGATCTCAGCCTTCCCCTTGGGTTGGCCCTGGGAAGCCCAATCTTCCCCTCGGGTTGCGAGGGAAAGCTGGGGGTTGCGTTCGAGTCACTGCAGGGCCGAAGAGACCTCACCTAGGCGTGTGTCCGGGACCTAATATTCCTCTCCAGGGAAGGCAGGGATCTCGGGGTTGCATTCCAGGCTCCCCCGGGGAGTCAGGCCTCGTCTCGAGGGGAAGCCAAGGACTCCGCTCTCCTCTCGAGTCGCGACGCGGGTCTCTTGGAGCCCCCTGAGCGGCCTCAAGGGAGTCCAGCCTCCTCTTCCGTTTGGAGAGAGGACCCGGGATTGCTCTCCAGGCCATGCAGGAAAAGAAGGCCCTCAGCTCGCGAGGACGTCTCAGGGGTTTCCTCGAGCTGCGGCTCCCGTTTGGATTTTCTCCCGAGGCACGACGAGGATCTCAGGGAGCCTCTCGTGCGGCGCCAGGGAAGTCAGGTCTCCATGCCCGTGGCGAGGGGGAGCGCGTCCTGGCTCTCGAGTCACGGGAGGGGTCTAGGGCCTCGAGACGCGTTGAAGAAGGACTCTCGAGGTCTTTGTCGGGGGGCGGCGGGAAACCCTCGTTTCCCTCGCCTTCTGCCGGGGAGCTTAGGGAACTTCCCAGGGTGCCTCTGAGAGGCGAGGGATCCTGTGGAGGTGGCGGGGCCCCTCGGGACTCCGCTGGGTCTGGCGCAACGGAAGATGGCCTCACCTTGAGGGAAGGCAGGAACCTCAGGCTTCCTCTCCGTTTCGGACTCCGACCGCAGGGTCCCTGCAGAGTTGGGACAGGAGAGTCAGGCCTCGTCTTGTCTGAGGAAGGGAACCCCGCTGGCCTCTCGAGTTGCTCAGGGGGTCTCAGGCCCATCATCGAGCTCTGTGTGGAACCCACGGGTCTTTGCGGATGATGCACGGGGGTGGAGGTGCCCGTTCTTGTTGTGCCTTCACCCACAAGGTTGCCTTCGAAGAGGGGTCCGGGCCGCGGGTCCTTCTCAAGAGCGGACCGGGGAATCGGGGTCGTTCGGCATGTGGCCCCACCCACGTGGCTCGTCTGGAATTTCCTCGTGAGACCGGCCTCATCCTTAGGTGCCCCGGGAAGGCCTGGAACCCCTTCCAGTCCACACAGGGGAATCGCCTCTCCTGTCGCGATCAGGAGGGGAGAAGGGGCTCAGAGGAAGCGGTTGCGGGACCCTCGGTGTTCCCCTCGAGGGAACCCGGCGTGTCAGGGAACTTTTGGGGGTCGCATGAAGGCTTGCAGGATCCTTTCCGCCCTTCAGGGCGGAAGAGGGGACTTCCCTTGAGACGCCGTCGCGGGCAAGGGTCTCATCTTGCCAAGAGTTTGGAACCACGTGGTTTTTCTCGAGTTGCGCGGGATTCTCGAGTTACAATGGGGATCTCAGCCTTCCTCTTGGGTTGGCCCTGGGAAGCCCAATCTTCCCCTCGAGTTGCAAGGGAAATCTGGGGGTTGCGCTCGAGTCACTGCAGGGCCGAAGAGACCTCACCTAGGCGTGTGTCCAGGACCTACTATTCCTCTCCAGGGAAAGCAGGCATCTCGGGGTTGCATTCCAGGCTCCCCCGGGGAGTCAGACCTCGTCTCGAGGGGAAGCCAAGGACTCTGCTCTCCTCTCGAGTCGCGACAAGGATCTGTTGGAGCCCCCTGAGCGGCCTCAACGGAGTCCAGCCTGCTCTTCAGTTTGGAGAGAGGACTCGTGATTGGTCTCCAGGCCATGCAGGAATATAAGGCCCTCATCTCGCGATGACCGGGGTGTCTCATGTGTTTCCTCGAGCTGCCGCGGCAGTGTGGCTTTCCTCACGAGGTACGATGAGGATCTCAGGGAGCCTCTCGTGCAGTGCCAGGTTAGTCAGTTCTCCATGCACGTGAAGAGGGGGCGCGTGTCATGGCTCTCGAGTCATGGTAGGGGAATCGCGACTCAACACATTTTGAAGCACTCTCGAGGTCTTTCTCGAGTCATGGCAGAAAACCCAGGGTTCCCTCGACTTGTGCCTGTGACCTCAGGGAGCTTCTCATTGTGCCTCTGAGAACTCAGGGATACTGTGGAGTTGGTAGGGGCCTCTCGGGACTCCACTGGGTGTGGTGCAATGGAAGAGGGCCTCATCTCGAGTGGACGCAGGAACCTCAGGCTTCCTCTCCGTTTCTGACTCGGATCCCATGGTCCCTGCAGAGTAGGGACAAGAGAGTCACACCTAGTCTTCTGTTGAGGAATGGACCTTCGTTTGCCTTTCGAGTTGTTTACAGGGTGACAGGCCACTTGTCAAAATGTCTGTGGGACCTGCGGGTTTTTCTGGACGATGCACGCGGGTGTCAGTGCCCCTTCGTGTTGTGCCTTCATCCACAGGTTTTCCTTCAAAGAGGTGTGCTGGCATCGGGTTCTTTTCAAGAGTGGACCGTGAAATTGGGGTCTTTCGGCATGTGGCACCACCCACGAGGCTACGTCTCGAACTTCCTCATGAGACCGGCCTCATCCTGAGGTGCGCCCGGAAGGTCGGGAACCCCTTGCAGACAGAGAAGGGGAGTCGACCCTCCTGTCGCAATCAGGAGAGGAGAAGGGGTCAGATGAAGTGGTGCCGGGAACCTCGGTGTTCCCCTTGAGTGAGTCTGGTATGTCGCGGAACTTTTGGGGTCGCATCAAGGGTGCCAAGTACCGTTTCGCACTTCAGGATGGAACGTGGGACTTCTCTTGAGATGCTGTAGCGGACAAAGGGCCTCATCTTGCGATGACGAGGGAAGCACGTGGATTTTCTCGAGTTTCGGTGGGATTCTCGAGTTACGACGGGGAATTCAGGCTTCCTCTTGTGTTGGCCCAGGAAGTCTAATCTTCCATTCGAGTTGCCAGGGAGAGCTGTGGATTGGGCTCCATTCACTGAAGGGCAAACTAGACCTCATCTAGGCTTGTATCCAGGACTTAATGTTCCTCTCCATAGGCGACATTGATTTGGGGTTGCATTCCATACTCACCCGGGGAGTCAGGCCTCCTCTCGAGGGGAAGCAAAGGACTCCACTCTCTTCTCGAGCCGCGACAGGTATCTCTTGGAGCCCACTGAGTGGTCTTTGCTCTGTAGGAGAGCTCTAGTGTACATAAGCCTGTACATAAGTGAACACAGACATTCTGTGTGCATGTTGCTGCGTACCCAAAATAGGGCCACAAGGAGCCTCATGCTCTCCATGCGGCGCGGAAGCTGTGCAGCCACGCAGCAGCTGAAGAATCCAACAAATTGCTCTTTTCTTACCTCTGACAGAGCTCGCATTGCCGTAGCCCTTGGCAGTTTGGAAACACTGGACCCTAACCCCTCTCAAAGTAGGCCTGGGTTCTAGTTCGAATAGAAAGTCAATAGCGGAGCTGAGGACAGGAACGCGGCAGTCATTTATCACACGCTCCTGCAGCCTGCTACTACAGGGACACTAACGCTAGAAGCTAGGAATGTCTTTGCAAGGTGCGCAAAGGACAAGGGAGAACCTCGACCCTGACTCTAGTATTTCAGCCCCCTGAGCAGATCTGAGGTTCTCCCGCTGTAGAAGCTAACCCATTCCTTTCAAATACAGGCTTCCTAACACAGGGCCAGTTGGCTGCTTGCTCTTCCACGAAGCAGGCTTCCTTAACTTGCAAACTGCGAATTCCGCTTAACAGCCTGGAGGAAAAATCGCTTCTTGGAAGATTTTTTTCAGAGGCTGTATCCCCGGAGCTGGGGCCAAGCTAGGGGACCCATACTGGCAAGGGAAGGCAAAACCACATCCAATGTCTTTGCTCTGGAGGACAGCTTTGGTGAGCCTAAGTCTTTCAGGAATATCTCTGGCTCCAACAGAGTCAAATTCTGTGTGTGAAGCTGCACAGCCAAAATAGGGGAACAGAGAGCCTGATTCTCTCTGTGTAGCTTTGAAGCTGTCATTCAAACAACAGCTTGAGAATCCATACAATGCTCTCCCTTACTGCTAAGAGAATTCTCATTGCTGTCGTCCTTGACAGTTTGTAGAAATCCGCACCCTAACCCTTCTCCAAGTAGGCCTGGGTCCTAGCTCGGAACAACAGGCAACGGCGGAGCTGAGGCCAGTAAGGCACAAGTGAGGTCTCACACACTCTTGCAGCCTGATCGTCCAGGAGCAGTAAGGCCTCTTTTTCCCTGCAGGAGGCTCGCTTGCCTTGCCTCCTGTGAACTGCATTTCCCAGCCTGGGCGCAAAGCTGTTCCTGGAGATTTTTTCTCAGGGGCTGTTTCCCTGGAGCTGGGTCGGACCTCGGGGGCCCAACTCACAGGGGAAGACAAAACCACATGGACAGGTCTATGCTCTGTAGGAGAGCTCTAGTGAACCTCATCTCTCAGGAACATTCTTGGCTTCTACAGAGACACCTCTGTGCATGAAGCTACACACCCAACATAGTGGCAAAGGGAGTCTGATTCTCTCCGTGGGTGCTGATGCTTTGTGGCAAAGCACCTGCTAAGAATCCATCCGCATAGGCTTCCCTCACCTTGACAGAGGTCTCATTGCTGTAGTCCTTGGCAGTTTGGAAAGAAGCAGACCCTTACCCTTCACCAAGTAGGCCCTTGTCCTTGTTTGAATGGAAAGGCAGTAGCTGAGCTGAGGCCAGTAAGGCACCAGTCAAGTCTGACATATTCCCGATGCCTGCTCCTTCATGGAAAATAACGTTAGAATCTGGGAATGTCTTTGCAAGGCTGGCAAAGGGCAGTCAGGAACCTCGACCCTGCCTCTGGAATTTCTATCTTCTCAGCACATCCGGAGGTCTCGGTCAGGAGAAACTAACCCATTCCTTGCAAATATAGGCTTCCAAACACAGGTCGGTTGGCTGTCTCTTCTTGCCGAAGGAAGCTTGCTTATCCCACCTCCTGCGAACTCCGCTTCCCAGCCTGGGGGATAAGAGGTTCTTGGAGATCTTTTCTCAGAGGCTGTTTCCACGGAGCAGGGGCTGATCCCGGAGACCCACACGCACAGGGGAAGGGAAAACCGCATGGATAAGTCTTTGCTCTCTAGGAGTGCTCTAGTGAACCTCAGTCTATGCGGAATGTTCTTGGCTCCAACGGGGACATCTCTGTGTGGGAAGCTGCATACCCAACATAGAGACACAGAGACCTGATTCTCTCTGTGCAGCTTTGACGCTGTCATTCAAACAACAAATTGAGAATCCACACAATGCTCTCCCTTACCACTGAGAGAGTTATCATTGCTGTAGCCCTTCGCAGTTTCTGGAAATCGGCACACAAACACTTCTCCAAGTAGGCCTGGGTTCAAGTTCAGATGAACATGCAATAGCGGAGCTGAGGCCAGTAAGGCACCAGTCAGGTGTCACACACTCTGGCAGCCTGCTCCGCCAGGGACAGTAAGGCCTCTATTTCCCTTCAGGAGGCTCGCTTGCCTTACTTCCTGTGAACAGCGTTTCCCAGCCTGGGCGGAAAGCAGTTCCTGGAGATCTTTTCTCAGGGGCTGTTTCCCCGGAGTTGGGGTGGACCTCGGGGACCCAACTCACAGGGGAAGGCAAAACCAAATGGACAGGTCTATGCTCTGTAGGAGATCTCTAGTCAACTGCCGGGGTCCAGCCCCAGCTGATCCAGGGTATTCGAAGCAGAGACGGCGTAGGCGAGGGTCAGGGAACAACTGCTTAATTAAACGTTAATTAAGGATATAAAGAGTAATAAAATGAGGATAGCTCAGTAGGAAAATTCATTGGAGAAAAGAGGCTGAGTAGCTTGGTTTACGCGGGGGACCAATAAAACTTCAAGACAAGAAGCTTGCACCACTTACATAGGCCGAAGGCGTCCTTCCATTCTCCCGAAGAAGAGGAGACACTGAGGCCTCCCCGGTCGGATCTTAGAAGCCCAGGCAAAATTAGTAAGCTTGGTGGGTTCCGCGCTCCAGATGGAGACTCAACCAGAGTGAGAGAGAGAGAGAGACATGGGGAGACCAGTATTTCGAGAAACTGATCCCAATTCTTTATTTTCCATGGTCTACTTTTATACACTGAGATGTTATGCAAAAGTCACGTGGGGTCAGCAGTCCTGACTTTTATCAAAGTCAGGTGCTTCATACAAAAGTATACAGAGGTCTTAGGGGTGTTACATCATCTTCTGGCCGGGGGGCCTGCTGACAATTTACGACCCTCTCCTTGTGACAGCGGTCAGTCAACCAGGACACTTATTTCTCCAGGGGTGATTATTCTTAAAACAGACGCCACCCAAATAAAGTTACATTCCTATAGGGTGAGGGTGTAGTGGGTTTTAGTTAAGGAAAGAATTTACTTAGCCTAAGGTCTAACGTGATTTATATCAAAGGTTAATACTTATTTCTTCTATATATTCATTAATGTGTATAAGGGCAGGGGATGTGGAGACTTAGCAGTAAACATCAGCTCAACAAATGAAAAACCCTTCACCAATATGATTTCTAATCAGCCCATTATACTTATACTAATAATTTTCTAACTTTTCTAAGGAACCTGTTTTTAGAAGGTTTAAAGCATCTCGTGCCTCTCATGGTTGGGAGGCTGTGAGCAATCACATGTGGCCAGACAAGCCTGTCAGGCAGGCTAGAGAACCTTCAGAGGAGTTTGTAGGTTAAAACGCTCTTGTCACACCCAGGGGTTTTTATCAACTGGAGCTCTAGGTTAACTCCTTCTCCGAAAGAGGTGGTGGGGGACAGCCCCCCGTAAAGTCAGAGGTGTAGGTGAGAGCACAAAGTAGTAAGGTAGGCAGGCTCTGGTTATGGGGGTAGATGCTCGAGGATTTCCAGGGGGACTCCTGAGGCTCGATCCCGCCTTTGCGTATGTCGAGCCTCCTTCCTCATGACCTTTGCCATGGGCGGAGTGCCTCACTCTGGCCCCCAACAGTGAACCTCCTCTCTCAGGAACATTCTTGGCTCCTATCGAGACACCTCTGTGTGTAGCTACACACGCAATGTAGGGGCAAAGGGAGCCAGATTCTTTCCGTGGGGTGCTGATGCTTTGTGGCAAAGCACCTGCTTGAAAATCCATCAGCTTACGCTTCCCTCGCCTTGACAGAGGTCTCATTGCTGTAGCCCTTGGCAGTTTGGAAAGAAGAGGACCCTTACCTCTCATAAAGTGGGCCCTTGTCCTAGTTTGAAAGGAAAGGCAAGAGCTGAGCTGAGGCCAATAAGGCGCCAGTCAAGTCTGACATATTCCCGAAGCCTGCTCCTTCATGGAAAATAACGCTGTAATCTAGGAATGTCTCTGCAAGGCTGGCAAAGGGCAGTCAGGAGCCTGCACCCTGCCTCTGGAATTACCGACTTCTGAACAGATCTGGAGGTCTCCCTTAGGGGAAGCTAACCCATTCTTCCAAATAGAGGCTTCCAAACGCAGGCCGCTTGGCTGCCTCTTGCTCTCTGAAGGAGGCCTGCTTTTCCCGCCTCCTATGAATCCCACATCCCAGCCTCTGGGAAAAGCGGATCTTGAAGATCTTTTCTCAGGGGTTGTTTCCACGGAGCTGGGGCTAAGCCTGGAGACCCAAACTAACAGGGGAAGAAAAACCACATGTACAAGTCTTTGCTCTCTAGGAGAGCTCTAGTGAACTTCACTCTGTCACGAACATTCTTGATTCATATGGAGACACCCCTGTGTGCGAAGCTGCGTACCCAACATGGGGGCACAGAGAGCCTGATCTCTCTGTGTAGCTTTAAAGATGTCGTTCAAAAAACACCTTGAAAATCCATACAATGCTCTTCCTTACCCGTGACAGAGTTCTCATTGCTGTAGCCCTTGGCAGTTTTTAGAAATCCGCACCCAAACCCTTCTCCAAGTAGTCCTGGGTCCTAGTTCGGAGGAACATGCAATGGCGGAGCTGAGGCCAGTAAGGCACCAGTCAGGTCTCACACACTCTGGCAGCCTGCTCCTCCAGGGGCAGTAAGCCCTCTTTTTCCCTGCAGGAGGCTCACTTGACTTCCCTCCTGTGAGCTGCATTTCCCAGCCTGGGGGAAAAGAGGTCCCTGGAGATCTTTTCTCAGGGGCTCCTTCCCCGGAGCTGGGGAGGACCTCGAGGACCCAACTCACAGGGGAAGGCAAAAGCATATGGACAGGTCTATGCTCTGTAGGAGAGCTCTAGTGAACCTCATCTCTCAGGAACATTCTGGCCTCCTATAGAGACACCTCTGTATGTGAAGCTACACACCCAACATAGGGGCAAATGGAGCCTGATTCACCCCGTGGGGTGCTGATGCTTTGTGGCAAAGCACCTTCTTGATGATCCATCCACTTAGGCTTCCCTCGCCTTGACAGAGGTCCCATTGCTGTAGCCCTTGGCAGTTTGGAAAGAAGAAGACCCTTACCCTTCATAAAGTAGGCCTTTGTCCTAGTTTGAATGGAAAGGTAATAGCTGAGCTGAGGCCAATAAGGTGCCTGCCAAGTCTGACATACTCCCGTAGCCTTCACCTTCATGGAAAATAACTCTAGAATCTGGGAATGTCTTTGCAAGGCTGGCAAAGGGCAGTCAGGAACCAGCACCCTGCCTCTGGAATTACCGACTTCTGAGCAGATCTGGAGGTCTCCTTTAGGAGAAGCTAACCCATTCTTTCCAAATAGAGGCTTCCAAACAGGCCAGTTGGCTGCCTTTTCGCGCCCGAAGGAGGCCTGCTTTTCTCGCATCCTATGAAGCCCTGTTCCCAGCCTCTGGGAAAAGCGGATCTTGAAGATATATTCTCAGGGGTTGTTTCCATGGAGCTGGGGCCGAGACCAGAGACCCAATCGCACAGGGGAAGGAAAACCACATGGACAAGTCTTTGCTCTCCAGGAGACCTCTAAGTGAAACTTACTGTGTCAGGAACGTTCTTGACTCCTATGGAGACACCCCTGTGTGTGAAGCTGTGTACCCAACAAGGGGGCACACAGGGCCTGATTCTCTCTTTGCAGCTTTGAAGCTGTCGTTCAAACAACAGCTTGAGAATCCATACAATGCTCTCCCTTACCTCTGAGAGACTTCTCATTGCTGTAGCCTTTGGCAGTTTTTACAAATCCGCACCCAAACCCTTCTCCAAGTAGGCCTGGGTCCTGGTTTGGATGGCCATGCAATGGCGGAGCTGAGGTCAGTAAGGCACCAGTCAGGTGTCACACACTCTGGCAGCCTGCTCCTCCAGGGACAGTAAGGCCTATTTTTCCCTGCAGGAGGCTCGCTTGCCTTGCCTCCTGTGAACTGCGTTTCCCAGCCTGGGCAAAAAGCGGTTCCTGGAGATCTTTTCTCAGGGGCTCTATCCCCAGAGCTGGGGTGGACCTCGGGGACCCATCTCACAGGGGAAGGAAAAACCACATGGACAGGTCTATGCTCTGTAGGAGACGTCAGTGTGTTTCATCTCTTAGGAACATTCTTGGCTCGTACAGAGACAGCTCTGTGTGTAAAGCTACACACCGAACATAGGGGCACAGGGAGCCTGATTCTCTCCGTGGGGTGCTGATGCTTTGTGGCAAAGCACCTGTTTGAGAATCCATCTGCTTACGCTTCCCTCGCCTTGACAGAGGTCTCATTGCTGTGTCTCTTGGCAGTTGGGAAAGAAGTAGACCCTTACCCTTCACCAAGTAGGCCCTGATCCTAGTTTGAAAGGAAAGGCAATAGCTGAGCTGAGGCCAGTAAGGCACCCGTCAACTCTGACATATTCCCGATGCCTGCTCCTTCATGGAAAATATTGCTAGAATCTAGGAATGTCTTTGCAAGGCTGGCAAAGGGCAGTCAGGAACCTCGACCCTGCCTCTGGAATATCTATCTTCTGAGCAGATCTGGAGGTCTCCTTCTGGAGAAGCTAACCCATTCCTTGCAAATAGAGGCTTCCAAACACAGGCTAGTTGGCTGCCTCTTCTTGCCTGAAGGAGGCTTGTTTTTCCTGCCTCCTATGATCCCTGGTTTCCAGCATGGGGGAAAAGCAGATCTTGGAGATCTTTGCTCAGGGGTTGTTTCCACGGAGCTTGGGTTGTGCCCAGAGACCCACACATACAGGGGAAGGCAAAACCACATGAACAAGTCTTTGCTCTCTAAGAGAGCTCTAGTGAACCTCAGTCTTTGACGAACGTTCTTGGCTCCTATGCGGACACCTCTGTGTGTGAAACTGCGTACCCAACATGGCGGCAAAGAGCCTGATTCTCTCTGTGCAGGTTTAATGCTGTCGTTCAGAAAACAGCTTGAGAATCCATACAATTCTCGCCCTTACCTCTGAGAGAGTTCTCATTGCAGTAGCCCTTGGAAGTTTGTAGAAATCTGCACCTAAACCCTTCTCCAAGTAGGCCTGAGTCCCAGTTCGGAGGAACAAGCAATGGCGGAGCTAAGACCAGTATGGCACCAGTCAGTTTTCACACACTCTGGCAGCCTGCTCCTCCAGGGACAGTAAGGCTTCTTTTTCTCTGCAGGAGGCTCACTTGCCTTACTTCCTGTGAACAGCTTTTCCCAGCCTGGGCGAAAAGCGGTTCCTGGAGATCTTTTCTCAGAGGCTGTTTTCTCGGAGCTGGGGTGGACCTCGGGCACCCAACTCACAGGGGAAGGCGAAACCACATGTACAGGTGAGCACTCTGTAGGATAGCTCTTGTGAGCCTCATCTCTCAGGAACATTCTTGGCTCCTGTAGAGACACCACTGTGTGTGAATCTACACACCCCACATAGGGGCAAAGGGAGCCTGATTCTCTCCGTGGGGTGCTGATGCTTGGTGGCAAAGAACCTTCCTGATAATCCATCCGCTTATGCTTCCCTCGCATTTACGGAGGTCTCATTGCTGTAGCCCTCGGCAGTTTGGAAAGAAGAAGACCCTTACCCTTCATAAAGTAGGGCCTTGTCCTACTTTGAATGGAAAGGCAATAGCTGAGCTGAGGCCAATAAGGCGCCAGTCAAGTCTGACATATTCCCAAAGCCTGCTTCTTCAGGAAGATAACTGTAGAATCTAGGAATGTCTTTGCAAGGCTGGCAAAGGGCAGTCAGGACCCTGCACACTGCCTCTGGAATTACCGACTTCTGAACAGATCTGGAGGTCTCCCTTAGGGGAAGCTAACCCATTCTTCCAAATAGAGGCTTCCAAACGCAGGCCGCTTGGCTGCCTCTTGCTCTCTGAAGGAGGCCTGCTTTTCCCGCCTCCTATGAACCCCACATCCCAGCCTCTGGGAAAAGCGGATCTTGAAGATCTTTTCTCAGGGGTTGTTTCCACGGAGCTGGGGCCGAGCCTGGAGCCCCAAACGCACAGGGGAAGAAAAACCACATGGACAAGTCTTTGCTCTCTAGGAGAGCTCTAGTGAACCTCACTCTGTCAGGAACGTTCTTGTTTCCTATGGAGACACCCCTGTCTGTGAAGCTGTGTACCGAACATGGAGACACAGAGTCTGATTCTCTCTGTGCAGCTTTGAAGCTGTCGTTCAAACAACAGCTTGAAAATCCATACAATGCTCTTCCTTACCCGTGACACAGTTCTCATTGCTATACCCCTTGGCAGTATTTAGAAATCCATACCCAAACCCTTCTCCTAGTAGGCCTGGGTCCTAGTTCAGAGGAACATGCAATGGCGGAGCTGAGGCCAGTAAGGCACCAGTCAGGTCTCACACACTCTTGCAGCCTGATCGTCCAGGGACACTAAGGCCTGTTGTGCCTTGCAGGAGGCTCGCTTGCGTTACCTCCTGTGAACTGCGTTTGCCAGCCTGGGGGAATAGCGGTCCCTGGAGATCTTTTCTCAGGGGCTCCTTCCCCTGAGCTGGGGCGGACCTCAGGGACCCAACTCACAGGGCAAGGCAAAACCATATGGACAGGTCTATGCTCTGTAGCAGACTTCTAGTGAACCTCATCTCTCAGGAACATTCTTGGCTCCTATAGAGACACTTCTGTGTGTGAAGCTGCGTACCTAACATAGGGGCCCAGAGAGCCTGATTTTCTCAGTTCATTTTGACCCTGTCGTTCAGAAAACAGCTTGAGAATCCATAAAATGCTCTCCCTGACCGCTGAGAGAATTCTCACTGCTGTAGCCCTTGGCACTTTGTAGAAATCCGCAGCCAAACGCTTCTCCAAATAGGCCTGGGTCCTAGTTCGGAGGAACAGGCAATGGTGGAACTGAGGCCAGCAAGGCAACAGTCAGGTTTCACACACTCTGGCAGCCTGCTCCTCCAGGGACAGTAAGGCCTCTTTTTCTCTGCAGGAGATTCGCTTGCCTTACTTCCTGTGAACAGCGTTTCCCAGCCTCAGTGAAGCGGTTCCTGGAGATCTTTTCTCAGGGACAGTTTCCCCGGAGGTGTGGTGGACCTCGAGGACCCAACTCACAGGGGAAGGAAAAACCACATGGACAGGTCTATGCTCTGTAGGAGAGGTTTAGTGAACCTAATCTCTCAGGAACATTCTTGGCTCCTATAGAGACAACTCTGTGTGTGAAGCTACACTCCCAACATTGGGGAACAGGGATCTTGGTTCTCTCCGTGGGGTGCTGATGCTTTGTAGCAAAGCACCTGCTTGAGAATCCGTCCTCTTAGGCTTCCCTCGCCTTGACAGAAGTCTCATTGCTGTAGCCCTTGGCAGTTTCAAAGAAGAAGACCCTTACACTTCATAAACTAGGCCCTTGTCCTAGTTTGAATGGAAAGGCAATAGCTGAGCTGAGGCCAATAAGGAGCCAGTCCCCTCTGACACATTCCCGAAGCCTGCTCCTTCATGGAATATAACTCTAGAATCTTGGAATGTCTTTGCAAGGCTGGCAAAGGGCAGTCAGGAACCAGCACCCTGCCTCTGGAATTACCGACTTCTGAGCAGATCTGGAGGTCTCCTTTAGGAGAAGCTAACCCATTCCTTCCAAATAGAGGCTTCAAAACACAGGCAGGTTGGCTGCATTTCGTGCCCGAAGGAGGCTTGCTTTTCTCTCCTCCTATGAACTCCAGTTCCCAGCCTCTGGGAAAAGCGTATCTTGAAGATATTTTCTCAGGGCTTGTTTCCACGGAGCTGGGGCCGAGCCCGGGGCCCAAAGGCACAGGGGAAGGCAAGACCACATGGACAGGTCTATGCTCTGTAGCAGACCTCTTGTGAACCTCATCTCTCAGGAGCATTCTTGGCTCCTATAGAGACACCTCTGTGTGTGAAGCTGCGTACCTAACATAGGGGCACAGAGAGCCTGATTCTCTCTGTTCATTTTGACGCTGTCATTCAGAAAAGAGCTTGAGAATCCATAAAATGCTCTCCCTTACCACTGAGAGAATTCTCACTGCTGTAGCCCTTGGCACTTTGTAGAAATCTGCACCCAAATGCTTTTCCAAGTAGGCCTGGGTGCTAGCTCGGATGAACAGGCAATGGCGGAGCTGAGGCCAGTAAGGCAACAGTCAGGTTTCACACACTCTGGCAGCCTGCTCCTCCAGGGACTGTAAGGCCTCTTTTACTCTGCAAGAGATTCGCTTGCCTTACTTCCTGTGAACAGCATTTCCCAGCCTCGGCGAAGCGGTTCCTGGAGATCTTTTCTCAGGGACAGTTTCCCCGGAGGTGTGGCGGACCTCGAGGACCCAACTCACAGGGGAAGGCAAAACCACATTGACAGGTCTATGCTCTGTAGGAGAGGTTTAGTGAACCTAATCTCTCAGGAACATTCTTGGCTCCTATAGAGACAACTCTGTGTGTGAAGCTACACTCCCAACATTGGTGCACAGGGAGCTTGATTCTCTCCGTGGGGTGCTGATGCTTTGTGGCAAAGCACCTGCTTGAGAATCCATCCTCTTAGGCTTCCCTCACCTTGACAGAGGTCTCATTGCTGTAGCCCTTGGCAGTTTGCAAAGAAGAAGACCCTTACCCTTCATAAAGTAGGGCCTTGCCCTAGTTAGAATGGAAAGGCAATAGCTGAGCTGAGGTCAATAAGGAGCCAGTCCCATCTGACACATTCCCGAACCCTGCTTCTTCATGGAAAATAACTCTAGAATCTAGGAATATCTTTGCAAGGCTAGCAAAGGGCAGTCAGGAACCAGTACCCTGCCTCTGGAATTAACAACTTCTGAGCAGATCTGGAGGTCTCCTTTAGGAGAAGCTAACCCATTCCTTCCAAATAGAGGCTTCAAAACACAGGCAGGTGGGCTGCATTTTTGTTCCCGATGGAGGCGTGCTTTTCTCTCCTCCTACGAACCCCGGTTCCCAGACACTGGGAAAAGTAGATCTTGAAGATATTTTCTCAGGGGTTGTTTCCACGGAGCTGGGGCCGAGCCTGGAGACCCAAAGGCACAGGGGAAGGCAAGACCACATGGACAAGCCTTTGCTCTTTAGTATAGCTCTAATGAACCTCACCCTGTCAGGATCTTTCTTGATTCCTACGGAGACACACCTGTGTGTGAAGCTGCGGCTACAGAGAGCCTGATTCCCTCCGTTTACCGCTGAGTCTGCATTGCCAAGCAACAGCTTGGGAACGCAGCCTGGGGCACTTCCCTTCCCTCGGACAGAGCTCTCCTTGCGGTAGGCCTTGGTAGTTTGCATACAATGGGGCCCTAAGCCCTCTGCAAGTTGGCCTGGCTCCTAGGTCCAAAGGGCAGGCCAGAGCGGAGCTGAGGCTGTCAGGCTCCAGACACATCTCCCATACTCCTACATCCTGCTCCTACCCGGGCGTGAACGCTAGAAGCTGGGAAGGTACCTGGACCGTGCAGGGGCGGGGCGAACGCGGGCAGCGTGGGGCGGGGGTCGGCTTCTGGCGGGGGTGGGGGCGGGCTTCCCAGTTGTGCTCTCAGAGGTGGACACTGAGGCTGAAAACTCGCCGGGAGCGCACCCGGGACAGGTAAACCCGGGCTGCGGGGGTCGAGATTCAGATGGCTTTGGGTGGGGGTCGGTCCCAGTTGTGCTCCCGGGGTCGCCACTGCGGCTGGGAACGCGCAGGGAGCGCGGCAGGGGCGGGGCTAACCCTGGCGGAGCGGGGCGGGGTCGGCTCACGGGGGGGATGGGGAGGGATTCCCAGTTGCGCTCTCGGGGGTTGCAACTGCGGCTGGGAACGCCCATTTCGTCCGCTCCTGGGTCCCCAAGGATCGCCATCCCGTGGGTGCAGCGGAGGGCTGCAGACCACAGGTAAGGGAACTGGGACTGCGTGGAGCAGGGAACCAAGTATTCCGCCGTCTGTTGGCACATTCTCGGAGCTCCCCAACCTGGCGGTCGCAGAAAGGCCTTGCCTTTGGGGTCAAGGCCTTTACCGCTCCACCCGTCTGCTGAAAAATCTCAGAGTCTGCGCGGGTTTTCCAAGCAGCCTAGTGTCCGCTGGAAGTCCAAGGGACAGAACACTGAACTCTGGCCGGCTGGCCCAGCCCTCTTCTGGCACTTTGTAAGCCAGCGGGCCCTTGAGCACCTGCTGGGATGGGAAAGGGAAGGGTCCATGGATTGCACCCTAGAAACTTAGTAGGGTGCATGGATTTCAAACCCTGGTGGCCGCCCAGGCAGCAAAGAAGTGGGGAGGGCACCTTGCTGCCCTTTCATGGCAGAATCTGTGGTTGTCCAGCTGCGTGGGCCTTTTCATGAGGACCCTGTGCAATAAAAGTTTGGTGTTTTGGAACTGAATAATTAGAACGTGTAAAAGCTTTAAATTATGTGGTGGTGTAATTAAAAAACAAAACAAAACAAAACCAAGCTCCAAGTGTTTTGCAAATGGAGGTTTAAATATTGAAGGACTGTATTCCTTGCACTGTGGCATTCTATCAAGAAGTGTGCAGGATTTTTTTTTTTTAAGAAAAGTGTTCGAAGTGAGGGAAACAGGAAACCCAGAGGTGCCCCTGTATTTTGGGGAAGGCCTTAGGAGGTCACTTGGAAATGCTGCTGGCTGTGCGGGAGGGGGGCAGATGGGCTGTGCAGGCTTGTCCTTTGCATGGATGTTCTTGTGTGTGGAAACCCAGCTCGGAGCCATCTCCTGATGTGTAAGAATTTCGCAGACAAACCTTGAGCTAAGCAATGCATTTTTTCCTAAGAAAATGTTTGTCTTAAGCGATGTAAATATCCTATGTATTTCCGCTAGACTCTGGCTTCAGGTCGGTTCCCCCAAAAGGCTCAGAAGCGATTTGAACAAAACAGCATGTTTTCCTCCTAGCTTGTTCTCCTTATCTATGTTAAGGAAATGATATATTTGCCTGCAATACTGCCTTTCTTCAAGATTCATGTCAATCAAGTTTTGGCCCGGGATGACTCACCTGCTGCCAATATTATCTCAATGCATGTCGTGGGGGAGGGGCCTGGTGCCATTCCCTGAAACAGTTCCTTTCTTTCCTTAGCTGACTGCTAGTGCCTGTAGAATATCTGGCTAAAGACCAGCAGGGGGTACTCTTACTACCCCCCCCCACCCCGCCTCGAGTCTAAGACAGCAACTTTCTCTATCTCTTTAATACTTTAATAACACTTGATGACACAAAAGCTCTGAGCGATCAAATCATATCAAATCTTCATTTCAGATTGAAGATGCATTCCATGGTATTGCCATCTTAAGTCTTTCCATCGTTATGGAATATCTGTCCATGTATTCAGGATAGTTTTCAGCCAGGGTGTATAATTTCCAGTGTGCCAGTCTTGTCATCCTCGTTACATCCATGGCAAAGTGTTTTATTCATGTTGATTATTGAAAGGGAATTTTTTAAAATTCCTTTTCAGATTATTATCTGCTAATGTATACAGATAAAACTGTGTAATCATTCATTTTTATCAGTTTGGACAGCTTGATAGTTGTCTTTAATTTCTTTACTTTCTGACACTTTAAGATTATCCTGGGACACATATGTAATGCCTCACCCCTAAATTCAGACATGTGTTCAAAGAACTTCTGTCCTTTTATTTATTTATTTATTTATTTATTTATTTATTCTTTAATATTGAAATCGTTTTGACTATGCTGGGTGTTTGTTGCTAGATGGAAGTAGCTAGGACCTCTGGACTGCAGTCTCTCATCTCTTGCTGACCTCTTGTTGACCTCTGCAGAATCCTGGTAGGTGGGAGCTTGTTAGTTCCTTGTTCCTTATCAGAACCTCCTGTGGTAAGTGTTTTTCTCTTCTCTGTTGCCTGGTAAGGGTGGGTGGTCATGGGCATCCCAAAGTTGGCTAGAAGTCAATTATTTAGGCAGGCTTGTGCACAGATATGGGAGAAGGCAATGGCACCCCACTCCTGGAAAATCCCAAGGATGGAGGAGCCTGGTAGGCTGCAGTCCATGGGGTGGCTAAGAGTCGGACACCACTGAGTGACTTCGTTTTCACTTTTCACTTTCATGCATAGGAGGAGGAAATGGCAACCCACTCCAGTGTTCTTGCCTAGAGAACCCCAGAGACTGCGGGGCCTGGTGGGCTGCCATCTATGGCGTGGCACATGGTCGGCCTCAACTGAACCACTTAGCAGCTGCAGCAGCAGCAGCAGCAGTGCATAGATATCAAAGGGGATGAGAACAGTCAGGTAGGATCACATATGTCATCGTGAAACAATACTTCTCCTCTTAGCCAAAGCTAACAAAAGATTTCTGTTCTAGGTCAACCTAGAAGAGATCACTTAAGAGGTAAAGAAACTTAAACTCCATTAGCAAAGGCAGTTCAACATCTCAAGAAAACTTGTGCTAGGCACAAAACTCTTTTCTGGGGGCCTACTTTCCCTACAACCTCCTTATCCCATTCTGTACCCATTCCTTTGCTTCTCCCGTCCTGAAAATGCCACCTGTAAGACAGAACTACTTCGTTTTCCTTCTTAAAGTGTGATTGCATTCCATACATTCTTGTAATAACAAGTCATACATTTCCCTTCAGCAACCAAGAACTGACTCTTATATTGGCATTTGATAGATTGGTGAGCATACCTATCAGTGATAATAGCGCCCACCCCTCTTCCTGCAAGAACAGAACAAAACAAAACAAAACAAAAAAATTGCTTTCTTACATTTAATATGTTCGGATGGTGCCAGTCACTATTCATGCAGAGTCAAAAATCTCTTTTGTTTCTGTGTAAAAGGGAGGTCCTTTCAAGTCGTGAATGTTTCAGAAGTTTCATTTATTTGGAAGTGACCTAGCTATTCAATACACTGTCGTCACTTAGTTTAGCACCAGGATAGAAACTCAGGTAACCAAAACACCTGGAGGAACGATTGTAAGTTCAGTTCAGTTCAGTTGCTCAGTCGAGTCTGATTCTTTGTGACCCCGTGGCCTGCAGGACGCCAGGCTTCCGTGTCCATCACCAACTCCAGGGGCTTGCTCAAACTCATGTCCATCGAGTCAGTGATGCCATCCAACCATCTTATCCTCTGTCATCCCCTTCTCCTCTGCCTTCAATCAAGACTATGAGAGGCAGATATTTTAGAGTATAATTATTGTTAAGAGTTTATCTAAAAGCTCATATCACATTTACATATTTTACATTGGTTGTTGCTGTTTCCAGGTACTTTCTTGCTGACAAGCTTGTGACACATATAACAATAGAGCAATTTTTACCTCAAAAGAAACCTAGGCACTATGTACATGTTGTGCTTAATGTTGTTGACTCTTTGACATGTCTATAGTGGAGGAGCAAAACCAAAAATACTAGATATTTAATATTGACTAGTTCCCAGTTCACGGGACTCTGACATTCATTTAGGTCAATGTTTTCTTGTATTTCCAGCAGTTTGATTTGGAAGGGCTGCCTTGTCTTGAGACCATTGAAATCAGAACTCAGAACTTGAGCAATATTATCAAAAAACACAAGGCTCACACTGACATATACCTTAATCCAGACAGACAGACAAGACATCTTCCAGTTTTCCGCCTGAGATTTAAAATATTTCTTTGAGCCGTTTTCCTGGGAAGTGGGGGGGGGGGAGTGGGGGTGGCAGCGAGGCAGGCTTGGGTAACAAGCTAATTGTTGGTCATTGCATATGCAAAGAACCAGCTTTCCGGGTTCCAAGGAAAAAAGCTTCCTTGGTACCCAATTTTGTTTGGATCTATAGACTCTCATGGCCCTCCTAGGTCAGGACATCTTTCCTTTCTGTAGTCCTCGTTTGAACCCTAAATCATAGACAGCTTGGATTTTCTCTGTGGGGTGGATGTATTGTCCTCGTGTTTGACCTGGCGGCAGTAGCGAGGTCCGAGAGCCTCTCCTGGAACCGGGCGTGGGGACAGGGCTCACCGGGAGCCCCTGGTGGAAGTGGGCAATGCGCCGGGAGTGCGCCAGGGGCGGGGCGATCCCAGGCGGCGCGGGTCGGGGTTCCGGTCGGGAGGGGGTGGGGGGTGGTAACAGTTGTGCTCTCGGGGGTCCCCACTGCAGCTGGAAACGCGCTGGGAGTGCGGCAGGGGCGGGGTAAACCTGGGCTGCGCGGGTCGAGATTTAGATGGCTGTGGGTGGGGGTTCGGTCCCAGTTGTGCTCTCCGGGGTCGCCACTGCGGCTAGGAACGCCCATTTCCTATGCTAATGTGTCCCCAAGGATCCACATCTAGTGGGTGCAGCGGAGGGCTGCGGGCCACAGGTCAGAGAACTGGGACTGCTTGGAGCAGGGAACCACGTATTCCGCCCTCTGTTGGCACATTCTCGGAGCTCCCCAACCTGGCGGTTGCAGAAAGGCCTCGCCCTTGGTGTCAAGGCCTTTACCGATCCACCCCTTTGCTGAAAAATCTCAGTCTGCACGGTTTTCCCAAGCAGCCTAGTGTCCCCTGGAAGTCCAAGGGACAGAACCCTGAACTCTGGCCGGCTGGCCCAGCCCTGCTTCTGGCACTTTGTAGGCCAGCGGGCCCTGGAGCACCTGCTAGGATGAGAAAGGGAAGGGTCCGCGAATTGCACCCTAGAAAGTTAGTAGGGTGCATGGATTTCAAACCCTGGTGGCCGCCCAGGCAGCAAAGAAGTGGGGAGGGCACCTTGCTGCCCTTTCATGGCAGAATCTGTGGCTGTCCTGATGCGTGGGCCTTTTCATGGGGACCTTGTGCAATAAAAGTTTGGTGTTTTGGTACTGAATAATTAGAAATTGTAAAAAGTTTAAATTATGTGGTGGTGTAATTAAAAAACAAAACAAAACAAAACCAAGCCCCAAGTGTTTGGCACAGGGAGGTTTAAGTATTGAAGGCCTGTTTTCCTTGCACTGTGGCATTCTATCAAGAAGTGTGCAGGATTTTTTTTTTTTTAAGAAAAGTGTTCGAAGAGCTTGAAACAGGAAACCCAGAGGTGCCCCTGTATTTTGGGGAAGGCCTTAGGAGGTCACTTGGAAATGCTGCTAGCTGTGGGGGAGGGGTCAGATGGGCTGTGCAGGCTTGTCCTTTGCATTCATGTTCTTGTGTGTAGAAACCCAGCTCGGAGCCATCTCCTGATGTGTAAGAATTTCGCAGACAAACCTTGAGCTAAGCAATGCATTTGTTCCTGAGGAAATGTTTGTCTTAAGCGATGTAAATATCCTATGTATATCTGCTGGACTCTGGCTTCAGGTCGGTTCCCCCAATAGGCTCAGAAGCGACTTGAACAAAACAGTATGTTTTCCTCGTACCTTGTTCTCCTAATCTATGTTAAGGAAATGATATATTTGCCTGGAATACTGCCTTTCTTCAAGATTCATGTCAATCAGTTTTTGGCCCAGGATGACTCACCTGCTGCCAATGTGACCTCAAGGCATGTCGTGGGGGAGGGGCCTGGTGCCATTCCCTGAGACAGTGCCTTTCTTTCCTTAGCTGACTGCTAGTGCCTGTAGAATATCTGGCTAGAGACCAGCAGGGCGTACACCCCGCCTCAAGTCTAAGTCAGCAGCTTTCTCTATCTCATTTATACTTTAATAACAATTGATGACACAAAAGCTCTGAGCGATCAAATCATATCAAATCTTCATTTCAGATTGAAGATGCATTCCATGGTATTGCCATCTTAAGTCTTTCCATTGTTATGGAATAGCTGTCCATGTATTCAGGATAGTTTTCAGCCACGGTGTATAATTTCCAGTGTGCCAGTCTTGTCATCCTCGTTACATCCATGGCAAAGTGTTGTATTCATGTTGACATTATTGAAAGGGAATTTTTTTAAATTCCTTTTCAGATTATTATCTGCTAATATATACAGAAAAAACTGTGTAATCTTTCGTTTTTATCAGTTCGGACAGCTTGATAGTTGTCTTTAATTTCTTTCCTTTCTCATACTTTAAGATTTTCCGGGCACCGTACATGTACTTCCTCACCCCTAATCTCAGTCATGTGTTCAAAGGACTTCTGTCCTTTATTTGTTTACTTATTTTTTGCAACATTGAATTCGTTTTGACTATGCTGGGTCTCTGCTGCAAGATGGAAGTTGCTAGGACCTCTGGACTGCAGTCTTCCATCTCTTACTGACCTCTTGTTGACCTCTGCAGAATCCTGGTTGGCGGGAGCTTGTTAGTTCCTTGTTCCTTACCAGGACCTCCTGTGGTAAGTGTTTTTCTCTTCTCTGTTGCCTGGTAAGGGTGGATGGTCATTGGCATCCCAAAGCTAGCTAGAAGTCAATTATTTAGGCAGGCTTGTGCATAGATATGGGAGAAGGCAATGGCACCCCACTCCAGTACTCTTGCGTGGAAAATCCCATGGATGGAGGAGCCTGGTAGGCTGCAGTCCATGGGGTGGTTAAGAGTCGGACACCACTGAGCGACTTCACGTTCACTTTTCACTTTCATGCATGGGAGGAGGAAATGGCAACCCACTCCAGTGTTCTTGCCTAGAGAACCCCAGGGACTGCGGGGCCTGGTGGGCTGCCGTCTATGGGGTCGCACAGAGTCGGACACGACTGAAACGACTTAGCAGCAGCGGCGGCGGCAGCAGCAGCAGAAGCAAGGCATCGATATCAAAAGGGCTGCAAACAGTCAGGAAGGATCACATATGTCACCGTGAAACACTACTTCTCCACTTAGCCAAAGCTAACCAAAAATTTCTGTTCTAGGTCAACCTAGAAGAGATCACTTAAGAGGTAAAGAAACTTAAACTCCATTAGCAAAGGCAGTTCGACATCTCAAGAAAACTTGTGCTAGGCACAGAACTCTTTTCTGGGGGTCCACTTTCCCTACAACCTCCTTATCCCATTCTGTACCCATTCCTTTGCTTCTCCCATCCTGAAACTGCCGCCTGTAAGACAGAACTACTTCGTTTTCCTTCCTCAAGTGCCATTGCATTCCACATACTTTCTTGATATAACAAGTCATACATTTCCCTTCAGCAACCAAGAACTGACTTTTATATTGGCATTGGCTATAGCCCGCCCCCCTCCCCCCACCCCCAAGAACAGAACAAAACAAAACAAAACAATTGCTTTCTTACATTTAACATGTCAGGATGGTGCCAGACACTATTCATGGAGAGTCAAAAATCTCTTTTGTTTCTGTGTAAAAGGGAGGTCCTTTCAAGTCGTGAATGTTTCAGAACTTTCATTTATTTGGAAATGACCTAGCTATTCAATACACTGTCGTCACAAGGATAGAAACTCGGGTAACCAAAACACCTGGAGAAACGTTTGTTAGTTCAGTTCAGTTCAGTTGCTCAGTCGTGTCTGACTCTTTGGGACCCCGTGGCCTGAAGGACGCCAGGCTTCCGTGTCTGTCACCAGCTCCAGGGTCTTGCTCAAACTCATGTCCATCAAGTCAGTGATGCCATCCAACCATCGTACCCTTGTCATCCCCTTCTCCTCTGCCTTCAATCAAGACTATGAGAGGCAGATATTTTAGAGTATAATTATTGTAAAGAGTTTGTCTAAAAGCTCATATCACATTTACATTTTTTACTTTTGTTGTTGTCGTTTCCAGGTAGTTTCTTGCTGACAAGCTTGTGACAGATATAACAATAGAGCAATTTTTACCTCAAAAGAAACCTAGGCACTATGAACATGTTGTGCTTAATGTTGTTGACTCTTAGACATGTCTATAATGGAGGAGCAAAACCAAAAATACTAGATATTTCATATTGACTAGTTCCCAGTTCACGGGACTCTGACATTCATTTAGGTCAATGTTTTCTTGTATTTCCAGCAGTTTGATTTGGAAGGGCTGCCTTGTCTTGAGACCATTGAAATCAGAACACAGAACTTGAGCAATATTATCAAAAAACACAAGGCTAACACTGACACATACCTTAATCCAAACAGACAGACAAGACATCTTCCAGGTTTTCGCCTGAGATTTAAAATATTTCTTTGAGCCAGTCTTCTGGGGAGTGGGGGGATGGAGGTGGCAGTGAGGCAGGCTTTGGTAACAAGCTAATTGTTGGTCATTGCATATGCAAAGAACCAGCTTTCCGGGTTCCAAGGAAAAAAGTTTCCTTGGTAACCAACTTTGTCTGGTTCTATAGAATATCATGGCCCTCCTAGGTCAGGTCATCTTGCCTTTCTGTAGTCCTCGTTTTATCCCTAAATCATAGACAGCTTGGATTGTCTCTGTGGGGTGTATGTATTGTCCTCATGTTTGACCTGGCGGCAGCAGCGAGGTCCGAGAGCCTCTCCTGGAACCGGGCGTGGGGACGGGGCTCACCGAGAGCCGCTGGTGAAGGTGGGCAGCACCTCTGGAGCGCGGCAGGGGTGGGGCGCCCCGGGCGGCGCAGGGCGGGTGTCGGCTCCTGGCGGGGGTAGGGGAGGGCTTCCCAGTTGTGCTCTCGGAGACGGCCACTGCGGCTGGAAACGCGCCGGGAGCGCAGCCAGGGTGGGGTAAACCTTGGCTGCACAGGTCGAGATTCCGCTCGCTGTGGGTGGGGGGTCGGTCCCTGTTGTGCTCCCGGGGGTCGCCAATATGGCTGGGAACCCGCCGGGAGCCCGGCAGGGCCGGGATGAAACCTGGCGGCGCGGGGCGGGGTGGGGGTCCTTTCGCAGCGGGGGTCGGCTCCTGGCAGGGGTGGGGGAGGGCTTTCCAGATGTGCTGTTGGGGGTCGCCATTGCGGCTGGGAATGCCCATTTCGTGAACTCCTGGATCCCCAAGGATCGGCATCCATTGGCCACAGCGGAGGGGTGCGGAACACAGGTAAGGGAACGGGGACTGCGTGGAGCAGGGAACCATGTATTCCGCCCTGTGTTGGCACAGTCTCAGAGCTCCCCAACCTGGCGGTCGCAGGAAGGCCTCGTCTTTGGGGTCAAGGCCTTTACCACTCCACCCCTCTGCTGAAAATCCTCAGAGTCTGCGCGGTTTTCCCAAGCAGCCTAGTGTCTGCTGGAAGTCCAAGGGACAGAACCCTGAATTCTGGCCGGCTGGCCCAGCCCTGCTTCTGGCACTTTGTAGGCCAGCGGGCCCTGGAGCACCTGCTAGGATGGGAAAGGGAAGGGTATGCGAATTGCACCCTGGTGGCCGCCGAGGCAGCAAAGAAGAGGGGAGGGCACCTTACTGCCCTTTAATGGCAGAGAGAATCTGTGGCTGTCCTGCTGCGTGGGCCTTTTCATGGGGACCTTGTGCAATAAAAGTTTACCGGTGAACTTAGGGAACTTCCCAGTGTGCTTCTGACAGATGAGGGATGCTGTGGAGTTGGCGGGGCCTCTCAGGACTCTGCTGGGTTTGGCGCAATGGAAGAGGGCCTCATCTCCAGGGAAGGCAGGAACCTCAGGCTTCCTCTCCGTTTCGGACTCCGACCGCAGGGTACCTGCAGAGTTGGGACAGGAGAGTCAGGAATCGTCTTGTCTGAGGAAGGGAACTCCGCTTGCCTCTCGAGGTGCTCAGGGGGTCTCAGGCCCCTTGTTGAGCTGTGTGTGGAACCTGCGGGTATTTCCGGAAATGCACGACGGTGACAGTGCCCCTTCGTGTTGTGCCTTCACCCACTGGGTTGCCTTCGAAGAGGTGTCTGGGCCTCGGGTTCTTTTTAAGAGCGGACCGGGAAATCGGGGTCTTTCGGCATGTGGGACCACCCACGGGGCTAGTCTCAAATTTCCTAGTGAGGCCGGCTTCATCCTGACGTGTGCCAGGAAGGCCGGTGACCCTTCCAGACAACGCAGGGGGATCGACTCTCCTGTCGCCATCAGGAGGGGAGAAGGGGCTCAGATGAAGTGGGGCCGGAACCCTCGGTGTTACCCTCGAGGGAAACCGGCGTGTGGGGGACTTTTGGGGGTTGCATGAAAGGAGTCAGGTACCATTTCGCACTTCAGGACAGAACGTGGGACTTCCCTTGAGACGCCGTAGCGGGCAAGGGCCTCATCTTGCGAAGACGTTGGAACCATGTGGATTTTCTCGAGTTGCGGCGGGATTCTAGAGTTACGACGGGGATTTCAGGCTTCCTCTTGTGTTGGCCCCGGGAAGCCTAATCTTCCATTCGAGTTGCGAGGGAAAGCTTGGGGTTGCACTCGAGTCACTGCAGGGCCAAAGAGACCTCATCTAGGCCTGTGTCCGGGACTTAACGTTCCTCTCAAGGGAAGACAGGGATCTCAGGGTGGCGTTCCAGACTCCCCCGGGGAGTCAGGCCTAGCCTCGAGGGCAAGCAAAGGATGCCGCTCTCCTCTCAAGTCGCGACCCAGATCTCTTGGAGCCCACTGAGTGGCCTCAAGGGTGTCAGGCCTTCTCTTCAGTTTGGAGAGAGGACTCAGGATTGCGGTCTGGGTCAGGCAGGAAAAGAAGGCCCTCACCTCGCGAGGATGGGGGCTTCTCAGGGGTTTCCTCGAGCTGCGGCGCCCGTGGGGGTTTTTCACGAGGCAAGACGAGGATCTCAGGGAGCCTCTCGTGCGGTGCCAGGGAAGTCAGGTCTCTGTGCGGGTGGCGAGGGGGAGCGCGTCATGGCTCTCGAGTCATGGGAGAGGACTAGGGCCTCCAGACGCGTTGAAGAAGGACACTCGAGGTCTTTCTGGGGTTGCGGCGGGAAAGCCTCATTTCCCTCGACTTCTGCCAGGGACCTGAGGGAACTTCCCATGGTGCCTCTGATAGGTGAGGGATGCTGTGGAGTTGGCGGGGCCTCTCGGGACTCCGCTGGGCTTGGCGCAATGGAAGAGGGCCTCATCTCGAGGGGAGACAGGAAACTTAGGCTTCCTCTCCTTTTCGGACTCCAACCACAGGGTCCCTGCAGAGTTGGGACAGGAGAGTCAGGCCTCGTCTTGTCTGAGGAAGGGAACTCCGCTTGCCTCTCGAATTGCTCAGGGTGTCTCACGCACCTCGTCGAGCTGTGTGTGGAAACCGCGGGTTTTTCCGGACGACTCACGGGGGTGTCAGTGCCCCTTCGAGTGGTAACTTCACCCACAGGGTTGCCTTCGAAGAGGGGTCCGGGCCTCGGGTCCTTCTCAAGAGCGGACCGGGGAATCGGGGGCGTTCGGCATGTGGCACCACCCACGTGGCTCGTCTCGAATTTCCCCGTGAGACCGGCCTCATCCTGAGGTGCGCCGGGAAGGCCGGGAACCCCTTCTGGACCACGCAGGGGAATCGCCTCTCCTGTCGCGATCAGGAGGGGAGAAGGGGCTCAGATGAAGCTGTGCCGGGACTCTCGGTGTTCCCCTCGAGGGAACCCGGCGTGTCGGGGAACTTTTGGGTGTCGTACGAAGGGTGTCAGGTACCGTTTCGCACTTCAGGGCGGATCATGGGACTTCCCTTGAGACGCCGTAGTGGGCAAGGGCCTCATCTTGCGAAGACGCTAGAACCACGTGTTTTTTCTCGATTTGCGGTGGGATTCTCGAGTGACGACGGGGATTACAGGCTTCCTCCTCTGTTGGCCCTGGGAAGCCCCGTCTTCCATTCGAGTGGCGAGGGAAAGCTGGGGGCTGCCTTGAGTCACTGCAGGGCCAAAGAGACCTCATCTAGGCGTGTGTCCAGGACCTAATGTTCCTATCCAGGGAAGGCAGGGATCTCGGGGTTGCATTCCAGGATCCCCCGGGGTGCCAGGCCTCGTCTCGAGGGGAAGCCAAGGACTCCGCTGTCCTCCCGAGTCGCGACGCGGATCTCTTGGAGCCCCCTAGTGGCCTCAGTGGAGTCAAGCCTCCTCTTCATTTTGGAGAGAGTGCTCGGGATTGTTCTCCAGGCCATGTAGGAAAAGAAGGCCCTTCACCTCGTGAGGACGGGGGCGTCTCAGGGCTTTCCTCGAGCTGCGGCGCCCTTGGGGGTTTTCTCGCGAGGCACGACGAGGATCTCAGGGAGCCTCTCGTGCGGCGCCAGGGAAGTCAGGTCTCCCTGCGCGTGGCGAGGGGGAGCGCGTCATGGCTCTCGAGTCATGGGAGGGGACTAGGGCCTCGAGACGCGTTGAAGAGGGACTATCGAGGTCTTTCTCGGGTTGTGTCGGGAAAAGTCATTTCCCTCGACTTCTGCCGGGGACCTTAGGGAACTTCCCAGGGTGTCTCTGAGAGTTGATGGATACTGTGGAGTTGGCGGGTCCTCTCGGGACTCCGCTGGGTTTGTCGCAATGGAAGAGGGCCTCATCTCGAGGGGAGGCAGGAACCTCAGACTTCCTCTCTGTTTCGGACTCAGACCGCAGGGTCCCTGCAGAGTTGGGACAGGAGAGTCAGGCTACGTCTTTTCTGAGGAATGGAACTCCGCTTGCCTCTCGAGTTGTTCATGGGGTTTCAGGCCCCTTGTCAAACTGTGTGTGGAATCTGCAGGTTTTTCCAGACGATGCACGGGGGTGTCAGTGATCCTTCGATTTGTGCCTTCATCCACAGGGTTGCCTTCGAAGAGGTGTCCGGGCATCGGGTTCTTATGAAGAGCGGACTGGGAAATCGGGGTCGTTCAGCATTTGGCAGCACCCACGTGGGTTGTCTTGAATTTCCTCATGAAACCGGCCTCATCCTGAGGTGTGCCGCGAAGGTCATGAAACTCTTCCAGACAAAGCAGAGGAATCGACCCTCCTTTGGCGATCAGGAGGGGAGAAGTGGCTCAGATGAAGTGCTGCTGGGAACCTCGGTGTTTCCCTCAAGTGAGACAGGTATGTCGGGTAACTTTTGGGGTTGCATAAAGCGTTCCAAGTACCATTTCACTCTTCAAAATGGAACGTTGGACTTCTCTTGGGGTGCTCCAGCGGGCAAGGGCCTCATCTTGGAATGACTGCGGAACCACTTGGTTTTTCTCGAGTTGCGGTGGGATATTTGAGTTACCACAGGGAATTCATGCTTCCTCTTGTGTTGGCCCACAAAAGTCTTATCTTCCATTCGAGATTCGAGGAAGAGCTGGAGGTGCGCTCTAGTCACTGAAGGCAAAAGAGACCCCACCAAGGCTTGTGTGCAGGACCTAATGTTCATCTCAAGACTCGACAGAAATCTCGGGGTTGCATTCCAGACTCACCTTGGAGTCAGGCCTCGTCTCGAGGGGAAGCAAAGGACTCTGCTCTCCTCTCGAGTCGGACGGGTATGTCTTGGAGCCCACTGAGTGGCTTAAAGGGAGTCAAACCTCCTCTGGTGTTTGGAGGGAGGACACGGGATTGCTCTCCAGGCAATGCATGAAATGAAGGCCCTCATCTCCCAATGACTGGGGCGTCTCGTAGGTTTTCTCGAGCTGTGGCGCTAGTGTGGGGTTTCTCACGAAGTAAGACTGGGAGCTCAGTGAGACTCTCACGTGGTGCCAGGGCAGTCAGGTCTCTATGCACGTGGTGAGAGGGAGCCCGTCATTGTTCTCGAGTCATGGTAGGGGAATTGGGCCTGAAGACGTGTTAAAGAAGGACTCTCAAGGTCTTTCTTAGGTTGCAGCAGGAAACCCTGGGTTCCATCGACTTGTGCCAGTGACCTCAGGAAGCTTCTCAGCGTGCCTCTGAGAAGTCAGGGTCACTGTGGAGTTGGGAGGGGCCTCTCGGAACTCCACTGGGTTTGGTGCAATGGAAGAGGGCCTCATGACAAGTTGAGGCAGGAACCTCAGGGTTCCTCTCCTGGCTTCGAATGCGCCGGATCTGACTCGGATCCCAGAGTCCCTGCAGAGTTGGGACAGGAGAGTCAGGCCTCGTCTTGTGTGGAGGAATGGAACTCCGCTTGACTCTCGCGTTGTTCATGGGGTGACAGGCCACTTGTCGATTTGTATGTGGAACTTGTGGGTTTTTCTGGACGATGCACCGGGGTGTCACTGCCCCTTCGTGTTGTGCCTTGATCCACAGGATTGCCTTCGAGTTGGGTTCTGTCATCGGGTTCTTATCAAGAGCGGACCAGGGAATCGGGGTCTTTTGGCATGTCGCACCACCCATGAGGCTATGTCTCGAATTTCCTCGTGAGACTGGCCTCATCTTGATGTGTGCCAGGAAGGTCGGGAACGCCTTCCAGACAAAGCAGGGGAATCGAACCTCCTGTCGCGATCAAGAGGGGAGAAGAGTCTCAGATGAATTGGTGCCGGGAACCTCGGTGTTCTCCTCAAGTGAGACTGGTATGTCGGGGAACTTTTGGGGTCGCATCAAGGGTTCCAAGTAACTTTTCGCTCTTCAATACGGAACGTGGGACTTCTCTTGAGACGCTGTAGCGGGCAAGGGCCTCATCTTTCGATGACGGGGGAACCACGTGGTTTTTCTTGAGTTGTGGCGGGATTCTCGAGTTACGACGGGGAATTCAGGCTTCCTCTTCAACTGGCCCAGGGAAGTCCAGTTTTCATTCGAATTGCGAGTTAGAACTGGGGATTGCTCTCGAGACACTGCAGGGCCAAATAGACCTCATCTAGGCTTGTGTCTAGGACTTAATGTTCGTCCCTAGGGGCGACAGGGATCTGGGGGTTGCATACCAGACTCACCCGGGGAGTCAGGCCTCGTCTCGAGGGGAAGCAAAGAACTCCGCTGTCCTTTTGAGTCGCGATGGGTATCTCTTGGAGCCCACTGTGTGGCCTAAAGGGAGTCAAGCCTCCTGTGGAGTTTGGAGAGAGGACTCGGGATTGGACTCCAGGCCATGCAGGAAAAGGAGGCCCTCATCTCGAGATGACGGTGGCGTCTCGTGGGTTTTCTCGAGCTGCGGCGCCAGTGTGGGGTGTCTCATGAAGTACCACGGGGATCTCAGGGAGCCTCTTGTGTGGCGCCAGGAAAATCCAGTATTCCTTTCGAGTTGCGAGTTAGAACTGGGGATTGCTCTCCAGTCACTGCAGGGCAAAATAGACATCATCTACGCTTGTGTCCAGGACCTAGTGTTCCACTACTGGGCCGACAGGGATCTCAGGGTTGCATTCTCGACTCACCCGGAGAGTCAGGCCTCGTCTTGAGGGGAAAAAAAGGACTCCACTCTCCTGTCGATTCGCGACGGGTATCTCTTGGAGCCCACTGCGTGGCGTAAAGGGAGTGAAGCCTCCTATGGAGTTTGGAGAGATGACTCAGGATTGTTTTCCTGGCCATGCAGGAAAAAAGGCCCTCATCTCGCGATGACGGGGGCGTCTCGTGGGTTTTCTCCAGCTGCGGCGCCAGTATCAGATTTCTCACGAGGTACGACGGGGAACTCAGAGAGCCTCTCGTGTGGTGCTAGGGACGTCAGGTCTCCGTGCATGTGGTGAAGGGGAGTGCGTGATTGCTCTCGAGTCATAGTAGGCGAATTGGGCCTCAAGACGCATTGAAGAAGGACTCTCGAGGTCTTTCTCGGGTTGCGGCAGGGAACCCTGGGTTCCCTCGACTTGTGTCGGTGACCTCAGGCAACTTCTCAGGGTGCCTCTGAGAAGTCAGGGACACTGGATTTGGGAGGGGCCTTTCGTTACTCAACTGGGTTTGGTGCAATCGAAGAGGGCCTCATCTCGAATGGAGGCAAGAACCTCAGAGGTCCTCTCCATTTCTGACTCGGGTCGCAGAGTATCTGCCGAGTATGGACAAGAGACTCACGCCTCGTCTTCTGTGGAGGAATGGATTTCCCCTTGCCTTTCGAGTTGTTCACGGAGTGACAGGCCACTTGTTGAGCTGTGTGTGGAACCTGTGGGTTTTTCCAGACGATGCACAGGGATGTCAGTGCCCCTTCGTGTTGTGCCTTCATCCAAAGGGTTGCCTTCAAAGAGGTGTCCGGGCATCGGGTTCTTTTCAAGAGCGTACCAGAAAATTGGGGTCTTTCAGCATGTGGTACCACCCACGAGGCTACGTCTCGAATTTCCTCGGGAGACCGGCCTCATCCTGAGGTTCGCCGGGAAGGTAGGGAACCCCTTGCAGACAAAGCAGGGGAATCGACCCACCGGTCGCGATCAGAAGGGGAGAAGGGGCTCAGATGAAGTGGTGCCGGGAACCTCGGTGGTCCCCTCGAGTGAGACCGGTATGTCACGGCACTTTTGAGGTCGCATCAAGGGTGCCAAGTACAGTTTCGCACTTCAAGACGGAACGTGGGAATTCTCTGGAGATGCTCTAGCGGGCAAGGGCCTCATATTGCGATGACGAGGGAAACACGTGGTTTTTCTCGAGTTGCGGCGGGATTCTCGAGTTACGACGGGGAATTCAGGCTTCCTCTTGTGTTGGCCCACGAAGTCCAATCTTCCATTCAACTTGTCACAGAGAGCTGTGGGTTGCTCTCGAGTCACTTCAGGGCAAAGAGTCCTCATCTAGGCTTGGGTCCAGGACGTAGTGTTCCTCTCCAGGGGCAACAGGGATATCGGGGTCGCATTCCAGTCTCACCTGGTGGGTCACGCCTCGTCTCGAGTGGAAGCAAAGGACTCCACTATCCTCTCGAGTCACGACGTGTAACTCTTGGAGCCCAATGAGTGGCCTAACGGGAGTCAAGCGTCCTGTGTAGCTTGGACAGAAGGTTCACGCTTGATCTGCATACCATTCAGTTAAAGATGGCCCTCCTCTCTTGATGACGGGAGCATCTCATGGGTTTTCTCGAGCTGCGGCGTCAGTGTGGGGTTTCTCACGAGATATGATGGGGAGCTCAGGGAGCCTCTCGTGTGGCGCCAGAGAAGTCAGTCCTCCATGCGTGTGGCCAGGCAGATCGCGTCATTGCTCTGGAGTCATGGGAGGGACTAGGGCCTCAAGACGCATTTAAGAAGGACTCTCGAGGTCTTTCTTGGGTAGGGGCGGGAAACACTTATTTCCCTCGACCTCTACCGGGGACCTTAGGGAACTTCCCAGGAGCCTCTGAGAGGTGAGGGATACTGAGGAGTTAGAGGGGCCTCTCGGGACTCGACTAGGTTTGACGAAATGAAAGAGGGCCTCATCTCGATTGGAGGCAGGAACCTCAGGCTTCCTCTCCATTTCTGACTCCGACCGCAGGGTCCCTGCAGGGTTGGGACAGGAGAGTCAGGCCTCATCTTGTCTGAGTAATGGAACTCTGCTTGCCTCTTGACTCGTTCAGTGGGTTTCAGGCCCCTTGTCGAGCTGTGTGTGGAACCTGCGGGTGTTTCCAGAAGATGCACAGGGGTGTCATTGCCCCTTCATTTTGTGCCTTCCCCCACAGGGTTGCCTTCAAAGAGGTGTCCGGGCATCGGGTTCATTTCAAGAGCGGACCAGGAAATCGGGGTCGTTCGGCATGTGGCAGCACCCACGTGGCTCATCTCGAATTTCCTCGTGAGACCAGCATCATCCTGAGGTGCGCCGGGAAGGCCGGGAACACCTTCCACACAAAGAAGGGGAATCGACTCTCCTGTCGTGATCAGGTGGGGAGATGGGGCTCAGATGAAGTGGGGCCGGGACTCTAGGTGTTCCACTCGAGGGAACCCGGCATTTCAGGGAACTTTAGGGGTCACAACAAGGGAGCCAAGTACCGTTTCCCACTTCAGGACGGAACATGTGACTTCCCTGGGGACGCTGTAGCGGGCAAGGGCCTCATTCTGTGAAGACGTTGGAACCACGTCGTTTTTCTCGAGTTGAGTCTGGATTCTCGAAAACGACGGGGATTTCAGGCTTCCTATTGGGTTGGCCCTGGGAAGCCCAATCTTCCCCTGGAGTTGCGAGGGAAAGCTGGGGGTTCTGCTCGAGTCACTACAGGGCCAAAGAGACCTCATCGAGGCGTGTGTCCAGGACCTAATATTCCTCTCAAGGGAAGACAGGGATCTCGGGTTTCCATTCCAGACTTCCCCAGGGAGTCAGGCCTCGCCTCAAGGGGAAGCAGAGGACTCCGCTTTCCTCTCAAGTCGCGACACGGATCTCTTGGAGCCCAATGAGTGGACTCAAGGGTGTCGAGCCTCCTCTTCAGTTTGGAGAGAGGACTCGGGATTGCTCTCCAGGCCAGGTAGGAAAAGAAGGCCCTCATCTAGCGATGACGGGGGCGTCTCATGGGTTTCCTCAGGCTGCGGCGCCCGTGGGGGTTTTCTCACGAGGCACGACGAGGACCTCAGGGAGCCTCTCGTGTGGTGCCAGGGAACTCATGTCTCCATGCGCATGGCGAGGGGGAGCTGGTCATCACTCTCGAGTCATGGGAAGTGACTAGGGCCTCAAGACGCGTTGAAGAAGGACTCTCGAGGTCTTTCTCGGGTGGCGGCGGGAAACCCTCGTTTCCCTCGACTTCTGCAGGGGACTATAGGGAACTTCCCATGGTGACTCTGAGAGGTGAGGGATGCTGTGGAGTTGGCAGGGCCTCTCGGGACTCTGCTGGGTTCGGCGCAATGGAAGAGGGCCTCATCTCGAGGGGAGGCAGGAACCTCAGGCTTCCTCTCGGATTCGGACTCCGACTGCACGGTCCCTGCAGTGTTGGGACAGGAGAGTCATGCCTGGTCTTGTCTGAGGAATGGAATTCTGGTTGCCTCTCGAGTTGTTCCGGGAGTCTCAGGCCCCTTGTTGAGCTGTGTGTAGACCCTGCGGGTTTTTCCGGATGGTGAACGGGGGTGTAAGTGCCCCTTCGTGTTGTGCCTTCACTCACAGGGTTGCCTTCGAAGAGGTGTCCAGGCATCGGGTTCTTATCAAGAGCGGACCGGAAAATCGGGGTCGTTCGGCACGTGGCACCTCACACATGGCTAGTCTCGAATTTCCTCCTGAGACCGGCCTCATCCTGAGGTGCACCAGGAAGGCCGGGAACCCCTTCCAGAGAAAGCAGGGGAATCGACTCTCCTGTCGCGATCAGGAGGGGAGAAGGGGCTCAGATGAAGTGGTGCCGGGACCCTCGGTGTTCCCCTCGAGGCACCCAGCGTGTCGGCGAACTTTTGCGGTCTCATCAAGGGTGTCAAGTACCGTTTCACACTTAAGGACGGAACATGGGACTTCCCTGGAGACGCCGGGAATTTCGGTCTTCCCCTGGAGTGAGACTGGTATGTTGGGGAAATTTGGGGTCGCATCAAGGGTGCCAAGTAGCATTTCGAACTTTAAGATGGAACGTGGGACTTCTCTTGAGACTCTAGCTGGCAAGGGCCTCATATTGCAATGAAGGGGGAACCACATGGTTTTTAAGACTTGAGGCTGAATTCTCGAATTACGATGGGAAATTCAGACTTCCTCTTGTGTTGACCGTGGGAAGACCAATCTTCCATTCAAATTGTGAGGGAGAGATGGAGGTTGCTCTCGAGTCACTGTAGGGCAAAATAGACCTCATCTAGGCTTGTGTCTAGGACATAATGTTCCACTCCAGGGGCGACAGGGATCTCGGGGTTGCATTCCAAACTCACCCGGGGAGTCAGGCCTCGTCTCGAGGGAAGCAAAGGACTCCGCTCTCCTCTCGAGTCGCACCGGGTATTTCTTGGACCCAACTGAGTGGCCTAAAGGGAGTCAATCCTCCTGTGAAGTTTGGAGAGAGGACCAGGGATTGCTCTCCAGGTCAGGCAGGAAAAGAAGGCCCCCATCTCTCCTTGACGGGGGCATCTTGTGGTTTTTCTCGAACTGCGGCGCCACTGTGTGTTTTCTCACGAAGTACGATGGGGTACTCAGGGAGCCTCTTGTGTGGTACTAGGGAAGTCAGTTTTCCTGCTTGTGGCAAGGGGAGCGCGTCCTTGCTCTGGAGTCATGGTAGGGGAATCGGGCATCAAGAGACGTTGAAAAAGGACTCTCCAAGTCTTTCTCGGGTTACTTCAGGAAACTCTGGGTTCCCTCGACTTGTGCCAGTGACCTCAGGTAGCTTCTCAGGGAGCCTCTGAGAATTCAGGGATACTGTGGTGTTGGGAGGGGCCTCTCGGGACACCACTGAGTTTGGTTCAATGGAAGAGGGCCTCTTCTCTAGTTGAGGCAGGAACCTCAGGGTTCCTCTCCATTTCTGACTCCGATCGCAGGGTCCCTGAAGAGTTGGGCCAGGAGGGTAAGGCCTCGTCTTGTGTGAAGGAATGCAACTTCACTTGCCTCTCGAGTTGTTCACGGGGTGACAGTCCACATTTGGAGCTGTGAGTGGAATTGGCGGGTTTTTCCAGACGATGCATGGGGATGTCAGTGTCCCTTCGTGTTGTGCCTTCATCCACAGGGTTGCCTTCGAAGAGATGTCCGGGTGTCAGGTTCTTATCTAGAGTGGACCGGGAATTCGGGATCTTTCAGCATGTGGCACCAACCATGAGGCTACTTTTCGAATTTCCTCATGAGACCGGCCTCATCCAGAGGTTCGCGGGGAACGTCGGGAACCCCTTGCAGACAAAGCATGGGAGTCGACCCTCCTGTTGCGATCAGGAGGGGTGAAGGGGCTCACAGGAAGTGGTGCCGTGAAATTTGGTGTTTCCCTCGAGTGAGACCGGTATGTCAGGGAACTTTGGGGGTCGCATCAAGGGTGCCAAGTACCGTTGTGTACTTCAGGATGGAACGTGGGACTTCTCTTGATACGCTGTAGCGGCCAAGGGCCTCATCTTGCGATGACGGGGGAGCCACGTGGTTTTTCTCGAGTTGCGGTGGGATTCTCGAGTTACGACGGGGATTTCAGGCTTCCTCTTGTGTTGGGCCAGGGAAGTCCAATCATCCATTCGAGTTGCGAGGGAGAGCTGGGGGTTGCGCTCGAGTCACTGCAGGGCAAAGGAGACCTCATCTAGGCTTGTGTCCAGGACCTAATGTTCCTCTCCAAGGGCCACAGGGATCTCAGGTTTGCATTCCAGACTCACCCAGGGAGTCAGGCCTCGTGTCGAAGGGAAGCAAAGGACTCCGCTCTCCTTTCGAGTCGCGACGGGCACCTCTTGGAGCCCACTTTGTGGCCTAAAGGGAGTCAAGCCTCCTGTGAAGTTTGGAGAGAGGACTTGGGACTGCTCTCCAGGCCATGCAGGAAAAGATGGCCCTCATCTCGCGATGACGGAGGGGTCTTGTGGGTTTTCTCGAGCTGCGGCGCCAGTGTGGGGTTTCACACGAGGTACGTCAGGGAGCTCAGGGAGCCTCTCATGTGGCGCCAGGGAAGTCAGGTCTCCATGTGCGTGGCGAGGGGGAGCGCGTTATTTCTCTCGAGTTATGGTAGGGGAATCTGACCTCAAGACGCATTGAAGAAGGACTCTCGAGGTCTTTCTTCGATTGTGGCAGGAAACCCTTATTTCCCTCGACGTTTGCCGGTGGCCTCAAGGAGCTTATCAGAATGCCTATGAGAAGTCAGGGATACTGTGGAGATGGGAGTGGACTCTCGGGACTCCACTGGGTTTGTTTTAATGGAAGAGGGCCTCATCTCGGGTTGAGGCAGGAACCTCAGGTTTCCTCTCCATTTCTGACTCAGATCGAAGCGTGCCTGCAGAGTTGGGATTGGATACTCAGGCCTCGTCTTGTCTGAGGAAGGGGACTCCGCTTTCCTCTCTCATTGTTTAAGGGGTGACAGGCCAGTTGTGGAGCTGTATGTGGATCCTGCGGGGTTTTCCGGACGATGAACAGGGTTGCCAGTGCCCCCTCATGTAGTGCCTTCATCCACAGGGTTGCCTTAGAAGAGGTGTCCGGGCATCGGGTTCTTATCAAGAGCAAGACCGAGAAATCGGGGTCTTTTGGCACGTGGCACCAACACGAGGCTACGTCTCGAATTTCTTCGTGAGACTGGCCTCATCCTGAGGTGCGCCATGAAGGTCGGGAACCCCTTCTAGACAAAGCAGGGGGATCGACCTTCCTGCCGTGATCAGGAGCGGAGAAGGGGCTCAAATGAAGTGGTGCCAGGAACTTCGGTGTTCCCTTGGAGTGAGACCGGTATATTGGGGAACTTTTGGGGTCGCATCAAGGGTGCCTGGGCAATTAGGAGTGTTTAAATCCAAACCCCTCAGATGGTTTTCTAACTCGCCTGACAAGTTTACCCGGTCTCCTACAGCTATGCATACGATTGTGTACAGTCTCCCAGCCTCGAGACGCACGGGAAGTTTAAGATATTCAAATAGCTTAGAGCCTCTCAGAGAGTTAGAAACTGTCAGAATAAAACTAGTAAAAGATTTCATTGATGAACCAATCCTTTTTGCCAAGTTTCCACATCCCCTGAATTGTATCCTTGAATGTGTGTTAATTAATATAGTTGGTATGTAGAAAAAATAAATACTGGCCTTGATGTTAGTAACTTTAGACCCTTAAGGTAATAAATTATTTTCTTTGTTGTAAACCCATTACACATCCTCCCTATAGGAATGCAATTTTATCTTCGAAAGATTGCGCCAAACCTTAAACAATTACTCTTAGAGAAAATAACTCTTATGGTTGATAAGTCTTTGTCAAGAGTCATAAAATGTTAATAGGTCTTCTGGCCAGAAGATGATGTAAATCATCTAAACCATTTTAATACGATAAATCTGCAGAAAAGAAACCCTGGTTTTTGATAAGGATTAAAGACTGCTGACTTTGCATCCCCTATTATCCTCTATGTGTAACTTAGGGTATTAAAACCTGTGTTGAAAATAAAGTTACGGGCCTTGCTCGCCAACGCTTGGTCTCCCCATGTCATTATTCCCCTCAATTTTCAGATGAGTGTCCATCTGGAGCGCGGATATCCTCTGCGACCATTTATTTGCCTGGGCTTCGAAGACCTACTCGATAAGGTGTCTAAGGTGGGGCAACTTCCTCTATTCTAGAGGGCACTTGCAGCCTCCGTGGTCAGAGCTAACCTGGTGTCATGGGTTATATTGATTTTCCGCATAAACCAAGCTACTCAGCTGCTTTTCTCCACTGAATTTTCCTACTGAGCTATCCTCATTCTATTACTCTGTATATCTTTGATGAATAAATAAATATATAAATAGGTCGCCTACTCCATCTTCCCTTCAAATACCCTGGATCAGCTGGGCCTGGACCTCTGCAGGTGGCGCCCGAGACAGGCATTTCGAAGGTAAATCCCCAACCCCATTCCCCCAGTGTTCAGTTTTGGGGACAGATAGGATCCCACTTAGGGGGCTGCAGATCCCCCTGTAGAATAGACAGGGCGAGAGGAGTGGGAAGTGTTGAAGAGTTAGAGAGAAAAAACGGTTTCTAAAAAGGCTGACAAAAAGGGCCTAATCTTTAGATAGCTAAAAGCAAAATCTTTTACTATCCTTAATTTTCTGACATGGGCAACACTGAATCAAATGAAAGACAGCTCTTTATAGGAGTAATTTTACAGTTATTAAGTAAAAGAAGAATCAAGGTTAAAACATCTTCCATTCAATCATTTTTTACATTTGTACAAGACCACTGCCCTTGGTTTCTACAACAAGGCACTGTTAACCTAGATATCTTGAAAAAACTAGGAAAACAGCTAAGAGCTTATTGTGCTCAGCAAGGTTTGGAAAAAATCCCTACTTACACCTTTCCTCTGTGGAATATGACTAGAGATGTTTTAGATCCAGCTCATGAATTTGAAAAGGTACCTGTTAAAGTGGAAAGTAAAGTTGGAAAAGTACCTGTTAAACAAAAAAGCAAATCTGAAAAGGTACCTGTTATAAAGAAAAGTGAAAATGAAGAGGCTATACCTAGCTATCGACAGCTAAATGAATGGCTAGCCGCTATGACTGCCAATGAGCATGTAAAAGATAGGGATGAAAAGAAAGATCAGCTCTCCCCTCAATTTGAAAAAGGTTTAGAGGAAACAGCAGCTCGATGCCATTCTGATGAGGATTGTTTTTTTTTTTTTTTAGCTAAAGATGCTCCTAAAAGTTTAAGAAAACATCCCTAATCAGACCATCCGCTCCTAGGAGGTTGAGGGAAACATCCCCGATCAGACAGTTCGTAAGATTTAGTTACCAAACAGTTAAAGGATCTCCGGAACAGAAGAGGAAAACTTCGGGACGCTCCCATCCCCCTATGCCTCCTCCTCCATGTCGGGGTAAAGGGCCACCGCTAGGAGTTTCCCGGAAAAGGATTTTCTCTAGTCCCAAGGATGAACTCGATCCTCACCTTGAGGCTTCTTTTCTAGTCCCCTCTGAAGTTTAGCCAGGGTAAAGAGGTTACAAAATAAATAAAAATATTCTCTAAAATTAAAAAAAAAATTAAAAATGGATTTCTCTGCATCTAAGAATAGACAAATATTTATTGACTGTGGAATATGATTAGAAATGTCCTGGACCTCCGTCACGAGGCTGTTAAATAGCCTATGGGGGAGGCTATAGAGGTGGATGGTGGTGAGTCTCCATTTACTGCACAGATCATATTTTCTGCCATTGAAAAAAAAAAAAAGGAGGGAGAAAGTGGTCTACCTCCCGAGGAAGGAGAGGGCTTACAGGACGCTGCGGCCGAGAGCCCTGGCGAGCTCCCTCCCCCTCTGCACAAACCTTTAAAAAACTTACCACCACTTTCTGATTTAAGGAGACCACCACCGCCTTCGATTGTGCCTCCCAGGACCCAGGAGTTCCCCACTTTGCCCCCAAAGCCTCCCAAAGGGTTGCCTAAGACTGAGGAAGATAAAAAGTTTTTTAAACAAAGGAGCTTTTAGTACATAATATTCAGAGCGTGCTCCTTGGAGAAAACTCCCTCAGGGGGGTCTCACCCAGGCTAGGAGAAAAGCGAAAAGGCAAGGAGATTTAATAACAATATTAACCCCTGATGTGCCGCTTACTCCAATTCCAACCGGAGTGGCTGGCCCCCTATCTGAGGACATTGTAAGATTTGTCCTGGGGCGTAGCTCGCTTTCTTTTAAAAAAAAATTAAATAAAAAAAAAAAGAAAGAAAAGAAATTTCGCTGGTGCATGGTGTAGTAGATTCTGATGATATTGAGAAATTAAAGTCTTGATCTCACTGCCTATCAAAACTGTACAAATTAATAAAGGTCAAAGAGTAACACAGCTTTTACTTTTACCTTACTATCAGACAAGGAAAAACTTGACTTCTCAAGCTAAGAGCCACAAAACATTTGGATCTAGTGATCTAGCCTTTTGGGTGCAGGAAATTACAGTTCCAAGGCCTTTAAAAGATCTTTTAATTCAAGAGAATAAAACGCCAGGGCTATTAGACACAGGAACAGACGTCTCTTAACATTGCTGGGAAAGACTGGCCCAGCTCCTGGCCAACACATAATACTGAAAATGAGTTGGTGGGATTAGAGAAAGTGGTATGTGCGGTGGAGATGCTGTACAGGTGGTACATTTAACAATACTTTATATATTGTTATAAATACATAATATAAATGTATTTGCCTAATTACAGTTTGCCTAATTAGGTATGGGTATAAATAAAATATAATAAAGGTATACCTAATTCTATTTATAGATCTATACTTAATTAATTTGTATATAAATTAATATGTATACTATATACACACACATATATATATATACTGTATAATTAAATATATATGGCAGAATATAATGTGTGTGTGGCTGATATTAATTGGTATGGATTGATGTGCTGTGATGATAAATGTTCTATATACTGTATAATTATAAATGTGTGACATGTATTATTACAGTATATTGGTTTGTGTTGGTTGGTATTAGCTGTGTATGTGTTGTATTGTTGTAATATATATTAATTAATATATTAATTATAAAGATTAATTCAAGTATATTGATTTATATATATTATATGTCAATAACTTTATACTTGTTGCCATATATAAATACATATATAAATGCATTTTGCATTTAGGTGTATCTGTATACCTGTATACCAAAATGAGATAAGGAGGTTATACATTTATTACTTAAATTTATACAGAGACCTAAACTAAACATTAGACCTAAATTAACATATCCATAGGGAAACAGCTAGACAAATAGTGAAGTTATGTTCCAATTGTAATTAATCACTTAAACGTAAACACACAGGGGCAGACTACAATGATGAGACACTAGATGCCTGAATTACAGGCTACGACTCGGCCCCTGGTCAAGTAAAAAGGCCTCCTTACGGGAGAGTGAAAAAGGCCAGATGTGTTGCTAACTTGTGGGAGAGGGTATGCTTGTATATTTCTACAGAATGCAGATTCTCCGGTTTGGATCTCAGACAAATTCGTCATGTCACATTCCCCAAAGACCAGGTTTGCGGCGCGCGCACTCGCTCGCTCCCCCTCCCCCAGCCAGCTCTCGCCTCCACGCCACCAGCAGTGCCTCGCACCCACCTCGCTGCACCCCGTGACCTAGAGCAAAGAAGTCTGTGCAGCGAGTGAGGGCCAGAGAGGAAAGCGCACCCGCGGAGTGCTGTCCAGACCAGCGTGGCCCCACCGGCGAGAGGGGACCGCCCTGAGCCCAAGCGGTGGCGGCTAGCCCTAAACCACGAACCCTGCCCCTCCGCCCACCATAGGCGCCTTGGCCCACAGCCTGCCGCTCGCGTTCTGCCTCCTGATGCTGGGGACACTGCTCCCCCGGGCTGACGCCTACAGCTGCTCCCTGGTTCATCTTGTTTAAACCCTCAATATAATGTTTGCTCCTTTGTAATGCTACAACATCCACCTTATCTTATGATGTAACCACTTATTGAATTATGGTCTTGCTGTATTACAACAACTACAGGATTTAATGCAAACACGACGGTTTGTGGGCTTACTTATCTTGGGAACAGCAGCTTTGATAAGTGCAATCACTTCTGTTACTGTGGCAGCAATATCATTGACTCAACAAGTACATACTGCTCAATATGTTGATTCTATGTCCAAAAATGTTTCTTTAACATTGGCAACACAGGAAGCTATAGAGAGAAAATTAGAAATGAGGGTAGACGCCCTAGAGGAAGCAGTAATACATATTGGGACTGAATTGCAGGCTTTAAAGGTGAAAATGGCATTGTCTTGTCATGCTGACTATCGGTGGATATGTGGAACACCCCTGAAAGTAAATGAGACAGATTTTGAATGGGAAAAGATTCAAAACCATATTTCAGGTATCTGGAACAGCTCTGACATTGGTTGAGACGTAGGGAAACTTCACTATCAAATAGCAACCATGGAGCACTCCCGATTAGATTTTACTGCTGCTGGAACAGCAAATGATTTCTTCCATACTTTCCCTAACTACATCTCAGGAAAGAATATTCTGTCTAATGTCTTTAGCTATGCTGCGGTGGCTGCTTTAATTCTGCTTCTCATAATCATTCTTCCTTGTATTGTCAGGATTCTTCGGCAGAGTATTCAGAGGCTCGCGACTGAGCTACATCTGGCTGTTTTAAGAAATACAAAACGGGGAGATGCCGGGAGCCGGCGAGAGACATTCCACTCGTGACAAAGGTCATGAGGAAGGAGGCTGGGCATACACAAAGGCGGGATCGAGCCTCGGGAGTCCTCCCGGATATTCTTGAGCATCTACCCCCCAAAACCAGTGTCTGCCTACTTTATTGCTTTGTGCTCTCACCTCTGACTTTACTGGGGGCTGTCCCCCACCACCATCTCATTCTTTCTGTCAAAGAGCTAACTTACACCTCCAATTAATAAAGTTCCTGGGCAATTAGGAGTGTTTAAATCCAAACACGTTAGATGGCTCTCTAACTCGCCTGACAAGTTTACCCGGACTCCTACAGCAATGCATACAATTGTTTACAGTCTCCAAGCCTCGAGAGGCACGGGAAGTTTAAGATATTCAAATAGCTTAGAGCCTCTCAGAGAGTTAGAAACTGTCAGAATAAAACTAGTAAAAGATTTCATTGATGAACCAATGCTTGTTGCCAAGTTTCCACATCCCCTGAATTGTATCCTTGAATGTGTATTAATTAATATAGTTGGTATGTAGAAGAAATAAGTAGTGGCCTTGGTGTTACTAACTTTAGACCCTTAAGGTAATAAATTCTTTCCTTTGTTGTAAGCCCATTACATATCTGCCCTATAGGAATGCAATTTTATCTTCGAAAGATGGGGCCAAACCTTAAAATAATTACTCTTAGAGAAAATAAGTCTTACGGTTGATAAGTCTTTGTCAAGAGTCATAAAATGTTAATAGGTCTTCTGGCTAGAAGATGATGTAAATCACCTAAACCATTTGTATATGATACATTTGCAGGAAAGAAACCCTGGTTTTTGATAAGGATCAAAGGCTGCTGACTTTGCATCCCCATTATCCTCTATGTGTAACTTAGGGTATAAAAACCCCTGTTGAAACTAAAGCTACGGGCCTTGATTGCCAACGCTTAGTCTCCTAATGTCATTCTTCCCCTCAATTTTCAGATGAGTGTCCATCTGGAGCGCGGATATCCTCTGCGACCATTTATTTGCCTGGGCTTCGAAGACCACTTGAGAAGGTGTCTAAGGTGGGGCACTTTTCGCTATTCAAGAGGGAGACTGCGGCCTCCGTGGTAAGAGCTAACCTGGTGTCACGGGTTATACTGATTTTCCGCATAAACCAAGCTACTCAGCTTCTTTTCTCCACTAAATTTTCCTACTGAGCTATCCTCATTCTATTACTCTTTATATCTTTGATAAATAAATCAATAGGTCGCCTACTCTGTCTCCCCTTCGAAAACCCTGGACCAGCCGAGGCTGGACCTTGTCAGAAGAGGGCCTCATCTCGATTTGAAGCAGGAACCTCAGGGTTGCTCTCCATTTCTGACTCTGAACACAGAGTCCCTACAGAGTTAGGACAGGAGAGTCAGGCCTCGTCTTGTGTGGAGGAATGGAACTCCACTGGACTCTCGAGTTGTTCACGAGATAACAGGCCACTTGTCGAGCTGTGTGTGGAACCTGCGGGTTTATCTGGACGATGCATGGGGGTGTCAGTTCCCCTTTGTTTTTTGCCTTCATACACAGGGTTGCCTTCGAAGAGGTATCCAGCCTTCAGGTTCTTATCAAGAGCAGACCAGGAAATCAGGGTCTTTCGGCATGTGGCACCACCCACAAGCCTACGTCTCGAATTTCTTCTTGAGACGGACCTCAACCTGAGGTGCACCAGGAAGGTCGGTAACCCTTTCAGACAAAGCAAGTGAATCGACCCTCTTGTCCCAATCAGGAGGGGAGAAGGGGCTCAGATGAAGTGGTGCCGGGAACCTCGATGTTCCCCTCGAGTAAAACTGGGATGTCGGGGAACTTTTGGAGTCACATCAAAGGTTCTAAGTACCGTTTCAAACTTCAAGACGGAACGTGAGACTTCTCTTGAGACGCTGTAGCTGGCAAGGGCCTCATCTTGTGGTGACGGGTTAACCACGTCGTTTTTCTCGAGTTGTGGCGGGATTCTCGAGTTAGGTCAGGAAATTCAGGCTTCCTCTTGTGTTGGCCCAGGGAAGTCCAGTCTTCCATTCGAGTTGCGAGGGAGAGCTAGGGATTGCGCTTGAGTTACTGCAGGGCAAAAGAGACCTTATCTAGGCTTGTGTCCAGGACATAATGTTCGTCTCCAGGGGGGACAGGGATCTCGGGGTTGCTTTCCTGATGCACCCGGGGAGTCAGTCCTTGTCTCGAGGGGAAGCGAAGGACTCCGCTCTCCTCTCGAGTTGCGACGGGTATCTCTTGGAGCCCACTGAGTGGCCTAAAGGGAGTCAAGCCTCCTGTGGAGTTTGGAGAGAGGACTCAGGATTGCTCTCCAGGCCATGCAGGAAAAGAAGGCCATCATCTCGCGATGAAGGGGGCGTCTCGTGGGTTTTCTCGAGCTGCAGCGCCAGTGTGGGGTTTCTCATGAGGTACTACGGGGAGCTCAGGGAGCCTCTCATGTGGCGCTTGGGAAGTCAGGTCTCCATGCGCATTGCGAGGGGGAGCGCGTCATTGCTCTAGAGTCATGGAAGGTGTATTGGGCCTCAAGAACCGTTAAAGAAGGACTTTCAAGGTGTTTCTTGGGTCACGGCAGTAAACCCTGGGTTCCCTCGACTAGTGCCGGTGGCCTCAGGGAGCTTCTCAGTGTGCCTCTGAGAAGTCAGGGATACCCTGGAGTTGGGAGGGCCCTCTCGGGACTCCACTGGGTTTGGTGCAATAGAAGAGGGCCTCATCTCGAGTGGAGGCAGGAACCTCAAGGTTCATCTCCATTTCTGACTCTGATCGCAGGGTCCCTGCAGAGTTAGGACAGGAGAGTCATGCCTCGTCTTGTAAGGAGGAATGGAACTCCGCTTGCCTCTCGAGTTATTCACGGGGTGACAGGCAACTTGTCGAACTGTGTTTGGAATCTGCGGGTTTTTCCGGACGATGCACGAGGGTGTCAGTGCCCCTTCGTGTTGTGCCTTCTTCCACAGGGTTGCCTTTGAAGAGGTGTCCGGGCATCGGGTTCTTATCAAGAGCGGACCGGGGAATCGGGGTCTTTCAGCATGTGTTACCACCCATGAAGCTACGTCTCAAATATTCTCGTTAGACCGGCCTCATCCTGAGGTGCGCCGGGAAGGTTGGGAACCCCTTCCAGACAAAACACGGGAGTCGACCCTCCAGTCGCAATCAGGAGGGGAGAAGTGGCTCAGATGAAGTCGTACCGGGAACCTCGGTGTTCCCCTCGAGAGAGACCAGGGTGTTGGGGAACTTTTGGAATCGCATCAAGGGTGCCAAGTTTTCACACTTGAAGTGTGAAAACACTTCAAGAAGAAACCTGGGACTTCTCTTTAGACGCTGTAGCGGGCAAGGGCCTCATCTTGCGATGACGGGGTAACCATGTGGTTTTTCTCGAGTTTCGGCGGGATTCTCGAGTTATGATGGGGAATTCAGGCTTCCTCTTGTGTTGGCCCAGGGAAGTCCAATCTTCCATTAGAGTTGCGAGAGAGAGCTAGGGATTGCTCTCGAGTCACTTCAGGGCAAAAGAGACCTCATCTAAGCTTGTGTCCGGGACCTAATGTTCCTCTCCAGGGGCGACAGAGATCTCGGGGTTGCATTTTAGACGCACCCGAGGAGTCAGGCCTTATCTCGAGAGGAAGGAAAGGACTCTGCTCTGCTCTCGAGTCCCGACGGGTATTTCTTGGAGACCACTGAGTGGCCTAAAGGGAGTCAAGCCTCCTGTGGATTTTTTTTTTAATTTTATTTTATTTTTAAACTTTACATAATTGTATTAGTTTTTCCAAATATCAAAATGAATCCGCCTCAGGTATACATGTGCTCCCCATCCTGAACCCTCCTCCCTCCTCCCCCCCATAGCATCCCTCTGGGTCGTCCCAGAGCACTAGCCCCAAGCATCCAGTGTCATGCATCAAACCTGGACTGGCAACTCTTTTCATACATGATATTTTACATATTTCAATGCCATTCTCCCAAATCTTCCCACCTTCTCCCTCTCCCACAGAGTCCATAAGACTCTTCTATACATCAGTGTCTCTTTTGCTGTCTCGTACTCAGGGTTATTGTTACCGTCTTTCAAAGTTCCATATATATGCGTTAGTATACTGTATTGGTGTTTTTCTTTCTGGCTTACTTCACTCTGTATAATAGGCTGCAGTTTCATCCACCTCATTAGAACTGATTCATTCTATTCTTTTTAATGGCGGAGTAATACTCCATTGTGTATATGTACCACAGCTTTCTTATCCATTCATCTGCTGATGGACATCTAGGTTGCTTCCATGTCCTGGCTATTAGAAACAGTGCTGCGATGAACATTGCGGTACACGTGTCTCTTTCCCTTCTGGTTTCCTCAGTGTGTATGCCCAGCAGTGGGATTGCTGGATCATAAGGCAGTTCTATTTCCAGTTGTTTAAGGAATCTCCACACTGTTCTCCATAGTGGCTGTACTAGTTTGCATTCCCACCAACAGTGTAAGAGGGTTCCCTTTTCTCCACACCCTCTCCAGCATTTATTATTTGTAGACTTTTGGATTGCAGCCATTCTGACTGGCGTGAAATGGTACCTCATAGTGGTTTTGATTTGCATTTCTATGATAATGAGTGATTTTGAGCATCTTTTCATGTGTTTGTTAGCCATCTGTATGTCTTCTTTGGAGAAATGTCTATTTAGTTCTTTGGCCCATTTTTTGATTGGGTCATTTATTTTTCTGGAGTTGAGCTGTAGGTGTTGCTTGTATATTTTTGAGATTAGTTGTTTGTCAGTTGCTTCATTTCCTATTATTTTCTCCCATTCCGAAGGCTGTCTTTTCACCTTGCTAATAGTTTGCTTTGATGTGCAGAAACTTTTAAGGTTAATTAGGCCCCATTTGTTTATTTTTGTTTTTATTTCCAATATTCTGGGAGGTGGGTCATAGAGGATCCTGCTGTGATGTATTTCAGAGAGTGTTTTGCCTATGTTCTCCTCTAGGAGTTTTATACTTTCTGGTCTTACGTTTAGATCTTTAATCCATTTTGAGTTTATTTTTGTGTATTGTGTTAGAAAGTGTTCTAGTTTCATTCTTTTACAAGTGGTTGACCAGATTTCCCAGCACCACTTGTTAAAGAGATTGTCTTTAATCCATTGTATATTTTTGCCTCCTTTGTCAAAGATAAGGTGTCCATATGTGTGTGGATTTATCTCTGGGCTTTCTATTTTGTTCCACTAATCTATATTTCTGTCTTTGTGCCAGTACCATACTGTCTTGATAACTGTGGCTTTGTAGCGCAGCCTGAAATCAGGTAGGTTGATTCCTCCAGTTCCATTCTTCTTTCTCAAGATCGCTTTGGCTATTCGAGGTTTTTTGTATTTCCATACAAATTGTGAAATTATTTGTTCTAGCTCTGTGAAGAATACTGTTGGTAGCTTGATAGGGATTGCATTGAATCTATAAATTGCCTTGGGTAGTATACTCATTTTCACTATATTGATTCTTCCAATCCATGAACATGGTATATTTCTCCACCTATTAGTGTCCTCTTTGATTTCTTTCACCAGTGTTTTATAGTTTTCTATATATAGGTCTTTAGTTTCTTTAGGTAGGTATATTCCTAAGTATTTTATTCTTTCCGTTGCAATGGTGAATGAAATTGTTTCCTTAATTTCTCTTTCTGTTTTCTCATTATTAGTGTATAGGAATTCAAGGGATTTCTGTGTGTTGATTTTATATCCTGCAACTGTACTATAGTCATTGGCTAGTTCTAGTAATTTTCTGGTGGAGTCTTTAGGGTTTTCTATGTAGAGGATCATGTCATCTGCAAACAGTGAGAGTTTTACTTCTTCTTTTCCAATTTGGATTCCTTTTGTTTCTTTTTCTGCTCTGATTGCTGTGGCCAAAACTTCCAAAGCTATGTTGAATAGTAATGGTGAAAGTGGGCACCCTTGTCTTGTTCCTGACTTTAGAGGAAATGCTTTCAATTTTTCACCATTGAGGATAATGTTTGCTGTGGGTTTGTCATATATAGCTTTTATTATGTTGAGGTATATTCCTTCTATTCCTGCTTTCTGGAGATTTTTTATCATAAATGGATGTTGAATTTTGTCAAAGGCTTTCTCTGCATCTATTGAGAAAATCATATGGTTTTTATTTTTCAATATGTTAAGGTGGTGTATTACATTGATTGATTTGCAGATATTGAAGAATCCTTGCATCCCTGGGATAAAGCCCACTTGGTCATGGTGTATGATCTTTTTAATGTGTTGTTGGATTCTGATTGCTAGAATTTTGTTAAGGATTTTTGCATCTATGTCATCAGTGATATTGGCCTGTAGTTTTCTTTTTTTGTGGGATCTTTGTCAGGTTTTGGTATTAGGCTGATGGTGGCCTCATAGAGTGAGTTTGGAAGTTTACCTTCCTCTGCAATTTTCTGGAAAAGTTTGAGCAGGATAGGTGTTAGCTCTTCTCTAAATTTTTGGTAGAATTCAGCTGTGAAGCCGTCTGGACCTGGGCTTTTGTTGGCTGGAAGATTTTTGGTTACAGTTTCCATTTCCGTGCTTGTGATGGGTCTGTTAAGATTTTCTAGTTCTTCCCTGGTCCAGTTTTGGAAAGTTGTACTTTTCTAAGAATTTGTCCATTTCTTCCACGTTGTCCATTTTATTGGCATATAATTGTTGATAGTAGTCTCTTATGATCCTTTGTATTTCTGTGTTTTCTGTTGTGATCTCTCCATTTTCATTTCTAATTTTATTGATTTGATTTTTCTCCCTTTGTTTCTTGATGAGTCTGGCTAATGGTTTGTCAATTTTATTTATCGTTTCAAAGAACCAGCTTTTGGTTTTGTTGATTTTTGCTATGGTCTCTTTTGTTTCTTTTGCATTTATTTCTGCTCTAATTTTTAAGATTTCTTTCCTTCTACTAACCCTGGGGTTCTTCATTTCTTCCTTTTCTAGTTGCTTTAGGTGTAGAGTTAGTTTATTTATTTGACTTTTTTCTTGTTTCTTGAGGTGTGCCTGTATTGCTATGAACTTTCCCCTTAGGACTGCTTTTACCGTGTCCCACAAGTTTTGGGTTGTTCTGTTTTCATTTTCATCTGTTTCTATGCAAATTTTGATTTCTTTTTTGATTTCTTCTGTGATTTGTTGGTTATTCAGCAGCGTGTTGTTCAGCCTCCATATGTTGGAATTTTTAATAGTTTTTCTCCTGTAATTGAGATCTAATCTTACTGCATTGTGGTCAGAAAAGATGCTTGGAATGATTTCTATTTTTTCGAATTTACCAATGCTAGCTTTATGGCCCAGGATGTGATCTATCCTGGAGAAGGTTCCATGTGCACTTTAGAAAAAGTTGAAATTCATTGTTTTGGGATGAATTGTCCTATAGATATCAATTAGGTCTAACTGGTCTATTGTATCATTTAAAGTTTGTGTTTCCTTGTTAAATTTCTGTTTAGTTGATCTATCCATAGGTGTGAGTGGGGTATTAAAATCTCCAACTATTATTGTGTTAGTGTTAATTTCTCCTTTCATACTTGTTAGCATTTGTCTTACATACTGTGGTGCTCCCACGTTGGGTGCATATATATTTATAATTGTTATATCTTCTTCTTGGATTGATCCTTTGATCATTATGTAGTGACCTTCTTTGTCTCTTTTCACAGCCTTTGTTTTAAAGTCTATTTTATCTGACATGAGTATCGCTACTCCTGCTTTCTTTTGGTCCCTATTTGCATGGAAAATCTTTTTCCAGCCCTTCACTTTCAGTCTGTATGTATCCCCTGTTTTGAGGTGGGTCTCTTGTAGACAACATATGTAGGGGTCTTGTTTTTGTATCCATTCAGCCAGTCTTTGTCTTTTGGTTGGAGCATTCAACCCATTTACGTTTAAGGTAATTACTGATAAGTATGATCCCATTGCCATTTACTTTATTGTTTGGGGTTCGAATTTATACACCGTTTTTGTGTTTCCTGTTTAGTATTTGTTGGAGAGCTGGTTTGGTGGTGCAGAATTCTCTCAGCTTTTGCTTGTCTGAAAAGCTTTTGATTTCTCATTCATACTTGAATGAGATCCTTGCTGGGTACAATAATCTGGGCTGTAGGTTATTTTCTTTCATCATTTTAAGTATGTCTTGCCATTCCCTCCTTGCTTGGAGAGTTTCTATTGAAAGATCAGCTGTTATCCTTATGGCAATTCCCTTGTGTGTTATTTGTTGTTTTTCCCTTGCTGCTTTTCATATTTGTTCTTTGTGTTTGATTTTTGTTAATGTGATTAATATGTGTCTTGGGGGTTTTCGCCTTGGCTTTATCCTGTTTGGGACTGTCTGGGTTTCTTGGACTTGAGTGATTATTTCCTTCCCCATTTTAGGGAAGTTTTCAACTATTATCTCCTCAAGTATTTTCTCACAGTCTTTCTTTTTGTCTTCTTCTTCTGGGACCCCTATGATTCGAATGTTGTAGCGTTTAATATTGTCCTGGAGGTCTCTGAGATTGTGCTCATTTCTTTTAATTCGTTTTTCATTTATCCTCTCTGATTCATTTATTTCTACCATTCTATCTTCGAATTCACTAATCCTATCTTCTGCCTCTGTTATTCTACTATTTGTTGCCTCCAGAGTGTTTTTAGTTTCATTTATTGCATTATTCATTATATATTGACTCTTTTTTTATTTCTTCTAGGTCCTTGTTAAACCTTTCTTGCATCTTCTCAATCCTTGTCTCCAGGCTATTTATCTGTGATTCCATTTTAATTTCAAGATTTTAGATCCATTTCACTATCCTTACTCGGAATTCTTTATCAGGTAGATTCCCTATCTCTTCCTCTTTTGTTTGGTTTGGTGGGCATTTATCCTGTTCCTTTATCTGCTGGGTATTCCTCTGTCTCATCTTGTTTAAATTGCTGAGTTTGGGGTGTCCTTTCTGTATTCTGGCAGTTTGTGGAGTTCTTTACTCTGGCATTTCCTCGTTGTGTGTGGGTTTGTACAGGTGTCTTGTCAAGGTTTCCTGGTTAGGGAAGCTTGTGTCCATGTTCTGGTGGGTGGAGCTGTATTTCTTCTCTCTGGAGTGCAATGAAGTGTCCAGTAATGAGTTATGAGATGTTTGTGGCTTTGGGGTGACTTTGGGCAGCCTGTATCTTGAAGCTCAGGGCTGCGTTCCTTTGTTGCTGCAGAATTTGCTTGGTATGTCTTGCCCTGGAACTTGTTGGCCCTTGTGTGGTGCTTGATTTCAGTGTCGGTATGGAGGCATTTGATGAGCTCCTGTCAATTAATGTTCCTTGGAGTCAGGAGTTCCCTGGAGGCAGGGTTTGGACTTAAGCCTCCTGCTTCCAGTTATCTGTCTTACTTTTACAGTAGTTTCAAAACTTCTCCTTCTATACAGCACCATTGATAAAACATCTACGTTAAAGAAGAAAAGTTTCTCTACTGTGAGGGTCACTCAGAAAGGTTCACAGCGTTACATGGAGAAGAGAAGAGGGAGGAGGGAGTTAGAGGTGACCCAAATGAGATGAGGTGGAATCAATAGTGGAGAGAGTGGGCTGGCCAGTAGTCACTTCCTTATGTGCACTCCACAACTGGACCGCTCAGAGATGTTCACAGAGTTATACAGAGACAAGAAGAAGGAGGAAGGAGACAGAGGTGGCCAGAAGGATAAAAGGGGGGAATGAAAAGGAGGGAGACAGATCCAGCCAGTAATCAGTTCCCTAAGTGTTCTCCACCGTCTGGAATACACAGAAATTCACAGAGTTGGGTAGAGTAGAGAGGGGTTAGGGAGGAGACACAGGCGACCTGGTGGAGAAAAAGGAGAGTCCAAAGGGAGAGAGAGCAGTCAAGCCAGTAATCTCGCTCCCTAGTGAAAAATGGGTACTGAAGATTGGGTTCTTAAAGGTACAAAATTGGTAACAAATACATAAAAGCAAAAATTAAAAATCTAGAGTAGAGTTTGGAATTTCAAAAATACGATGTTAAAGAAAAGAAGAAGGAAAAGAAAGAGAGAAAAAACGAACAAAGAAAAACAAACATGGTCGCAAAAATTATCAAGAAAATACAGGTACAAAATTGATAACTAATACCAAAAAGCAAAAATTAAAAATCTAGAGTAGAGTTTGGAATTTCAAAAATACAATGTTAAAAAAAAGGAAGAAGAAAACTAAAGAGAAAACAAACAAACAAAAGCAAGCAATGTCGCAAAAATTATAAAGAAACTACAGGTACAAAATTGATATCAAATATCAAAAAGCATAAATTAAAAATCTAGAGTACAGTTTGGAATTTCAAAAATACAATGTTAAAGAAAAGAAGAAAAAAAAAAACAAAACAAAAAAACAAGGTCAAAAAATTATTATATATATATATATATATATATAAATATATATATATGAAGTTTGCTGAAGAAGAAAAAAATAGGGTCTTTTTTTTGCAAAGTAATAGGTTATAAAAGTGAAAATTAAATGAACAATAGAGGACTTAAAATTAAAAAAATTAAAAAAAAGAAAGAATGATCATAAAAATATATCTAGGACTTTCTCTGGTTTTGTTGTGAGTATCGTGGGTTCGGTTCATTTTTGGCTAGTTCCTTGGTCCGACTTATATTTCTCAAGATCTATAGGCGCCTTCCTATGTAGTCCTAATAACCACAGGGTTTTAATCTATTGCCTGTAGCTTCCAAGGCGTTTCCCTCTGTTATAGCTTCTTTTGTTTGCTGGTCTCTTCAGTGTCTGGTTTACGCCCTGACACAAAGGGGACGGTGGAGGACACTTTTTTTTTTTAGGCTCACTTGTTCAGTTGCGCTGTGGGGAGGGAGGGAGGGAGTGATGCTGCAAACAAATAACACTGGCGTGCGGTCACAGTGCCTCAGCCACACTGGGTCTGCCCCCGCTCACGGCGCGTGTAGCCTTCCTGCCCACACTGCTCGGGCTCTAGGTTGTTCCACCGGGAACAATCCGAGGCTGGCCCTGGGCTGCATGCACCTCCCAGGTCCAAGCCGCTCAGGTTCAGGCACTCGGGTAGTCCTCAGAGGCACAGACTCAGTTCGGCCTGTGTTTTGTTCTCTTCCCAGGTCCGAGCAGCTCAGGTGATGAGGTGTTTGGTGAGCGCCAATGTTGTGACTTATCGCCTCCCCACCACTCGGTTATCTGGGTGTAAAACAGGCGCACTTTCTCAGGCAGATGTTGACCGTCCAGATCCCCAAGAAGTTTTAGTTAGCAAAGAAGCCTGCTTACAGTTTTATAGATAATGTCTCTCTGGGGCTGCAATTGCCCCCTTCCGGCTCTGGCTGCCTGTCACCGGAGGGGGAAGGTCTGCAGCCGGCTATCTCTGTTCAGTCCTTTGTTCCGTGCGTGGGCCTGGCGGTGTCTTAGGTTAGGGCTGGCTTTTTGCGTGGTAGATATCCCAGAGTCTGGTTTGCTAGCCCAAGTTATTTCGTTCAGATAGCGCTCATGGTATTCAGGCCAGATTCTTACTCTAAGCGATGCAGCCCACGCCGCGCCTCCCTGCCCAGCCCCTGCTTGCTAATGGTGTGAGCAGGTGTCTGCACTGCTTCGCGGCTGGGGGAGTTACCGTAGGGCTTGCAATCTGCGAGTTTTAATTGTTTATTTATTTTTATCCCCCTTATGTTGCCCTTTGTGCTTCCAAAGCTTGGCAAAGATTTGGCAGTGAAAAGCTTTCCTGGTGTTTGGAAACTTTTCTCTTTTTAAGACTATCTTCCCGGGACGGAAATCCCTCCCTCCCTCTTTTGTCTCTTTTTTTGTCTTTTATACTTTTTCCTACCTACTTTCCAAGAGTTGGGTTGCTTTTCTGGGTGCCTGATGTCCTCTGGCAGCATTCATAAGTTGTATTGTGGAATTTACTCGACGTTTAAATGCTCTTTTGATGAAATTGTTTGGGGAGGAAAAGAGTTCTCCCCGTCCTACTCCTCAGCAATCTTGGCTCCTCTCTTGTGGAGTTTGGAGAGAGCACGCGGGATTGCTCTCCAGGCCATGCAGGAAAAGAAGGCCCTCATCTCGCGATGTCGGGGGAGTCTCGTGGTTTTTCTGGAGCTGCGGTGCCAGTGTGGGGTTTCTCACAAGGTACGACCGGAAGCTCAGGGAGCCTCTCGTGTGGTGTCAGGGAAGTCAAGTCTCCATACGAGTGGCGAGGGGGCACACGTCATTGCTCTCGAGTCATGGTAGAGGAATCAGGGCTCAACACAATGAAAAAGGACGCTCGAGGTCTTTCTCGGGTTGCGGCAGGAAACCCTGGGTTCCCTCGACTTGTGCCTGTGACCTCAGGTAGCTTCTCAGGGTGCCTCTGAGAAGTCAGGGATACTATGGAGCTGGGAGAGGCCTCTCGGGACTCCACTGGGTTTGCTGCAATGGAAGAGGGCCTAATCTTGAGATCAGGAAGGAACCTCAGGGTTCCTCTCCATTTCGGACTCAGATCGCAGGGTCCTTGCAGAGTTGGGACAGGAGAGTCAGGCCTCGTCTTGTGTGGAGGAATGGAACTCCGCTTGCCTCTCGAGTTGTTCAAGGAGTGACAGGCCACTTGTCGAGCTGTGTGTGGAACCTGCGGTTTTTTCCAGACAATGCACGGCGGTGTCAGTGCCCCTTCGTGATGTGCTTTCATCCACAGGGTTGCCTTCGAAGTGGTGTGTGGGCATCAGGTTCTTATCAAGAGCGGACCAGGAAATCGGGGTCTTTTGGAATGCGGCACCACACACGAGGCTACGTCTCGAATTTCCTCATGAGACGGGCCTCATGCTGAGGTGCCCCTGGAAGGTGGGGAAAGCCTTCCAGACAAAGCAGGTTAATCGACCCTCCTGTCGCAATCAGGAGGGGAGAAGGGGCTCAGATGAAGTGGTGCCGGGAACCTCGGTGTTCCCCTTGAGTGAGACTGGTATGTCAGGGAAGTTTTGGGGTCTCATGAAGCTTGCCAAATACTGTTTCAAACTTCAAGACGAAACGTGGGACTTCTCTTGAGACGCTGTGGTGGGCAAGGGCCTCATCTTGTGATGAAGGGGAAACCACGTGGTTTTTTTCGAGTTGCGATGGGATTGTTGACTTACAACGGGGAATTCAGGCTTCCTCTTCTGTTGGCCCAGGGAAGTCCATTCTTCCATTCGAGTTGCCAGAGAGAGCTGGGTGGGAATTGCTCTCGAGTCACGGCAGGTCAAAATAGACCTCATCTAGGCTTGTGTCCAGGACCTAATGTTCCTCTCCAGGGGCGATAGGGATCACGGGGACGCATTCCAGACTCACCCAGTGAGTCAGGCCTCGGCTCGAGGGGAAGCAAAGGATTCTGATATCCTCCTGGTTCATGATAGGTATCTCTTGGAGCCCACTGAGTGGCCTCCAGGGAGTCAAGCCTCCTGTGGAGTTGGAGAGAGGACTCGGGATTGCTCTCCAGGCCATACAGGAAGAGAAGGCCCTCAGCTCGCAATGACGGGGGCGTCTTGTGGGTTTTCTCGAGTTGGGGCGCAAGTATGAATTTTCTCACGAGGTACAACGGGGATCTCAGGGAGCCTCTCATGTGGCGCCAGGAAAGTCAGGTGTCTATGCGTGTGATGAGGGGGAGCCCATAAATGCTCTCGAGTCATGGTAGGGAAATCGGGACTCAAGACGCGTTGAAGAAGGAGTCTCAAGGTCTTTCTCAGGTTGTGGCAGGAAACCCTGGGTTCCCTCGACTTGTACCGGTGACCTAGGGAGCTTCTCAGGGTGCCTCTGAGAAGTCAGGCATACTGTGGACTTGGGAGGGGCTCTCGGAACTCCACTGGGTTTGGTGCAATGGCAAAGGTTCTCATCTCAAGTTGAGGCAGGAACCTAAGGGTTCCTCTCCATTTAAAACTCCGACCACAGGGTCCCTGAAGAATTGGGACAGGAGAGTCAGGCCTCGTCTTGTGTGGAGGAATGGAACTCCACTTGCCTCTCGAGTTGTTCACAGGATAACAGACCATTTGTTGAGCTGTGAGTGGAACGTTCGGTTTTTTCCGTAAGATGCATGAGGGGGTCAGTGCCCCTTCGTGTTGTGCCTTCATCCACAGGGTTGCCTTCAAAGAGGTGTCCGGACATCGGGTTCTTATCAATAGCGGAGCAGGAAATCGGGGTCTTTCAGAACGTGGCACCATCGATGAGGCTACGTCTCGAATTTCTTCGTTAGACTGGTGTCATCCTGAGGTGCGCCATGAAGATCGGGAACCCCATCCAGACAAAGCAGGGGAATCGACCATCTTGTCGCGATCAGGAGGAGTGAAAGGGCTCAGTTGAAGTCGTGCCGGGAACCTCGGTGTTCCCCTCGAGTGGAACCGGTGTGTCGGGAAACTTTTGGGGTCGCTTCAAGGGTGCCAAGTACCGTTTTGCACTTCAATACGGACTTGGGGCTTCTCTTGACACGCTGTAGAGGGCAAGGGCCTCATCTTGGGATGACGGGGGAATCACGTGGTTTTTCTCAAGGTGCGGCGGGATTCTCGAGTTACGACAGGGAATTCAGGCTTCCTCTTGTATTGGCCCAGGGAAGTCCAATCTTCCATTCGAGTTTCGAGGGAGAGCTGGGGTTTGCTCTTGAGTCACTGCAGGGCAAAAGAGACCTCATCTAGGCTTGTGTCCAGGACCTAATATTCCTCTCCAGGGCCGACAGCGATCTCGGGTTTGCATTCCAGACGCATCCTGGGAGTCCGAGCTCGACTCGAGGGGAAGCAAAGGACCCCGCTCTCCTCTCGAGTCGCCACAGGTGTCTCTTGGAGCCCACTGAGTGGCCTAAAGGGAGTCAAGCCCCCTGTGGAGTTTGGAGAGAGGACTCGGGATTGCTCTCCAGGCCATGCAGGAAAAGAAGATCCTCATCTCGCGATGACAGGGGCGTCTTGTTGGTTTTCTCGAGCTGTGGTGCCAGTGTGCGGTTTCTGACGAGGTGCGACGGGAAGCTCAGAGAGCCTTTCGTGTGGCGCCAGGGAAGTCAGGTCTCCATGCGCATGGCAAGGGGGAGCGCGTCATTGCTCTCGAGATATGGTACGGGAATCGGGCCTCAAGATACGTTAAAGCAGGACTCTCAAGGTCTTTCTCAGGTTAGGGCAGGAAACCCTGGGTTCCGTCGACTTCTGCCGGTGACCTTAGGGAGCTTCTCAGGGTGCCTCTGAGAAGTCAGGCATACTGTGGATTTGGGACGGGCCTCTCGGGACTCCTCTGGTTTTGCGGCAATGGAAAAGGCCTCGTCTTGAGTGGAGGCAGGAACCTCAGGCTTCCTCTCCATTTCTGACTCGGTGCGCAAGGTCCCTAGAGTTGTGACAGGAGAGTCAGGCATCGTCTTGTGTGGAGGAATGGAACTCCGCTTGCTTCTCGAGTTGTTCACGAGGTGAAAGACCACTTGTGGAGCTGTGTGAGAACCTGCGGGTTTTTCCGGAAGATGCACGGGGTGTCAGTGCCCCTACGTGTTGTGCCTTCACTCACAGGGTTGCCTTCGAAGAGGTGTCCGGGCATCGGGTTCTTATCAAGAGCGGACCGGAAAATCGGGGTTGTTCGGCACGTGGCACCTCACACATGGCTAGTCTCGAATTTCCTCCTGAGACCGGCCTCATCCTGAGGTGCACCAGGAAGGCCGGGAACCCCTTCCAGAGAAAGCAGGGGAATCGACTCTCCTGTCGCGATCAGGAGGGGAGAAGGGGCTCAGATGAAGTGGTGCCGGGACCCTCGGTGTTCCCCTCGAGGGAACCCAGCGTGTCGGCGAACTTTTGCGGTCTCATCAAGGGTGTCAATTACCGTTTCGCACTTAAGGACGGAACATGGGACTTCCCTGGAGACACCGGGAACTTCGGTGTTCCCCTGGAGTGAGACTGGTATGTTGGGGAACTTTGGGGTCGCATCAAGGGTGCCAAGTAGCATTTCGAACTTTAAGATGGAACGTGGGACTTCTCTTGAGACTCTAGCTGGCAAGGGCCTCATATTGCGATGAAGGGGGAACCACATGGTTTTTAAGACTTGAGGCTGAATTCTTGAATTACGATGGGAAATTCAGACTTCCTCTTGTGTTGACCTTGGGAAGACCAATCTTCCATTCAAATTGTGAGGGAGAGATGGAGGTTGCTCTCGAGTCACTGTAGGGCAAAATAGACCTCATCTAGGCTTGTGTCTAGGACATAATGTTCCACTCCAGGGGCGACAGGGATCTCGGGGTTGCATTCCAAACTCACCCGGGGAGTCAGGCCTCGTCTCCAGGGAAGCAAAGGACTCTGCTCTCCTCTCGAGTCGCACCGGGTATTTCTTGGACCCAACTGAGTGGCCTAAAGGGAGTCAATCCTCCTGTGAAGTTTGGAGAGAGGACCAGGGATTGCTCTCCAGGTCAGGCAGGAAAAGAAGGCCCCCATCTCTCCTTGATGGGGGCATCTTGTGGTTTTTCTCGAACTGCGGCGCCACTGTGGGTTTTCTCACGAGGTACGATGGGGTACTCAGGGAGCCTCTTGTGTGGTACTAGGGAAGTCAGTTTTCCTGCTTGTGGCGAGGGGAGCGCGTCCTTGCTCTGGAGACATGGTAGGGGAATCGGGCATCAAGAGACGTTGAAAAAGGACTCTCCAAGTCTTTCTCGGGTTACTTCAGGAAACTCTGGGTTCCCTCGACTTGTGCCAGTGACCTCAGGTAGCTTCTCAGGGAGCCTCTGAGAATTCAGGGATACTGTGGTGTTGGGAGGGGCCTCTCGGGACACCACTGAGTTTGGTTCAGTGGAATAGGGCCTCTTCTCTAGTTGAGGCAGGAACCTCAGGGTTCCTCTCCATTTCTGACTCCGATCGCAGGGTCCCTGAAGAGTTGGGCCAGGAGAGTAAGGCCTCGTCTTGTGTGAAGGAATGCAACTTCACTTGCCTCTCGAGTTGTTCACGGGGTGACAGTCCACATTTGGAGCTGTGAGTGGAATCGGCGGGTTTTTCCAGACGATGCATGGGGATGTCAGTGTCCCTTTGTGTTGTGCCTTCATCCACAGGGTTGCCTTCGAAGAGATGTCCGGGCGTCAGGTTCTTATCTAGAGTGGACCGGGAATTCGGGATCTTTCAGCATGTGGCACCAACCATGAGGCTGCTTTTCGAATTTCCTCATGAGACCGGCCTCATCCGGAGGTTCGCGGGGAACGTCGGGAACCCCTTGCAGACAAAGCATGGGAATCGACCCTCCTGTTGCGATCAAGAGAGGAGAAAGGCCTCAGATGAAGTGGTGCCGGGAACTTCAGTGTCCCCTCTAGTGAGATCGGTATATAGGGGAACTTTTGGGGTCGCATCAAGGGTGCCAAGTACTGTTTTGCACTTCAAGACGGAATGTGAGACTTCTCTTGAGATGCTGTAGGGGGCAAGGGCCTCATCTTGCAATACGGGGAACCACATGATTTTTCTCGATTTGCGGCGGGTTTCTCGCATTACGACTGGAAATTCAGGCTTCCTCTTGTGTTGGCCCAGAAAGGCCAATCTTCTATTCGAGTTGCAATGGAAAGCTAGGGGTTGCGCTTGAGTCACTGCAAGGCCAAAGAGACCTCATCTAGGCTTTTGTCCAGGACCTAAGGTTCCTCTCCAGGGGCGACAGGGATCCAGGGTTGCATTCCAGACTCACCCTCGTAGTCAGGCCTCATCTCGAGGGGAATCAAAGGACACTGCTCTCCTCCTGAGTATCGACGGGTATCTCTTGGAGCCCACTGAGTGACCTAAAGGGAGTCAAGCCTCCTTTGGATTTTGGAGAGAGGATTCGGGATTGCTCTTCAGGTCATGCAGGAAAGAAGGCCCTCATTTCACCATGACAGGGGCGTCTCGTGGGTTTTCTCGAGCTGCGGCGCCAGTGTGGGGTTTCTCACGAGGTACGATGGGGAGCTCAGGGAGCCTCTCATGTGGTGCCGGGGAAGTCAGATCTTCATGCGCGTGGCGAGGGGCAGCGCGTCATTTTTCTCCAGTCATGGTAGAGGAATCGGGCATCAAGACGCGTGAAGAAGGACTCTCGAGGTTTTTCTCAGGTTATGGCATGAAACCCTGGGTTCCCTCGACTTATGCCCGTGACCTCAGGGAGCTTCTAAGGGTGCCTCTGAGAAGTCAGGGATACTGTGCAGTTGGGAGGGGCCGCTCTGAACTCCACTGGGTTTGGTGCAGTAGAAGAGGGCCTTATCTCGAGTTGAGGCAGGAACCTCAGGGTTCCTCTCCATTTCTGAATCGGATCTCAGTGTCCATGCTGAGTTGGGACAGGAGAGTCAGGCCTCGTCTTGTGTGGAGGAATTGAACTCCTCTTGCCTCTCGAGTTGTTCATGGGGTGACAAGCCACTTGTCGATCTGTATGTGGAACTTGTGGGCTTTTCCAACGATGCACGAGGGTGTCAGACCCCTTCGTTTTGTGCCTTCATCCACAGGATTGCCTTCGAAGAGGTGTCCTAGCATTGGGTTCTTATCAAGAGCAGACACGGAAATCGGGGTCTTTCGGCGTGTGGCACCAACCACAAGGCTACGTCTCGAATTTCCTCGTGAGACCGGCCTCATCCTGAGGTGCGCCGGGAAGGTCCGGAACCCCTTCCACACAAAGCAGGGTAATCGACCCTCCCGTCGCGATCAGGAGGGGATTAGGGGCTCAGAACAAGCGGTGCACCGAACCTTGGTGTTCCCCTCGAGTGAGACCAGGGTGTCGGGGAACTTTTGTGGTCGCATCAAGGTTGCCAATTATCATTTTAAACTTGAAGATGGAACGTGGGGCTTCTCCTCGGACGCTGTAGCTGGCAAGGGCCTCATCTTGCGATGACGGGGGAACCACGTGGTTTTTCTCGAGTTGCGGCGGGATTTTCGAATTACGACGGGGAATTCAGGCTTCCTCTTGTGTTGTCCCAGGGAAGTCCATTCTTCCATTCGAGGTGCGAGGGAGAGCAGGGGATTGCTCTCGAGTCACTTCAGGGCAAATGAGACCTCATCTATGCTTGTGTCTAGGACCTAATGTTCCTCTCCAGGGGCGACAGGGATCTCGGGGTTGCATTCCAGACTCACCTGAGGAGTCAGGCCTGGTATATAGGGGAAGCAAAGAATTCCGCTCTCCTCTCGAGTCCCAACGGGTATCTCTTGGAGCCCACAGAGTGGCCTAAAGGGAGTCAGGCCTCCTGTGGAGTTTGAAGAGAGGCCTCGAGATGCTCTCCAGGCCATGCAGGAAAAGAAGGCCTTCATCTCGCGACGACGGAGGCGTCTCGTGGGTTTTCTCAAGCTGGGGAGCCAGTGTGTGATTTCTCACGAGGTATGACGGGGAGCTCAGGGAGGCTCTCTTGTGGCGCCAGGGAAGTCAAGTCTCCATGCGAGTGGCGAGGGGGAACGCGTCATTGCTCTCGAGTCATGGTAGGGGAATCGGAATTCAAGATGCGTTGAAGGAGGATTTTCGAGGTCTTTCTCGGGTTGCGTCAGGAAACCCTGTGTTCCCTCGACTTGTGCCGGTGACCTCAGGGAGCTTCTAAGGGTGCCTGTGAGAAGTCGGGATACTGTGGATTTGGGAGGGGCCTCTCGGGCCTCCACTGTTTTTGGTGTAATGGAAGAGGGCCTCATCTCGAGTGGAGTCAGGAACCTCAGGGTTCCTCTCCATTTCGGACTCCGATGGCAGGGTCCCTTCAGAGTTGGGACCGGAGAGTCAGGCCTCGTCTTGAGTGGAGGAATGGAACTCTGCTTGCCTCTCGAGTTGTTCATGGGATGACAGGCCTCTTGTCGAGCTGTGTGTGGAACCTGCGGCTTTTACCGAATGATGCACGGGAGTGTCAGTGACCCTTCGTTTTGTGCCTTCATCCACAGGGTTGCCTTCGAAGAGGTGTCCGGGCATCGGGTTCTTCTCAAGAGTGGGCCGGGAAATCGGGGTATTTCGGCATGTGACACCACCCACGACGCTACATCTCGAATTTCCTCGTGAGACCGTCCTCATCCTGAGGTGCGCCGGGAATGTGGGGAACCCCTTCCAAACAAAGCAGGAGAATAGACCCTCCTGTCTCGAACAGGAGGGGAGAAGGTGCTCAGATGAAGTGGTGCGGGAACCTCGGTGTTCCTGTCGAGTGAGACCAGCGTTTCCGGGAACATTTGGTGTCGCATCAAGGGTGCAAAGTACCGTTTCGCACTTCAAGACGGAACGTGGTTCTTTTCTTGAGACGCCATAGCAGCAAGGGCCTCATCTTGGGATGACGTTGGAAACACGTGGTTTTTCTCGAGTTGCGGCGGGATTCTCGAGTTACGAAGGGGATTTCTGGCTTCCTCTTGTGTTGGCCCAGGGAAGCCCAATCTTCCATTCGAGTTGCGAGGGAGAGCTGGGGGTTGCGCTCGAGTCACTGCAGGGCAAAAGAGACCTCATCCAGGCTTGTGTCTAGGACCTAATGTTCCTCTCAAGGGATGACTGGGATCTTGGGGTTGCATTCCAGACTCACCCGGGAGTCAGGCGTCATCTCGAGGGGAAACAAAGGACTTCTCTCTCTTCTCGAGTTGCGACGGGTATTTCTTGGAGCCCACTGAGTGGACTAAAGGGAGTCAAGCCTCCTCTGGAGTTTGGAGAGAGGACTCAGGATTGCACTCCAGGACATGCAGGAAAAGAAGGCCCTCATCTCACGATGACGGGGGGGGGTCTCGGTGGTTTTACCGAGCTGCAGCGCCTGTGTTGGTTTCTCAGGAGGTACGACGGGGAGCTCAGGGAGCCTCTTATATGGCGCCAGGGAAGTTAGGTCTCGATGCGTGTGGCGAGGGGGAGTGCGTCATTGCTCTCGAGTCATGGTAGGGGAATCAGGCCTCTAGACGCATTGAAGAAGGACTCTCAAGATCTCTCTCGGGTCTTGGCAAGAATACCTGGGTTCCCTCGACTTGTGCCGGTGACCTCAGGGAGATTCTCCGGGTGCCTCTGAGAAGTCAGGGATACTGTGGAGTTGGGAAAGACCTCCCGGGACTCCACTGGGTTTGGTGAAATGGAAGGGGGCCTCATCTCGAGGGGAGGCAGGAACCTCAGGGTTCCTCTCCATTTCTGATTCCGATCGCAGCCCCCTGCATAGTTGGGAGAGGTGAGTCAGGCCTCGTCTTGTGTGCAGGAATGGACCTCCGCTTGCCTCTCGAGTTGTTCACTGGGTGACAGGCACTTGTTGAGCTGTAAGAGTAACCTGCGGTCTTTTCCGGATGATGCACGGGGTTGTCAGTGCCCCTTTGTGTTGTGCCTTCATCCACACTATCTTCGAATAGGTGTCTGGGCATCACGTTCTTATCAAGGGCGGATCGGGAAATCACGGTCTTTCGGCATGTGGCACCACCATCGAGGCTACGTCTCGAATTTCCTCATGAGACAGCCTCATCTGAGGTGCGCGGAGAAGGTCGGGAACCCCTTGCAGACAAAGCAGGGGAATCGACCCTCCTTTCGCGATCAGGAGGGGAGAAGGGGCTCAGATGAAGTGGTGCCAGGAACCTCGGTGTTCCCCTCGAGTGCGACCCGTATGTCGGGGAACTTTTGGGGTAGCATTAAGGGTGCCAAATATCATTTCGCACTTGAAGACAGAACGTGGGACTACTCTTGAGACGCTGGAGCAGGCAAGGGCCTCATCTTGCAATGACGGGGGAATCACGTGGTTTTTCTCGAGTTGAGGCGGAATTCTCGAATTACTCCTGGGAATTCAGGCTTCCTCTTGTGTTGGCCCAGGGAGGTCCATCTTCCATTCGGGTTGCGAGGGAAAGCTGGGGAGTGCTCTCGAGTTACTGCAGGGCAAAAGCGACCTCATCTAGCCTTGTGTTCAGGACCCAATGATCCTCTCCAAGGGCGACAGGGATCTCAGGTTTGCATTACAGACTCACCCGGGGAGTTAGGCCTCGTCTCGAGGGGAAGCAAAGGACTCGGCTATCCTCTCGATTTGCGACGCGTATCTCTTGGAGCCCACTGAGTGGTCTAAAGGGAGTCAACCCTCCTCTTCAGTTTGGAGAGAGGACTCGGGATTGCTCTCCAGGCCATGCAGGAAAAGAAGGCCCACATCTCAAGATGACGGGGGCGTCTCGTGGGTTTTCTCGAGCTGTGGTGCCAGTGTGGGGTTTCTCACGAGGTACGACGGGGAGTTCAGGTAGCCTCTCGTGTGGCAACAGGGAAGTCAGGTCTCCATGGGCGGGGCAAGGGGGAGCGCGTCATTGCTCTCCAGTCAGGGTAGGGGAATCGGGCCTCATGACGGGTTGAAAAAGGACTCTCGATGTCTTTCTAGGGTTGCAGCAGGAAACCCTGGGTTCCCTTGACTTGTGCCGGTGACCTCAGGGAGCTTCTCAGGGTGCCTCTGAGAAATCAGGGATACTGTGGATTTGGGAGAGGCCTCTCGGGACTCCTCTGGGTTTGGTGCAATGGAAGAGGGCCTCATCTCGAGTTGAGGCAGGAACCTCAGGGTTCTGCTCCTGACTTCCTGGAGCCAGATCTGACTCAGATCGCAGGGTCCCTGCTGAGTTTGCTCAGGAGTGTCAGGTCTCGTGTTCTGTGGAGGAATGGAACTCCGCTTACATCTCAAGTTGTTCAATGATGACACCACTTTTCGTGATGTTTGTGGAACCTGCGGGTTTTTCGGAGATGCACGGGGGTGTCAGTGCTCCTTCCTGTTGTGCCTTCATCCACAGGGTTGCCTTCAAAGAGGTGTCCGGGCATCGGGTTCTCCTCAAGTGTGGACCGGGAAATCGGGGTCTTTCAGCATGTTGCACCACCCACGAGGGTACGTCTCGAATTTCCTCGTGAGATCGGCCTCATCCTGAGGCGCACAGTAAAGTCCGGGAACCCTTTCCAGACAAAGCAGGGGAATCGACCCTCCTTTCAGGATCAGGAGGAGAGAAAGGGCTCAGATGAAGTAGTGCCGGGAACCTCGGTGCTCCCCTTGAGTGAAACTGGTAAGTCGGGTTACTTTTCGGGTTGCATCAAGGGTGCCAAGTACCGTTTCGCACTTCAAGACGGAACCTGGGACTTCTCTTGAGACGCTCTAGTGGGCAAGGGCCTCATCTAGCGCTGACGGGGGACCCACGTGTTTTTTCTCGAGTTGCGGCAGGATTCTTGAGTTACGATGGGGAATACAGGTTTCCTCTTGTGTTGGCCCAGGGAAGTCCAATCTTCCATTCAAGTTGCAAGTGAGAGCTGGAGATTGCTCTCGAGTCACTGCATGGCAAAATAGAGCTCATCTAGGTTTGTGTCCAGGACCGAGTTTTTCTTTCCAGGGGCGACAGGGATCTCGGGGTTGCATTCCAGACTCACCCGGGGAGTCAGGCCTCGTCTCGAAGGGAATGAATAGACTCCGCTCTCCTCTCGAGTCATGACGGGTATCCCTTGGAGCCCAAGAATGGCCTAAATGGATTTAAGCCTCCTGTGGAGTTTGGAGAGAGGACTCGGGATTGCTCTCTAGGCCATGCAGGAAAAGAAGGCCCTCATCTCGCGATGACGGGGGCGTCTCGTGGGTTTTCTCAAGGTGCAGTGCCTGGTTGGGGTTTCTCACGAGATAGGACGGGGAGCTCAGGGAGACTCCTGTGGTGCCACGGAAGTCAGGTCTCCATGGACGTGGCTAGGGGGAGCGCCTCATTGCTCTCGAGTCATGGTAGGGGAATCGAGCCTCAAGACGCTTCGAAGAAGAACTCTCGAGGTCTTTCTCGGGGTGTGGCAGGAAACCCTGGGTTCCCTCGACTTGTGCCCATAACCTCAGGGAGCTTAGCGGGGTTCCTCTGAGAAGTCAGGGATACTGTGGAGTTGAGAGGGGCTTCTCGGAACTTCACAGGGACTGGTGCAATTGAAGAGGACCTAATCTCGGATTGAGGCAGTAACATCAGGGTTCCTCTCCATTTCTGACTCGGATAGCAGGGTCCCTGCAGAGTTGGGACAGGAGAGTCAGGCCTCATCTTGTGTGGAGGAACGGAACTCCGCATGCCTCTCTAGTTCTTCAAGGGATGACAGGACACTTGTGGATCTGTGTTTGGAATCTGCGTGTTTTTCCGTACTATGCATGGGGATGTCAGTACCCCTTCGTGTTGTGCATTCATCCACAGGTTTGCTTTCGAAGAGGTGCCCGGGCATCGGGTTCTTATTAAGAGCGGACCGGGAAATCGGGGTCTTTCCGCATGTGGCACCACCCACCAGGCTACGTCTCGAATTTCCTAGTGAGACCAGCCTCATCCTGAGGAGCTCCGGGAAGGTCGGAACCCCTTGCAGACAAAGCAGGGGAATCGACCCTCCTGTCTCCATCAGGAGGGGAGAAGGGGCACAGATGAGGTGATGCTGGGAACCTCGGTGTTCCCCTCCAGTGAGACCAGTGTGTTGGGGAACTTTTGGAGTTGCATCAAAGGTGCCAAGTACCGTATCGCACTTCAAGATGGAACGTAAGACTTCTTTTGAGACGCTGTAGCGGCAATGGCCGCATCTTGCGATGAAGAGGGAACGACGTGGTTTTTCTCGAGTTGTGGCGGGATTCTTGAGTTACAACGGGAAATTCAGGCTTCCTCTTCTGTTGGCCCAGGGAAGTCCAGTCTTCCATTCAAGTTGTGAGGGAGAGTTGGGGATTGCTCTCGAGTCACTGCAGGAAAAAAGAGACCTCATCTAGGCTTGTGTCCAGGACCTAATGTTTCTCTCCAGGGGCGACAGGGATCTCCGGTTCGCATATCAGACTCACCTGAGGAGTCAGGCCTCGCCTCGAGGGGAAGGAAAAGACTCCGCTCTCCTCTCGAGTCCCGACGGGTATGTCTTGGAGTCCACTGAGTGACCAAAAGGGAGTCAAGCCTACTGTGGAGTTTGGAGAGAGGACTCGGGATTGCTCTCCAGGCCATGCTAGAAAAGAAGGCCGTCATGTCACGAAAACGGGGGCGTCTCGTGGGTTTTCTCTATCTGCGGCGCCAGTGTGGGGTTTCTCACGAGGTATGACGGGGAGCTCAGGGAGCCTCTCGTGTGGCGCCAGGGAAGTCAGTGCTTCATGAGTGTAGCAGAGGGAGTGCGTCATTGCCCTCGAGTCATGGTAGGGGAATCAGGCCTCAAAGCGCGTTGAAGAAGGACTCTTGAGTTCTTTCTATGGTGGCAGCAGTAAACCCTGGGTTCACTCGAATTGTGCTGGTGACCTCAGGGAGCTTCTCAGGGTGCCTCTGAGAAGTCAGGGATACTGTGGAGCTGGGACGCGTCTCTCGGGACTCCACTGGGTTTCGTGCAATGGAAGAGGTCCTAATCTCGAGTGGAGGCAGGAACCTCAGCGTTCCTCTCGTGACTTCACTGGCGCTGGTCTGATTCGGATCACAAAGTCCCTGCAGAGTTGGGACAGGAGAGTCAGGCCTCGTCTTGTGTAGAGGAATGAAACCCCACTTGCCTCTCGAGTTCTTCAGTGGTGACAAGCCACTTGTTGAGCTGTATGTGGAACCTGCGGGTTTTTCCAGACGAAGCACGAGGCTGTCAGTGGCCCTTTGTGTTGTGCCTTCATCCACAGGGTTGCCTTCGAAGAGGTGTCCAGGCATCGGGTTCTTATCAAGAGTGTACCGGGAAATCATAGTCTTTTGGCATGTGGCACCACCCGCGAGCTACGTCTCGAATTTCCTCGTGAGACCGGCCTCATCCTGAAGTGCCCCGTGAAGGTCGGGAACCCCTTACAAACAAAGCAGGGGAAGTGACCCTCCTATCACGAACAGGAGGGGAGAAGAGGCTCAGATAAACTGGTGCCGGGAACCTCGGTGTTCACCTCGAGTGAGACCGATATTTCGGGGAACTTTTGGGGTCACATCAAGGGTGTCAAGTATCGTTTCGCACTTCAGGACGGAACGTGGGACTTTTCTTGAGAAGCTGTAACGGGCAAGGGCCTCATCTTGCCAAGAGGTGGGAACCACGTGGTTTTTCTCGAGTTGCGGCAGGATTCTCGAGTTACGAAGGGGAATTCAGGCTTCCTCTTGTGTTGGCCCAGGGAAGTCCAATCTTCCATTCGAGTTGTTAGGGAGAGCGGGGGATTGCTCTCGAGTTACAGAAGGGCAAAAGAGACCTCATCTAGGCTTGTTTCCAGGACCTAATGTTCCTCTCCAGGGGAGACAGGGATCTCGGGGTTGCATTCCAGACCCACCTGGTGAGTCAGGCCTTGTCTCGAGGGGAAGCAAAGGACTCCATTCTCCTCTCGAGTCGCGACGGGTATCTCTTGGAGCCCACTAAGTGGCCTAAAGGGAGTCAAGCCTCCTGTGGAGTTTGGAAAGAGGATTCAGGATTCCTCTCCAGGCCATGCAGCAAAAGAAGGCCCTCATCTCGCGATGACAGGGGCATATGGTGGGTTTTCTCGAGCTGCGGCGTCATTGTGGGGTTTCTCACGAGGTACGACGGGGAGCTCAGGGAGCCTCTCTTATGGCGCCAGGGAAGTCAGGTCTCCATGTGCGTGGCGAGGGGGTGCGTGTCATTTCTATAGAGCCATGGAAGCAGATTCGGCCTTCAAGACACGTTGAAGTAGGACTCTCAAGGTCTTTTTCGCATTGTGGCAGGAAACCCTGGGTTCCCTCGACATGTGCCGGTGACCTCATGGAGCTTCTCCGGGTGCCTCTGAGAAGTCAGGGGTACTGTGGAGTTGGGAGGGGCCTCTCGGGACTCCACTGGGTTTGGTGCAATGGAAGAGGGCCTCATCTCGAGTGGAGGCAGGAACCTCATGTTTCCTCTCCTGGGTTTCCTGGCGCCGGTACTGACTCGGATAGCAGTTTCCCTGCAGAGTTGGTACAGAAAATCAGGTCTCGTCTTGTGTGGAGGAATGGAACTCCACTTGCCTCTCGAGTTGTTCACGGGGTGACAGACCACTTGTTGAACTGTGTTTGTAACCCGTGGGTTTTTCTGGACGATAAACTGGGGTGTCAATGCCCCTTCGTGTTGTGCTTTCATCCACAGGCTTTCCTTCGTAAAGGTGTCAGGGCATTGCGTTCTTATCAAGAGTAGACCGGGAAATCGGGGTCTTTCGGCTTGTGGCACCACCCACGAGGCTACGTCTCGAATTTCCTCGTGAGACCTGCCTCATCCTTAGGCGTGCTGGAAAGGTTGGGAACCCCTTCCAGACATAGCAGGGGAATCGACACTCCTGTCGAGATCACGAGGGGAGAAGGAGCTCAAATGAAGTGGTTCCGGGAACCTCGGTGTTACTTTCGAGTGAGACCGGTATGTCGGGGAATTTTGAGATTGCATCAAGGGTGCCAAGTACTGTTTCGCACTTCAAGACAGAACATGGGACTTCTCTTGAGTCGCTGTAGCGGGCAAGGGCCTCATCTAGCGCTGATGGGGGAACCACGTGGATTTTCTCGAGTTTCGGCGGGATTCTCGAGTTATGATGTCGAATTCAGGCTTCCAATTGTATTGGCCCAGGGAAGTCCAATCTTCCATTCGATTTGCGAGGGAGAGCTGGCGATTGCTCTCTAGTAACTGCAGTGCAAAATAGACCTCATCTAGACTTGTGTCCAGGACCGAGTTTTCCTCTCCAGGTGCGACAGGAACTCGGGGTTGCATTCCAGACTCACACGGGGAGTCAGGCCTCGTCTCGAGGGGAAGCAAAGGACTCCGCTCTCCCTTCAAGTCCTGACAGGTATCTCTTGGAGCCAACTGAGAGGCCTAAAGAGAGTCAAGCCTCCTGTGGAGTCTGGAGAGAGGACTCGGTTTTGCTCTCCATGCCAGGCAGGAAAGAAGTCCCTCATCTCGTGATGACGGGGGCGTATCGTGGGTTTTCTCGAGCTGCGGTGTCTGAATGGGGTTTCCGAAGAGGTACGACGGGGAGCTCAGGGAGACTCTCTTCAGGCGTCAGGGAAGTCAGGTCTCCATGCGCATGGCGATGGGGAGCGGGTCTTTGCTCTCGAGTCATGGTAGGGGAATCGGGCCTCAAGACGCGCCGAGGACTCTCAAGGTCTTTCTCGGGTCGCAGCAGGAAACCCTGGGTTCCCTTGACTTGTGCCAGTGACCTCAGGTAGATTCTCAAGGTGCCTCTGAGAATTCAAGGATACTGTGGAGTTGGGAAGGGCCTCTCGCGACTCATCTGGGTTTGGTGCAATGGAAGAGGGCCTCATCTCGAGTTGAGGCAGGAACCTCAGGTTTCCTCTCCATTTCTAACTCGGATGGCAGGGTCCCTGAAGAGTTGGGACAGGAGAGTCAGGCCTCGTCTTGTGTGGAGGAATTGAACTCCGCTTGCCTATCGAGTTGTTCACGGGGTGACATTCCACTTTTCGAGCTGTGTGTAGAACCTGTGGGTTTTTCTGGACGATGCACGGGAGTTTTAGTAACCCTTCTGTTGTGCCTTCACCCACAGGGTTGCCTTCGAAGTGGTGTCCGGGCATCGGGTTCTTATCCAGAGCAGACCGAACAATCCGGGTCTTTCGGCATGTGGCACCACCCACGAGGCTACGTCTCGAATTTCCTCCTGAGAAAGGCCTCATCCTTAGCTGCGCCGGGATGGGCGGGAACTCCTTCTAGACAAAGCAGGGGAATTTACCCTCCTGTCGTGATCAGGAGGGGAGAAAGTCATCAGATGAAGTGATGCCGGGAACTTCGGTGTTCCCCTCGGTGAGAACGGTGTGTCGGGGAACTTTTGGGGTTACATCAAGGGTGAAAAGTAGCATTTCGCACTTCAAGATGGAACGTGGGACTTCACTTGAGACGCTGTAGCGGGCCAGGGCCTTATCTTGGGATGACGAGTGAACCACGTGGTTTTGCTCGCATTGTGGCGGGAGTCTCGAGTTTCGACGGGGAATTCAGATTTCCTCCTGTGTTGGCCCATGGAAGTCCAATCTTCCATTCGAGTTGCGAGGGTGAGCTGGGATCCCACTCGAGTCACTGCGGGGCAAAATAGACCATATCTAGGCTTGTGTCCAGGACCGAATATTCCTCTCCAGGGGTGACAGGGATCTCGGGGTGGCATTCCAGACTCACCCGGGAAGTCTGGCCTTGTTTCTAGAGGAAGCAAAGTACTCCGCTTTCCTCTTGAGTCGCGACGGGTACCTATTGAGCGCGCTGAGTAGCCTTTGTGAGTCAAGCCTCCCGTGGAGTTTGGAGAGACGACTCGGGATTGCCCTCCAGGCCATGCAGTGAATGCTGGCCCTCATCTCACGATAACGGGGGCGTCTCGTGGGTTTTCTCGAGCTGCGGCGCCAGTGTGGGGTTTCTCACGAGGTACGACGGGGACCTCAGGGAGCCTCTCATGAGGTGCCAGGGAAGTTAAGTCTCCATGCGTGTGGGTACTGGGAGCACTTCATTGCTCTTGAGACATGGTAGGGGAATCGGGCCTCAAGACGCATCAAAGAAGGACTATCCAGTCTTTCTCGGGTTGCGGCAGGAAACCCTGGGTTCCATCGACTTGTGCTGGAGATCTCAGGGAGCTTGTCAGGGTGCCTCTGAGAAGTCAGGGACATTGTGGGTTGGAGGGACCTCTCGGGACTCCAGTGGTTTTGGTGCTATGGAAGAGGGCCTCATCTCGAGTTGAGGCAGGAACCTCAGGGTTCCTCTCCATTTCTGATTCGGATTGCAGGGTCCCAGCAGATTTGGGACAGGAGAGTCAGGCCTCGTCCTGTGTGGAGGATGGAACTCAGCTTGCCTCTCGAGTTGTGCACGGGGTGACAGGCCACGTGTCGAGCTGTGTGTGGAACCTGTAGGTTTTTCCGGACAATGCACTGGTGTGTCAGTGCCCCTTCGTGTTGTGCCTTCACCCACAGGGCTGCCTTCCAAGAGGTGTCCGGGCATCAGGTCCTGATACAGAGCGGACCGGGAGATCGGAGTCATTCGGCATGTGGCACCACCCACGGGGCTCGTCTCGGATTTCATCGTGAGACCGGCCTCCTCCTGAGGTGCACCGGGAAGGCCGGGAACCCCTTCCAGACGACGCAGGGGAATCGACTCTCCTGTCTCGAACAGGAGGGGAGAAGGGGCTCAGATGAAGCGGTGCCGGGACCCTCGGTGTTGCCCTCGAGGGAACCCGGCATGTCGGGGAATATTTGGGGGTCGCAGGAAGGCTGTCAGGGACCGTTTCGCCCTTCAGGGCGGAACAGGGGACTTCCCTTGAGACGCCGTCGCGGGCAAGGGCCTCATCTTGCCAGGAGGCGGGAACAACGTGGTTATTCTCGAGTTGTGGCGGGATTCTCGAGTTACGACGGGGATGTCAGGCTTCCTCTTGGGTTGGCCCTGGGAAGCCCAATCTTCCCCTCGAGTTGCGAGGGAAAGCTAGGGGTTGAGCTCGGGTCACTGCAGGGCCGAAGAGACCTCACCTAGGCGTGTGTCCGGGACCTAATATTCCTCTCCAGGGAAGGCAGGGATCTCGGGGTTACATTCCAGGCTACCCCGGGGAGTCAGGCCTCGTCTCGAGGGGAAGCCAAGGACTCCGCTCTCCTCTCGAGTCGCGACGCGGGTCTCTTGGAGCCCCCTGAGTGGCCTCAAGGGAGTCGAGCCTCCTCTTCCGTTTGGAGAGAGGACCCGGGATTGCTCTCCAGGCCATGCAGGAAAAGAAGGCCCTCAGCTCGCGAGCACGGGGGCGTCTCAGGGGTTTCCTCGAGCTGCAGCGCCCGTGGGGCCTTTCTCCCGAGGCACGACGAGGATCTCAGGGAACCTCTCGTGTGGCGCCAGGGAAGTCAGGTCTCCATGCGCCTGGGGAGGGGGAGCGCGTCATGGCTATCGAGTCATGGGAGGGGACTAGGGCCTCGAGACGCGTTGAAGAAGGACTTTCGAGGTCTTTGTCGGGGGGCGGCGGGAAACCCTCGTTTCCCTCGCCTTCTGCCGGGGACCTGAGGGAACTTCCCAGGGTGCCTCTGAGAGGCGAGGGATCCTGTGGAGGTGGCGGGGCCCCTCGGGACTCCGCTGGGTCTGGCGCAACGGAAGAGGGCCTCACCTCGAGGGGAGGCAGGAACCTCAGGCTTCCTCTCCGTTTCGGACTCCGACCGCAGGGTCCCTGCAGAGTTGGGACAGGAGAGTCAGGCCTCGTCTTGTCTGAGGAAGGGAACCCCGCTGGCCTCTCGAGTTGCTCAGGGGGTCTCAGGCCCCTCGTCGAGCTGTGTGTGGAACCCGCGGGTCTTTGCGGACGATGCACGGGCGTGGCAGTGCCCTTTCGTGTTGTGCCTTCACCCACAGGGTTGCCTTCTAAGAGGGTTCCGGCCTCGGGGCCTTCTCAAGGGAGGACCGGGGAATCGGGGTCGTTCGAGATGTGGCACCACCCACGTGGCTCGTCTCGAATTTCCTCATGAGACTGGCCTCATCCTGACGTGCGCCGGGAAGGCGGGGAACCCCTTCCAGACCACGCAGGGGAATCGACTCTCCTGTCACGATCAGGAGGGGAGAAGGGGCTCAGATGAAGCGGTGCCGGGACCCTCGGTGTTCCCCTCGAGGGAACCCGGCGTGTCAGGGAACTTTTGTGGGTCGCAGGAAGGCTGTCAGGGACCGTTTCGCCCTTCAGGGCGGAACAGGGGACTTCCCTTGAGACGCCGTCGCGGGCAAGGGCCTCATCTTGCCAAGAGGTGGGAACCACGTGGTGTTTCTCGAGTTGCGGCGGGATTCTCGAGTTACGACGGGGATGTCAGGCTTCCTCTTGGGTTGGCCCTGGGAAGCCCAATCTTCCCCTCGAGTTGCGAGGGAAAGCTGGGGGTTGCGCTCGATCACTGCAGGGCCGAAGAGACCTCACCTAGGCGTGTGTCCGGGACCTAATATTCCTCTCCAGGGAAGGCAGGGATCTCGGTGTTGCATTCCAGGCTCCCCCGGGGAGTCAGGCCTCGTCTCGAGGGGAAGCCAAGGACTCCGCTCTCCTGTCGAGTCGCGACGCGGTTCCCTTGGAGCACCCTGAATGCCCTCAAGGGAGTCCAGCCTCCTCTTCCGTTTGGAGAGAGGACCCGGGATTGCTCTCCAGGCCATGCAGGAAAAGAAGGCCCTCAGCTCGCGAGGACGGGGGCGTCTCAGGGGTTTCCTCAAGCTGCGGCGCCCGTGGGGGTTTTCGCACGAGGCACGACGAGGATCTCATGGAGCCTCTCTTGCGGCGCCAGGGAAGTCAGGTCTCCATGTGCGTGGCGAGGGGGAGCGCGTCATGGCTCTCGAGTCACGGGAGGGGACTAGGGCCTTGAGACGCGTTGAAGAAGGACTCTCGAGGTCTTTTTCTGGGGTCGGCGGGAAACCCTCGTTTCCCTCACCTTCTACCGGGGACCTTAGGGAACTTCCCAGGGTGCCTCTGAGAGGCGAGGGATCCTGTGGAGTTGGCGGGGCCCCTCGGGACTCCGCTGGGAATGGCGCAATGAAAGAGGGCCTCATCTCGAGGGGAGGCAGTAACCTCAGGCTTCCTCTCCGTTTCGGACTGAGACCGCAGGGTCACTGCAGAGTTGGGACAGGAGAGTCAGTCTACGTCTTTTTTGAGGAATGGAACTCCGCTTGCCTCTCGAGTTGTTCATGGAGTTTCAGGCCCCTTGTCAAACTGTGTGTGGAATCTGCAGGTTTTTCCAGACGATGCACAGGGGTGTCAGTGACCCTTCGTTTTTGTCTTCATCCACAGGGTTGCCTTCGAAGAGCTGTCCGGGCATGGAGTTCTTATGAAGAGCGGACCGGGAAATCGGGGTCGTTCAGGATTTGGCACCACCCACGTGGCTAGTCTCGAATTTCCTCGTGAGACTGGCCTCATCTTGATGTGCGCCAGGAAGGTCGGGAACGCCTTCCAGACAAAGCAGGGGAATCGAACCTCCTGTCGCGATCAAGAGGGGAGAAGAGTCTCAGATGAAGTGGGGCCAGGAACCTCGGTGTTCTCCTCAAGTGAGACTGGTATGTCGGGGAACTTTTGGGGTCGCATCAAGGGTTCCAAGTAACTTTTCGCTCTTCAATACGGAACGTGGGACTTCTCTTGAGACGCTGTAGCGGGCAAGGGCCTCATCTTTCGATTACGGGGGAACCACGAGGTTTTTCTTGAGTTGCGGCGGGATTCTCGAGTTATGACGGGGAATTCAGGCTTCCTCTTCAACTGGCCCAGGAAAGTCCAGTTTTCATTCGAATTGCGAGTTAGAACTGGGGATTGCTCTCGAGACACTGCAGGGCCAAATAGACCTCATCTAGGCTTGTGTCCAGGACCTAATTTTCCTCTGCTGGGGCGACAGTGATCTCTGCATTGTATTCTCGACTCACCAGGGGAGTCAGGCCTCGTCTCGAGGGGAAGCCAAGGACACCGCTCTCCTGTCAAGTCGCGACGGGTATATTTTGGAGCTCACTGTGCGGCCTAAAATGAGTCAAGCCTCCTGTGGAGTTTGGAGAGAGGACTCAGGATTGCTCTCCAGGCCATACAGCAAAAGAAGGCCCTCATCTCGTGAGGACTGGGGCGTCTCGTGGGTATTCTTGAGCTGCGGCTCCAGTGTGGTGTTGCTCACGAGGTATAATGGGGAGCTCAGGGAGCCTCTCCTGTGGTGCCAGGGAAGTCAGGTTTCTATGCGCGTGGCTGGGGGAGCGCGTCATTGCTCTTGAGTCATGGTAGGGGAATCACACCTCAAGACGCATTGAAGAAGGACTCTCTTACAGGTTGGGGCAGGAAACCCTTGGTTCCCTCGACTTGTGCCAGTGATCTCAGGAAGGTCTAAGGGTGCCTCTGAGAAGTCAGGGATACTGTGCAGTTGGGAGGGGCCTCTCGGGACTCCACTGGGTTCGGTGCAATGGAAGAGGGCCTCATCTCGAGTGGAGGCAGGAAACTCATGTTTCCTCTCCTGACTTCTCCTGGGCCAGATCTGACTCGGATCGCAGTTTCGCTGCAGATTTTGAACAGGAGAGTCAGGCCTCGTCTTGTGTGGAGGAATGGAACTCTGCTTGCCTCTCCAGTTGTTCACGGGGTGACAGGTCACTTCTCGAGCTGTGTGTGGTACCTGTGGGTTTCTCCGGACGATACCCGGGGGTGTCAGTGCCCCTTCGTGTTGTGCCTTCATCAAAAGGGTTATCTTCAAAGAGGTGTCCGGGCATTGGGATCTTATCAAGAGCGGACCGGGAAATCGGGGTCTTTCGGCATGTGTCACCATCCACGAGTCTATGTCTCGAATAACCTCGTGAGACCGGCCTCATCCTGAGATGCACCGGGAAAGGCGGGAACCCGTTCAAGACAAAATAGGGGAATCGACCCTCCTGTCGCGATCAGGAGGGGAGAAGGGGCCCAGATGTAGTGGTGCTGGGAACCTCGGTGTTCTCCTCGAGTCAGACCGGTGTGGCGAGGAACTTTTGAGGTCGCATCAAGGGTGCCAATACCGTTTCGCACTTCAAGACGGAACGTGGGACTTCTCTTGAGACGCTGTAGGGGGCAAGGGCCTCATCTTGTGATGACGGGGGAACCACGTGGCGTTTCTCAAGTTGTGGCGGAATTCTCGAGTTTCCACGGGGAATACAGTCTTCCTCATGTGTTGGCCCAGGGAAGTCCTATCTTCCATTCGAGTTTCAAGGGAGAGCTGGGGATTGCTCTCGAGTCACTTCAGGGCAAAGAGTCCTCATCTAAGCTTGGGTCCAGGACGTAATGTTCCTCTCCAGGGGCGACAGGGATATCGGGGTCGCATTCCAGTCTCACCCGGTGGGTTATGCCTCGTCTCGAGTGGAAGCAAAGGACTCCACTATCCTCTCGAGTCCCGACGCGTAACTCTGGGAGCCATATGAGTGGCCTAAAGGGATTCAAGCGTCCTGTGTAGCTTGGACAGAAGGTTCACGCTTGATCTGCATACCATGCAGTTAAAGATGGCCCTCCTCTCGTGATGACGGGGGCGTCTCATGGGTTTTCTCGAGCTGCAGCGCCAGTGTGGGTTTTCTCACGATATATGATGGGGAGCTCAGGGAGCCTCTCGTGCGGCGCCAGAGAAGTCAGGCCTCCATGCGTGTGGCCAGGCAGATCGCGTCATTGCTCTCGAGTCATGGGAGGGACTAGGGCCTCAAGACGCATTTAAGAAGGACTCTCCAGGTTTTTCTTGGGTTGGGGCGGGAAACACTTGTTTCCCTCGACCTCTACCGGGGACCTTAGGGAACTTTCCAGGTGCCTCTGAGTGGTGAGGGATACTGAGGAGCTGGAGGGGCCTCTCGGGACTCCGCTAGGTTTGACGAAATGAAAGAGGGCCTCATCTCGATTGGAGGCAGGAACCTCAGGCTTCCTCTAAATTTCTGACTCCGACTGCAGGGTCCCTGCAGAGTTGGGACAGGAGAGTCAGGCCTCGCCTTGTCTGAGTAATGGAACTCTGCTTGCCTCTCGAGTCGTTCAGGGGGTCTCAGGCCCCTTGTCGAGCTGTGTGTGGAACCCGCGGGTGTTTCCAGAAGATGCATGGGGGTGTCAGTGCCCCTTCGTTTTGTGCCTTCCCCCACAGGGTTGCCTTCAAAGAGGTGTCCGGGCATCAGGTTCATTTCAAGAGCAGACTGGGAAATCGGGGTCGTTCGGCATGTGGCACCAACCACGTGGCTCATCTCGAATTTCCTCGTGAGACCAGCATCATCCTGAGGTGCGCCGGGAAGGCCGGGAACACCTTCCACACAAAGCAGGGGAATCGACTCTCCTGTCGCGAGCAGGCGGAGAGATGGGGCTCAGATGAAGTGGTGCCGGGACCATCGGTGTTCCCCTCGAGGGAACCCGGCGTGTCGGGGAACTTTTGGGGGTCGCATGAAGGGTGTCAGGTGCCGTTTCGCACTTCAGTGCGGAACATGGGAGTTCCTTGTAGACGCTGTAGCGGGCAACGATCTCATCCTGTGAAGACGTTGGAACCACGTCGTTTTTCTCGAGTTGCGTCTGGATTCTCGAAAACGACGGGGATTTCAGGCTTCCTCTTGGGTTGGCCCTGGGAAGCCCAATCTTCAATTCGAGTTGCGATGGAAAGCTGGGGGTTCTGCTCGAGTCACTACAGGGCCAAAGAGACCTCATCGAGGCGTGTGTCCAGGACCTAATATTCCTCTCAAGGGAAGACAGGGATCTCGGGTTTCCATTCCAGACTCCCCCGGGGAGTCAGGCCTCGCCTGGAGGGGAAGCAAAGGACTCTACTTTCCTCTCAAGTTGAGACACGGATCTCTTGGAGCCCACTGAGTGCACTCAAGGGTGTCGAGCCTCCTCTTCCGTTTGGAGAGAGGACTCGGGATTGCTCTCCAGGCCAGGCAGGAAAAGAAGGCCCTCATCTCGCGATGACGGGGGGTCTCATGTGTTTCCTCAGGCTGCGGCGCCCGTGGGGGTTTTCTCATGAGGCACGACGAGGACCTCAGGGAGCCTCTCGTGCGGCGCCAGGGAAGTCAGTTCTCCTTGCGCATGACGAGGGGGAGCTGGTCATCACTCTCGAGTCATGGGAAGCGACTAGGGCCTCAAGACGCGTTGAAGAAGGACTCTCGAGTTCTTTCCCGGGTTGCGGCAGGAAACCCTCGTTTCCCTCGACTTCTGCAGGGGACCTTAGGGAACTTCCCAGGGTGCCTCTGAGAGGTGAGGGATGCTGTGGAGTTGGCAGGGCCTCTCGGGACTCTGCTGGGTTCAGCGCAATGGAAGAGGGCCTCATCTCGAGGGGAGGCAGGAACCTCAGGCTTCCTCTCCGATTCTGACTCCGACTGCACGGTCCCTGCAGTGTTGTGACAGGAGAGTCATGCCTCGTCTTGTCTGAGGAATAGAATTCTGGTTGCCTCTCGAGTTGTTCCGGAGTCTCAGGCCCCTTGTCGAGCTGTGTGTAGACCCTGCGGGTTTTTCCAGATGATGCACGGGGGTGTCAGTGCCCATTCGTGTTGTGACTTCACCCACAGGGTTGCCTTCGAAGAGGTGTCCGGGCATCGGGTTCTTATCAAGAGCGGACCGGAAGATTGGGGTCGTTCGGCACGTGGCACCTCACACGTGGCTAGTCTCGAATTTCCTCCTGAGACCGGCCTCATCCTGAGGTGCACCAGGAAGGCCGGGAACCCCTTCCAGAGAAAGCAGGGGAATCGAATCTCCTGTCGCGATCAGGAGGGGAGAAGGGGCTCAGATGAAGTGGTGCCGGGACCCTCAGTGTTCCCCTCGAGGGAACCCAGCGTGTCGGGGAACTTTTGCGGTCGCATCAAGGTTGTCAAGTACCGTTTAGCACGTAAGGACGGAACATGGGACTTCCCTGGAGACGCCAGGAACTTCGGTTTTCCCCTGGATTGAGACCTGTATGTTGTGGAATTTTGGGGTCGCATCAATGGTGCCAAGTAGCATTTCGAACTTTAAGATGGAACGTGGGACTTCTCTTGAGACTCTAGCTGGCAAGGGCCTCATATTGCGATGAAGGGGGAACCACATGGTTTTTAAGACTTGAGGCTGAATTCTCGAATTACGATGGGAAATTCAGACTTCCTCTTGTGTTGACCTTGGGAAGACCAATCTTCCATTCAAATTGTGAGGGAGAGATGGAGGTTGCTCTCGAGTCACTGTAGGGCAAAATAGACCTCATCTAGGCTTGTGTCTAGGACATAATGTTCCACTCCAGGGGCGACAGGGATCTCGGGGTTGCATTCCAAACTCACCCGGGGAGTCAGGCCTCGTCTCAAGGGAAGCAAAGGACTCCGCTCTCCTCTCGAGTTGCACCGGGTATTTCTTGGACCCAACTGAGTGGCCTAAAGGGAGTCAATCCTCCTGTGAAGTTTGGAGAGAGGACCAGGGATTGCTCTCCAGGTCAGGCAGGAAAAGAAGGCCCCCATCTCTCCTTGATGGGGGCATCTTGTGGTTTTTCTCGAACTGCGGCGCCACTGTGGGTTTTCTCACGAGGTACGATGGGGTACTCAGGGAGCCTCTTGTGTGGTACTAGGGAAGTCAGTTTTCCTGCTTGTGGCAAGGGGAGCGCGTCCTTGCTCTGGAGTCATGGTAGGGGAATCGGGCATCAAGAGACGTTGAAAAAGGACTCTCCAAGTCTTTCTCGGGTTACTTCAGGAAACTCTGGGTTCCCTCGACTTGTGCCAGTGACCTCAGGTAGCTTCTCAGGGAGCCTCTGAGAATTCAGGGATACTGTGGTGTTGGAAGGGGCCTCTCGGGACACCACTGAGTTTGGTTCAATGGAAGAGGGCCTCTTCTCTAGTTGAGGCAGGAACCTCAGGGTTCCTCTCCATTTCTGACTCCGATCGCAGGGTCCCTGAAGAGTTGGGCCAGGAGAGTAAGGCCTCGTCTTGTGTGAAGGAATGCAACTTCACCTGCCTCTCGAGTTGTTCACGGGGTGACAGTCCACATTTGGAGCTGTGAGTGGAATCTGCGGGTTTTTCCAGACGATGCATGGGGATGTCAGTGTCCCTTCATGTTGTGCCTTCATCCACAGGGTTGCCTTCGAAGAGATGTCCGGGCGTCAGGTTCTTATCTAGAGTGGACCGGGAATTCGGGATCTTTCAGCATGTGGCACCAACCATGAGGCTGCTTTTCGAATTTCCTCATGAGACCGGTCTCATCCGGAGGTTCGCGGGGAACGTCGGGAACCCCTTGCAGACAAAGCATGGGAATCGACCCTCCTGTCACGATCAGGAGGGGTGAAGGGGCTCACAGGAAGTGGTGCCATGAACTTTGGTGTTTCCCTCGAGTGAGACTGGTATGTCAGGGAACTTTGGGGGTCGCATCAAGGGTGCCAAGTACGGTTTTGTACTTCAGGATGGAACGTGGGACTTCTCTTTATACGCTGTAGCGGCCAAGGGCCTCATCTTGCGATGACGGGGGAGCCACGTGGTTTTTCTCGAGTTGCGGCGGGATTCTCGAGTTACGACGGGGATTTCAGGCTTCCTCTTGTGTTGGGCCAGGGAAGTCCAATCATCCATTCGAGTTGCGAGGGAGAGCTGGGGGTTGCGCTCGAGTCACTGCAGGGCAAATGAGACCTCATCTAGGCTTGTGTCCAGGACCTAATGTTCCTCTCCAAGGGCCACAGGGATCTCAGGTTTGCATTCCAGACTCACCCAGGGAGTCAGGCCTCGTGTCGAAGGGAAGCAAAGGACTCCGCTCTCCTTTTGAGTCGCGACGGGCACCTCTTGGAACCCACTTTGTGGCCTAAAAGGAGTCAAGCCTCCTGTGAAGTTTGGAGAGAGGACTTGGGACTGCTCTCCAGGCCATGCAGGAAAAGATGGCCCTCATCTCGCGATGACGGAGGGGTCTTGTGGGTTTTCTCGAGCTGCGGCGCCAGTGTGGGGTTTCACACGAGGTACGACAGGGAGCTCAGGGAGCCTCTCGTGTGGCGCCAGGGAAGTCAGGTCTCCATGTGCGTGGCGAGGGGGAGCGGGTTATTGCTCTCGAGCCATGGTAGGGGAATCTGACCTCAAGACCCATTGAAGAAGGACTCTCGAGGTCTTTCTTCGGTTGTGTCAGGAAACCCTTATTTCCCTCGACTTTTGCCGGTGGCCTCAAGGAGCTTCTCAGAATGCCTAGGAGAAGTCAGGGATACTGTGGAGATGGGAGTGGCCTCTCGGGACTCCACTGGGTTTGTTTTAATGGAAGAGGGCCTCATCTCGGGTTGAGGCAGGAACCTCAGGTTTCCTCTCCATTTCTGACTCAGATCGAAGCGTGCCTGCAGAGTTGGGATTGGATACTCAGGCCTCGTCTTGTCTGAGGAAGGGAACTCCGCTTGCCTCTCTCGTTGTTTAAGGGGTGACAGGCCAGTTGTGGAGCTGTATGTGGATACTGCGGGATTTTCCAGACGATGAACAGGGTTGCCAGTGCCCCCTCGTGTAGTGCCTTCATCCACAGGGTTGCCTTAGAAGAGGTGTCCGGGCATCGGGTTCTTATCAAGAGCAAGACCGAGAAATCGGGGTCTTTCCGCACGTGGCACCAACACGAGGCTACGTCTCGAATTTCTTCGTGAGACTGGCCTCATCCTGAGGTGCGCCATGAAGGTCGGGAACCCCTTCTAGACAAAGCAGGGGAATCGACCTTCCTGCCGTGATCAGGAGAGGAGAAGGGGCTCAAATGAAGTGGTGCCAGGAACTTCGGTGTTCCCTTGGAGTGAGACCGGTATATTGGGGAACTTTTGGGGTCGCATCAAGGGTGCCAAGTAGCACTTCGAACTTTATGACGAAACATGGGACTTCTCTTGAGACTCTGTAGCGGGCAAAGGCCTCATATTGCGATGAATGGGGAACCACGTGGTTTTTAAGAGTTGCGGCGGGATTCTCGAGTTACAACGGGAAATTCAGACTTCCTCTTGTGTTGGCCCAGTGAAGACCAATCTTCCATTCGAATTGCGAGGGAGAGATGTGTGTTGCTCTCGAGTCACTGTAGGGCAAAATAGACCTCATCTAGGGTTTTGTCCAGGACATAATGTTCCTCTCCAGGGGCAACAGGGATCTCGGGGTTGCATTCCAGACTCACCCGAGGTAAGGCCTCGTCTCGAGGGGAAACAAAGTACTCTGCTCTCCTCTCAAGTCGCGACAGGTATCTCTTGGAGCCCATTGAGTGGCCTAAAGGGAGTAAAGCCTCCTGTGAAGTTTGGAGAAAGGACCAGGGATTGCTCTCCAGGTCAGGCAGGAAAAGAAGTCCCCAATCTCGCGATGACGGTGGCGTCTCGTGGGTTTTCCCGAGCTGCGGCGCCAGTGTGGGGTTTCTCACGAGGTATGACGGGGAGCTCAGGGAGCCTCTCATGTGGCGCCAGGGAAGTCAGGTGTCCATGCGCATGGCGAGGGGGAGCGTGTCATTGCTCTCGAGTCATGGTAGGGGAATCCGGCCTCAAGACGCGTTGAAGACGGACTCTTGAGTTCTTTCTCGGGTTGCGGCAGGATACCCTGTGTTCCCTCGACTTGTGCCGGTGACCTCAGGGAGTTGCTCAGGGTGCCTCTGAGAAGACACTGATACTGTGGTGTTGGGAGGGGCCTCTCGGGACTCCACTACGTTTGGTGCAATGGAAGATTGCCGGGAGCCAGCGAGAGACATTCCACTCGTGACAAATGTCATGAGGAAAGAGTCTCGGCATACGCAAAGGCGGGATCGAGCCTCCGGGAGTTCCCCCGTATATTCTTCAGCATCTACCCCCAAAAACCTAAGTCTGCCTTCTTTATTGCTTTGTTCTCTCACCTCTGACATTACTGGGGATGTCTTCCACCACCATCTCGCTCTCTCTGTCAAAGAGCTAACTTACAGCTCCAACTAATAATGTTCCTGTGCAATTAGTAGTGTTTAAATCCAAACCCCTCAGATGGTTTTCTAACTCGCCTGACAAGTTTACCCGGTCTCCTACAGCTATGCATACGATTGTGTACAGTCTCCCAGCCTCGAGACGCACGGGAAGTTTAAGATATTCAAATAGCTTAGAGCCTCTCAGAGAGTTAGAAACTGTCAGAATAAAACTAGTAAAAGATTTCATTGATGAACCAATGCTTTTTGCCAAGAGTCCGCATCCCCTGAATTGTATCCTTGAATGTGTGTTAATTAATATAGTTGGTATGTAGAAAAAATAAGTAGTGGCCTTGATGTTGGTAACTTTAGACCCTTAAGGTAATAAATTCTTTTCTTTGTTGTAAACCCATTACACATCCGCCCTATAGGAATGCAATTTTATCTTCGAAAGATGGCGCCAAACCTTAAACAATTACTCTTAGAGAAAATAACTCTTATGGTTGATAAGTCTTTGTCAAGAGTCATAAAATGTTAATAGGTCTTCTGGCCAGAAGATGATGTAAATCATCTAAACCATTTTTATACGATAAATCTGCAGAAAAGAAACCCTGGTTTTTGATAAGGATTAAAGACTGCTGACTTTGCATCCCCTATTATCCTCTATGTGTAACTTAGGGTATTAAAACCTGTGTTGAAAATAAAGCTACGGGCCTTGCTCACCAACGCTTGGTCTCCCCTGTCATTATTCCCCTCAATTTTCAGATGAGTGTCCATCTGGAGCGCGGATATCCTCTGCGACCATTTATTTGCCTGGGCTTCGAAGACCCACTCGATAAGGTGTCTAAGGTGGGGCACCTTCCTCTATTCTAGAGGGCACTTGCAGCCTCCGTGGTCAGAGCTAACCTGGTGTCACGGGTTATATTGATTTTCCGCGTAAACCAAGCTACTCAGCTGCTTTTCTCCACTGAATTTTCCTACTGAGCTATCCTCATTCTATTACTCTTTATATCTTTGATGAATAAATAAATAAATACATAGGTCGCCTACTCCATCTTCCCTTCGAATACCCTGGATCAGCTGGGGCTGGACCTCTGCAGGTGGCGCCCGAGACAGGCATTTCGAAGGTAAATCCCCAACCCCATTCCCCCAGTGTTCAGTTTTGGGGACAGATAGGATCCCACTTAGGGGGCTGCAGATCCCCCTGTAGAATAGACAGGGCGAGAGGAGTGGGAAGTGTTGAAGAGTTAGAGAGAAAAAACGGTTTCTAAAAAGGCTGACAAAAAAGGCCTAATCTTTAGATAGCTAAAAGCAAAATCTTTTACTATCCTTAAGTTTCTGACATGGGCAACACTGAATCAAATGAAAGACAGCTCTTTATAGGAGTAATTTTACAGTTATTAAGTAAAAGAAGAATCAAGGTTAAAAAATCTTCCATTCAATCATTTTTTACATTTGTACAAGACCACTGCCCTTGGTTTCTACAACAAGGCACTGTTAATCTAGGTATCTTGAAAAAACTAGGAAGACAGCTAAGGGCTTATTGTGCTCAGCAAGGTTTGGAAAAAATCCCTACTTACACCTTTCCTCTGTGGAATATGACTAGAGATGTTTTAGATCCAGCTCATGAATTTGAAAAGGTACCTGTTAAAGAGGAAAGTAAAGTTGGAAAACTACCTGTTAAACAAAAAAGCAAATCTGAAAAGGTACCTGTTATAAAGAAAAGTGAAAATGAAGAGGCTATACCTAGCTATCGACAGCTAAATGAATGGCTAGCCGCTATGACTGCCAATGAGCATGTAAAAGATAGGGATGAAAAGAAAGATCAGCTCTCCCCTCAATTTGAAAAAGGTTTAGAGGAAACAGCAGCTCGATGCCATTCTGATGAGGATTGGTTTTTTTTTTAGATAAAGATGCTCCTAAAAGTTTAAGAAAACATCCCTAATCAGACCATCCGCTCCTAGGAGGTTGAGGGAAACATCCCCGATCAGACAGTTCATAAGATTTAGTTACCAAACAGTTAAAGGATCTCCGGAACAGAAGAGGAAAACTTCGGGACGCTCCCATCCCCCTATGCCTCCTCCTCCATGTCAGGGTAAAGGGCCACCGCTAGGAGTTTCCCGGAGAAGGATTTTCTCTAGTCCCAAGGATGAACTCGATCCTCATCTTGAGGCTTCTTTTCTAGTCCCCTCTGCAGTTTAGCCAGGGTAAAGAGGTTACAAAATAAATAAAAATATTCTATAAAATTAAAAAAATAATTAAAATGGATTTCTCTGCATCAAAGAATAGACAAATATTTATTGACTGTGGAATATGATTAGAAATGTCCTGGACCTCCGTCACGAGGCTGTTAAATAGCCTATGGGGGAGGCTATAGAGGTGGTTGGTGGTGAGTCTCCATTTACTGCACAGATCATATTTTCTGCCATTGAAAAAAAAAAAAAGGAGGGAGAAAGTGGTCTACCTCCCGAGGAAGGAGAGGGCTTATAGGACGCTGCGGCCGAGAGCCCTGGCGAGCTCCCTCCCCCTCTGCGCAAACCTTTAAAAAACTTATCCACCACTTTCTGATTTAAGGCCACCGCCACCGCCTTCGATTGTGCCTCCCAGGACCCAGGAGTTCCCCACTTTGCCCCCAAAGCCTCCCAAAGGGTTGCCTAAGACTGAGGAAGATAAAAAGTTTTTTAAACAAAGGAGCTTTTAGTACACAATATTCAGAGCGTGCTCCTTGGAGAAAACTCCCTCAGGGGGGTCTCACCCAGGCTAGGAGAAAAGCGAAAAGGCAAGGAGATTTAATAACAATATTAACCCCTGATGTGCCGCTTACTCCAATTCCAACCGGAGTGGCTGGCCCCCTATCTGAGGACATTGTAAGATTTGTCCTGGGGCATAGCTCGCTTTCTTTTAAAAAAAAATTAAATATATGCGTTAGTATACTGTATTGGTGTTTTTCTTTCTGGCTTACTTCACTCTGTATAATAGGCTCCAGTTTCATCCACCTCATTAGAACTGATTCAAATGTATTCTTTTTAATGGCTGAATAATACTCCATTGTGTATATGTACCACAGCTTTCTTATCCATTCATCTGCTGATGGACATAACAATAACCCTGTGTACGAGACAGCAAAAGAGACACTGATGTATAGAACAGTCTTATGGACTCTGTGGGAGAGGGAGAGGGTGGGAAGATTTGGGAGAATGGCATTGAAACATGTAAATATCATGTATGAAATGAGTTGCCAGTCCAGGTTCGATGCACGATACTGGATGCTTGGGGCTGGTGCACTGGGACGACCCAGAGGGATGGAATGGGGAGGGAGGAGGGAGGAGGGTTCAGGATGGGGAACACATGTATACCTGTGGCGGATTCATTTTGATATTTGGCAAATCTAATACAGTTATGTAAAGTTTAAAAATAAAATAAAATTAAAAAAAAAAAAAAAAAAAAAAAAAATTAAATAAAAAAAAAAAGAAAGAAAAGAAATTTCGCTGGTGCATGGTGTAGTAGATTCTGATGATATTGAGAAATTAAAGTCTTGATCTCACTGCCTATCAAAACTGTACAAATTAATAAAGGTCAAAGAGTAACACAGCTTTTACTTTTACCTTACTATCAGACAAGGAAAAACTTGACTTCTCAAGCTAAGAGCCACAAAACATTTGGATCTAGTGATCTAGCCTTTTGGGTGCAGGAAATTACAGTTCCAAGGCCTTTAAAAGATCTTTTAATTCAAGAGAATAAAACGCCAGGGCTATTAGACACAGGAACAGACGTCTCTTAACATTGCTGGGAAAGACTGGCCCAGCTCCTGGCCAACACATAATACTGAAAATGAGTTGGTGGGATTAGAGAAAGTGGTATGTGGGGTGGAGATGCTGTACAGGTGGTACATTTAACAATACTTTATATATTGTTATAAATACATAATATAAATATATTTGCCTAATTACAGTTTGCCTAATTAGGTATGGGTATAAATAAAATATAATAAAGGTATACCTAATTCTATTTATAGATCTACACTTAATTAATTTGTATATAAATTAATATGTATACTATATACACACACATATATATATACTGTATAATTAAATATATATGGCAGTAATATAATGTGTGTGTGGCTGATATTAATTGGTATGGATTGATGTGCTGTGATGATATATGTTCTATATACTGTATAATTATAAATGTGTGACATGTATTATTACAGTATATTGGTTTGTGTTGGTTGGTATTAGCTGTGTATGTGTTGTATTGCTGTAATATATATTAATTAATATATTAATTATAAAGATTAATTCAAGTATATTGATTTATATATATTATATGTCAATAACTTTATATTTGTTGCCATATATAAATACATATATAAATGCATTTTGCATTTAGGTATATCTGTATACCTGTATACCAAAATGAGATAAGGAGGTTATACATTTATTACTTAAATTTATACAGAGACCTAAACTAAACATTAGACCTAAATTAACATATCCATAGGGAAACAGCTAGGCAAATAGTGAAGTTATGTTCCAATTGTAATTAATCACTTAAACGTAAACACACAGGGGCAGACTACAATGATGAGACACTAGATGCCTGAATTACAGGCTACGACTCGGCCCCTGGTCAAGTAAAAAGGCCTCCTTACGGGAGAGTGAAAAAGCCAGATGTGTTGCTAACTTGTGGGAGAGGGTATGCTTGTATATTTCTACAGAATGCAGATTCTCCGGTTTGGATCTCAGACAAATTCGTCATGTCACATTCCCCAAAGACCAGGTTCGCGGCGTGCACACTCACTTGTTCCCCTTCCCCAGCCAGCTCTCGCCTCCATGCCACCAGCAGCGCCTCGCACCCTCCTCGCTGCACCCCGTGACCTAGAGCAAAGAAGTCTGTGCAGCGAGTGAGGGCCAGAGAGGAAAGCGCACCTGAGGAGTGCCATCCAGACCAGCGTGGCCCCACTGGCAAGAGGGGACCGCCTTGAGCCCAAGCGGTGGTGGCTAGCCCTAAACCACGAACCCTGCCCCTCCGCCCGCCATAGGCGTCTTGGCCCACAGCCTGCCGCTCGCGTTCTGCCTCCTGATGCTGGGGACACTGCTCCCCCGGGCCGACGCCTACAGCTGCTCTCTGGTTCATCTTGTTTAAACCCTCAATATAATGTTTGCTCCTTTGTACTGCTACAACATCCACCTTATCTTATGATGTAACCACTTATTGAATTATGGTCTTGCTGTATTACAACAACTACAGGATTTAATGCAAACACGACGGTTTGTGGGCTTACTTATCTTGGGAACAGCAGCTTTGATAAGTGCAATCACTTCTGTTACTGTGGCAGCAATATCATTGACTCAACAAGTACATACTGCTCAATATGTTGATTCTATGTCCAAAAATGTTTCTTTAACATTGGCAATACAGAAAGCTATAGAGAGAAAATTAGAAATGAGGGTAGATGCCCTAGAGGAAGCAGTAATACATATTGGGACTGAATTGCAGGCTTTAAAGGTGAAAATGGCATTGTCTTGTCATGCTGACTATCGGTGGATATGTGTAACACCCCTGAAAGTAAATGAGACAGATTTTGAATGGGAAAAGATTAAAAACCATATTTCAGGTATCGGGAACAGCTCTGACATTGTTTGAGACGTAGGGAAACTTCACTATCAAATAGCAACCATGGAGCACTCCCGATTAGATTTTACTGCTGCTGGAACAGCAAATGATTTCTTCCATACTTTCCCTAACTACATCTCAGGAAAGAATATTCTGTCTAATCTCTATAGCTATGCTGCGGTGGCTGCTTTAATTCTGCTTCTCATAATCATTCTTCCTTGTATTGTCAGGATTCTTCAGCAGAGTATTCAGAGGCTCGCGACTGAGCTACATCTGGCTGTTTTAAGAAATAAAAAACGGGGAGATGCCGGGAGCCGGCGAGAGACATTCCACTCGTGACAAAGGTCATGAGGAAGGAGGCTGGGCATACACAAAGGCGGGATCGAGCCTCGGGAATCCTCCCGGATATTCTTGAGTATCTACCCCCCAAAACCAGAGTCTGCCTACTTTATTGCTTTGTGCTCTCACCTCTGACTTTCCTGGGGGCTGTCCCCCACCACCATCTCACTCTTTCTGTCAAAGAGCTAACTTACAGCTCCAATTAATAAAGTTCCTGGGCAATTAGGAGTGTTTAAATCCAAACACGTCAGATGGCTCTCTAACTCGCCTGACAAGTTTACCCGGTCTCCTACAGCAAGGCATACAATTGTTTACAGTCTCCGAGCCTCGAGAGGCACGGGAAGCTTAAGATATTCAAATAGCTTAGAGCCTCTCAGAGAGTTAGAAACTGTCAGAATAAAACTAGTAAAAGATTTCATTGATGAACCAATGCTTGTTGCCAAGTTTCCACATCCCCTGAATTGTATCCTTGAATGTGTATTAATTAATATAGTTGGTATGTAGAAAAAATAAGTAGTGGCCTTGGTGTTACTAACTTTAGACCTTTAAGGTAATAAATTCTTTCCTTTGTTGTAAACCCATTACACATCCGCCCTATAGGAATGCAATTTTATCTTCGAAAGATGGGGCCAAACCTTAAAATAATTACTCTTAGAGAAAATAAGTCTTACGGTTGATAAGTCTTTGTCAAGAGTCATAAAATGTTAATAGGCCTTCTGGCTAGAAGATGATGTAAATCACCTAAACCATTTGTATAAGATACATTTGCAGGAAAGAAACCCTGGTTTTTGATAAGGATCAAAGGCTGCTGACTTTGCATCCCCATTATCCTCTATGTGTAACTTAGGGTAAAAAAAACCCTGTTGAAAATAAAGCTACGGGCCTTGATTGCCAACGTTTAGTCTCCTAATGTCATTCTTCCCCTCAATTTTCAGATGAGTGTCCATCTGGAGCGCGGATATCCTCTGCGACCATTTATTTGCCTGGGCTTCGATGACCACTTGAGAAGGTGTCTAAGGTGGGGCACTTTTCGCTATTCGAGAGGGAGCCTGCGGCCTCCGTGGTCAGAGCTAACCTGGTGTCACGGGTTATACTGATTTTCCGCATAAACCAAGCTACTCAGCTTCTTTTCTCCACTAAATTTTCCTACTGAGATATCCTCATTCTATTACTCTTTATATCTTTGATAAATAAATCAATAGATCGCCTACTCTGTCTCCCCTTCGAAAACCCTGGACCAGCCGAGGCTGGACCTTGTCAGAAGAGGGCCTCATCTCGATTTGAAGCAGGAACCTCAGGGTTGCTCTCCATTTCTGACTCTGAACACAGAGTCCCTACAGAGTTAGGACAGGAGAGTCAGGCCTCGTCTTGTGTGGAGGAATGGAACTCCACTGGACTCTCGAATTGTTCACCAGATAACAGGCCACTTGTCGAGCTGTGTGTGGAACCTGCAGTTTTATCCGGACGATGCATGGGGGTGTCAGTTCCCCTTTGTTTTTTGCCTTCATACACAGGGTTGCCTTCGAAGAGGTATCCAGCCTTCAGGTTCTTATCAAGAGCAGACCAGGAAATCAGGGTCTTTCGGCATGTGGCACCACCCACAAGCCTACGTCTCGAATTTCTTCTTGAGACGGACCTCAACCTGAGGTGCACCAGGAAGGTCGGTAACCCTTTCAGACAAAGCAAGTGAATCGACCCTCTTGTCCCGATCAGGAGGGGAGAAGGGGCTCCGATGAAGTGGTGCCGGGAACCTCGATGTTCCCCTCGAGTAAAACTGGGATGTCGGGGAACTTTTGGAGTCACATCAAAGGTGCTAAGTACCGTTTCAAACTTCAAGACGGAACGTGAGATTTCTCTTGAGACGCTGTAGCTGGCAAGGGCCTCATCTTGTGGTGACGGGTTAACCACGTCGTTTTTCTCGAGTTGTGGCGGGATTCTCGAGTTAGGTCAGGAAATTCAGGCTTCCTCTTGTGTTGGCCCAGGGAAGTCCAGTCTTCCATTCGAGTTGCGAGGGAGAGCTAGGGATTGCGCTTGAGTCACTGCAGGGCAAAAGAGACCTTATCTAGGCTTGTGTCCAGGACATAATGTTCGTCTCCAGGGGGGACAGGGATCTCGAGGTTGCTTTCCTGATGCACCCGGGGAGTCAGTTCTTGTCTCGAGGGGAAGCAAAGGACTCGGCTCTCCTCTCGAGTTGCGACGGGTATCTCTTGGAGCCCACTGAGTGGCCTAAAGGGAGTCAAGCCTCCTGTGGAGTTTGGAGAGAGGACTCGGGATTGCTCTCCAGGCCATGCAGGAAAAGAAGGCCATCATCTCGTGATGAAGGGGGCGTCTCGTGGGTTTTCTTGAGCTGCAGCGCCAGTGTGGGGTTTCTCATGAGGTACTACGGGGAGCTCAGGGAGCCTCTCATGTGGTGCTTGGGAAGTCAGGTCTCCATGCGCATTGCGAGGGGGAGCGCGTCATTGCTCTAGAGTCATGGTAGGTGTATCAGGCCTCAAGAGCCGTTAAAGAAAGACTTTCAAGGTGTTTCTTGGGTCACGGCAGTAAACCCTGGGTTCCCTCGACTAGTGCCGGTGGCCTCAGGGAGCTTCTCAGTGTGCCTCTGAGAAGTCAGGGATACCCTGGAGTTGGGAGGGCCCTCTCGGGACTCCACTGGGTTTGGTGCAATAGAAGAGGGCCTCATCTCGAGTGGAGGCAGGAACCTCAGGGTTCCTCTCCATTTCTGACTCTGATCGCAGGGTCCCTGCAGAGTTGGGACAGGAGAGTCAGGCCTCGTCTTGTAAGGAGGAATGGAACTCCGCTTGCCTCTCGAGTTATTCACGGGGTGACAGGCAACTTGTCGAACTGTGTTTGGAATCTGCGGGTTTTTCCGGACGATGCACGAGGGTGTCAGTGCCCCTTCGTGTTGTGCCTTCTTCCACAGGGTTGCCTTTGAAGAGGTGTCCGGGCATCGGGTTCTTATCAAGAGCGGACCGGGGAATCAGGGTCTTTCGGCATGTGTTACCACCCATGAAGCTACGTCTCAAATATTCTCGTTAGACCGGCCTCATCCTGAGGTGCGCCGGGAAGGTTGGGAACCCCTTCCAGACAAAGCACGGGAGTCGACCCTCCAGTCGCAATCAGGAGGGGAGAAGTGACTCAGATGAAGTCGGACCGGGAACCTCGGTGTTCCCCTCGAGAGAGACCAGGGTGTCGGGGAACTTTTGGAATCACATCAAGGGTGCCAAGTTTTCACACTTGAAGTGTGAAAACACTTCAACAAGAAACGTGGGACTTCTCTTTAGACGATGTAGCGGGCAAGGGCCTCATCTTGCGATGACGGGGTAACCATGTGGTTTTTCTCAAGTTTCGGCGGGATTCTCGAGTTACGATGGGGAATTCAGGCTTCCTCTTGTGTTGGCCCAGGGACGTCCAATCTTCCATTGGAGTTGCGAGAGAGAGCTAGGGATTGCTCTCGAGTCACTTCAGGGCAAAAGAGACCTCATCTAAGCTTGTGTCCAGGACCTAATGTTCCTCTCCAGGGGCGACAGAGATCTCGGGGTTGCATTTTAGACACAGCCGAGGAGTCAGGCCTCATCTCGAGAGGAAGGAAAGGACTCTGCTCTGCTCTCGAGTCCCGACGGGTATTTCTTGGAGACCACTGAGTGGCCTAAAGGGAGTCAAGCCTCCTGTGGATTTATTTTAAATTTTATTTTATTTTTAAACTTTACATAATTGTATTAGTTTTTCCAAATATCAAAATGAATCCGCCTCAGGTATACATGTGCTCCCCATCCTGAACCCTCCTCCCTCCTCCCCCCCATAGCATCCCTCTGGGTCGTCCCAGTGCACTAGCCCCAAGCATCCAGTATCATGCATCAAACCTGGACTGGCAACTCTTTTCATACATGATATTTTACATGTTTCAATGCCATTCTCCCAAATCTTCCCACCTTCTCCCTCTCCCACAGAGTCCATAAGACTCTTCTATACATCAGTGTCTCTTTTGCTGTCTTGTACTCAGGGTTATTGTTACCGTCTTTCAAAATTCCATATATATGTGTTAGTATACTGTATTGGTGTTTTTCTTTCTGGCTTACTTCACTCTGTATAATAGGCTCCAGTTTCATCCACCTCATTAGAACTGATTCATTCTATTCTTTTTAATGGCGGAGTAATACTCCATTGTGTATATGTACCACAGCTTTCTTATCCATTCATCTGCTGATGGACATCTAGGTTGCTTCCATGTCCTGGCTATTAGAAACAGTGCTGCGATGAACATTGGGGTACACGTGTCTCTTTCCCTTCTGGTTTCCTCAGTGTGTATGCCCAGCAGTGGGATTGCTGGATCATAAGGCAGTTCTATTTCCAGTTTTTTAAGGAATCTCCACACTGTTCTCCATAGTGGCTGTACTAGTTTGCATTCCCACCAACAGTGTAAGAGGGTTCCCTTTTCTCCACACCCTCTCCAGCATTTATTATTTGTAGACTTTTGGATTGCAGCCATTCTGAGTGGTGTGAAATGGTACCTCATAGTGGTTTTGATTTGCATTTCTATGATAATGAGTGATTTTGAGCATCTTTTCATGTGTTTGTTAGCCATCTGTATGTCTTCTTTGGAGAAATGTCTATTTAGTTCTTTGGCCCATTTTTTGATTGGGTCATTTATTTTTCTGGAGTTGAGCTGTAGGAGTTGCTTGTATATTTTTGAGATTAGTTGTTTGTCAGTTGCTTCATTTCCTATTATTTTCTCCCATTCTGAAGGCTGTCTTTTCACCTTGCTAATAGTTTGCTTTGATGTGCAGAAGCTTTTAAGGTTAATTAGGCCCCATTTGTTTATTTTTGTTTTTATTTCTAATATTCTGGGAGGTGGGTCATAGAGGATCCTGCTGTGATGTATTTCAGAGAGTGTTTTGCCTATGTTCTCCTCTAGGAGTTTTATAGTTTCTGGTCTTACGTTTAGATCTTTAATCCATTTTGAGTTTATTTTTGTGTATTGTGTTAGAAAGTGTTCTAGTTTCATTCTTTTACAAGTGGTTGACCAGATTTCCCAGCACCACTTGTTAAAGAGATTGTCTTTAATCCATTGTATATTTTTGCCTCCTTTGTCAAAGATAAGGTGTCCATATGTGTGTGGATTTATCTCTGGGCTTTCTATTTTGTTCCACTAATCTATATTTCTGTCTTTGTGCCAGTACCATACTGTCTTGATAACTGTGGCTTTGTAGCGGAGCCTGAAATCAGGTAGGTTGATTCCTCCAGTTCCATTCTTCTTTCTCAAGTTTGCTTTGGCTATTCGAGGTTTTTCGTATTTCCATACAAATTGTGAAATTATTTGTTCTAGCTCTGTGAAGAATACTGTTGGTAGCTTGATAGGGATTGCATTGAATCTATAAATTGCCTTGGGTCGTATACTCATTTTCACTATATTGATTCTTCCATTCCATGAACATGGTATATTTCTCCATCTATTAGTGTCCTCTTTGATTTCTTTCACCAGTGTTTTATAGTTTTCTATATATAGGTCTTTAGTTTCTTTAGGTAGGTGTATTCCTAAGTATTTTATTCTTTCCGTTGCAATGGTGAATGAAATTGTTTCCTTAATTTCACTTTCTGTTTTCTCATTATTAGTGTATAGGAATTCAAGGGATTTCTGTGTGTTGATTTTATATCCTGCAACTTTACTATAGTCATTGACTAGTTCTAGTAATTTTCTGGTGGAGTCTTTAGGGTTTTCTATGTAGAGGATCATGTCATCTGCAAACAGTGAGAGTTTTACTTCTTCTTTTCCAATTTGGATTCCTTTTGTTTCTTTTTCTGCTCTGATTGCTGTGGCCAAAACTTCCAAAGCTATGTTGAATAGTAATGGTGAAAGTGGGCACCCTTGTCTTGTTCCTGACTTGAGAGGAAATGCTTCCAATTTTTCACCATTGAGGATAATGTTTGCTGTGGGTTTGTCATATATAGCTTTTATTATGTTGAGGTTTGTTCCTTCTATTCCTGCTTTCTGGAGAGTTTTTATCATAAATGGATGTTGAATTTTGTCAAAGGCTTTCTCTGCATCTATTGAGAAAATCATATGGTTTTTATTTTTCAATTTTTTAAGGTGGTGTATTACATTGATTGATTTGTGGATATTGAAGAATCCTTGCATCCCTGGGATAAAGCCCACTTGGTCATGGTGTATGATCTTTTTAATGTGTTGTTGGATTCTGATTGCTAGAATTTTGTTAAGGATTTTTGCATCTATGTTCATCAGTGATATTGGCCTGTAGTTTTCTTTTTTTGTGGGATCTTTGGCAGGTTTTGGTATTAGGCTGATGGTGGCCTCATAGAATGAGTTTGGAAGTTTACCTTCCTCTGCAATTTTCTGGAAGAGTTTGAGCAGGATAGGTGTTAGCTCTTCTCTAAATTTTTCGTAGAATTCAGCTGTGAAGCCGTCTGGACCTGGGCTTTTGTTGGCTGGAAGATTTTTAATTACAGTTTCAATTTCCGTGCTTGTGATGGGTCTGTTAAGATTTTCTATTTCTTCCCTGGTCCAGTTTTGGAAAGTTGTACTTTTCTAAGAATTTGTCCATTTCTTCCACGTTGTCCATTTTATTGGCATATAATTGTTGATAGTAGTCTCTTATGATCCTTTGTATTTCCGTGTTTTCTGTTGTGATCTCTCCATTTTCATTTCTAATTTTATTTATTTGATTTTTCTCCCTTTGTTTCTTGATGAGTCTGGCTAATGGTTTTTCAATTTTATTTATCGTTTCAAAGAACCAGCTTTTGGTTTTGTTGATTTTTGCTATGGTCTCTTTTGTTTCTTTTGCATTTATTTCTGCTCTAAGTTTTAATATTTCTTTCCTTCTACTAACCCTGGGGTTCTTCATTTCTTCCTTTTCTAGTTGCTTTAGGTGTAGAGTTAGGTTACTTATTTGACTTTTTTCTTGTTTCTTGAGGTGTGCCTGTATTGCTATGAACTTTCCCCTTAGGACTGCTTTTACCGTGTCCCACAGGTTTTGGGTTGTTGTGTTTTCATTTTCATCCGTTTCTATGCAAATTTTTATTTCTTTTTTGATTTCTTCTGTGATTTGTTGGTTATTCAGCAGCGTGTTGTTTAGGCTCCATATGTTGGAATTTTTAATAGTTTTTCTCCTGTAATTGAGATCTAATCTTACTGCATTGTGGTCAGAAAAGATGCTTGGGATGATTTCTATTTTTTTGAATTTACCAAGGCTAGCTTTATGGCCCAGGATGTGATCTATCCTGGAGAAGGTTCCATGTGCACTTTAGAAAAAGGTGAAATTCATTGTTTTGGGATGAAATGTCCTATAGATATCAATTAGGTCTAACTGGTCTATTGTATCGTTTAAAGTTTGTGTTTCCTTGTTCAATTTCTGTTTAGTTGATCTATCCATAGGTGTGAGTGGGGTATTAAAATCTCCAACTATTATTGTGTTAGTGTTAATTTCTCCTTTCATACTTGTTAGCATTTGTCTTACATACTGTGGTGCTCCCGCGTTGGGTGCATATATATTTATAATTGTTATATCTTCTTCTTGGATTGATCCTTTGATCATTATGTAGTGACCTTCTTTGTCTCTTTTCACAGACTTTGTTTTAAAGTCTATTTTATCTGATATGAGTATCGCTACTCCTGCTTTCTTTTGGTCCCTATTTGCATGGAAAATCTTTTTCCAGCCCTTCACTTTCAGTCTGTATGTATCCCCTGTTTTGAGGTGGGTCTCTTGTAGACAACATATGTAGGGGTCTTGTTTTTGTATCCATTCAGCCAGTCTTTGTCTTTTGGTTGGAGCATTCAACCCATTTACGTTTAAGGTAATTACTGATAAGTATGGTCCCATTGCCATTTACTTTATTGTTTGGGGTTCGAATTTATACACCGTTTTTGTGTTTCCTGTTTAGTATTTGTTGGAGAGCTGGTTTGGTGGTGCAGAATTCTCTCAGCTTTTGCTTGTCTGAAAAGCTTTTGATTTCTCATTCATACTTGAATGAGATCCTTGCTGGGTACAATAATCTGGGCTGTAGGTTATTTTCTTTCATCATTTTAAGTATGTCTTGCCATTCCGTCCTTGCTTGAAGAGTTTCTATTGAAAGATCAGCTGTTATCCTTATGGCAATTCCCTTGTGTGTTATTTGTTGTTTTTCCCTTGCTGCTTTTCATATTTGTTCTTTGTGTTTGATTTTTGTTAATGTGATTAATATGTGTCTTGGGGGGTTTCGCCTTGGCTTTATCCTGTTTGGGACTCTCTGGGTTTCTTGGACTTGAGTGAGTATTTCCTTCCCCATTTTAGGGAAGTTTTCAACTATTATCTCCTCAAGTATTTTCTCACGGTCTTTCTTTTTGTCTTCTTCTTCTGGGACCCCTATGATTCGAATGTTGTAGCGTTTAATATTGTCCTGGAGGTCTCTGAGATTGTGCTCATTTCTTTTAATTCGTTTTTCATTTATCCTCTCTGATTCATTTATTTCTACCATTCTATCTTCAAATTCACTAATCCTATTTTCTGCCTCTGTTATTCTACTATTTGTTGCCTCCAGAGTGTTTTTAATTTCATTTATTGCATTATTCGTTATATATTGACTCTTTTTTTTTTCTTCTAGGTCCTTGTTAAACCTTTCTTGCATCTTCTCAATCCTTGTCTCCAGGCTATTTATCTGTGATTCCATTTTAATTTCAAGATTTTAGATCCATTTCACTCTCCTTATTCGGAATTCTTTATCAGGTAGATTCCCTATCTCTTCCTCTTTTGTTTGGTTTGGTGGGCATTTATCCTGTTCCTTTATCTGCTGGGTATTCCTCTGTCTCATCTTGTTTAAATTGCTGAGTTTGGGGTGTCCTTTCTGTATTCTGGCAGTTTGTGGAGTTCTTTACTGTGGCATTTCCTCGCTGTGTGTGGGTTTGTACAGGTGTCTTGTCAAGGTTTCCTGGTTAGGGAAGCTTGTGTCCATGTTCTGGTGGGTGGAGCTGTATTTCTTCTCTCTGGAGTGCAATGAAGTGTCCAGTAATGAGTTATGAGATGTCTGTGGTTTTGGGGTGACTTTGGGCAGCCTGTATCTTGAAGCTCAAGGCTGTGTTCCTTTGTTGCTGGAGAATTTGCTTGGTATGTCTTGCCCTGGAACTTGTTGGCTCTTGTGTGGTGCTTGATTTCAGTGTCGGTATGGAGGCATTTGATGAGCTCCTGTCAATTAATGTTCCTTGGAGTCAGGAGTTCCCTGGAGTCAGGGTTTGGACATAAGCCTCCTGCTTCCAGTTATCTGTCTTACTTTTACAGTAGTTTCAAAACTTCTCCTTCTATACAGCACCATTGATAAAACATCTACGTTAAAGAAGAAAAGTTTCTCTACTGTGAGGGTCACTCAGAAAGGTTCACAGCGTTACATGGAGAAGAGAAGAGGGAGGAGGGAGTTAGAGGTGACCCAAATGAGATCAGGTGGAATCAATAGTGGAGAGAGTAGGCTGGCCAGTAGTCACTTCCTTATGTGCACTCCACAACTGGACCGCTCAGAGATGTTCACAGAGTTATACAGAGACGAGAAGAAGGAGGAAGGAGACAGAGGTGGCCAGAAGGATAAAAGGGGGGAATGAAAAGGAGGGAGACAGATCCAGCCAGTAATCAGTTCCCTAAGTGTTCTCCACCGTCTGGAATACACAGAAATTCACAGAGTTGGGTAGAGTAGAGAGGAGTTAGGGAGGAGACACAGGCGACCCGGTGGAGAAAAAGGAGAGTCCAAAGGGAGAGAGAGCAGTCAAGCCAGTAATCTCGCTCCCTAGTGAAAAATGGGTACTGAAGATTGGGTTCTTAAAGGTACAAAATTGGTAACAAATACATAAAAGCAAAAATTAAAAATCTAGAGTAGAGTTTGGACTTTCAAAAATACGATGTTAAAGAAAAGAAGAAGGAAAAGAAAGAGAGAAAAAACGAACAAAGAAAAACAAACAAGGTCGCAAAAATTATCAAGAAAATACAGGTACAAAATTGATAACTAATATCAAAAAGCAAAAATTAAAAATCTAGAGTAGAGTTTGGAATTTCAAAAATACAATGTTAAAAAAAAGGAAGAAGGAAACTAGAGAAAACAAACAAACAAAAACAAGCAATGTCGCAAAAATTATAAAGAAACTACAGGTACAAAATTGATATCAAATACCAAAAAGCATAAATTAGAAATCTAGAGTAGAGTTTGGAATTTCAAAAATACAATGTTAAAAGAAGAAAAAAAAAAAACAAAACAAAAAAACAAGGTCAAAAAATTATTATATATATATATATATGAAGTTTGCTGAAGAAGAAAAAAATAGGGTCTTTTTTTTGCAAAGTAATAGGTTATAAAAGTGAAAATTAAAGGAACAATAGAGGACTTAAAATTAAAAAAATTAAAAAAAAGAAAGAATGATCATAAAAATATATCTAGGACTTTCTCTGGTTTTGTTGTGAGTATCGTGGGTTCAGTTCATTTTTGGCTAGTTCCTTGGTCCGACTTATATTTCTCAAGATCTATAGGCACCTTCCTATGTAGTCCTAGTAACCAAAGGGTTTTAATCTATTGCCTGCAGCTTCCAAGGCGTTTCCCTCTGTTATAGCTTCTTTTGATTGCTGGTCTCTTCAGTGTCTGGTTTACGCCCTGACACAAAGAGGACGGTGGAGGACACTTTTTTTTTTAGGCTCACTTGTTCAGTTGCACTGTGGGGAGGGAGGGAGTGATGCTGCAAACAAATAACACTGGCGTGCGGTCACAGTGCCTCAGCCACACTGGGTCTGCCCCCGCTCACGGTGCGTGTAGCCTCCCTGCCCACACTGCTCGGGCTCTAGGTTGTTCCACCGGGAACAATCCGAGGCTGGCCCTGGGCTGCATGCACCTCCCAGGTCCAAGCCCCTCAGGTTCAGGCACTCGGGTAGTCCTCAGAGGCACAGGCTCGGTTGGGCCTGCGTTTTGTGCTCTTCCCAGGTCCGAGCAGCTCAGGTGATGAGATGTTTGGCGAGCGCCAATGTTGTGACTTATTGCCTCCCTGCTACTCGGTTATCTGGGTGTAAAACAGGCGCACCTTCTCAGGCAGATGTTGACCGTCCAGATCCCCAAGAAGTTTTAGTTAGCAAAGAAGCCTGCTTACAGTTTTATAGATAATGTCTCTCTGGGGCTGCGATTGCCCCCTTCCGGCTCTGGCTGCCTGTCACCGGAGGGGGAAGGTCTGCAGCCGGCTATCTCTGTTCAGTCCTTTGTTCCGTGCGCGGGCCTGGCGGTGTCTTAGGTTAGGGCTGGCTTTTTGCGTGGTAGATATCCCAGAGTCTGGTTTGCTAGCCCAAGTTATTTCATTCAGATAGTGCTCAGGGTATTCAGGCCAGATTCTTACTCTAAGCGATGCAGCCCGCGCCGCGCCTCCCTGCCCAGCCCCTGCTTGCTAATGGTGTGAGCAGGCGTCTGCACTGCTTCGCAGCTGGGGGAGTTACCGTAGGGCTTGCAATCTGCGAGTTTTAATTGTTTATTTATTTTTATCCCCCTTATGTTGCCCTTTGTGCTTCCAAAGCTTGGCAAAGATTTGGCAGTGAAAAGCTTTCCTGGTGTTTGGAAACTTTTCTCTTTTTAAGACTATCTTCCTGGGACGGAAATCCCTCCCTCCCTCTTTTGTCTCTTTTTTTGTCTTTTATACTTTTTCCTACCTACTTTCCAAGAGTTGGGTTGCTTTTCTGGGTGCCTGATGTCCTCTGGCAGCATTCATAAGTTGTATTGTGGAATTTACTCGACGTTTAAATGCTCTTTTGATGAAATTGTTTGGGGGGGGAAAAGAGTTCTCCCCGTCCTACTCCTCAGCAATCTTGGCTCCTCTCTTGTGGAGTTTGGAGAGAGCACGCGGGATTGCTCTCCAGGCCATGCAGGAAAAGAAGGCCCTCATCTCGCGATGTCGGGGGAGTCTCGTGGTTTTTCTGGAGCTGCGGTGCCAGTGTGGGGTTTCTCACAAGGTACGACCGGGAGCTCAGGGAGCCTCTCGTGTGGTGTCAGGGAAGTCAAGTCTCCATATGAGTGGCGAGGGGGCACACGTCATTGCTCTCGAGTCATGGTAGTGGAATCAGGGCTCAACGCAATGAAAAAGGACGCTCGAGGTCTTTCTCGGGTTGCAGCAGGAAGCCCTGTGTTCCCTCGACTTGTGCCTGTGACCTCAGGTAGCTTCTCAGGGTGCCTCTGAGAAGTCAGGGATACTATGGAGCTGGGAGAGGCCTCTTGGGACTCCACTGGGTTTGCTGCAATGGAAGAGGGCCTAATCTCGAGATCAGGAAGGAACCTCAGGGTTCCTCTCCATTTCTGACTCAGATCGCAGGGTCCCTGCAGAGTTAGGACAGGAGAGTCAGGCCTCGTCTTGTGTGGAGGAGTGGAACTCCGCTTGCCTCTCGAGTTGTTCAAGGAGTGACAGGCCACTTGTTGAGCTGTGTGTGGAACCTGCGGTTTTTTCCAGACAATGCATGGCGGTGTCAGTGCCCCTTCGTGATGTGCTTTCATCCACAGGGTTGCCTTCAAAGTGGTGTGCGGGCATCGGGTTCTTATCAAGAGCGGACCGGGAAATCGGGGTCTTTTGGAATGCGGCACCACACACGAGGCTACGTCTCGAATTTCCTCGTGAGACGGGCCTCATGCTGAGGTGCCCCTGGAAGGTCGGGAAAGCCTTCCAGACAAAGCAGGTTAATCGACCCTACTGTCGCGATCAGGAGGGGAGAAGGGGCTCAGATGAAGTGGTGCCGGGAACCTCGGTGTTCCCCTAGAGTGAGACCGGTATGTCAGGGAACTTTTGGGGTCGCATGAAGCTTGCCAAATACTGTTTCAGACTTCAAGACGAAACGTGGGACTTCTCTTGAGATGCTGTGGCGGGCAAGGGCCTCATCTTGTGATGAAGGGGAAACCACGTGGTTTTTCTCGAGTTGCGATGGGATTGTTGACTTACGACGGGGAATTCAGGCTTCCTCTTGTGTTGGCCCAGGGAAGTCCATTCTTCCATTCGAGTTGCCAGGGACAGCTGAGTGGGAATTGCTCTCGAGTCACGGCAGGTCAAAATACACCTCATCTAGGCTTGTGTCCAGGACCTAATGTTCCTCTCCAGGGGCGATAGGGATCACGGGGACGCATTCCAGACTCACCCAGTGAGTCAGGCCTCGGCTCGAGGGGAAGCAAAGGATTCTGATATCCTCCTGGGTCGCGATAGGTATCTCTTGGAGCCCACTGAGTGGCCTCCAGGGAGTCAAGCCTTCTGTGGAGTTTGGAGAGAGGACTCCGGATTGCTCTCCAGGGTATGCAATAAAAGAAAGCCCACATCTCACGATGACGTGGACGTCTCGTGGGTTTAATCCAGCTGGGGCGCCACGTTGTGTTTCTCACGAGGTATGATGGAGAGCTCAGGGGGCCTCTCGTGCAGCGCCAGGGAAGTCAGGTCTCCATGCCCGTGGTGAGGGGGAGCGGGTAATTGCTCTCGAGTCATGTTAGGGGAATCCGGCCTCAAGACGCGTTGAAGATCTTTCGAGGTCTTTCTGGGGTTGTGGCAGGAAACGCTGGGTTCCCTCGACTTCTGCCGGTGACCTCAGAGAGCTACTCAGGTTGCCTCTGAGAAGTCAGGGATACTGTGGAGTTGGGAGGGGCCTCTCGGGACTCCACTGGGTTTGGTGCAATGGAAGAGGGCCTCATTTAGAGTTGATGCAGGAACCTTACTGTTTCTCTCCATTTCAGACACCGATTGCAGCGTCCCTGCTGAGTTGGAACAGGAGACTCAGGGCTCGTGCTGTGTGGAGGAATGGAACTCTGCTTGCCTCCCAAGTTGTTCACGAGGTGACAGGCCACTTGTCGAGCTGTATGTGGAACCTGTGGGTTTTTCCGGATGATGTATGGGGTTGTCAATGCCCCTTCGTGTTGTGACTTCATCCACAGGGTTGCCTTAGAAGAGGTGTCCGGGCATGGGTTCTTATGAAGAGAGGACCAGAGAATCGGGGTCTTTTGGCATGTGGCACCACACACGAGGCTACCTCTCGAATTTCCTCTTGAGACTGGGCTCATCCTGAGGTGCGCTGGGAAGGTCGAGAAAGCCTTCCAGACAAAGCAGGTTAATCGACCCTCCTGTCGCGATCAGGAGGGGAGAAGGGGCTCAGATGAAGTGGTGCTGGGAACCTCGGGGTTCCCCTCGAGTGAGACCGGTATGTCAGGGAACTTTTGGAGTCTGATGAAGGGTGCCAAGTAATGTTTCAAACTTCAACATGAACGTGGGACTTTTCTTGAGATGCTCTAACGTGAAAGGGCTTCATCTTGAAATGAGGGGGGAACTACGTGGTTTCTTTCGAGTTGCAGCAGGATTCTCGCGTTACAACGGGGAATTCGGGCTTCCTCTTGTATTGGTCCAGGGAAGTCCAATCTTCCATTCGAGTTTCGAGGGAGAGCTGGGATTTCTCTCAAGTCACTGCAGGGCAAAATATACTTCATCTAGGCTTGTGCCCAGGACTTAATTTTCCTCTCCAGGGGTGACAGGGATCTCGGAGTTGCATTCCAGACTCACACAGGGAGTCAGGCCTCTTCTCGAAGGAAAGCAAAGGACTCCACTCTCCTCTCGAGTCGCGTCGCGTATGTCTTGGAGCCCACTGAGTGGCCTACTCGGAGTAAAGCCTCCTGTGGAGTTGGAGAGAGGACTCGGGATTGCTCTCCAGGCCATGCAGGAAGAGAAGGCCCTCAGCTCACAATGACGGGGGCGTCTTGTGGGTTTTCTCGAGTTGGGGCGCAAGTATGAGTTTTCTCACGAGGTACGACGGGGAGCTCAGGGAGCCTCTCGTGTGGCGCCAGGAAAGTCAGGTCTCTATGTGTGTGATGAGGGGGAGCCCATAAATGTTCTCGAGTCATGGTAGGGAAATCGGGACTCAAGACGCGTTGAAGAAGGAGTCTCGAGGTCTTTCTCAGGTTGCGGCAGGGAACCCTGGGTTCCCTCGACTTGTACCGGTGACCTCAGGGAGCTTCTCAGGGTGCCTCTGAGAAGTCAGGCATACTGTGGACTTGGGAGGGGCTCTCAGAACTCCACTGGGTTTGGTGCAATGGCAAAGGTTCTCATCTCGAGTTGAGGCAGGAACCTAAGTGTTCCTCTCCATTTCAAACTCTGACCACAGGGTCCCTGAAGAGTTGGGACAGGAGAGTCAGGCCTCGTCTTGTGTGGAGGAATGGAACTCCACTTGCCTCTCGAGTTGTTCACAGGATAACAGACCATTTGTCGAGCTGTGAGTGGAACCTTCGGTTTTTTCCGTAAGATGCATGAGGGAGTGCCCCTTCGTGTTGTGCCTTCATCCACAGGGTTGCCTTCAAAGAGGTGTCCGGACATCGGGTTCTTATCAATAGCGGAGCAGGAAATCGGGGTCTTTCAGAACGTGGCACCATCCATGAGGCTACGTCTCGAATTTCTTCGTTAGACTGGTGTCATCCTGAGGTGCGCCATGAAGATCGGGAACCCCTTCCAGACAAAGCAGGGGAATCGACCATCTTGTCGCGATCAGGAGGAGTGAAAGGGCTCAGTTGAAGTCGTGCCGGGAACCTCGGTGTTCCCCTCGAGTGGGACCGGTGTGTCGGGAAACTTTTCGGGTCACTTCAAGGGTGCCAAGTACCATTTTGCACTTCAAGACGGACTTGTTGCTTCTCTTGAGACGCTGTAGAGGGCAAGGGCCTCATCTTGGGATGACGGGGGAATCACGTGGTTTTTCTCAAGGTGCGGCGGGATTCTCGAGTTACGACGGGGAATTCAGGCTTCCTCTTGTGTTAGCCCAGGGAAGTCCAATCTTCCATTCGAGTTTCGAGGGAGAGCTGGGGTTTGCTCTCGAGTCACTGCAGGGCAAAAGAGACCTCACCTAGGCTTGTGTCCAGGACCTAATGTTCCTCTCCAGGGGCGACAGCGATCTCGGGGTTGCATTCCAGACGCATCCTGGGAGTCCGAGCTCGACTCCAGGGGAAGCAAAGGACCCCGCTCTCCTCTCGAGTCTCCACAGGTGTCTCTTGGAGCCCACTGAGTGGCCTAAAGGGAGTCAAGCCCCCTGTGGTGTTTGGAGAGAGGACTCGGGATTGCTCTCCAGGCCATGCAGGAAAAGAAGACCCTCATCTCGCGATGACAGGGGCGTCTTGTTGGTTTTCTCGAGCTGCGGTGCCAGTGTGCGGTTTCTGACGAGGTGCGACGTGAAGCTCAGGGAGCCTTTCATGTGGCGCCAGGGAAGTCAGGTCTCCATGCGCATGGCAAGGGGGAGCGCGTCATTGCTCTCGAGATATGATACGGGAATCGGGCCTCAAGACACTTTAAAGCAGGACTCTCGAGGTCTTTCTCGGGTTGCGGCAGGAAACCCTGGGTTCTGTCGACTTCTGCCGGTGACCTTAGGGAGCTTCTCAGGGTGCCTCTGAGAAGTCAGGCATACTGTGGATTTGGGACGGGCCTCTCGGGACTCCACTGGTTTTGCAGCAATGTAAAAGGGCCTCGTCTTGAGTGGAGGCAGGAACCTCAGGCTTCCTCTCCACTTCTGACTCGGTGTGCAAGGTCCCTAGAGTTGTGACAGGAGAGTCAGGCATCGTCTTGTTTGGAGGAATGGAACTCCGCTTGCTTCTCGAGTTGTTCACGAGGTGACAGACCACTTGTGGAGCTGTGTGAGGAACCTGTGGGTTTTTCCAGAAGATGCACGGTGTGTCAGTGCCCCTACGTGTTGTGCCTTCATCCACAGGCTTGCCTTCGAAGAGGTGTCCAGGAGTCTGGTTTTGATCAAAAGTGGACCATGGAATCGGGGTCTTTCGGCATGTAGTATGGCCCTCGAGGCTACCTCTCGAATTTCCTCGTGAGACCGGCCTCATCCTGAGGTGTGCCGGGAAGGTTGGGAACCCCTTCGAGACAAAGCAGTGGAATCGACCCTCCTATCGCGATCAGGAGAGGAGAAAGGCCTCAGATGAAGTGGTGCCGGGAACTTCAGTGTCCCCTCTAGTGAGATCGTTATATAGGGGAACTTTTGGGGTCGCATCAAGGGTGCCAAGTACTGTTTTGCACTTAAAGACGGAATGTGAGACTTCTCTTGAGACGCTGTAGGGGGCAAGGGCCTCATCTTGTAATACGGGGAACCACGTGATTTTTCTCAATTTGCGGCGGGTTTCTCGCATTACGACTGGAAATTCAGGCTTCCTCTTGTGTTGGCCCAGAAAGGCCAATCTTCCATTCGAGTTGCAAGGGAAAGCTAGGGGTTGCGCTTGAGTCACTGCAGGGCCAAAGAGACCTCATCTAGGCTTTTGTCCAGGACCTAAGGTTCCTCTCCAGGGGCGACAGGGATCCAGGGTTGCATTCCAGACTCACCCTCGTAGTCAGGCCTCATCTCGAGGGGAAGCAAAGGACACCGCTCTCCTCCTGAGTATCGACGGGTATCTCTTGGAGCCCACTGAGTGACCTAAAGGGAGTCAAGCCTCCTTTGGAGTTTGGTGAGAGGATTCGGGATTGCTCTTCAGGTCATGCAGGAAAGAAGGCCCTCATTTCACCATGACAGGGGCGTCTCGTGGGTTTTCTCGAGCTGCGGCGCCAGTGTGGGGTTTCTCACGAGGTACGATGGGGAGCTCAGGGAGACTCTCATGTGGTGCCGGGGAAGTCAGATCTTCATGCGCGTGGCGAGGGGGAGTGCGTCATTTTTCTCCAGTCATAGTAGGGGAATCGGGCCTCAGGACGCGTGAAAAAGGACTCTCGAGGTTTTTCTCAGGTTACGGCAGGAAACCCTGGGTTCCCTCGACTTATGCCCGTGACCTCAGGGAGCTTCTCAGGGTGCCTCTGAGAAGTCAGGGATACTGGTCAGTTGGGAGGGGCCGCTCTGAACTCCACTGGGTTTGGTGCAGTAGAAGAGGGCCTTATCTCGAGTTGAGGCAGGAACCTCATGGTTCCTCTCCATTTCTGAATCGGATCTCAGTGTCCATGCAGAGTTGGGACAGGAGAGTCAGGCCTCGTCTTGTGTGGAGGAATTTAACTCCTCTTGCCTCTTGAGTTGTTCACGGGGTGACAGGCCACTTGTCGATCTGTATGTGGAACTTGCAGGCTTTTCCAACGATGCACGAGGGTGTCAGACCCCTTCGTTTTGTGCCTTCATCCACAGGATTGCCTTCGAAGAGGTGTCCTAGCATTGGGTTCTTATCAAGAGCAGACAGGGAAATCGGGGTCTTTCAGCGTGTGGTACCAACCACAAGGCTACATCTCGAAATTCCTCGTGAGGCCGGCCTCATCCTGAGGTGCGCCGGGAAGGTCCGGAACCCCTTCCAGACAAAGCAGGGTAATCGACCCTCCCGTCGCGATCAGGAGGGGATAAGGTGCTCAGAACAAGCGGTGCACCGAACCTTGGTGTTCCCCTCGAGTGAGACCAGGGTGTTGGGGAACTTTTGTGGTAACATCAAGGTTGCCAATTATCGTTTTAAACTTGAAGATGGAACGTGGGGCTTCTCCTGAGACGCTGTAGCTGGCAAGGGCCTCATCTTGCGATGACGGGGGAACCACGTGGTTTTTCTCGAGTTGCGGCGGGATTTTCGAATTACGACGGGGAATTCAGGCTTCCTCTTGTGTTGTCCCAGGGAAGTCCATTCTTCCATTCGAGGTGCGAGGGAGAGCAGGGGATTGCTCTCGAGTCACTTCAGGGCAAATGAGACCTCATCTATGCTTGTGTCTAGGACCTAATGTTCCTCTCCAGGGGCGACAGGGATCTCGGGGTTGCATTCCAGACTCACCTGAGGAGTCAGGCCTGGTATATAGGGGAAGCAAAGAATTCCGTTCTCCTCTCGAGTCCCAACGGGTATCTCTTGGAGCCCACAGAGTGGCCTAAAGGGAGTCAGGCCTCCTGTGGAGTTTGAAGAGAGGCCTCGAGATTGCTCTCCAGGCCATGCAGGAAAAGAAGGCCTTCATCTCGCGATGACGGAGGCGTCTCGTGGGTTTTCTCGAGCTGGGGAGCCAGTGTGGGATTTCTCACGAGGTATGACGGGGAGCTCAGGGAGCCTCTCATGTGGCGCCAGGGAAGTCAAGTCTCCATGCGAGTGGCGAGGGGGAACGCGTCATTGCTCTCGAGTCATGGTAGGGGAATCGGGATTCAAGACGTGTTGAAGGAGGATTTTCGAGGTCTTTCTGGGGTTGCGTCAGGAAACCCTGTGTTCCCTCGACTTGTGCCGGTGACCTCAGGGAGCTTCTAAGGGTGCCTGTGAGAAGTCGGGATACTGTGGATTTGGGAGGGGCCTCTCGGGCCTCCACTGTTTTTGGTGTAATGGAAGAGGGCCTCATCTCGAGTGGAGTCAGGAACCTCAGGGTTCCTCTCCATTTCGGACTCCGATGGCAGGGTCCCTTCAGAGTTGGGACCTGAGAGTCAGGCCTCGTCTTGATTGGAGGAATGGAACTCTGCTTGCCTCTCGAGTTGTTCATGGGATGACAGGCCTCTTGTCGAGCTGTGTGTGGAACCTGTGGCTTTTACCGAATGATGCACGGGAGTGTCAGTGACCCTTCGTTTTGTGCCTTCGTCCACAGGGTTGCCTTCGAAGAGGTGTCCGGGCATCGGGTTCTTCTCAAGAGTGGTCCGGGAAATCGGGGTATTTCGGCATGTGACACCACCCACGACGCTACGTCTCGAATTTCCTCGTGAGACCGGCCTCATCCTGAGGTGCGCCGGGAATGTGGGGAACCCCTTCCAAACAAAGCAGGGGAATAGACCCTCCTGTCTCGAACAGGAGGGGAGAAGGTGCTCAGATGAAGTGGTGCGGGAACCTCGGTGTTCCTGTCGAGTGAGACTGGCGTGTCCGGGAACATTTGGTGTCGCATCAAGGGTGCAAAGTACCGTTTCGCACTTCAAGACGGAACGTGGTTCTTTTCTTGAGACGCCATAGCAGCAAGGGCCTCATCTTGGGATGACGTTGGAAACCCGTGGTTTTTCTCGAGTTGTGGTGGGATTCCCGAGTTACGAAGGGGATTTCTGGCTTCCTCTTGTGTTGGCCCAGGGAAGCCCAATCTTCCATTCGAGTTGCGAGGGAGAGCTGGGGGTTGCGCTCGAGTCACTGCAGGGCAAAAGAGACCTCATCCAGGCTTGTGTCTAGGACCTAATGTTCCTCTCAAGGGATGACTGGGAACTTGGGGTTGCATTCCAGACTCACCCGGGAGTCAGGCGTCGTCTCGAGGGGAAACAAAGGCCTTCTCTCTCTTCTCGAGTCGCGACGGGTATTTCTTGGAGCCCACTGAGTGGACTAAAGGGAGTCAAGCCTCCTCTGGAGTTTGGAGAGAGGACTCGGGATTGCACTCCAGGACATGCAGGAAAAGAAGGCCCTCATCTCACGAAGACAGGGGGGTCTCGGTGGTTTTACCGAGCTGCAGCGCCTGTGTTGGTTTCTCAGGCGGTTCGACGGGGAGCTCAGGGAGCCTCTTGTGTGGCACCAGGGAAGTTAGGTCTCGATGCGTGTGGCGAGGGGGAGCGCGTCATTGCTCTCGAGTCATGGTAGGGGAATCAGGCCTCTAGACGCGTTGAAGAAGGACTCTCAAGATCTCTCTCGGGTCTTGGCAAGAATACCTGGGTTCCCTCGACTTGTGCCGGTGACCTCAGGGACATTATCCGGGTGCCTCTGAGAAATCAGGGATACTATGGAGTTGGGAAAGACCTCTCGGGACTCCACTGGGTTTGGTGAAATGGAAGGGGGCCTCATCTCGAGGGGAGGCAGGAACCTCAGGGTTCCTCTCCATTTCTGATTCTGATCGCAGCCCCCTGCATAGTTGGGAGAGGTGAGTCAGGCCTCGTCTTGTGTGCAGGAATGGACCTCTGCTTGCCTCTCGAGTTGTTCACTGGGTGACAGGCACTTGTTGAGCTGTATGAGTAACCTGCGATCTTTTCCGGACGATGCACGGGGGTGTCAGTGCCCCTTCGTGTTGTGCCTTCATCCACACTATCTTCGAATAGGTGTCTGGGCATCGCGTTCTTATCAAGAGCAGATCGAGAAATCGCGGTCTTTCGGCATGTGGCACCACCATCGAGGCTACGTCTCGAATTTCCTCGTGAGACAGCCTCATCTGAGGTGCGCGGAGAAGGTCGGGAACCCCTTGCAGACAAAGCAGGGGAATCGACCCTCCTTTCGCGATCAGGAGGGGAGAAGGGGCTCAGATGAAGTGGTGCCAGGAACCTCGGTGTTCCCCTCGAGTGCGACCCATATGTCGGGGAACTTTTGGGGTAGCATTAAGGGTGCCAAATATCATTTCGCACTTCAAGACGGAACGTGGGACTACTCTTGAGACGCTGGAGCGGGCAAGGGCCTCATCTTGCGATGACGGGGGAACCACGTGGTTTTTCTCGAGTTGAGGTGGAATTCTCGAATTACTACTGGGAATTCAGGCTTCCTCTTGTGTTGGCCCAGGGAGGTCCAATCTTCCATTCGGGTTGCGAGGGAAAGCTGGGGAGTGCTCTCGAGTTACTGCAGGGCAAAAGCGACCTCATCTAGCCCTGTGTTCAGAACCCAATGATCCTCTCCAAGGGCGACAGGGATCTCGGGTTTGCATTACAGACTCACCCGGGGATTTAGGCCTCATCTCGAGGGGAAGCAAAGGACTCAGCTCTCCTCTCGAGTTGCGACGTGTATCTCTTGGAGCCCACTGACTGGTCTAAAGGGAGTCAAGCCTCCTCTTCAGTTTGGAGAGAGGACTCGGGATTGCTCTCCAGGCCATGCAGGAAAAGAAGGCCCACATCTCAAGATGACGGGGGCGTCTCGTGGGTTTTCTCGAGCTGTGGCGCCAGTGTGGGGTTTCTCACGAGGTACGACAGGGAGTTCAGGTAGCCTCTCGTGTGGCAACACGGAAGTCAGGTCTCCATGGACATGGCGAGGGGGAGTGCCTCATTGCTCTCGAGTCATGGTAGGGGAATCGAGCCTCAAGACGCTTCGAAGAAGAACTCTCGAGGTCTTTCTTGGGGTGTGGCAGGAAACCCTGGGGTCCCTCGACTTGTGCCCATGACCTCAGGGAGCTTAGCGGGGTTCCTCTGAGAAGTCAGGGATACTGTGGAGTTGAGAGGGGCTTCTCGGGACATCACAGGGACTGGTGCAATTGAAGAGGACCTAATCTCGGATTGAGGCAGTAACGTCAGGGTTCCTCTCCATTTCTGACTCGGATAGCAGGGTCCCTGCAGAGTTGGGACAGGAGAGTCAGACCTCGTCTTGTGTGGAGTAGTGGAACTCCGCTTGCCTCTCGAGTTGTTCATGGGATGACAGGCCACCTGTCGAGTTGTATGTGGAACCTGCGGTTTTGGGGGACGATGCACAGGGGTGTCAGTGCCCCTTCGTTTTGTGCCTTCAGCCACAGGGTTACCTTCGAAGAGGTGACCAGGCATCGGGATCTTATCAATAGTGGACCAGGAAATCGGGGTCTTTCGGCATGTGGCACAACACACGAGGCTACGTCTCGAATTCCCTCATGAGACTGGCCTCATCCTGAGGTTCGCCAGGAAGTCTGGGAACCCCTTCCAGACAAAGCAGGGGAATCGACCCTCCTGTCGCCATCAGGAGGGGAGAAGAGGCTCAGCTGAAGCGGTGCTGGGAACCTCCATGTTCTCCTCGAGTGAGACCGGGGTGTCAGGGAAATTTGGGGGTCGCATCAAGGGTGCCAAGTACCGTTTCACACTTCAAGACGGAACATGGGACTTCCCTGGAGACGCTATAGCTGACAGGGGCCTCATATTTCGATGACGGAGGAACCACGTTGTTTTTCTCCAGTTGCCGCAGGATTCTCGAATTACAACGGGGAATACAGGCTTCCTCTTGTGTTGGCCCAGGGAAGTCCAATCATCCATTCGAGTTGCGAGGGAGAGCTGGGGATTGCACTTGAGTCAATGCAGGACAAAAAAGACCTCATTTAGGCTTGTGTCCAGGACCGAGTTTTCCTCTACAATGGCGACACGTATCTCGGGATCCCATTCCAGACTCACCCAAGTAGTCAGGCCTCGGCTCGAGGGGAAGCAACAGACTCCGCTCTCCTCTAGAGTAGCGACGTGTATCTCTTGGAGGCTACTGAGTGGCCTAAAGGGAGTCAGGCCTCCAGTGGAGTTTGGAGAGTGGACTCGGGATTGCTCTCTAGGTCATGTAGGAAAAGAAGGCCCTCATCTTACGATGACGGGGGCGTCTCGTGAGTTTTCTCGAGCGGCGGTGCCAGTGTGAGGTTTTCATGAGGTAGGACGGGGAGCGCAGGGAGCCTCTCGTGTGGCGCCAGGGAAGTTAGGTTTCCATGGGCGTGGCGAGGGGAATGCGTCATTGCTCTCCAGTCATGGTAGGGTATCGCGCCTCAAGACGTGGTAAAGAGGGACTCTCGAGGTCTTTCTCAGAATGCAGCAGGAAACCCTGGGTTCACTCGACTTGTGCCAGTGACCGCAGAGAGCTTCTGAGGGTGCCTCTGAGAAGTCAGCGATACTGTGGAGTTGGGAGGGGCCTCTCGGGACTCCACTGGGTATGGCGCAATGGAAGAGGGCCTCATTTCGAGTTGATGCAGGAACGTCAGGTTTCATCTACATTTCTGACTCGGATCGCACGGTCCCTGCAGAGTTGGGAAAGGAGAGTCAGGCCTTCTCTTGTGTGGAGGAACGGAACTCCGCATGCCTCTCTAGTTCTTCAAGGGATGACAGGACACTTGTCGATCTGTGTTTGGAATCTGCGTGTTTTTCCGTATTATGAATGGGGATGTCAGTACCCCTTCGTGTTGTGCATTCCTCCACAGGTTTGCTTTCGAAGAGGTGTCCCGGCATCGGGTTATTAAGAGCGGACCGGGAAATCGGGGTCTTTCCGCATGTGGCACCACCCACCAGGCTACGTCTCGAATTTCCTAGTGAGACCGGCCTCAACCTGAGGTGCGCCGGGAAGGTCGGAAGCCCTTGCAGACAAAGCAGGGGAATCGACCCTCCTGTCTCCATCAGGAGGGGAGAAGGGGCACAGATGAGGTGATGCCGGGAACCTCGGTGTTCCCCTCCAGTGAGACCAGTGTGTAGGGGAACTTTTGGGGTCGCATCAAAGGTGCCAAGTACCGTATCGCACTTCAAGATGGAACGTAAGACTTCTTTTGAGACGCTGTAGCGGCAATGGCCGCATCTTGCGATGAAGAGGGAACGACGTGGTTTTTCTCGAGTTGTGGTGGGATTCTTGAGTTACAACGGGAAATTCAGGCTTCCTCTTCTGTTGGCCCAGGGAAGTCCAGTCTTCCATTCGAGTTGCGAGAGAGAGTTGGGGATTGCTCTCGAGTCACTGCAGGAAAAAAGAGACCTCATCTAGGCTTGTGTCCAGGACCTAATGTTTCTCTCCAGGGGCGACAGGGATCTCCGGTTCCCATATCAGACTCACCCGAGGAGTCAGTCCTCGCCTCGAGGGGAAGGAAAAGACTCCGCTCTCCTCTCGAGTCGCGACAGGTATGTCTTAGAGTCCACTGAGTGACCAAAAGGGAGTCAAGCCTACTGTGGAGTTTGGAGAGAGGACTCAGGATTGCTCTCCAGGCCATGCTAGAAAAGAAGGCCATCATATCGCGAAAACGGGGGCGTCTCGTGGGTTTTCTCTATCTGCGGCGCCAGTGTGGGGTTTCTCACGAGGTATGACGGGGAGCTCAGGGAGCCTCTCGTGTGGCGCCAGGGAAGTCAGGGCTTCATGAGTGTAGCAGAGGGAGCGCGTCATTGCCCTCGAGTCATGGTAGGGGAATCAGGCCTCAAAACGCGTTGAAGAAGGACTCTTGAGTTCTTTCTATGGTAGCGGCAGTAAACCCTGGGTTCACTCAAATTGTGCTGGTGGCCTCAGGGAGCTTCTCAGGGTGCCTCTGAGAAGTCAGGGATACTGTGGAGCTGGGATGCATCTCTCGGGACTCCACTGGGTTTCGTGCAATGGAAGAGGTCCTAATCTCGAGTGGAGGCAGGAACCTCAGCGTTCCTCTCGTGACTTCACTGGCGCTGGTCTGAATCAGATTGCAAAGTCCCTGCAGAGTTGGGACAGGAGGGTCAGGCCTCGTCTTGTGTAGAGGAATGAAACCCCACTTGCCTCTCGAGTTCTTCAGGGGTGACAAGCCACTTGTTGAGCTGTATGTGGAACCTGCGGGTTTTTCCGGACGATGCACGAGGGTGTCAGTGCCCCGTTGTGTTGTGCCTTCATCCACAGGTTTGCCTTCGAAGAGGTGTCCAGGCATCAGGTTCTTATGAAGAGCATACCGTGAAATCATAGTCTTTTGGCATGTGGCACCACCCGCGAGCTACGTCTCGAATTTCCTCGTGAGACCAGCCTCATCCTGAAGTGCCCCGTGAAGGTCGGGAACCCCTTACAAACAAAGCAGGGGAAGTGACCCTCCTATCACGAACAGGAGGGGAGAAGAGGCTCAGATAAACTGGTGCCGGGAACCTCGGTGTTCACCTCGAGTGAGACCGATATTTCGGGGAACTTTTGGGGTCACATCAAGGGTGTCAAGTATCGTTTCGCACTTCAAGACGGAACGTGGGACTTTTCTTGAGAAGCTGTAGCGGGCAAGGGCCTCATCTTGCCAAGAGGTGGGAACCACGTGGTTTTTCTCGAGTTGCGGCGGGATTCTCGAGTTACGATGGGGATCTCAGGCTTCCCCTTGGGTTGGCCCTGGGAAGCCCAATCTTCCCCTCGAGTTGCGAGGGAAAGCTGGGGGTTGCGCTCGAGTCACTGCAGGGCCGAAGAGACCTCACCTATGCGTGTGTCCGGGACCTAATATTCCTCTCCAAGGAAGGCAGGGATCTCGGGGTTGCATTCCAGGCTCCCCCAGGGAGTCAGGCCTCGTCTCGAGGGGAAGCCAAGGACTCCGCTCTCCTCTCGAGTCGCGACGCGGGTCTCTTGGAGCCCCCTGAGCGGCCTCAAGGGAGTCCAGCCTCCTCTTCCGTTTGGAGAGAGGACCCGGGATTGCTCTCCAGGCCATGCAGGAAAAGAAGGCCCTCAGCTCGCGAGGACGGGGGCGTCTCAGGGGTTTCCTCGAGCTGCGGCGCCCGTGGGGGTTTTCTCCCGAGGCACGACGAGGATCTCAGGGAGCCTCTCGTGCGGCGCCAGGGAAGTCAGGTCTCCATGCGCGTGGCGAGGGGGAGCGCGTCCTGGCTCTCGAGTCACGGGAGGGGACAAGGGCCTCGAGACGCGTTGAAGAAGGACTCTCGAGGTCTTTGTCGGGGGGCGGCGGGAAACCCTCGTTTCCCTCGCCTTGTGCCGGGGACCTTAGGGAACTTCCCAGGGTGCCTCTGAGAGGCGAGGGATCCTGTGGAGGTGGCGGGGCCCCTCGGGACTCCGCTGGGTCTGGCGCAACGGAAGAGGGCCTCACCTCGAGTGGAGGCAGGAACCTCAGGCTTCCTCTCCGTTTCGGACTCCGACCGCAGGGTCCCTGCAGAGTTGGGACAGGAGAGTTAGGCCTCGTCTTGTCTGAGGAAGGGAACCCCGCTGGCCTCTCGAGTTGCTCAGGGGGTCTCAGGCCCCTCGTCGAGCTGTGTGTGGAACCCGCGGGTCTTTGCGGACGATGCACGGGGGTGGCAGTGCCCCTTCGTGTTGTGCCTTCACCCACAGGGTTGCCTTCGAAGAGGGGTCCGGGCCTCGGGTCCTTCTCAAGAGCGGACCGGGGAATCGGGGGCGTTCGGCATGTGGCCCCACCCACGTGGCTCGTCTCGAATTTCCTCGTGAGACCGGCCTCATCCTGAGGTGCGCCGGGAAGGCCGGGAACCCCTTCCAGACCACGCAGGGGAATCGCCTCTCCTGTCACGATCAGGAGGGGAGAAGAGGCTCAGAGGAAGCGGTGCCGGGACCCTCGGTGTTCCCCTCGGGGGAACCCGGCGTGTCGGGGGACACTTGGGGGTCGCAGGAAGGCTGCCAGGGACCGTTTCGCCCTTCAGGGCGGAACAGGGGACTTCCCTTGAGACGCCGTCGCGGGCAAGGGCCTCATCTTGCGGAGAGGTGGGAACCACGTGGTTTTTCTCGAGTTGCGGCGGGATTCTCGAGTTAAGACGGGGATCTCAGCCTTCCCTTGGGTTGGCCCTGGGAAGCCAAATCTTCCCCTCGGGTTGCGAGGGAAAGCTGGGGGTTGCGCTCGAGTCACTGCAGGGCCGAAGAGACCTCACCTAGGCGTGTGTCCGGGACCCAATATTCCTCTCCAGGGAAGGCAGGGATCTCGGGGTTGCATTCCAGTCTCCCCCGGGGAGTCAGGCCTCATCTCGAGGGGAAGCCAAGGACTCCGCTCTCCTCTCGAGTCGCGACGCGGGTCTCTTGGAGCCCCCTGAGCGGCCTCAAGGGAGTCCAGCCTCCTCTTCCGTTTGGAGAGAGGACCCGGGATTGCTCTCCAGGCCATGCAGGAAAAGAAGGCCCTCAGCTCGCGAGGACGGGGGCGTCTCAGGGGTTTCCTCGAGCTGCGGCGCCCGTGGGGGTTTTCTCCCGAGGCACGACGAGGATCTCAGGGAGCCTCTCGTGCGGTGCCAGGGAAGTCAGGTCTCCATGCGCGTGGCGAGGGGGAGCGCGTCCTGGCTCTCGAGTCACGGGTGGGGACTAGGGCCTCGAGACGCGTTGAAGAAAGACTCTCGAGGTCTTTGTCGGGGGGCGGCGGGAAACCCTCGTGTCCCTCGCCTTCTGCCGGGGACCTTAGGGAACTTCCCAGGGTGCCTCTGAGAGGCGAGGGATCCTGTGGAGGTGGCGGCGCCCCTCGGGACTCCGCTGGGTCTGGCGCAACGGAAGAGGGCCTCACCTCGAGGGAAGGCAGGAACCTCAGGCTTCCTCTCCGTTTCGGACTCCGACCGCAGGGTCCCTGCAGAGTTGGGACAGGAGAGTCAGGCCTCGTCTTGTCTGAGGAAGGGAACCTCGCTGGCCTCTCGAGTTGCTCAGGGGGTCTCAGGCCCCTCGTCCAGCTGTGTGTGGAACCCGCAGGTCTTTGCGGACGATGCACGGGGGTGGCAGTGCCCCTTCCTGTTGTGCCTTCACCCACAGGGTTGCCTTCGAAGAGGGGTCCGGGCCTCGGGTCCTTCTCAAGAGCGGACCGGGGAATCGGGGGCGTTCGGCATGTGGCCCCACCCACGTGGCTCGTCTCGAATTTCCTCGTGAGACCGGCCTCATCCTGAGGTGTGCCGGGAAGGCCGGGAACCCCTTCCAGACCACGCAGGGGAATCGCCTCTCCTGTCGCGATCAGGAGGGGAGAAGGGGCTCAAATGATGTGGTGCGGGGAACATGGGTGTTACCCTCGAGTGAGGCCTGTATGTTGGGGAACTTTGGGGGTGCCATCATGGGTGCCAAGTACCGTTTAGCATTTCAGTAGGAACGTGGGACTTCTTTTGAGACGCTGTGGCGGGCAAGGGCCTCATGCTGCGAAGACGATGGAACCACGTGGTTTTTTTCGAGTTGCGGCGGGATTCTCGACGACGGGGATTTCAGGCTTCCTCTTGTGTTAGCCCTGGGAAGCCCAAACTTCCCTTCGAGTTGCGAGGGAAAGCTGGATGTTGTGCTCGAATCACTGCAAGGCCAAAGAGACCTCATCTAGGCGTGTGTCCAGGACCTAATAGTCCTCTCAAGGGAAGAAAAGGATCTCGGTATTGCACTCCAGACTCCCCCGGGGAGTCAGGCCTCGCCTCGAGGGGAAGCAAAGGACTGCGCTCTCCTCTCGAGCCGAGACGCGGATCTCTTGGAGCCCACTGAGTCGCCTCAAGGGAATCCATCCTACTCTTCAGTTTGGAGAGAGGACTCGGGATTGCTCTCCAGGCCAAGCAGGAAAAGAAGGCCCTCAGCTCGCGAGGACGGGGGCGTCTCAGGGGTTTCCTCGAGCTGCGGCGCCCGTGGGGGTTTTCTCCCGAGGCACGACGAGGATCTCAGGGAGCCTCTCGTGCGGCGCCAGGGAAGCCAGGTCTGCATGCGCGAGGCGAGGGGGAGCGCATCATTGCTCTCTAGTCCAGAGTGGGGACAAGGGCCTCAAAACACTTTGAAGAAGGACTATCGAGGTCTTCCTCGAGTGGCGGCGGGAAACCCTCATTTCCCTCGACTTCTGCCGGGGACCTGAGGGAACTTCCCAGGGTGCCTCTGAGACGTGAGGGATGCTGTGGAGTTAGCGGGGCCTCTCGGGACTCCGCTGGGGTTGGCGCAATGGAAGAGGGCCTCATCTCGAGGGGAGGCAGGAACCTCAGGCTTCCTCTCTGTTTCTGACTCCGACCTCCGACCTCAGGGTCCCTGCAGAGTTGGGAGCGGAGAGTTAGGCCTCGTCTTGTCTGAGGAAGGGAACTCCGCTTGCCTCTCGAGTTGCTCAGGGGGTCTCAGGCCCCTCTTCGAGCTGTGTGTGGAACCCAAGGGTGTTTCTGGACGATGCACGGGAGTGTCAGTGCCCCTTCGTGTTGTGTATTCACCCACAGGGTTGCCTTCGAAGAGGTTTCCGTGCAACGGGTTCTTCTCAAGAGTGGACCAGCAAATCGAGGTCGATCGGCATGTGGCAGCACCCCCGTGGCTCATCTCGAATTTCCTCGTGCGGACGGCCTCATCCTGAGATGCGCCGGGAAGGCTGGGAATCCCTTCCAGACCACGCAGGGGAATCGACACTCCTGTCGCCATCAGGAGGGGAGAAGGGGCTCAGATGAAGTGGTGTCGGGAACCTCGGTGTTTCCCTCGAGGGAACCCGGTGTGTCGGGGAACTTCTGGGGGTCGCATGAAAGGTGTCAGGTACTGTTTCGCACTTCAGGACGGAAACTGGGACTTCCCTAGAGACGCCATAGGGGGCAAGAGGCTCATCTTGCAAAGACGTTGGAACCACGTGGTTTTCCTCGAGTTGCGGCGGGATTCTCGAGTGACGACGGGGATTACAGGCTTCCTCCTCTGTTCGCCCTGGGAAGCCCAGTCTTCCATTCGAGTGGCGAGGGAAAGCTGGGGGCTGCGCTCGAGTCACTGCAGGGCCAAAGAGACCTCATCTAGGCGTGTGTCCAGGACCTAATGTTCCTATCCAGGGAAGGCAGGGATCTCGGGGTTGCATTCCAGGATCCCCCGGGGTGTCAGGCCTCTTCTCGAGGGGAAGCCAAGGACTCCGCTGTCCTCCCGAGTTGCGACGCGGATCTCTTTGAGCCCCCTAGTGGCCTCAGTGGAGTCAAGCCTCCTCTTCATTTTGGAGAGAGGGCTCGGGATTGTTCTCCAGGCCATGTAGGAAAAGAAGGCCCTTCACCTCGTGAGGACGGGGGCGTCTCAGGGGTTTCCTCGAGCTGCGGCGCCCTTGGGGGTTTTCTCGCGAGGCACGATGAGGATCTCAGGGAGCCTCTCGTGCGGCGCCAGGGAAGTCAGGTCTCCCTGCGTGTGGCGAGGGGGAGCGCGTCATGGCTCTCGAGTCACGGGAGGGGACTAGGGCCTCGAGACGCGTTGAAGAGGGACTCTCGAGGTCTTTCTCGGGTTGTGGCGGGAAAAGTCATTTCCCTCGAATTCTGCCGGGGACATTAGGGAACTTCCCAGGGTGTCTCTGAGAGTTGATGGATACTGTGGAGTTGGCGGGGCCTCTCGGGACTCCGCTGGGTTTGTCGCAATGGAAGAGGGCCTCATCTCGAGGGGAGGCAGGAACCTCAGACTTCCTCTCTGTTTCGGACTCAGACCGCAGGGTCCCTGCAGAGTTGGGACAGGAGAGTCAGGCTACGTCTTTTCTGAGGAATGGAACTCCGCTTGCCTCTCGAGTTGTTCATCGGGTTTCAGGCCCCTTGTCAAACTGTGTGTGGAATCTGCAGGTTTTTCCAGATGATGCACGGGGGTGTCAGTGATCCTTCGATTTGTGCCTTCATCCACAGGGTTGCCTTCGAAGAGGTGTCCGGGCATCGGGTTCTTATGAAGAGCGGACTGGGAAATCGGGGTCGTTCAGCATTTGGCAGCACCCACGTGGGTTGTCTCCAATTTCCTCATGAAACCGGCCTCATCCTGAGATGTGCCGCGAAGGTCATGAAACTCTTCCAGACAAAGCAGAGGAATCGACCCTCCTGTGCCGATCAGGAGGGGAGAAGTGGCTCAGATGAAGTGCTGCTGGGAACCTCGGTGTTTCCCTCAAGTGAGACAGGTATGTCGGGTAACTTTTGGGGTCTCATAAAGCGTTCCAAGTACCGTTTCACTCTTCAAAATGGAACGTTGGACTTCTCTTGGGGTGCTCCAGCGGGCAAGGGTCTCATCTTGGAATGACTGCGGAACCACTTGGTTTTTCTCGAGTTGTGGTGGGATATTTGAGTTACCACAGGGAATTCATGCTTCCTCTTGTGTTGGCCCACAAAAGTCTTATCTTCCATTCGAGATTCGAGGAAGAGCTGGAGGTGCGCTCTAGTCACTGAAGGCAAAAGAGACCCCACCAAGGCTTGTGTGCAGGACCTAATGTTCATCTCAAGACTCGACAGAAATCTCGGGGTTGCATTCCAGACTCACCTTGGAGTCAGGCCTCGTCTCGAGGGGAAGCAAAGGACTCTGCTCTCCTCTCGAGTCTTACGGGTATGTCTTGGAGCCCACTGAGTGGCTTAAAGGGAGTCAAACCTCCTCTGGTGTTTGGAGGGAGGACACGGGATTGCTCTACAGGGAATGCATGAAATGAAGGCCCTCATCTCCCAATGACTGGGGCGTCTCATAGGTTTTCTCGAGCTGTGGCGCTAGTGTGGGGTTTCTCACGAAGTAAGACTGGGAGCTCAGTGAGCCTCTCACATGGTGCCAGGGCAGTCAGGTCTCTATGCACGTGGTGAGAGGGAGCCCGTCATTGTTCTCGGGTCATGGTAGGGGAATTGGGCCTGAAGACGTGTTAAAGAAGGACTCTCGAGGTCTTTCTTGGGTTGCAGCAGGAAACCCTGGGTTCCATCGACTTGTGCCAGTGACCTCAGGAAGCTTCTCAGCGTGCCTCTGAGAAGTCAGGGTCACTGTGGAGTTGGGAGGGGCCTCTCGGAACTCCACTGGGTTTGGTGCAATGGAAGAGGGCCTCATGACAAGTTGAGGCAGGAACCTCAGGGTTCCTCTCCTGGCTTCGAATGCGCCGGATCTGACTCGGATCCCAGAGTCCCTGCAGAGTTGGGACAGGAGAGTCAGGCCTCGTCTTGTGTGGAGGAATGGAACTCCGCTTAACTCTCACGTTGTTCATGGGGTGACAGGCCACTTGTCGATTTGTATGTGGAACTTGCGGGTTTTTCTGGACGATGCACCGGGGTGTCAGTGCCCCTTCGTGTTGTGCCTTGATCCACAGGATTGCCTTCGAGTTGGGTTCTGCCATCGGGTTCTTATCAAGAGCGGACCAGGGAATCGGGGTCTTTTGGCATGTCGCACCACCCATGAGGCTATGTCTCGAATTTCCTCGTGAGATTGGCCTCATCTTGATGTGCACCAGGAAGGTTGGGAACGCCTTCCAGACAAAGCAGGGGAATCGAACCTCCTGTCGCGATCAAGAGGGGAGAAGAGTCTCAGATGAAGTGGTGCCGGGAACCTCGGTGTTCTCCTCAAGTGAGACTGGTATGTCGGGGAACTTTTGGGGTCGCATCAAGGGTTCCAAGTAACTTTTTGCTCTTCAATAAGGAACGTGGGACTTCTCTTGAGACGCTGTAGCGGGCAAGGGCCTCATCTTTCGATGACGGGGGAACCACGTGGTTTTTCTTGAGTTGTGGCGGGATTCTCGAGTTACGACGGGGAATTCAGGCTTCCTCTTCAACTGGCCCAGGGAAGTCCAGTTTTCATTCGAATTGCGAGTTAGAACTGGGGATTGCTCTCGAGACACTGCAGGGCCAAATAGACCTCATCTAGGCTTGTGTCCAGGACCTAAAGTTCCTCTGCTGGGGCGACAGTGATCTAGGCATTGCATTCTCGACTCACCCTGGGAATCAGGCCTCGTCTCGAGGGGAAGCCAAGGACACCGCTCTCCTCTCGAGTCGCGACGGGTGTATCTTGGAGCTCACTGTGTGGCCTAAAATGAGTCAAGCCTCCTGTGGAGTTTGGAGAGAGGACTCAGGATTGCTCTCCAGGCCATACAGCAAAAGAAGGCCCTCATCTCGTGAGGACTGGGGCGTCTCGTGTGTATTCTCGAGCTGCGGCTCCAGTGTGGTGTTGCTCACGAGGTATAATGGGGAGCTCAGGGAGCCTCTCCTGTGGCGCCAGGGAAGTCAGGTTTCTATGCGCGTGGCTAGGGGGAGCGCGTCATTGCTCTCGAGTCATGGTAGGGGAATCGCACCTCAAGACGCGTTGAAGAAGGACTCTCGAGGTCTTTTACGGGTTGGGGCAGGAAACCCTTGGTTCCCTCGACTTGTGCCGGTGATCTCAGGAAGGTCTAAGGGTGCCTCTGAGAAGTCAGGGATACTGTGCAGTTGGGAGGGGCCTCATCTCGAGTGGAGGCAGGAAACTCATGTTTCCTCTCCTGACTTCCCCTGGGCCAGATCTGACTCGGATCGCAGTTTCGCTGCAGAGTTCGAACAGGAGAGTCAGGCCTCGTCTTGTGTGGAGGAATGGAACTCTGCTTGCCTCTCCAGTTGTTCACGGGGTGACAGGTCACTTCTCGAGCTGTGTGTGGTACCTGCGGGTTTCTCCGGATGATACCTGGGGGTGTCAGTGCCCCTTCGTGTTGTGCCTTCATCCACAGGGTTACCTTCGAAGAGGTGACCGGACATCGGGATCTTATCAATAGCGGACCAGGAAATCGGGGTCTTTCGGCATGTGGCACAACCCACGAGGCTACGTCTCGACTTCCCTCGTGAGACTGGCCTCATCCTGAGGTTCGCCGGGAAGTCTGGGAACCCCTTCCAGACAAAGCAGGGGAATCGACCCTCCTGTCGCCATCAGGAGGGGAGAAGAGGCTCAGCTGAAGCGGTGCTGGGAACCTCCGTGTTCTTCTCGAGTGAGACCGGGCTGTCAGGGAAATTTGGGGGTCGCATCAAGGGTGCCAAGTACCGTTTCACACTTCAAGACGGAACATGGGACTTCCCTGGAGACGCTATAGCTGACAGGGGCCTCATATTTCGATGACGGAGGAGCCACGTTGTTTTTCTCCAGTTGCTGCGGGATTCTCGAATTACAACGGGGAATACAGGCTTCCTCTTGTGTTGGCCCAGGGAAGTCCAATCATCCATTCGAGTTGCGAGGGAGAGCTGGGGATTGCACTTGAGTCAATGCAGGACAAAAAAGACCTCATTTAGGCTTGTGTCCAGGACCGAGTTTTCTTCTACAGGGGCAACACGGATCTCGGGATCCCATTCCAGACTCACCCAACTAGTCAGGCCTCGGCTCGAGGGGAAGCAACGGACTCTGCTCTCCTCTAGAGTAGCGACGTGTATCTCTTGGAGGCTACTGAGTGGCCTAAAGGGAGTCAGGCCTCCAGTGGAGTTTGGAGAGTGGACTCGGGATTGCTCTCTAGGTCATGTAGGAAAAGAAGGCCCTCATCTTACGATGATGGGGGCGTCTTGTGAGTTTTCTCGAGCGGCGGTGGCAGTGTGGGGTTTTCATGAGGTAGGACGGGGAGCGCAGGGAGCCTCTCGTGTGGCGCCAGGGAAGTTAGGTTTCAATGGGTGTGGCGAGGGGAATGCGTCATTGCTCTCCAGTCATGGTAGGGTATCGGGCCTCAAGACGCGGTAAAGAAGGACTCTCAAGGTCTTTCTCAGAATGCAGCAGGAAACCCTGGGTTCACTCAACTTGTGCCAGTGACCGCAGAGAGCTTCTGAGGGTGCCTCTGAGAATCAGGGTTACTGTGGAGTTTTAGGGGCCTCTCGGGACTCCACTGGGTGTGGCACAATGGAAGAGGGCCTCATTTCGAGTTGATGCAGGAACGTCAGGTTTCATCTACATTTCTGACTCCGATCGCACGGTCCCTGCAGAGTTGGGAAAGGAGAGTCAGGCCTTCTCTTGTGTGGAGGAACGGAACTCCACATACCTCTCTAGTTCTTCAAGGGATGACAGGACACTTGTCGATCTGTGTTTGGAATCTGCGTGTTTTTCCGTACTATGCATGGGGATGTCAGTACCCCTTCGTGTTGTGCATTCATCCACAGGTTTGCTTTCGAAGAGGTGTCCTGGCATCGGGTTCTTATTAAGAGCGGACCGGGAAATCAGGGTCTTTCCGCATGTGGCACCACCCACCAGGCTACGTCTCGAATTTCCTAGTGAGACCGGCCTCATCCTGAGGTGCGCCGGGAAGGTCGGAACCCCTTGCAGACAAAGCAGGGGAATCGACCCTCCTGTCTCGATCAGGAGGGGAGAAGGGGCACAGATGAGGTGATGCCGGGAACCTCGGTGTTCCCCTCCAGTGAGACCAGTGTGTTGGGGAACTTTTGGGGTCGCATCAAAGGTGCCAAGTACCGTATCGCACTTCAAGATGGAACGTAAGACTTCTTTTGAGACGCTGTAGCGGCAATGGCCGCATCTTGCGATGAAGAGGGAACGACGTGGTTTTTCTCGAGTTGTGGCGGGATTCTTGAGTTACAACGGGAAATTCAGGCTTCCTCTTCTGTTGGCCCAGGGAAGTCCAGTCTTCCATTCGAGTTGCGAGGGAGAGTTGGGGATTGCTCTCGAGTCACTGCAGGAAAAAAGAGACCTCATCTAGGCTTGTGTCCAGGACCTAATGTTTCTCTCCAGGGGCGACAGGGATCTCCGGTTCACATATCAGACGCACCCGAGGAGTCAGGCCTCGCCTCGAGGGGAAGGAAAAGACTCCGCTCTCCTCTCAAGTCGCGACGGGTATGTCTTGGAGTCCACTGAGTGGCCAAAAGGGAGTCAAGCCTACTGTGGAGTTTGGAGAGAGGACTCGGGATTGCTCTCCAGGCCATGCTAGAAAAGAAGGCCGTCATGTCGCGAAAATGAGGGTGTCTCGTGGGTTTTCTCTATCTGTGGCGCCAGTGTTTGGTTTCTCACGAGGTATGACGGGGAGCTCAGGGAGCCTCTCGTGTGGCGCCAGGGAAGTCAGGGCTTCATGAGTGTAGCAGAGGGAGCGCGTCATTGCCCTCGAGTCATGGTAGGGGAATCAGGCCTCAAAATGCGTTGAAGAAGGACTCTTGAGTTCTTTCTATGGTGGCGGCAGTAAACCCTGGGCTCACTCGAATTGTGCTGGTGACCTCAGGGAGCTTCTCAGGGTGCCTCTGAGAAGTCAGGGATACTGTGGAGCTGGGACGCGTCTCTCGGGACTCCACTGGGTTTCGTGCAATGCAAGAGGTCCTAATCTCGAGTGGAGGCAGGAACCTCAGCGTTCCTGTCGTGACTTCACTGGCGCTGGTCTGATTCGGATCGCAAAGTCCCTGCAGAGTTGGGACAGGAGAGTCAGGCCTCGTCTTGTGTAGAGGAATGAAACCCCACTTGCCTCTCGAGTTCTTCAGGGGTGACAAGCCACTTGTTGAGCTGTATGTGGAACCTGCGGGTTTTTCTGGACGATGCACGAGGGTGTCAGTGCCCCTTTGTGTTGTGCCTTCATCCACAGGTTTGCCTTCGAAGAGGTGTCCAGGCATCGGGTTCTTATCAAGAGCGTACCGGGAAATCATAGTCTTTTGGCATGTGGTACCACCGCGAGCTACGTCTCGAATTTCCTCGTGAGACTGGCCTCATCCTGAAGTGCCCCGTGAAGGTCGGGAACCCCTTACAAACAAAGCAGGGGAAGTGACCCTCCTATCACGAACAGGAGGGGAGAAGGGGCTCAGATAAACTGGTGCCGGGAACCTCGGTGTTCACCTCGAGTGAGACCGATATTTCGGGGAACTTTTGGGGTCACATCAAGGGTGTCAAGTATCGTTTTGCACTTCAAGACGGAACGTGGGACTTTTCTTGAGAAGCTGTAGTGGGCAAGGGCCTCATCTTGTGATGACGAGGGAACCAAGTGCTTTTTCTCGAGTTGCGGCGGGATTCTCGAGTTACGAAGGGGAATTCAGGCTTCCTCTTTTGTTGGCCCAGGGAAGTCCAATCTTCCATTCAAGTTGTCAGGGAGAGCGGGGGATTGCTCTCGAGTTACAGAAGGGCAAAAGAGACCTCATCTAGGCTTGTTTCCAGGACATAATGTTCCTCTCCAGGGGAGACAGGGATCTCGGGGTTGCATTCCAGACCCACCTGGTGAGTCAGGCCTTGTCTCGAGGGGAAGCAAAGGACTCAATTCTCCTCTCGAGTCGCGACGGGTATCTCTTGGAGCCCACTAAGTGGCCTAAAGGGAGTCAAGCCTCCTGTGGAGTTTGGAAAGAGGATTCGGGATTCCTCTCCAGGCCATGAAGGAAAAGAAGGCCCTCATCTCGCGATGACAGGGGCGTATGGTGAGTTTTCTCAAGCTGCGGCGTCAGTGTGGGGTTTCTCACGAGGTACGACAGGGAGCTCAGGGAGCCTCTCTTATGGCGCCAGGGAAGTCAGGTCTCCATGTGCGTGGTGAGGGGGTGCGTGTCATTTCTATAGAGCCATGGAAGCAGATTCGGGCTTCAAGACACGTTGAAGTAGGACTCTCGAGGTCTTTTTCCCATTGTGGCAGGAAACCCTGGGTTCCCTCGACATGTGCCGGTGACCTCATGGAGCTTCTCCGGGTGCCTCTGAGAAGTCAGGGGTACTGTGGAGTTGGGAGGGGCCTCTCTGGACTCCACTGGGTTTGGTGCAATGGATGAGAGCCTCATCTCGAGTGGAGGCAGGAACCTCATGTTTCCTCTCCTGGGTTTCCTGTCGATGGTACTGACTCGGATCGCAGTTTCCCTGCAGAGTTGGTACAGAAAATCAGGTCTCGTTTTGTGTGGAGCAATGGAACTCCACTTGCCTGTCGAGTTGTTCACGGGGTGACAGACCACTTGTTGAACTGTGTTTGTAACCTGCGGGTTTTTCTGGACGATGCACGGGAGTGTCAGTGCCCCTTCGTGTTGTGCTTTCATCCACAGGTTTTCCTTCGTAAAGGTGTCACGGCATCACGTTCTTATCAAGAGCAGACCGGGAAATCGGGGTCTTTCGGCTTGTGGCACCACCCACGAGGCTATGTTTCGAATTTCCTCGTGAGACCTGCCTCATCCTTAGGCGCGCTGGAAAGGTCGGGAACCCCTTCCAGACATAGCAGGGGAATCGACACGCCTGTCGCGATCACGAGGGGAGAAGGAGCTCAAATGAAGTGGTTCCGGGAACCTCGGTGTTCCTTTCGAGTGAGACCGGTATGTCGGGGAATTTTGAGATTGCATCAAGGGTGCCAAGTACCGTTTCGCACTTCAAGACAGAAAGTGGGACTTCTCTTGAGTCGCTGTAGCGGGCAAGGGCCTCATCTAGCGCTGATGGGGGAACCACGTGGATTTTCTCGAGTTTCGGCGGGATTCTCGAGTTACGATGTCGAATTCAGGCTTCCAATTGTATTGGCCCAGGGAAGTCCAATCTTCAATTCGATCTGCGAGGGAGAGTTGGCGATTGCTCTCTAGTAACTGCAGTGCAAAATAGACCTCATCTAGGCTTGTGTCCAGGACCGAGTTTTCCTCTCCAGGTGTGACAGGAACTCGGGGTTGCATTCCAGACTCACACGGGGAGTCAGGCCTCGTCTCGAGGGGAAGCAAAGGACTCTGCTCTCCCTTCAGGTCCTGACAGGTATCTCTTGGAGCCAACTGAGAGGCCTAAAAAGAGTCAAGCATCCTGTGGAGTCTGGAGTGAGGACTCGGTTTTGCTCTCCATGCCAGGCAGGAAACAAGTCCCTCATCTCGTGATGACGGGGGCGTATCGTGGGTTTTCTCGAGCTGCGGTGCCTGAATGGGGTTTCTGAAGAGGTACGACGGGGAGCTCAGGGAGACTCTCTTCAGGAGTCAGGGAAGTCAGGTCTCCATGCGCATGGCGTTGGGGAGCGGGTCATTGCTCTCGAGTCATGGTAGGGGAATAGGGCCTCAAGACGCGCCGAAGGACTCTCAAGGTCTTTCTCGTGTCGCAGCAGGAAACCCTGGGTTCCCTGGACTTGAGCCGGTGACCTCAGGTAGATCTCAAGGTGCCTCTGAGAATTCAGGGATACTGTGGAGTTGGGAGGGGCCTCTCGCGACTCATCTGGGTTTGGTGCAATGGAAGAGGGCCTCACCTCGAGGGGAGACAGGAACCGCAGGATTCCTCTCCGTTTCGGACTCCGACCGCAGGGTCCCTGCAGAGTTGGGACAGGAGAGTCAGGCCTCGTCTTGTCTGAGGAAGGGAACCCCGCTGACCTCTCGAGTTGCTCAAGGGGTATCAGGCCCCTCGTCGAGCTGTGTGTGGAACCCGCGGGTCTTTGCGGACGATGCACGGGGGTGGCAGTGCCCCTTCGTGTTGTGCCTTCACCCACAGGGTTGCCTTCGAAGAGGGGTCCGGGCCTCGGGTCCTTCTCAAGGGCGGACCGGGGAATCGGGGGCGTTCGGCATGTGGCCCCACCCACGTGGCTCGTCTCGAATTTCCTCGTGAGACCGGCCTCATCCTGAGGTGCGCCGGGAAGGCCGGGAACCCCTTCCAGACCACGCAGGGGAATCGCCTCTCCTGTCGCGATCAGGAGGGGAGAAGGGGCTCAGAGGAAGCGGTGCCGGGACTCTCGGTGTTCCCCTCGGGGGACCCCGGCGTGTCGGGGAACTTTTGGGGGTCGCAGGAAGGCTGTCAGGGACCGTTTCGCCCTTCAGGGCGGAACAGGGGACTTCCCTTGAGACGGCGACGCGGGCAAGGGCCTCATCTTGCCAAGAGGTGGGAACCACGTGGTTTTTCTCGAGTTGCGGCGGCATTCTCGAGTTACGACGGGGATCTCAGCCTTCCCCTTGGGTTGGCCCTGGGAAGCCCCATCTTCCCCTCGGGTTGTGAGGGAAAGCTGGGGGTTGCTCTCGAGTCACTGCAGAGCTGAAGAGACCTCACCTAGGCGTGTGTCCGGGACCTAATATTCCTCTCCAGGGAAGGCAGGGATCTCGGGGTTGCATTCCAGGCTCCCCCGGGGAGTCAGGCCTCGTCTCGAGGGGAAGCCAAGGACTCCGCTCTCCTCTCGAGTCGCGACGCGGGTTTCTTGGAGCCCCCTGAGCGGCCTCAAGGGAGTCCAGCCTCCTCTTCCGTTTGGAGAGAGGACCTGGGATTGCTCTCCAGGCCATGCAGGAGAAGAAGGCCCTCAGCTCGCGAGGACGGGGGCGTCTCAGGGGTTTCCCCGAGCTGCGGCGCCCGTGGGGGTTTTCTCCCGAGGCACGACGAGGATCTCAGGGAGCCTCTCGTGCGGCGCCAGGGAAGTCAGGTCTCCATGCGCGTGGCGAGGGGGAGCGCGTCCTGGCTCTCGAGACACGGGAGGGGACTAGGGCCTCGAGACGCGTTGAAGAAGGACTCTCGAGGTCTTTCTCGGGAGGTGGCGGGAAACCCTCGTTTCCCTCGCCTTCTGCCAGGGACCTTAGGGAACTTCACAGGGTGCCTCTGAGAGGCGAGGGATCCTGTGGAGGTAGCGGGGCCCCTCGGGACTCCGCTGGGTCTGGCGCAACGGAAGAGGGCCTCATCTCGAGGGGAGGCAGGAACCTCAGGCTTCCTCTCCGTTTTGGACTCCGACCGCAGGGTCCCTGCAGAGTTGGGACAGGAGAGTCAGGCCTCGTCTTGTCTGAGGAAGGGAACCCCGCTGGCCTCTCGAGTTGCTCAGGGGGTCTCAGGCCCCCCGTCGAGCTGTGTGTGGAACCTGCGGGTCTTTGCGGACGATGCACGGAGGTGGCAGTGCCCCTTCGTGTTTTGCCTTCACCCACAGGGTTGCCTTCGAAGAGGGGTCCGGGCCTCGGGTCCTTCTCAAGGGCGGACCGGGGAATCGGGGGCATTCGGCATGTGGCCCCACCCACGTGGCTCGTCTCGAATTTCCTCGTGAGACCGGCCTCATCCTGAGGTGCGCCGGGAAGGCCGGGAACCCCTTCCAGACCACGCAGGGGAATCGCCTCTCCTGTCGCGATCAGGAGGGGAGAAGGGGCTCAGAGGAAGCGGTGCCGGGACCCTCGGTGTTCCCCTCGGGGGACCCCGTCGTGTCGGGGGACTTTTGGGGGTCGCAGGAAGGCTGTCAGGGACCGTTTCGCCCTTCAGGGCGGAACAGGGGACTTCCCTTGAGACGCCGTGGCGGGCAAGGACCTCATCTTGCCAAGAGGTGGGAACCACGTGGTTTTTCTCGAGTTGCGGCGGCATTCTCGAGTTACGACGGGGATCTCAGCCTTCCCCTTGGGTTGGCCCTGGGAAGCCCAATCTTCCCCTCGGGTTGCGAGGGAAAGCTGGGGGTTGCGCTCGAGTCACTGCAGGGCCGAAGAGACCTCACCTAGGCGTGTGTCCGGGACCTAATATTCCTCTCCAGGGAAGGCAGGGATCTCGGGGTTGCATTCCAGGCTCCCCCGGGGAGTCAGGCCTCGTCTCGAGGGGAAGCCAAGGATTCCGCTCTCCTCTCGAGTCGCCACGCGGGTCTCTTGGAGCCTCCTGTGCGGCCTCAAGGGAGTCCAGCCTCCTCTTCCGTTTGGAGAGAGGACCCGGGATTGCTCTCCAGGCCATGCAGGAAATGAAGGCCCTCAGCTCGCGAGGACGGGTGCGTCTCAGGGGTTTCCTCGAGCTGCGGCGCCCGTGGGGGTTTTCTCCCGAGGCACGACGAGGTTCTCAGGAGCCTCTCGTGCGGCGCCAGGGAAGTCAGGTCTCCATCACGTGGCGAGGGGGAGCACGTCCTGGCTCTCGAGTCACGGGAGGGGACTAGGGCCTCGAGACGCGTTGAAGAAGGACTCTCGAGGTCTTTCTCGGGGGGCGGCGGGAAACCCTCGTGTCCCTCGCCTACTGCCTGGGACCTTAGGGAACTTGCCAGGGTGCCTCTGAGAGGCGAGGGATCCTGTGGAGGTGGCGGGGCCCCTCGGGACTCCGCTGGGTCTGGCGCAACGGAAGAGGGCCTCACCTCGAGGGGAGGCAGGAACCTCAGGCTTCCTCTCCGTTTCGGACTCCGACCGCGGTGTCCCTGCAGAGTTGGGACAGGAGAGTCAGGCCTCGTCTTGTCTGAGGAAGGGAACCCCGCTGGCCTCTCGAGTTGCTCAGGGGGTCTCAGGCCCCTCGTCGAGCTGTGTGTGGAACCCGCGGGTCTTTGCAGACGATGCACGGTGGTGGCAGTGCCCCTTCGTGTTGTGCCTTCCCCCACAGGTTTGCCTTCGAAGAGGGGTCCGGGCCTCGGGTCCTTCTCAAGGGCGGACCGTGGAATCGGGGGCATTTGGCATGTGGCCCCACCCACGTGGCTCGTCTCGAATTTCCCTGTGAGACCGGCCTCATCCTGAGGTGCACCGGGAAGGCCGGGAACCCCTTCTGAACCACGCAGGGGAATCGACTCTCCTGTCGTGATCAGGAGGGGAGAACGGGCTCAGATGAAGCTGTGCCGGGACCTCGGTGTTCCCTCGAGGGTACCCGGCGTGTCGGGGAGCTTTTGGTGGTCGCACGAAGGGTGTCAGGTACTGTTTCGCACTTCAGGGCGAAACATGGGACTTCCCCTGAGACGCTGTAGTGGGCAAGGGCCTCATCTTGCGAAGACGTTGGAACCACGTTTTTTTCTCGAGTTGCGCCGGGATTCTCGAGTGACGATGGGGATTACCGGCTTCCTCCTCTGTTGGCCCTGGGAAGCCCAGTCTTCCATTCGATTGGCGAGGGAAAGCTGGGGGTTGCACTCGAGTCACTGCAGGGCCGAAGAGACCTCACCTAGGCGTGTGTCCGGGACCTAATATTCCTCTCCAGGGAAGGCAGGGATCTCGGGGTTGCATTCCAGGCTCCCCCGGGGAGTCAGGCCTCGTCTCGAGGGGAAGCAAAGGACTCTGCTGTCCTCCCGAGTCGCGACGCGGATCTCTTGGAGCCCCCTAGTGGTGTCAGTGGAGTCAAGCCTCCTCTTCATTTTGGAGAGAGGGCTCGGGATTGTTCTCCAGGCCATGCAGGAAAAGAAGTCCCTTCACATCGCGAGGACGGGGGCGTCTCAGGGGTTTCCTCGAGCTGCGGCGCCCGTGGGGGTTTTCTCGCGAGGCACGGCGAGGATCTCAGGGAGCCTCTCGTGCGGCGCCAGGGAAGTCAGGTCTCCCTGCGCGTAGCGAGGAGCAGCGCGTTGTGGCTCTCGAGTAATGGGAGGGGACTAGGGCCTCAAGACGCGTTGAAGAGGGACTCTCGAGGTCTTTCTCGGGTTGTGGCGGGAAAAAGTCGTTTCCCTCGACTTCTGCCGGGGACCTTAGGAAACTTCCCAGGGTGTCTCTGAGAGTTGAGGGATACTGTGGAGTTGGCGGTGCCTCTCGGGACTCCGCTGGGTTTGTCGCAATGGAAGAGGGGCTCATCTCGAGGGGAGGCAGGAACCTCAGACTTCCTCTCTGTTTCGGACCCCGACATCAGGGTCCCTGCAGAGTTGGGACAGGAGAGACAGGCTACGTCTTTTCTGAGTAATGGAACTCCGCTTGCCTCTCGAGTTGTTCATGGGGTTTCAGGCCCCTTGTCAAACTGTGTGTGGAATCTGCAGGTTTTTCCAGACGATGCACGGGGGTGTCAGTGACCCTTCGTTTTGTGTCTTCATCCACAGGGGTGCCTTCGAAGAGGTGTCCGGGCATCGGGTTCTTATGAAGAGCAGACCGGGATATCGGGGTCGTTCAGCATTTGGCACCACCCACGTGGGTTGTCTCGAATTTCCTCATGAAACCGGCCTCATCCTGAAATGTGCCGCGAAGGTCATGAAACTCTTCCAGACAAAGCAGAGGAATCGACCCTCCTGTGGCGATCAGGAGGGGACAAGTGGCTCAGATGAAGTGCTGCTGGGAACCTTGGTGTTACCCTCAAGTGAGACAGGTATGTCGGGTAACTTTTGGGGTCGCATAAAGCGTTCCAAGTACCGTTTCACTCTTCAAAATGGAACGTTGGACTTCTCTTGGGGTGCTCCAGCGGGCATGGGCCTCATCTTGGAATGACTGCGGAACCACTTGGTTTTTCTCGAGTTGCGATGGGATATTTGAGTTACCACAGGGAATTCATGCTTCCTCTTGTGTTGGCCAACAAAAGTCTTATCTTCCATTCGAGATTCGAGGAAGAGCTGGAGGTGCGCTCTAGTCACTGAAGGCAAAAGAGACCCCACCAAGGCTTGTGTGCAGGACCTAATGTTCATGTCAAGGCTCGACAGAAATCTCGGGGTTGCATTCCAGACTCACCTTGGAGTCAGCCCTCATCTCGAGGGGAAGCAAAGGACTCTGCTCTCCTCTCGAGTCGGACGGGTATGTCTTGGAGCCCACTGAGTGGCTTAAAGGGAGTCAAACCTCCTCTGGTGTTTGGAGGGAGGACACGGGATTGCTCTCCAGGGAATGCATGAAATGAAGGCCCTTATCTCCCAACGACTGGGGCGTCTCGTAGGTTTTCTCGAGCTGTGGCGCTAGTGTGGGGTTTCTCACGAACTAAGACTGGGAGCTCAGTGAGCCTCTCACGTGGTGCCAGGGCAGTCAGGTCTCTATGCACGTGGTGAGAGGGAGCTCGTCATTGTTCTCGAGTCATGGTAGGGGAATTGGGCCTGAAGAGGTGTTAAAGAAGGACTCTCGAGGTCTTTCCTGGGTTGCAGCAGGAAACCCTGGGTTCCATCGACTTGTGCCAGTGACTTCAGGAAGCTTCTCAGCGTGCCTCTGAGAAGTCAGGGTCACTGTGGAGTTGGGAGGGGCCTCTCGGAACTCCACTGGGTTTGGTGCAATGGAAGAGGGCCTCATGACAAGTTGAGGCAGGAACCTCAGGGTTCCTCTCCTGGCTTCGAATGCGCCGGATCTGACTCGGATCCCAGAGTCCCTGCAGAGTTGGGACAGGAGAGTCAGGCCTCGTCTTGTGTGGAGGACTGGAACTCCGCTTGACTCTCGCATTGTTCATGGGGTGACAGGCCACTTGTCGATTTGTATGTGGAACTTGCGGGTTTTTCTGGACGATGCACCGGGGTGTCACTGCCCCTTCGTGTTGTGCCTTGATCCACAGGATTGCCTTCGAGTTGGGTTCTGCCATCAGGTTCTTATCAAGAGCGGACCAGGGAATTGGGGTCTTTTGGCATGCCGCACCACCCACGAGGCTATGTCTCAAATTTCCTCGTGAGACTGGCCTCATCTTGATGTGCGCCAGGAAGGTCGGGAATGCCTTCCAGACAAAGCAGGGGAATCGAACCTCCTGTCGCGATCAAGAGGGGAGAAGAGTCTCAGATGAAGTGGTGCCGGGAACCTCGGTGTTCTCCTCAAGTGAGACTGGTATGTCGGGGAACTTTTGGGGTCGCATCAAGGGTTCCAAGTAACTTTTCGCTCTTCAATACGGAACGTGGGACTTCTCTTGAGACGCTGTAGCGGGCAAGGGCCTCATCTTTCGATGACGGGGGAACCACGTGGTTTTTCTTGAGTTGCGGCGGGATTCTCGAGTTACGACGGGGAATTCAGGCTTCCTGTTCAACTGGCCCAGGGAAGTCCAGTTTTCATTCGAATTGCGAGTTAGAACTGGGGATTGCTCTCGAGACACTGCAGGGCCAAATAGACCTCATCTAGGCTTGTGTCCAGGACCTAATGTTCCTCTGCTGGGGCGACAGCGATCTCGGCATTGCATTCTCGACTCACCCGGGGAGTCAGGCCTCGTCTCGAGGGGAAGCCAAGGACACCGCTCTCCTGTCAAGTCGCGACGGGTATATCTTGGAGCTCACTGTGTGGCCTAAAATGAGGCAAGCCTCCTGTGGAGTTTGGAGAGAGGACTCAGGATTGCTCTCCAGGCCATACAGCAAAAGAAGGCCCTCATCTCGTGAGGACTGGGGCGTCTCGTGGGTATTCTCGAGCTGCGGCTCCAGTGTGGTGTTGCTCACGAGGTATAATGGGGAGCTCAGGGAGCCTCTCCTGTGGCGCCAGGGAAGTCAGTTTTCTATGCGCGTGGCTAGGGGGAGTGCGTCATTGCTCTCGAGTCATGGTAGGGGAATCGCACCTCAAGACGCGTTGAAGAAGGACTCTCGAGGTCTTTTACGGGTTGGGGCAGGAAACCCTTGGTTCCCTCGACTTGTGCCGGTGATCTCAGGAAGGTCTAAGGGTGCCTCTGAGAAGTCAGGGATACTGTGCAGTTGGGAGGGGTCTCTCGGTACTCCACTGGGTTCGGTGCAATGGAAGAGGGCCTCATCTCGAGTGGAGGCAGGAAACTCATGTTTCCTCTCCTGACTTCCCCTGGGCCAGATCTGACTCGGATCGCAGTTTCGCTGCAGAGTTCGAACAGGAGAGTCAGGCCTCGTCTTGTGTGGAGGAATGGAACTCTGCTTGCCTCTCCAGTTGTTCACGGGGTGACAGGTCACTTCTCGAGCTGTGTGTGGTACCTGCGGGTTTCTCCGGACGATACCCGGGGGTGTCAGTGCCCCTTCGTGTTGTGCCTTCATCAAAAGGGTTATCTTCAAAGAGGTGTCCGGGCATCGGGATCTTATCAAGAGCGAACCGGGAAATCGGGGTCTTTCAGCATGTGTCACCATCCACGAGGCTATGTCTCGAATATCCTCGTGAGACCGGCCTCATCCTGAGATGCACCGGGAAAGGCGGGAACCCCTTCAAGACAAAACAGGGGAATCGACCCTCCTGTCGCGATCAGGAGGGGAGAAGGGGCCCAGATGTAGTGGTGCCGGGAACCTCGGTGTTCTCCTCGAGTCAGACCAGTGTGTCGAGGAACTTTTGAGGTTGCATCAAGGGTGCCGATACCGTTTCGCACTTCAAGACGGAACGTGGGACTTCTCTTGAGACGCTGTAGGGGGCAAGGGCCTCATCTTGCGATGACGGGGGAACCACGTAGTGTTTCTCGAGTTGTGGCGGGATTCTCGAGTTTCGACGGGGAATACAGTCTTCCTCATGTGTTGGCCCAGGGAAGTCCTATCTTCCATTCGAGTTTCAAGGGAGAGCTGGGGATTGCCCTCGAGTCACTGCAGGGCAAAATAGACCTCATCTAGGCTTGTGTCCAGGACTTAATGTTCATCCCTAGGGGCGACAGGGATATCGGGCTTGCATACCAGACTCACCCGGGGAATCAGGCCTCGTCTCGAGGGGAAGCAAAGAACTCCGCTGTCCTTTTGAGTCGCGATGGGTATCTCTTGGAGCCCACTGTGTGCCCTAAAGGGAGTCAAGCCTCCTGTGGTGTTTGGATAGAGGACTCGGGATTCCTCTCCAGGCCATGCAGGAAAAGAAGGCCCTCATCTCGCGATGATGGCGGCGTCACGTGGGTTTTCTAGACTGCTGCGCTAGTGCCGGGTTTCTGACGAGGTACGAGAGGGAGCTCAGGGAGCCTCTCGTGTGGCGCCAGGGAAGTCAGGTCCCCATGAGATGGCTAGGGGGAGTTCGTCATTGCTCTCGAGTCATGGTAGGGTAATCGGGCCTCAAGACGGGTTGAGGAAGGACTCTCGAGGTCTTTCTCGGGTCACTGCATAAAACCCAGGGTTCCCTTGACTTGTGCCTGCGACCTCAGGGAGCTTCTCAGAGTGCCTCTGAGAAGTCAGGGATACTGTGCAGTTTCGAGGGGCCTCTCGAGACTCCTCTGCATTTGGTGGAATGTAAGAGGGACTCATCTCGAGTTGAAGCAGGAACCTCAGTGTTCCTCTCCATTTCTGACTCAGATCGCAAGGTCCCTGCATGTTGGTACAGGAGAGTCAGGCCTCATCTTTTCTGGAGGATGGGACTCCTCTTGCCTCTCGAGTTGTTCTCGAGGTGACAGGCCACTTGTCGAGCTATGTATGTAACCTGCCCGTTTTTCCGGATGATGCACAGGTGTGTTAGTGCCCCTTCGTGTTGTACCTTCATACTCAAGGCTGCCTTCCAAGAGGTGTCCGAGCATCGGATTCTTATCAAGAGCGGACCGGGAAATTGGAGTCTTTCAGCAAGTGGCACCACCCACAAAGCTACGTATCGAATTTCCCCATGAGACCGGCCTCATCCTGAGTTGTGCAGGGAAGGTCGGGCCCCCTTGCAGACAAAGCAGGGGAATCGACGCACCGGTCACCATCAGGAGGGGAGAAGGGGCTTAAATGAAGTGGTGCCGGGAACCTCGGTGTTCCCCTTGAGTGAGACCGGCGTGTTGGGGGACTTTTGGGGTCGCATCAAGGGTGCCAAGTACCGTTTCGCATTTCAAGACGGAACCTGGGACATCTTTTGAAACGCTGTAGCGGGCAAGGGCCTCATCTTGCGATGACGGGAGAACCACGTGGTTTTGCTCGAGTTGCGGCGGGATTCTCGAGTTATGACCGGGAATTTAGGCTTCCTCTTTTTGGCCTTGAAATCCAATCTTCCATTCGGGTTGCGAGGGGGAGCTGGGGACTGCGCTAGAGTCACTGCAGGGCAAAAGAGACCTAATCTAGGCTTGTGTCCAGGATCTAACGTTGCTCTCCAGGGGCGACAGGGATCTCGGGTTTGCATTCCAGACTCATCCGGGGAGTCAGTTCTCACCTCGAGGGTAAGCAAAGAATTCTGCTCTCGTCTCGAGTCTCGATGGGTATCTCTTGGAGCCCAATGTGTGTACTAAAGGGAGTCAAGCCTCCTGTGGAGTTTGGAGAGAGGACTCGGGATTGGACTCCAGGCCATGCAGGAAAAGAAGGCCCTCATCTCGAGATGACGGTGGCGTCTCGTGGGTTTTCTCGAGCTGCGGCGCCAGTGTGGGGTGTCTCATGAAGTACCACAGGGATTTCAGGGAGCCTCTTGTGTGGCGTCAGGAAAATCCAGTATTCCATTCGAGTTGCAAGTTAGAACTGGCGATTGCTCTCCAGTCACTGCAGGGCAAAATAGACCTCATCTACGCTTGTGTCCAGGACCTAGTGTTCCACTACTGGGCCAACAGGGATCTCAGGGTTGCATTCTCGACTCACCCGGAGAGTCAGGCCTCGTCTTGAGGGGCAAAAAAGGACTCCGCTCTCCTGTCGAGTCGCGACGGGTATCTCTTGGAGCCCACTGCGTGGCGTAAAGGGAGTGAAGCCTCCTATGGAGTTTGGAGAGATGACTCGGGATTGTTTTCCTGGCCATGCAGGAATAAAGGCCCTCATCTCGCGATGACGGGGGCGTCTCGTGGGTTTTCTCCAGCTGCGGCGCCAGTATCAGATTTCTCACGAGGTACGACAGGGAGCTCAGAGAGCCTCTCGTGTGGTGCTAGGGACGTCAGGTCTCCGTGCGTGTGGTGAAGGGGAGTGCGTGATTGCTCTCGAGTCATAGTAGGCGAATCGGGCCTCAAGACGCATTGAAGAAGGACTCTCGAGGTCTTTCTCGGGTTGCGGCAGGGAACCCTGGGTTCCCTCGACTTGTGTCGGTGACCTCAGGCAACTTCTCAGGGTGCCTCTGAGAAGTCAGGGACACTGTGGATTTGGGAGGGGCCTTTCGTTACTCAACTGGGTTTGGTGCAATCGAAGAGGGCCTCATCTCGAATGGAGGCAGGAACCTCAGGGGTCCTCTCCATTTCTGACTCGGGTCGCAGAGTACCTGCCGAGTACGGACAAGAGAGTCACGCCTCGTCTTCCGTGGAGGAATGGATCTCCGCTTGCCTTTCGAGTTGTTCACGGAGTGACAGGCCACTTGTTGAGCTGTGTGTGGAACCTGCGGGTTTTTCCGGATGATGCACAGGGGTGTCAGTGCCCCTTCGTGTTGTGCCTTCATCCACAGGGTTGCCTTCAAAGAGGTGTCCGGGCATCGGGTTCTTTTCAAGAGCGTACCAGAAAATTGGGGTCTTTCAGCGTGTGGTACCACCCACGAGGCTACGTCTCGAATTTCCTCGGGAGACCGGCCTCATCCTGAGGTTCGCCGGGAAGGTAGGGAACCCTTGCAGACAAAGCAGGGGAATCGACACACCGGTCGCGATCAGAAGGGGAGAAGGGGCTCAGATGAAGTGGTGCCGGGAACCTCGGTGGTCCCCTCGAGTGAGACCGGTATGTCATGGCACTTTTGAGGTCGCATCAAGGGTGCCAAGTACAGTTTCGCACTTCAAGACGGAACGTGGGAGTTCTCTGGAGATGCTGTAGCGGGCAAGGGCCTCATAATGCGATGACGAGGGAAACACGTGGTTTTTCTCGAGTTGCGGCGGGATTCTCGAGTTACGACGGGGAATTCAGGCTTCCTCTTGTGTTGGCCCAGGAAGTCCAATCTTCCATTCAACTTGTCAGAGAGAGCTGTGGGTTGCTCTCGAGTCACTTCAGGGCAAAGAGTCCTCATCTAGGCTTGGGTCCAGGACGTATTGTTCCTCTCCAGGGGCAACAGGGATATCGGGGTCGCATTCCAGTCTCACCCGGTGGGTCACGCCTCGTCTCGAGTGGAAGCAAAGGACTCCACTATCCTCTCGAGTCACGACGTGTAACTCTTGGAGCCCAATGAGTGGCCTAACGGGAGTCAAGCGTCCTGTGTAGCTTGGACAGAAGGTTCACGCTTGATCTGCATACCATTCAGTTAAAGATGGCCCTCCTCTCGTGATGACGGGAGCGTCTCATGGGTTTTCTCGAGCTGCGGCGCCAGTGTAGGGTTTCTCACGAGATATGATGGGGAGCTCAGGGAGCCTCTCCTGCGGCGCCAGAGAAGTCAGGCCTCCATGCGTGTGGCCAGGCAGATCGCGTCATTGCTCTGGAGTCATGGGAGGGACTAGGGCCTCCAGACGCATTTAAGAAGGACTCTCGAGGTCTTTCTTGTGTTGGGGCGGGAAACACTCGTTTCCCTCGACCTCTACCGGGGACCTTAGGGAACTTCCCAGGTGCCTCTGAGAGGTGAGGGATACTGAGGAGTTAGAGGGGCCTCTCGGGTCTCCACTAGGTTTGACGAAATGAAAGAGGGCCTCATCTCGATTGGAGGCAGGAACCTCAGGCTTCCTCTCCATTTCTGACTCCGACCGCAGGGTCCCTGCAGGGTTGGGACAGGAGAGTCAGGCCTCGTCTTTTCTGAGTAATGGAACACTGCTTGCCTCTCGAGTCGTTCAGTGGGTCTCAGGCCCCTTGTCGAGCTGTGTGTGGAACCTGCGGGTGTTTCCAGAAGATGCACGGGGGTGTCATTGCCCCTTCATTTGGTGCCTTCCCCCACAGGGTTGCCTTCAAAGAGGTGTCCAGCATCAGGTTCATTTCAAGAGCAGACCGGGAAATCGGGGTCATTCGGCATGTGGCACCACCCACGTGGCTCATCTCGAATTTCCTCGTGAGACCAGCATCATCCTGAGGTGCGCCGGGAAGGCCGGGAACACCTTCCACACAAAGAAGGGGAATCGACTCTCCTGTCGCGATCAGGAGGGGAGATGGGGCTCAGATGAAGTGGGGCCGGGACTCTAGGTGTTCCACTCGAGGGAACCCGGCGTTTCAGGGAACTTTAGGGGTCGCATCAAGGGAGCCAAGTACCATTTCCCACTTCAGGACGGAACATGGGACTTCCCTGGAGACGCTGTAGCGGGCAAGGGCCTCATCCTGTGAAGACGTTGGAACCACGTCGTTTTTCTCGAGTTGCGTCTGGATTCTCGAAAACGACGGGGATTTCAGGCTTCCTCTTGGGTTGGCCCTGGGAAGCCCAATCTTCCCCTGGAGTTGCGAGGGAAAGCTGGGGGTTCTTCTCGAGTCACTACAGGGCCAAAGAGACCTCATCGAGGCGTGTGTCCAGGACCTAATATTCCTCTCAAGGGAAGACAGAGATCTCGGGTTTCCATTCCAGACTCCCCCGGGGAGTCAGGCCTCGCCTCGAGGGGAAGCAGAGGTCTCCACTTTCCTCTCAAGTCGCGACACGGATCTCTTGGAGCCCACTGAGTGGACTCAAGGGTGTCGAGCCTCCTCTTCAGTTTGGAGAGAGGACTCGGGATTGCTCTCCAGGTCAGGCAGGAAAAGAAGGCCCTCATCTCGCGATGACGGGGGCATCTCATGGGTTTCCTCAGGCTGCGGCGCCCGTGGGGGTTTTCTCACGAGGCACGACGAGGACCTCAGGGAGCCTCTCGTGCGGCGCCAGGGAACTCATGTCTCCATGCGCATGGCGAGGGGGAGCTGGTCATCACTCTCGAGTCATGGGAAGTGACTAGGGCCTCAAGACGCGTTGAAGAAGGACTCTCGAGGTCTTTCTCGGGTGGCGGCGGGAAAACCTCGTTTCCCTCGACTTCTGCAGGGGACTATAGGGAACTTACCAGGGTGCCTCTGAGAGGTGAGGAATGCTGTGGAGTTGGCAGGGCCTCTCGGGACTCTGCTGGGTTCGGCGCAATGGAAGAGGGCCTCATCTCGAGGGGAGGCAGGAACCTCAGGCTTCCTCTCCAATTCTGACTCCGACTGCACGGTCCCTGCAGTGATGGGACAGGAGAGTCATGCCTCGTCTTGTCTGAGGAATGGAATTCTGGTTGCCTCTCGAGTTGTTTCGGGAGTCTCAGGCCCCTTGTCGAGCTGTGTGTAGACCCTGCGGGTTTTTCCGGATGATGCACGGGGGTGTCAGTGCCCCTTCGTGTTGTGCCTTCACTCACAGGGTTGCCTTCGAAGAGGTGTCCGGGCATCAGGTTCTTATCAAGAGTGGACCGGAAAATCGGTGTCGTTCAGCACGTGGCACCTCACACATGGCTGGTCTCGAATTTCCTCCTGAGACCGGCCTCATCCTGAGGTGCACCAGGAAGGCCGGGAACCCCTTCCAGAGAAAGCAGGGGAATCGACTCTCCTGTCGCGATCAGGAGGGGAGAAGGGGCTCAGATGAAGTGGTGCCGGGACCCTTGGTGTTCCCCTCGAGGGAACCCAGCGTGTCGGGAACTTTTGCGGTCGCATCAAGGGTGTCAAGTACCGTTTCGCACTTAAGGACAGAACATGGGACTTCCCTGGAGACGCCGGGAATTTCGGTGTTCCCCTGAAGTGAGACCGGTATGTTGGGGAACTTTGGGGTCGCATCAAGGGTGCCATGTAGCATTTCGAACTTTAAGATGGAACGTGGGACTTCTCTTGAGACTCTAGCTGGCAAGGGCCTCATATTGCGATGAAGGGGGAACCACATGGTTTTTAAGACTTGAGGCTGAATTCTCGAATTACGATGGGATATTCAGACTTCCTCATGTGTTGACCGTGGAAAGCCCAATCTTCCATTCAAATTGTGAGGGAGAGATGGAGGTTGCTCTCGATCACTGTAGGGCAAAATAGACTTCATCTAGGCTTGTGTCTAGGACATAATGTTCCACTCCAGGGGCGACAGGGATCTCGGGGTTGCATTCCAAACTCACCCGGGGAGTCAGGCCTCGTCTCGAGGGAAGCAAAGGATTCCGCTCTCCTCTCGAGTCGCACCGGGTATTTCTTGGACCCAACTGAGTGGCCTAAAGGGAGTCAATCCTCCTGTGAAGTTTGGAGAGAGGACCAGGGATTGCTCTCCAGGTCAGGCAGGAAAAGAAGGCCCCCATCTCTCCTTGACGGGGGCATCTTGTGGTTTTTCTCGAACTGCGGCGCCACTGTGGGTTTTCTCACGAGGTATGATGGGGTACTCAGGGAGCCTCTTGTGTGGTACTAGGGAAGTCAGTTTTCCTGCTTGTGGCGAGGGTAGCACGTCCTTGCTCTGGAGTCATGGTAGGGGAATCGGGCATCAAGAGACGTTGAAAAAGGACTCTCCAAGACTTTCTCGGGTTACTTCAGGAAACTCTGGGTTCCCTCGACTTGTGCCAGTGACCTCAGGTAGCTTCTCAGGGAGCCTCTGAGAATTCAGGGATACTGTGGTGTTGGGAGGGGCCTCTCGGGACACCACTGAGTTTGGTTCAATGGAAGAGGGCCTCTTCTCTAGTTGAGGTAGGAACCTCAGGGTTCCTCTCCATTTCTGACTCCGATCGCAGGGTCCCTGAAGAGTTGGGCCAGGAGGGTAAGGCCTCGTCTTGTGTGAAGGAATGCAACTTCACTTGCCTCTCGAGTTGTTCACGGGGTGACAGTCCACATTTGGAGCTGTGAGTGGAATCGGCGGGTTTTTCCAGACGAAGCATGGGGATGTCAGTGTCCCTTCGTGTTGTGCCTTCATCCACAGGGTTGCCTTCGAAGAGATGTCCGGGCGTCAGGTTCTTATCTAGAGTGGACCGGGAATTCGGGATCTTTCAACATGTGGCACCAACCATGAGGCTACTTTTCGAATTTCCTCATGAGACCGGCCTCATCCGGAGGTTTGCGGGGAACGTCGGGAACCCCTTGCAGACAAAGCATGGGAGTCGACCCTCCTGTCGCGATCAGGAGGGGTGAAGGGGCTCACAGGAAGTGGTGCCGTGAACTTTGGTGTTTCCCTCGAGTGAGACCGGTATGTCAGGGAACTTTGGGGGTCGCATCAAGGGTGCCAAGTACCGTTTTGTACTTCAGGATGGAACGTGGGACTTCTCTTGATACGCTGTAGCGGCCAAGGGCCTCATCTTGCGATGACGGGGGAGCCACGTGGTTTTTCTCGAGTTGTGGTGGGATTCTCGAGTTACAACGGGGATTTCAGACTTCCTCTTGTGTTGGGCCAGGGAAGTCCAATCATCCATTCGAGTTGCGAGGGAGAGCTGGGGGTTGCGCTCGAGTCACTGCAGGGCAAAGGAGACCTCATCTAGGCTTGTGTCCAGGACGTAATGTTCCTTTCCAAGGGCCACAGGGATCTCAGGTTTGCATTCCAGACTCACCCAGGGAGTCAGGCCTCGTGTTGAAGGGAAGCAAAGGACTCTGCTCTCCTTTCGAGTTGTGACGGGCACCTCTTGGAGCCCACTTTGTGGCCTAAAGGGAATCAAGCCTCCTGTGAAGTTTGGAGAGAGGACTTGGGACTGCTCTCCAGGCCATGCAGGAAAAGATGGCCCTCATCTCGTGATGACGGAGGGGTCTTGTGTGTTTTCTCGAGCTGCGGCGCCAGTGTGGGGTTTCACACGAGGTACGACAGGGAGCTCAGGGAGCCTCTCATGTGGCGCCAGGGAAGTCAGGTCTCCATGTGCGTGGCGAGGGGGAGCGCGTTATTGCTCTCGAGCCATGGTAGGGGAATCTGACCTCAAGACGCGTTGAAGAAGGACTCTCGAGGTCTTTCTTCGGTTGTGGCAGGAAACCCTTATTTCCCTCGACGTTTGCCGGTGGCCTCAAGGAGCTTCTCAGAATGCCTATGAGAAGTCAGGGATACTGTGGAGATGGGAGTGGCCTCTCGGGACTCCACTGGGTTTGTTTTAATGGAAGAGGGCCTCATCTCGGGTTGAGGCAGGAACCTCAGGTTTCCTCTCCATTTCTGACTCAGATCGAAGCGTGCCTGCTGAGTTGGGATTGGATACTCAGGCCTCGTCTTGTCTGAGGAAGGGAACTCCGCTTGCCTCTCTCGTTGTTTAAGGGGTGACAGGCCAGTTGTGGAGCTGTATGTGGATGCTGTGGGATTTTCCGGACGATGAACAGGGTTGCCAGTGCCCCCTCGTGTAGTGCCTTCATCCACAGGGTTGCCTTAGAAGAGGTGTCCGGGCATCGGGTTCTTATCAAGAGCAAGACCGAGAAATCGGGGTCTTTCGGCACGTGGCACCAACACGAGGCTACGTCTCGAATTTCTTCGTGAGACTGGCCTCATCCTGAGGTGCGCCATGAAGGTCGGGAACCCCTTCTAGACAAAGCAGGGGAATCGACCTTCCTGCCATGATCAGGAGGGGAGAAGGGGCTTAAATGAAGTGGTGCCAGGAACTTCGGTGTTACCTTGGAGTGAGACCGGTATATTGGGGAACTTTTGGGGTCGCATCAAGGGTGCCAAGTAGCATTTCGAACTTTATGACGAAACATGGGACTTCTCTTGAGACTCTGTAGCGGGCAAAGGCCTCATATTGTGATGAATGGGGAACCACGTGGTTTTTAAGAGTTGCGGCGGGATTCTCGAGTTACAACGGGAAATTCAGACTTCCTCTTGTGTTGGCCCAGTGAAGACCAATCTTCCATTCGAATTGCGAGGGAGAGATGGGTGTTGCTCTCGAGTCACTGTAGGGCAAAATAGACCTCATCTAGGCTTTTGTCCAGGACATAATGTTCCTCTCCAGGGGCAACAGGGATCTCGGGGTTGCATTCCAGACTCACCCAAGGTAAGGCCTCATCTCGAGGGGAAACAAAGTACTCTGCTCTCCTCTCAAGTCGCGACAGGTATCTCTTGGAGCCCATTGAGTGGCCTAAAGGGAGTAAAGCCTCCTGTGAAGTTTGGAGAAAGGACCAGGGATTGCTCTCCAGGTCAGGCAGGAAAAGATGTCCCCAATCTCGCGATGACGGTGGCGTCTCGTGGGTTTTCCCGAGCTGTGGCGCCAGTGTGGGGTTTCTCACGAGGTATGACGGGGAGCTCAGGGGGCCTCTCATGTGGCGCCAGGGAAGTCAGGTGTCCATGCGCATGGCGAGGGGGAGCGTGTCATTGCTCTCGAGTCATGGTAGGGGAATCCGGCCTCAAGACGCGTTGAAGACGGACTCTTGAGGTCTTTCTCGGGTTGCGGCAGGAGACCCTGTGTTCCCTCGACTTGTGCCGGTGACCTCAGGGAGTTGCTCAGGGTGCCTCTGAGAAGACACTGATACTGTGGTGTTGGGAGGGGCCTCTCGGGACTCCACTGCGTTTGGTGCAATGGAAGATTGCCGGGAGCCAGCGAGAGATATTCCACTCGTGACAAATGTCATGAGGAAAGAGTCTCGGCATACGCAAAGGCGGGATCGAGCCTCCGGGAGTTCCCCCGTATATTCTTCAGCATCTACCCCCAAAAACCAAAGTCTGCCTTCTTTATTGCTTTGTTCTCTCACCTCTGACATTACTGGGGATGTCCCCCACCACCATCTCACTCTCTCTGTCAAAGAGCTAACTTACAGCTCCAACTAATAATGTTCCTGTGCAATTAGTAGTGTTTAAATCCAAACCCCTCAGATGGTTTTCTAACTCGCCTGACAAGTTTACCCGGTCTCCTACAGCTATGCATACGATTGTGTACAGTCTCCCAGCCTCGAGACGCACGGGAAGTTTAAGATATTCAAATAGCTTAGAGCCTCTCAGAGAGTTAGAAACTGTCAGAATAAAACTAGTAAAAGATTTCATTGATGAACCAATGCTTTTTGCCAAGTTTCCACATCCCCTGAATTGTATCCTTGAATGTGTGCTAATTAATATAGTTGGTATGTAGAAAAAATAAGTAGTGGCCTTGATGTTGGTAACTTTAGACCCTTAAGGTAATAAATTCTTTTCTTTGTTGTAAACCCATTACACATCCTCCCTATAGGAATGCAATTTTATCTTCGAAAGATGGCGCCAAACCTTAAACAATTACTCTTAGAGAAAATGACTCTTATGGTTGATAAGTCTTTGTCAAGAGTCATAAAATGTTAATAGGTCTTCTGGCCAGAAGATGATGTAAATCATCTAAACCATTTTTATACGATAAATCTGCAGAAAAGAAACCCTGGTTTTTGATAAGGATTAAAGACTGCTGACTTTGCATCCCCTATTATCCTCTATGTGTAACTTAGGGTATTAAAACCTGTGTTGAAAATAAAGCTACGGGCCTTGCTCGCCAACGCTTGGTCTCCCCATGTCATTATTCCCCTCAATTTTCAGATGAGTGTCCATCTGGAGCGCGGATATCCTCTGCGACCATTTATTTGCCTGGGCTTCGAAGACCCACTCGATAAGGTGTCTAAGGTGGGGCACCTTCCTCTATTCTAGAGGGCACTTGCAGCCTCCGTGGTCAGAGCTAACCTGGTGTCACGGGTTATATTGATTTTCCGCGTAAACCAAGCTACTCAGCTGCTTTTCTCCACTGAATTTTCCTACTGAGCTATCCTCATTCTATTACTCTTTATATCTTTGATGAATAAATAAATATATAAATAGGTCGCCTACTCCATCTTCCCTTCGAATACCCTGGATCAGCTGGGGCTGGACCTCTGCAGGTGGTGCCCGAGACAGGCATTTCGAAGGTAAATCCCCAACCCCATTCCCCCAGTGTTCAGTTTTGGGGACAGATAGGATCCCACTTAGGGGGCTGCAGATCCCCCTGTAGAATAGACAGGGCGAGAGGAGTGGGAAGTGTTGAAGAGTTAGAGAGAAAAAACGGTTTCTAAAAAGGCTGACAAAAAAGGCCTAATCTTTAGATAGCTAAAAGCAAAATCTTTACTATCCTTAAGTTTCTGACATGGGCAACACTGAATCAAATGAAAGACAGCTCTTTATAGGAGTATTTTACAGTTATTAAGTAAAAGAAGAATCAAGGTTAAAACATCTTCCATTCAATCATTTTTTACATTTGTACAAGACCACTGCCCTTGGTTTCTACAACAAGGCACTGTTAACCTAGATATCTTGAAAAAACTAGGAAAACAGCTAAGAGCTTATTGTGCTCAGCAAGGTTTGGAAAAAATCCCTACTTACACCTTTCCTCTGTGGAATATGACTAGAGATGTTTTAGATCCAGCTCATGAATTTGAAAAGGTACCTGTTGAAGAGGAAAGTAAAATTGGAAAAGTACCTGTTAAACAAAAAAGCAAATCTGAAAAGGTACCTGTTATAAAGAAAAGTGAAAATGAAGAGGCTATACCTAGCTATCGACAGCTAAATGAATGGCTAGCCGCTATGACTGCCAATGAGCATGTAAAAGATAGGGATGAAAAGAAAGATCAGCTCTCCCCTCAATTTGAAAAAGGTTTAGAGGAAACAGCAGCTCGATGCCATTCTGATGAGGATTTTTTTTTTTTTTAAGCTAAAGATGCTCCTAAAAGTTTAAGAAAACATCCCTAATCAGACCATCCGCTCCTAGGAGGTTGAGGGAAACATCCCCGATCAGACAGTTCGTAAGATTTAGTTACCAAACAGTTAAAGGATCTCCGGAACAGAAGAGGAAAACTTCGGGATGCTCCCATCCCCCTATGCCTCCTCCTCCATGTCGGGGTAAAGGGCCACCGCTAGGAGTTTCCCGGAGAAGGATTTTCTCTAGTCCCAAGGGTGAACTTGATCCTCACCTTGAGGCTTCTTTTCTAGTCCCCTCTGCAGTTTAGCCAGGGTAAAGAGGTTACAAAATAAATAAAAATATTCTCTAAAATTAAAAAAAAATTAAAAATGGATTTCTCCGCATCTAAGAATAGACAAATATTTATTGACTGTGGAATATGATTAGAAATGTCCTGGACCTCCGTCACGAGGCTGTTAAATAGACTATGGGGGAGGCTATAGAGGTGGATGGTGGTGAGTCTCCATTTACTGCACAGATCATATTTTCTGCCGTTGAAGAAAAAAAAAAAGGAGGGAGAAAGTGGTCTACCTCCCGAGGAAGGAGAGGGCTTACAGGACGCTGCGGCCGAGAGCCCTGGCGAGCTCCCTCCCCCTCTGCGCAAACCTTTAAAAAACTTATCCACCACTTTCTGATTTAAGGCGACTGCCACCGCCTTCGATTGTGCCTCCCAGGACCCAGGAGTTCCCCACTTTGCCCCCAAAGCCTCCCAAAGTGTTGCCTAAGACTGAGGAAGATAAAAAGTTTTTTAAACAAAGGAGCTTTTAGTACAAAATATGCAGAGTGTGCTCCTTGGAGAAAACTCCCTCAGGGGGGTCTCACCCAGGCTAGGAGAAAACCGAAAAGGCAAGGAGATTTAATAACAATATTAACCCCTGATGTGCCACTTACTCCAATTCCAACCGGAGTGGCTGGCCCCCTATCTGAGGACATTGTAAGATTTGTCCTGGGGCGTAGCTCGCTTTCTTTTAAAAAAAAATTAAATAAAAAAAAAAGAAAGAAAAGAAATTTCGCTGGTGCATGGTGTAGTAGATTCTGATGATATTGAGAAATTAAAGTCTTGATCTCACTGCCTATCAAAACTGTACAAATTAATAAAGGTCAAAGAGTAACACAGCTTTTACTTTTACCTTACTATCAGACAAGGAAAAACTTGACTTCTCAATCTAAGAGCCACAAAACATTTGGATCTAGTGATCTAGCCTTTTGGGTGCAGGAAATTACAGTTCCAAGGCCTTTAAAAGATCTTTTAATTCAAGAGAATAAAACGCCAGGGCTATTAGACACAGGAACAGACGTCTCTTAACATTGCTGGGAAAGACTGGCCCAGCTCCTGGCCAACACATAATACTGAAAATGAGTTGGTGGGATTAGAGAAAGTGGTATGTGGGGTGGAGATGCTGTACAGGTGGTACATTTAACAATACTTTATATATTGTTATAAATACATAATATAAATGTATTTGCCTAATTACAGTTTGCCTAATTAGGTATGGGTATAAATAAAATATAATAAAGGTATACCTAATTCTATTTATAGATCTATACTTAATTTGTATATAAATTAATATGTATACTATATACACACACACATATATATACTGTATAATTAAATATATATGGCAGTAATATAATGTGTGTGTGGCTGATATTAATTGGTATGGATTGATGTGCTGTGATGATATATGTTCTATATACTGTATAATTATAAATGTGTGACATGTATTATTACAGTATATTGGTTTGTGTTGGTTGGTATTAGCTGTGTATGTGTTGTATTGTTGTAATATATATTAATTAATATATTAATTATAAAGATTAATTCAAGTATATTGATTTATATATATTATATGTCAATAACTTTATACTTGTTGCCATATATAAATACATATATAAATGCATTTTGCATTTAGGTATATCTGTATACCTGTATACCAAAATGAGATAAGGAGGTTATACATTTATTACTTAAATTTATACAGAGACCTAAACTAAACATTAGACCTAAATTAACATATCCATAGGGAAACAGCTAGGCAAATAGTGAAGTTATGTTCCAATTGTAATTAATCACTTAAACGTAAACACACAGGGGCAGACTACAATGATGAGACACTAGATGCCTGAATTACAGGCTACGACTCGGCCCCTGGTCAAGTAAAAAGGCCTCCTTACGGGAGAGTGAAAAAGGCCAGATGTGTTGCTAACTTGTGGGAGAGGGTATGCTTGTATATTTCTACAGAATGCAGATTCTCCGGTTTGGATCTCAGACAAATTCGTCATGTCACATTCCCCAAAGACCAGGTTCGCGGCGCGCGCACTCGCTCGCTTCCCCTCCCCCAGCCAGCTCTCGCCTCTGCGCCACCAGCAGCACCTCGCACCCACCTCTCTGCACCCCGTGACCTAGAGCAAAGAAGTCTGTGCAGCGAGTGAGGGCCAGAGAGGAAAGCGCGCCCGCGGAGTGCCGTCCAGACCAGCGTGGCCCCACCGGCGAGAGGGGACCGCCCTGAGCCCAAGCGGTGGCGGCTAGCCCTAAACCACGAACCCTGCCCCTCCGCCCACCATAGGCGCCTTGGCCCACAGCCTGCCGCTCGCGTTCTGCCTCCTGATGCTGGGGACACTGCTCCCCCGGGCCGACGCCTACAGCTGCTCCCTGGTTCATCTTGTTTAAACCCTCAATATAATGTTTGCTCCTTTGTAATGCTACAACATCCACCTTATCTTATGATGTAACCACTTATTGAATTATGGTCTTGCTGTATTACAACAACTACAGGATTTAATGCAAACACGACGGTTTGTGGGCTTAATTATCTTGGGAACAGCAGCTTTGATAAGTGCAATCACTTCTGTTACTGTGGCAGCAATATCATTGACTCAACAAGTACATACTGCTCAATATGTTGATTCTATGTCCAAAAATGTTTCTTTAACATTGGCAACACAGGAAGCTATAGAGAGAAAATTAGAAATGAGGGTAGACGCCCTAGAGGAAGCAGTAATACATATTGGGACTGAATTGCAGGCTTTAAAGGTGAAAATGGCATTGTCTTGTCATGCTGACTATCGGTGGATATGTGGAACACCCCTGAAAGTAAATGAGACAGATTTTGAATGGGAAAAGATTCAAAACCATATTTCAGGTATCTGGAACAGCTCTGACATTGTTTGAGACGTAGGGAAACTTCACTATCAAATAGCAACCATGGAGCACTCCCGATTAGATTTTACTGCTGCTGGAACAGCAAATGATTTCTTCCATACTTTCCCTAACTACATCTCAGGAAAGAATATTCTGTCTAATGTCTTTAGCTATGCTGAGGTGGCTGCTTTAATTCTGCTTCTCATAATCATTCTTCCTTGTATTGTCAGGATTCTTCGGCAGAGTATTCAGAGGCTCGCGACTGAGCTACATCTGGCTGTTTTAAGAAATACAAAACGGGGAGATGCCGGGAGCCGGCGAGAGACATTCCACTCGTGACAAAGGTCATGAGGAAGGAGGCTGGGCATACACAAAGGCGGGATCGAGCCTCGGGAGTCCTCCCGGATATTCTTGAGCATCTACCCCCCAAAACCAGAGTCTGCCTACTTTATTGCTTTGTGCTCTCCCCTCTGACTTTACTGGGGGCTGTCCCCCACCACCATCTCACTCTCTCTGTCAAAGAGCTAACTTACAGCTCCAATTAATAAAGTTCCTGGGCAATTAGGAGTGTTTAAATCCAAACACGTCAGATGGCTCTCTAACTCGCCTGACAAGTTTACCCGGTCTCCTACAGCAATGCATACAATTGTTTACAGTCTCCGAGCCTCGAGAGGCACGGGAAGCTTAAGATATTCAAATAGCTTAGAGCCTCGCAGAGGGTTAGAAACTGTCAGAATAAAACTAGTAAAAGATTTCATTGATGAACCAATGCTTGTTGCCAAGTTTCCACATCCCCTGAATTGTATCCTTGAATGTGTATTAATTAATATAGTTGGTATGTAGAAGAAATAAGTAGTGGCCTTGGTGTTACTAACTTTAGACCCTTAAGGTAATAAATTATTTCCTTTGTTGTAAGCCCATTACACATCTGCCCTATAGGAATGCAATTTTATCTTCGAAAGATGGGGCCAAACCTTAAAATAATTACTCTTAGAGAAAATAAGTCTTATGGTTGATAAGTCTTTGTCAAGAGTCATAAAATGTTAATAGGTCTTCTGGCTAGAAGATGATGTAAATCACCTAAACCATTTGTATACGATACATTTGCAGGAGAGAAACTCTGGTTTTTGATAGGGATCAAAGGCTGCTGTCTTTGCATCCCCATTATCCTCTATGTGTAACTTAGGGTATAAAAACCCCTGTTGAAAATAAAGCTACGGGCCTTGATTGCCAACGCTTAGTCTCCTAATGTCATTCTTCCCCTCAATTTTCAGATGAGTGTCCATCTGGAGCGCCGATATCCTCTGCGACCATTTATTTGCCTGGGCTTCGAAGACCACTTGAGAAGGTGTCTAAGGTGGGGCACTTTTCGCTATTCGAGAGGGAGCCTGCGGCCTCCGTGGTCAGAGCTAACCTGGTGTCACGGGTTATACTGATTTTCCGCATAAACCAAGCTACTCAGCTTCTTTTCTCCACTAAATTTTCCTACTGAGCTATCCTCATTCTATTACTCTTTATATCTTCGATAAATAAATCAATAGGTCGCCTACTCTGTCTCCCCTTTGAAAACCCTGGACCAGCCGAGGCTGGACCTTGTCAGAAGAGGGCCTCATCTCGATTTGAAGCAGGAACCTCAGGGTTGCTCTCCATATCTGACTCTGAACACAGAGTCCCTACAGAGTTAGGACAGGAGAGTCAGGCCTCGTCTTGTGTGGAGGAATGGAACTCCACTGGACTCTCGAGTTGTTCACCGGATAACAGGCCACTTGTCGAGCTGTGTGTGGAACCTGCGGTTTTATCCGGACGATGCATGGGGGTGTCAGTTCCCCTTCGTTTTTTGCCTTCATACACAGGGTTGCCTTCGAAGAGGTATCCAGCCTTCAGATTCTTATCAAGAGCAGACCAGGAAATCAGGGTCTTTCGGCATGTGGCACCACCCACAAGCCTACGTCTCGAATTTCTTCTTGAGACGGACCTCAACCTGAGGTGCACCAGGAAGGTCGGTAACCCTTTCAGACAAAGCAAGTGAATCGACCCTCTTGTCCCCATCAGGAGGGGAGAAGGGGCTCAGATGAAGTGGTGCCGGGAACCTCGATGTTCCCCTCGAGTAAAACTGGGATGTCGGGGAACTTTTGGAGTCACATCAAAGGTGCTAAGTACCGTTTCAAACTTCAAGACGGAACGTGAGACTTCTCTTGAGACGCTGTAGCTGGCAAGGGCCTCATCTTGTGGTGACGGGTTAACCACGTCGTTTTTCTCGAGTTGTGGCGGGATTCTCGAGTTAGGTCAGGAAATTCAGGCTTCCTCTTGTGTTGGCCCAGGGAAGTCCAGTCTTCCATTCGAGTTGCGAGGGAGAGCTAGGGATTGCGCTTGAGTTACTGCAGGGCAAAAGAGACCTTATCTAGGCTTGTGTCGAGGACATAATGTTCGTCTCCAGGGGGGACAGGGTTCTCGGGGTTGCTTTCCTGATGCACCCGGGGAGTCAGTCCTTGTCTCGAGGGGAAGCGAAGGACTCCGCTCTCCTCTCGAGTTGCGACGGGTATCTCTTGGAGCCCACTGAGTGGCCTAAAGGGAGTCAAGCCTCCTGTGGAGTTTGGAGAGAGGACTCGTGATTGCTCTCCAGGCCATGCAGGAAAAGAAGGCCATCATCTCGCGATGAAGGGGGGGTCTCGTGGGTTTTCTCGAGCTGCAGCGCCAGTGTGGGGTTTCTCATGAGGTACTACGGGGAGCTCAGGGAGCCTCTCATGTGGCGCTTGGGAAGTCAGGTCTCCATGCGCATTGCGAGGGGGAGCGCGTCATTGCTCTAGAGTCATAGAAGGTGTATCGGGCCTCAAGAACCGTTAAAGAAGGACTTTCAAGGTGTTTCTTGGGTCACGGCAGTAAACCCTGGGTTCCCTCGACTAGTGCCGGTGGCCTCAGGGAGCTTCTCAGTGTGCCTCTGAGAAGTCAAGGATACCCTGGAGTTGGGAGGGCCCTCTCGGGACTCCACTGGGTTTGGTGCAATAGAAGAGGGCCTCATCTCGAGTGGAGGCAGGAACCTCAGGGTTCGTCTCCATTTCTGACTCTGATCGCAGGGTCCCTTCAGAGTTGGGACAGGAGAGTCAGGCCTCGTCTTGTAAGGAGGAATGGAACTCCGCTTGCCTCTCGAGTTATTCACGGGGTGACAGGCAACTTGTCGAACTGTGTTTGGAATCTGCGGGTTTTTCCGGACGATGCACGAGGGTGTCAGTGCCCCTTCGTGTTGTGCCTTCTTCCACAGGGTTGCCTTTCAAGAGGTGTCCGGGCATCGGGTTCTTATCAAGAGTGGACCGGGGAATCGGGGTCTTTCAGCATGTGTTACCACCCATGAAGCTACGTCTCAAATATTCTCGTTAGACCGGCCTCATCCTGAGGTGCGCCGGGAAGGTTGGGAACCCCTTCCAGACAAAGCACGGGAGTCGACCCTCCAGTCGCAATCAGGAGGGGAGAAGTGGCTCAGATGAAGTCGTACCGGGAACCTCGGTGTTCCCCTCGAGAGAGACCAGGGTGTCGGGGAACTTTTGGAATCGCATCAAGGGTGCCAAGTTTTCACACTTGAAGTGTGAAAACACTTCAAGAAGAAACCTGGGACTTCTCTTTAGACGCTGTAGCGGGCAAGGGCCTCATCTTGCGATGACGGGGTAACCATGTGGTTTTTCTCGAGTTTCGGCGGGATTCTCGAGTTACGATGGGGAATTCAGGCTTCCTCTTGTGTTGGCCCAGGGAAGTCCAATCTTCCATTCGAGTTGCGAGAGAGAGCTAGGGATTGCTCTCGAGTCACTTCAGGGCAAAAGAGACCTCATCTAAGCTTGTGTCCAGGACCTAATGTTCCTCTCCAGGGGCGACAGAGATCTCGGGGTTGCATTTTAGACGCACCCGAGGAGTCAGACCCATCTCGAGAGGAAGGAAAGGACTCTGCTCTGCTCTCGAGTCCCGACGGGTATTTCTTGGAGACCACTGAGTGGCCTAAAGGGAGTCAAGCCTCCTGTGGATTTTTTTTTAATTTTATTTTATTTTTAAACTTTATATAATTGTATTAGTTTTTCCAAATATCAAAATGAATCCGCCTCAGGTATACATGTGCTCCCCATCCTGAACCCTCCTCCCTCCTCCCCCCCATAGCATCCCTCTGGGTCGTCCCAGTGCACTAGCCCCAAGCATCCAGTGTCATGCATCAAACCTGGACTGGCAACTCTTTTCATACATGATATTTTACATGTTTCAATGCCATTCTCCCAAATCTTCCCACCTTCTCCCTCTCCCACAGAGTCCATAAGACTCTTCTATACATCAGTGTCTCTTTTGCTGTCTCGTACTCAGGGTTATTGTTACCGTCTTTCAAAGTTCCATATATATGCGTTAGTATACTGTATTGGTGTTTTTCTTTCTGGCTTACTTCACTCTGTATAATAGGCTCCAGTTTCATCCACCTCATTAGAACTGATTCATTCTATTCTTTTTAATGGCGGAGTAATACTCCATTGTGTATATGTACCACAGCTTTCTTATCCATTCATCTGCTGATGGACATCTAGGTTGCTTCCATGTCCTGGCTATTAGAAACAGTGCTGCGATGAACATTGGGGTACACGTGTCTCTTTCCCTTCTGGTTTCCTCAGTGTGTATGCCCAGCAGTGGGATTGCTGGATCATAAGGCAGTTCTATTTCCAGTTTTTTAAGGAATCTCCACACTGTTCTCTATAGTGGCTGTACTAGTTTGCATTCCCACCAACAGTGTAAGAGGGTTCCCTTTTCTCCACACCCTCTCCAGCATTTATTATTTGTAGACTTTTGGATTGCAGCCATTCTGACTGGCGTGAAATGGTACCTCATAGTGGTTTTGATTTGCATTTCTATGATAATGAGTGATTTTGAGCATCTTTTCATGTGTTTGTTAGCCATCTGTATGTCTTCTTTGGATAAATGTCTATTTAGTTCTTTGGCCCATTTTTTGATTGGGTCATCTATTTTTCTGGAGTTGAGCTGTAGGTGTTGCTTGTATATTTTTGAGATTAGTTGTTTGTCAGTTGCTTCATTTCCTATTATTTTCTCCCATTCCAAAGGCTGTCTTTTCACCTTGCTAATAGTTTGCTTTGATGTGCAGAAGCTTTTAAGGTTAATTAGGTCCCATTTGTTTATTTTTGTTTTTATTTCCAATATTCTGGGAGGTGGGTCATAGAGGATCCTGCTGTGATGTATTTCAGAGAGTGTTTTGCCTATGTTCTCCTCTAGGAGTTTTATAGTTTCTGGTCTTACGTTTAGATCTTTAATCCATTTTGAGTTTATTTTTGTGTATTGTGTTAGAAAGTGTTCTAGTTTCATTCTTTTACAAGTGGTTGACCAGATTTCCCAGCACCGCTTGTTAAAGAGATTGTCTTTAATCCATTGTATATTTTTGCCTCCTTTGTCAAAGATAAGGTGTCCATATGTGTGTGGATTTATCTCTGGGCTTTCTATTTTGTTCCACTAATCTATATTTCTGTCTTTGTGCCAGTACCATACTGTCTTGATAACTGTGGCTTTGTAGCGGAGCCTGAAATCAGGTAGGTTGATTCCTCCAGTTCCATTCTTCTTTCTCAAGATCGCTTTGGCTATTCGAGGTTTTTTGTATTTCCATACAAATTGTGAAATTATTTGTTCTAGCTCTGTGAAGAATACTGTTGGTAGCTTGATAGGGATTGCATTGAATCTATAAATTGCCTTGGGTAGTATACTCATTTTCACTATATTGATTCTTCCAATCCATGAACATGGTATATTTCTCCACCTATTAGTGTCCTCTTTGATTTCTTTCACCAGTGTTTTATAGTTTTCTATATATAGGTCTTTAGTTTCTTTAGGTAGGTATATTCCTAAGTATTTTATTCTTTCCGTTGCAATGGTGAATGAAATTGTTTCCTTAATTTCTCTTTCTGTTTTCTCATTATTAGTGTATAGGAATTCAAGGGATTTCTGTGTGTTGATTTTATATCCTGCAACTTTACTATAGTCATTGACTAGTTCTAGTGATTTTCTGGTGGAGTCTTTAGGGTTTTCTATGTAGAGGATCATGTCATCTGCAAACAGTGAGAGTTTTACTTCTTCTTTTCCAATTTGGATTCCTTTTGTTTCTTTTTCTGCTCTGATTGCTGTGGCCAAAACTTCCAAAGCTATGTTGAATAGTAATGGTGAAAGTGGGCACCCTTGTCTAGTTCCTGACTTTAGAGGAAATGCTTTCAATTTTTCACCATTGAGGATAATGTTTGCTGTGGGTTTGTCATATATAGCTTTTATTATGTTGAGGTATGTTCCTTCTATTCCTGCTTTCTGGAGAGTTTTTATCATAAATGGATGTTGAATTTCGTCAAAGGCTTTCTCTGCATCTATTGAGAAAATCATATGGTTTTTATTTTTCAATTTGTTAAGGTGGTGTATTACATTGATTGATTTGCGGATATTGAAGAATCCTTGCATCCCTGGGATAAAGCCCACTTGGTCATGGTGTATGATCTTTTTAATGTGTTGTTGGATTCTGATTGCTAGAATTTTGTTAAGGATTTTTGCATCTATGTCATCAGTGATATTGGCCTGTAGTTTTCTTTTTTTGTGGGATCTTTGTCAGGTTTTGGTATTAGGCTGATGGTGGCCTCATAGAATGAGTTTGGAAGTTTACCTTCCTCTGCAATTTTCTGGAAGAGTTTGAGCAGGATAGGTGTTAGCTCTTCTCTAAATTTTTCGTAGAATTCAGCTGTGAAGCCGTCTGGACCTGGGCTTTTGTTGGCTGGAAGATTTTTGGTTACAGTTTCCATTTCCGTGCTTGTGATGGGTCTGTTAAGATTTTCTATTTCTTCCCTGGTCCAGTTTTGGAAAGTTGTACTTTTCTAAGAATTTGTCCATTTCTTCCACGTTGTCCATTTTATTGGCATATAATTGTTGATAGTAGTCTCTTATGATCCTTTGTATTTCTGTGTTTTCTGTTGTGATCTCTCCATTTTCATTTCTAATTTTATTGATTTGATTTTTCTCCCTTTGTTTCTTGATGAGTCTGCCTAATGGTTTGTCAATTTTATTTATCGTTTCAAAGAACCAGCTTTTGATTTTGTTGATTTTTGCTATGGTCTCTTTTGTTTCTTTTGCATTTATTTCTGCTCTAATTTTTAAGATTTCTTTCCTTCTACTAACCCTGGGGTTCTTCATTTCTTCCTTTTCTAGTTGCTTTAGGTGTAGAGTTAGGTTATTTATTTGACTTTTTTCTTGTTTCTTGAGGTGTGCCTGTATTGCTATGAACTTTCCCCTTAGGACTGCTTTTACCGTGTCCCACAAGTTTTGGGTTGTTGTGTTTTCATTTTCATCCGTTTCTATGCAAATTTTGATTTCTTTTTTGATTTCTTCTGTGATTTGTTGGTTATTCAGCAGCGTGTTGTTCAGCCTCCATATGTTGGAATTTTTAATAGTTTTTCTCCTGTAATTGAGATCTAATCTTACTGCATTGTGGTCAGAAAAGATGCTTGGAATGATTTCTATTTTTTTGAATTTACCAATGCTACCTTTATGGCCCAGGATGTGATCTATCCTGGAGAAGGTTCCATGTGCACTTTAGAAAAAGTTGAAATTCATTGTTTTGGGATGAAATGTCCTATAGATATCAATTAGGTCTAACTGGTCTATTGTATCATTTAAAGTTTGTGTTTCCTTGTTAAATTTCTGTTTAGTTGATCTATCCATAGGTGTGAGTGGGGTATTAAAATCTCCAACTATTATTGTGTTAGTGTTAATTTCTCCTTTCATACTTGTTAGCATTTGTCTTACATACTGTGGTGCTCCCACGTTGGGTGCATATATATTTATAATTGTTATATCTTCTTCTTGGATTGATCCTTTGATCATTATGTAGTGACCTTCTTTGTCTCTTTTCACAGCCTTTGTTTTAAAGTCTATTTTATCTGATATGAGTATCGCTACTCCTGCTTTCTTTTGGTCCCTATTTGCATGGAAAATCTTTTTCCAGCCCTTCACTTTCAGTCTGTATGTATCCCCTGTTTTGAGGTGGGTCTCTTGTAGACAACATATGTAGGGGTCTTGTTTTTGTATCCATTCAGCCAGTCTTTGTCTTTTGGTTGGAGCATTCAACCCATTTACGTTTAAGGTAATTACTGATAAGTATGATCCCATTGCCATTTACTTTATTGTTTGGGGTTTGAATTTATACACCGTTTTTGTGTTTCCTGTTTAGTATTTGTTGGAGAGCTGGTTTGGTGGTGCAGAATTCTCTCAGCTTTTGCTTGTCTGAAAAGCTTTTGATTTCTCATTCATACTTGAATGAGATCCTTGCTGGGTACAATAATCTGGGCTGTAGGTTATTTTCTTTCATCATTTTAAGTATGTCTTGCCATTCCGTCCTTGCTTGAAGAGTTTCTATTGAAAGATCAGCTGTTATCCTTATGGCAATTCCCTTGTGTGTTATTTGTTGTTTTTCCCTTGCTGCTTTTCATATTTGTTCTTTGTGTTTGATTTTTGTTAATGTGATTAATATGTGTCTTGGGGGGTTTCGCCTTGGCTTTATCCTGTTTGGGACTCTCTGGGTTTCTTGGACTTGAGTGAGTATTTCCTTCCCCATTTTAGGGAAGTTTTCAACTATTATCTCCTCAAGTATTTTCTCACGGTCTTTCTTTTTGTCTTCTTCTTCTGGGACCCCTATGATTCGAATGTTGTAGCGTTTAATATTGTCCTGGAGGTCTCTGAGATTGTGCTCATTTCTTTTAATTCGTTTTTCATGTATCCTCTCTCATTCATTTATTTCTACCATTCTATCTTCGAATTCACTAATCCTATCTTCTGCCTCTGTTATTCTACTATTTGTTGCCTCCAGAGTGTTTTTAATTTCATTTATTGCATTATTCGTTATATATTGACTCTTTTTTTATTTCTTCTAGGTCCTTGTTAAACCTTTCTTGCATCTTCTCAATCCTTGTCTCCAGGCTATTTATCTGTGATTCCATTTTAATTTCAAGATTTTAGATCCATTTCACTATCCTTACTCGGAATTCTTTATCAGGTAGATTCCCTATCTCTTCCTCTTTTGTTTGGTTTGGTGGGCATTTATCCTGTTCCTTTATCTGCTGGGTATTCCTCTGTCTCATCTTGTTTAAATTGCTGAGTTTGGGGTGTCTTTTCTGTATTCTGGCAGTTTGTGGAGTTCTTTACTGTGGCATTTCCTCGTTGTGTGTGGGTTTGTACAGGTGTCTTGTCAAGGTTTCCTGGTTAGGGAAGCTTGTGTCCGTGTTCTGGTGGGTGGAGCTGTATTTCTTCTCTCTGGAGTGCAATGAAGTGTCCAGTAATGAGTTATGAGATGTTTGTGGTTTTGGGGTGACTTTGGGCAGCCTGTATCTTGAAGCTCAGTGCTGCGTTCCTTTGTTGCTGGAGAATTTGCTTGGTATGTCTTGCCCTGGAACTTGTTGGCCCTTGTGTGGTGCTTGATTTCAGTGTCGGTATGGAGGCATTTGATGAGCTCCTGTCAATTAATGTTCCTTGGAGTCAGGAGTTCCCTGGAGTCAGGGTTTGGACATAAGCCTCCTGCTTCCAGTTATCTGTCTTACTTTTACAGTAGTTTCAAAACTTCTCCTTCTATACAGCACCATTGATAAAACATCTACGTTAAAGAAGAAAAGTTTCTCTACTGTGAGGGTCACTCAGAAAGGTTCACAGCGTTACATGGAGAAGAGAAGAGGGAGGAGGGAGTTAGAGGTGACCCAAATGAGATGAGGTGGAATCAATAGTGGAGAGAGTGGGCTGGCCAGTAGTCACTTCCTTATGTGCACTCCACAACTGGACCGCTCAGAGATGTTCACAGAGTTATACAGAGATGAGAAGAAGGAGGAAGGAGACAGAGGTGGCCAGAAGGATAAAAGGGGGGAATGAAAAGGAGGGAGACAGATCCAGCCAGTAATCAGTTCCCTAAGTGTTCTCCACCGTCTGGAATACACAGAAATTCACAGAGTTGGGTAGAGTAGAGAGGGGTTAGGGAGGAGACACAGGCGACCTGGTGGAGAAAAAGGAGAGTCCAAAGGGAGAGAGAGCAGTCAAGCCAGTAATCTCGCTCCCTAGTGAAAAATGGGTACTGAAGATTGGGTTCTTAAAGGTACAAAATTGGTAACAAATACATAAAAGCAAAAATTAAAAATCTAGAGTAGAGTTTGGACTTTCAAAAATACGATGTTAAAGAAAAGAAGAAGGAAAAGAAAGAGAGAAAAAACGAACAAAGAAAAACAAACAAGGTCGCAAAAATTATCAAGAAAATACAGGTACAAAATTGATAACTAATACCAAAAAGCAAAAATTAAAAATCTAGAGTAGAGTTTGGAATTTCAAAAATACAATGTTAAAAAAAAGGAAGAAGAAAACTAAAGAGAAAACAAACAAACAAAAACAAGCAATGTCGCAAAAATTATAAAGAAACTACAGGTACAAAATTGATATCAAATATCAAAAAGCATAAATTAAAAATCTAGAGTACAGTTTGGAATTTCAAAAATACAATGTTAAAGAAAAGAAGAAAAAAAAACAAAACAAAAAAACAAGGTCAAAAAATTATTTTATATATATATATATGAAGTTTGCTGAAGATGAAAAAAATAGGGTCTTTTTTTTTTGCAAAGTAATAAGTTATAAAAGTGAAAATTAAATGAACAATAGAGAACTTAAAATTAAAAAAATTTAAAAAAAGTAAGAATGATCATAAAAATATATCTAGGACTTTCTCTGGTTTTGTTGTGAGTATCGTGGGTTCGGTTCATTTTTGGCTAGTTCCTTGGTCCAACTTATATTTCTCAAGATCTATAGGCGCCTTCCTATGTAGTCCTAGTAACCACAGGGTTTTAATCTATTGCCTGTAGCTTCCAAGGCGTTTCCCTCTGTTATAGCTTCTTTTGTTTGCTGGTCTCTTCAGTGTCTGGTTTACGCCCTGACACAAAGGGGACGGTGGAGGACACTTTTTTTTTTTTTAGGCTCACTTGTTCAGTTGCGCTGTGGGGAGGGAGGGAGGGAGTGATACTGCAAACAAATAACACTGGCGTGCGCTCGCAGTGCCTCAGCCACACTGGGTCTGCCCCCGCTCACGGCACGTGTAGCCTCCCTGCCCACACTGCTCGGGCTCTAGGTTGTTCCACCGGGAACAATCCGAGGCTGGCCCTGGGCTTCATGCACCTCCCAGGTCCAAGCCGCTCAGGTTCAGGCACTCGGGTAGTCCTCAGAGGCACAGACTCGGTTGGGCCTGCGTTTTGTGCTCTTCCCAGGTCCGAGCAGCTCAGGTGATGAGGTGTTTGGCGAGCGCCAAGGTTGTGACTTATCGCCTCCCCACCACTCGGTTATCTGGGTGTAAAACAGGCGCACCTTCTCAGGCAGATGTTGACCATCCAGATCCCCAAGAAGTTTTAGTTAGCAAAGAAGCCTGCTTACAGTTTTATAGATAATGTCTCTCTGGGGCTGCGATTGCCCCCTTCTGGCTCTGGCTGCCTGTCACCGGAGGGGGAAGGTCTGCAGCCGGCTATCTCTGTTCAGTCCTTTGTTCCGTGCGCGGGCCTGGCGGTGTCTTAGGTTAGGGCTGGCTTTTTGCGTGGTAGATATCCCAGAGTCTGGTTTGCTAGCCCAAGTTATTTCATTCAGATAGTGCTCAGGGTATTCAGGCCAGATTCTTACTCTAAGCGATGCAGCCCGCGCCGCGCCTCCCTGCCCAGCCCCTGCTTGCTAATGGTGTGAGCAGGCGTCTGCACTGCTTTGCGGCTGGGGGAGTTACCGTAGGGCTTGCAATCTGCGAGTTTTAATTGTTTATTTATTTTTATCCCCCTTATGTTGCCCTTTGTGCTTCCAAAGCTTGGCAAAGATTTGGCAGTGAAAAGCTTTCCTGGTGTTTGGAAACTTTTCTCTTTTTAAGACTATCTTCCCGGGACGGAAATCCCTCCCTCCCTCTTTTGTCTCTTTTTTTTGTCTTTTATACTTTTTCCTACCTACTTTCCAAGAGTTGGGTTCTTTTCTGGGTGCCTGATGTCCTCTGGCAGCATTCATAAGTTGTATTGTGGAATTTACTCGACGTTTAAATGCTCTTTTGATGAAATTGTTTGGGGGGGAAAGAGTTCTCCCCGTCCTACTCCTCAGCAATCTTGGCTCCTCTCTTGTGGAGTTTGGAGAGAGCACGCGGGATTGCTCTCCAGGCGATGCAGGAAAAGAAGGCCCTCATCTCGCGATGTCGGGGGAGTCTCGTGGTTTTTCTGGAGCTGCGGTGCCAGTGTGGGGTTTCTCACAAGGTACGACCGGGAGCTCAGGGAGCCTCTCGTGTGGTGTCAGGGAAGTCAAGTCTCCATACGAGTGGCGAGGGGGCGCACGTCATTGCTCTCGAGTCATGGTAGTGGAATCAGGGCTCAACGCAATGAAAAAGGACGCTCGAGGTCTTTCTCGGGTTGCGGCAGGAAACCCTGGGTTCCCTCGACTTGTGCCTGTGACCTCAGGTAGCTTCTCAGGGTGCCTCTGAGAAGTCAGGGATACTATGGAGCTGGGAGAGGCCTCTCAGGACTCCACTGGGTTTGCTGCAATGGAAGAGGGCCTAATCTCGAGATCAGGAAGGAACCTCAGGGTTCCTCTCCATTTCTGACTCAGATTGCAGGGTCCCTGCAGAGTTGGGACAGGAGAGTCAGGCCTCGTCTTGTGTGGAGGAATGGAACTCCGCTTGCCTCTCGAGTTGTTCAAGGAGTGACAGGCCACTTGTCGAGCTGTGTGTGGAACCTGCGGTTTTTTCCAGACAATGCACGGGGGTGTCAGTGCCCCTTCGTGATGTGCTTTCATCCACAGGGTTGCCTTCGAAGTGGTGTGCGGGCATCGGGTTCTTATCAAGAGCGGACCAGGAAATCGGGGTCTTTTGGAATGCGGCACCACACACGAGGCTACGTCTCGAATTTCCTCGTGAAACGGGCCTCATGCTGAGGTGCCCCTGGAAGGTCGGGAAAGCCTTCCAGACAAAGCAGGTTAATCGACCCTACTGTCGCGATCAGGAGGGGAGAAGGGGCTCAGATGAAGTGGTGCCGGGAACCTCGGTGTTCCCCTTGAGTGAGACCGGTATGTCAGGGAACTTTTGGGGTCTCATGAAGCTTGCCAAATACTGTTTCAAACTTCAAGATGAAACGTGGGACTTCTCTTGAGACGCTGTGGCGGGCAAGGGCCTCATCTTGTGATGAAGGGGAAACCACGTGGTTTTTTTCGAGTTGCGATGGGATTGTTGACTTACGACGGGGAATTCAGGTTTCCTCTTCTGTTGGCCCAGGGAAGTCCATTCTTCCATTCGAGTTGCCAGGGAGAGCTGGGTGGGAATTGCTCTCAAGTCACGGCAGGTCAAAATAGACCTCATCTATGCTTGTGTCCAGGACCTAATGTTCCTCTCCAGGGGCGATAGGGATCACGGGGACGCATTCCAGACTCGCCCAGTGAGTCAGGCCTCGGCTCGAGGGGAAGCAAAGGATTCTGATATCCTCCTGGGTCGCGATAGGTATCTCTTGGAGCCCACTGAGTGGCCTCCAGGGAGTCAAGCCTCCTGTGGAGTTGGAGAGAGGACTCGGGATTGCTCTCCAGGCCATACAGGAAAGAAGGCCCTCAGCTCGTAATGACGGGGGCGTCTTGTGGGTTTTCTCGAGTTGGAGCGCAAGTATGAGTTTTCTCACGAGGTATGACGGGGAGCTCAGGGAGCCTCTCGTGTGGTGCCAGGAAAGTCAGGTGTCTATGCGTGTGATGAGGAGGAGCCCATAAATGCTCTCGAGTCATGGTAGGGAAATCGGAACTCAAGACGCGTTGAAGAAGGAGTCTCGAGGTCTTTCTCAGGTTGTGGCAGGAAACCCTGGGTTCCCTCGACTTGTACCGGTGACCTCAGGGAGCTTCTCAGGGTGCCTCTGAGAAGTCAGGCATACTGTGGACTTGGGAGGCGCTCTCGGAACTCCACTGGGTTTGGTGCAATGGCAAAGGTTCTCATCTCGAGTTGAGGCAGGAACCTAAGGGTTCCTCTCCATTTAAAACTCCGACCACAGGGTCCCTGAAGAGTTGGGACAGGAGAGTCAGGCCTCGTCTTGTGTGGAGGAATGGAACTCCACTTGCCTCTCGAGTTGTTCACAGGATAACAGACCATTTGTCGAGCTGTGAGTGGAACCTTCGGTTTTTTCCGTAAGATGCATGAGGGGGTCAGTGCCCCTTCGTGTTGTGCCTTCATCCACAGGGTTGCCTTCAAAGAGGAGTCCGGACATCGGGTTCTTATCAATAGCAGAGCAGGAAATCGGGGTCTTTCAGAACGTGGCACCATCCATGGGGCTACGTCTCGAATTTCTTCATTAGACTGGTGTCATCCTGAGGTGCGCCATGAAGATCGGGAACCCCTTCCAGACAAAGCAGGGGAATCGACCATCTTGTCACGATCAGGAGGAGTGAAAGGGCTCAGTTGAAGTCGTGCCGGGAACCTCGGTGTTCCCCTCGAGTGGGACCGGTGTGTCGGGAAACTTTTGGGGTCACTTCAAGGGTGCCAAGTACCGTTTTGCACTTCAATACAGACTTGGGGCTTCTCTTGACACGCTGTAGAGGGCAAGGGCCTCATCTTGGGATGACGGGGGAATCACGTGGTTTTTCTCAAGGTGCGGCGGGATTCTCGAGTTACGACGGGGAATTCAGGCTTCCTCTTGTGTTGGCCCAGGGAAGTCCAATCTTCCATTCGAGTTTCGAGGAAGAGCTGGGGTTTGCTCTTGAGTCACTGCAGGGCAAAAGAGACCTCATCTAGGCTTGTGTCCAGGACCTAATATTCCTCTCCAGGGCCGACAGCGATCTCGGGGTTGCATTCCAGACGCATCCTGGGAGTCAGAGCTCGACTCGAGGGGAAGCAAAGGACCCCGCTCTCCTCTTGAGTCACTACAGGTGTCTCTTGGAGCCCACTGAGTGGCCTAAAGGGAGTCAAGCCTCCTGTGGAGTTTGGAGAGAGGACTCAGGATTGCTCTCCAGGCCATGCTGGAAAAGAAGACCCTCATCTCGCGATGACAGGGGCGTCTTGTTGGTTTTCTCGAGCTGCGGTGCCAGTGTTCGGTTTCTGACGAGGTGCGACGGGAAGCTCAGGGAGCCTTTCGTGTGGCACCAGGGAATTCAGGTCTCCATGCGCATGGCAAGGGGGAGCGCGTCATTGCTCTCGAGATATGATACGGGAATCGGGCCTCAAGACACGTTAAAGCAGGACTCTCAAAGTCTTTCTCGGGTTGCGGCAGGAAACCCTGGGTTCCGTCGACTTCTGCCGGTGACCTTAGGGAGCTTCTCAGGGTGCCTCTGAGAAGTCAGGCATACTGTGGATTTGGGACGGGCCTCTCGGGACTCCACTGGTTTTGTGGCAATGGAAAAGGGCCTCATCTTGAGTGGAGGCAGGAACCTCAGGCTTCCTCTCCATTTCTGACTCGGTGCGCAAGGTCCCTAGAGTTGTGACAGGAGAGTCAGGCATCGTCTTGTATGGAGGAATGGAACTCCGCTTGCTTCTCGAGTTGTTCACGAGGTGACAGACCACTTGTGGAGCTGTGTGAGGAACCTGCGGGTTTTTCCGGAAGATGCACGGGGTGTCAGTGCCCCTACGTGTTGTGCCTTCATCCACAGGCTTGCCTTCGAAGAGGTGTCCAGGAGTCTGGTTTTGATCAAAAGTGGACCATGGAATTGGGGTCTTTCGGCATGTAGTATGGCCCTCGAGGCTACCTCTCGAATTTCCTCGTGAGACCGGCCTCATCCTGAGGTGTGCCAGGAAGGTCGGGAATCCCTTCGAGACAAAGGAGTGGAATCGACCCTCCTATCACGATCAGGAGAGGAGAAAGGCCTCAGATGAAGTGGTGCCGGAAACTTCAGTGTCCCCTCTAGTGAGATCGGTATATAGGGGAACTTTTGGGGTCGCATCAAGGGTGCCAAGTACTGTTTTGCACTTCAAGACGGAATGTGAGACTTCTCTTGAGACGCTGTAGGGGGCAAGGGCCTCATCTTGCAATACGGGGAACCACGTGATTTTTCTCGAGTTGCGGCGGGTTTCTCAAATTACAACTGGAAATTCAGGCTTCCTCTTGTGTTGGCTCAGAAAGGCCAATCTTCCATTCGAGTTGCAAGGGAAAGCTAGGGGTTGCGCTTGAGTCACTGCAGGGCCAAAGAGACCTCATCTAGGCTTTTGTCCAGGACCTAAGGTTCCTCTCCAGGGGCGACAGGGATCCAGGGTTGCATTCCAGACTCACCCTCGTAGTCAGGCCTCATCTCGAGGGGAAGCAAAGGACACCGCTCTCCTCCTGAGTATCGACGGGTATCTCTTGGAGCCCACTGAGTGACCTAAAGGGAGTCAAGCCTCCTTTGGAGTTTGGAGAGAGGATTCGGGATTGCTCTTCAGGTCATGCAGGAAAGGCCCTTATTTCACCATGACAGGGGCGTCTCGTGGGTTTTCTCGAGCTGCGGCGCCAGTGTGGGGTTTCTCACGAGGTACGATGGGGAGCTCAGGGAGCCTCTCATGTGGTGCCGGGGAAGTCAGATCTTCATGCGCGTGGCGAGGGGGAGCGCGTCATTTTTCTCCAGTCATGGTAGGGGAATCGGGCCTCAAGACGCGTGAAGAAGGACTCGCGAGGTTTTTCTCAGGTTACGGCAGGAAACCCTGGGTTCCGTCGACTTATGCCCGTGACCTCAGGGAGCTTTTCAGGGTGCCTCTGAGAAGTCAGGGATACTGTGCAGTTGGGAGGGGCCGCTCCGAACTCCACTGGGTTTGGTGCAGTAGAAGAGGGCCTTATCTCGAGTTGAGGCAGGAACCTCATGGTTCCTCTCCATTTCTGAATCGGATCTCAGTGTCCATGCAGAGTTGGGACAGGAGAGTCAGGCCTCGTCTTGTGTGGAGGAATTTAACTCCTCTTGCCTCTCGAGTTGTTCACTGGGTGACAGGCCACTTGTCGATCTGTATATGGAACTTGCGAGCTTTTCCAACGATGCAGGAGGGTGTCAGACCCCTTCGTTTTGTGCCTTCGTCCACAGGATTGCCTTCGAAGAGGTGTCCTAGCATTGGGTTCTTATCAAGAGCAGACAGGGAAATCGGGGTCTTTCGGCGTGTGGCACCAACCACAAGGCTACGTCTCGAATTTCCTCGTGAGACCGGCCTCATCCTGAGGTGCGCCGGGAAGGTCCGGAACCCCTTCCAGACAAAGCAGGGTAATCGACCCTCCCGTCGCGATCAGGAGGGGATAAGGGGCTCAGAACAAGCGGTGCACCGAACCTTGGTGTTCCCCTCGAGTGAGACCAGGGTGTCGGGGAACTTTTGTGCTAACATCAAGGTTGCCAATTATCGTTTTAAACTTCAAGATGGAACGTAGGGCTTCTACTGAGACGCTGTAGCTGGCAAGGGCCTCATCTTGCGATGACGGGGGAACCACGTGGTTTTCCTCGAGTTGCAGCGGGATTTTCGAATTACGATGGGGAATTCAGGTTTCCTCTTGTGTTGTCCCAGGGAAGTCCATTCTTCCATTCGAGGTGCGAGGGAGAGCAGGGGATTGCTCTCGAGTCACTTCAGGGCAAATGAGACCTCATCTATGCTTGTTTCTAGGACCTAATGTTCCTCTCCAGGGGCGACAGGGATCTCGGGGTTGCATTCCAGACTCACCTGAGGAGTCAGGCCTGGTATATAGGGGAAGCAAAGAATTTCGCTCTCCTCTTGAGTCCCAACGGGTATCTCTTGGAGCCCACAGAGTGGCCTAAAGGGAGTCAGGCCTCCTGTGGAGTTTGAAGAGAGGCCTCGAGATTGCTCTCCAGGCCATGCAGGAAAAGAAGGCCTTCATCTCGCGATGACGGAGGCGTCTCGTGGGTTTTCTCGAGCTGGGGAGCCAGTGTGGGATTTCTCACGAGGTATGACGGGGAGCTCAGGGAGCCTCTCGTGTGGCGCCAGGGAAGTCAAGTCTCCATGCGAGTGGCGAGGGGGAATGCGTCATTGCTCTCGAGTCATGGTAGGGGAATCGGGATTCAAGATGCGTTGAAGGAGGATTTTCGAGGTCTTTCTCGGGTTGCGTCAGGAAACCCTGTGTTCCCTCGACTTGTGCCGGTGACCTCAGGGAGCTTCTAAGGGTGCCTCTGAGAAGTCACGATACTGTGGATTTTGGAGGGGCCTCTCGGGCCTCCACTGTTTTTGGTGTAATGGAAGGGGGCCTCATCTCGAGTGGAGTCATGAACCTCAGGGTTCCTCTCCATTTCGGACTCCGATCGCAGGGTCCCTTCAGAGTTGGGACCGGAGAGTCAGGCCTCGTCTTGAGTGGAGGAATGGAACTCTGCTTGCCTCTCGAGTTGTTCATGGGATGACAGGCCTCTTGTCGAGCTGTGTGTGGAACCTGCAGCTTTTACCGAATGATGCACGGGAGTGTCAGTGACCCTTCGTTTTGTGCCTTCGTCCACAGGGTTGCCTTCGAAGAGGTGTCCGGGCATCGGGTTCTTCTCAAGAGTGGGCCGGGAAATCGGGGTATTTCGGCATGTGACACCACCCACGACGCTATGTCTCGAATTTACTCGTGAGACCGGCCTCATCCTTAGATGCGCCGGGAATGTGGGAAACCCCTTCCAAACAAAGCAGGGGAATAGACCCTCCTGTCTCGAACAGGAGGGGAGAAGGTGCTCAGATGAAGTGGTGCGGGAACCTCGGTGTTCCTGTCGAGTGAGACCGGCGTGTCCGGGAACATTTGGTGTCGCATCAAGGGTGCAAAGTACCGTTTCGCACTTCAAGACGGAACGTGGTTCTTTTCTTGAGACGCCATAGCAGCAAGGGCCTCATCTTGGGATGACGTTGGAAACACGTGGTTTTTCTCGAGTTGCGGCGGGATTCTCGAGTTACGAAGGGGATTTCTGGCTTCCTCTTGTGTTGGCCCAGGGAAGCCCAATCTTCCATTCGAGTTGCGAGGGAGAGCTGGGGGTTGCGCTCGAGTCACTGCAGGGCAAAAGAAACCTCATCCAGGCTTGTGTCTAGGACCTAATGTTCCTCTCAAGGGATGACTGAGATATTGGGGTTGCATTCTAGACTCACCCAGGAGTCAGGCGTCCTCTCGAGGGGAAACAAAGGACTTCTCTCTCTTCTCGAGTCGCGACGGGTATTTCTTGGAGCCCACTGAGTGGACTAAAGGGAGTCAAGTCTCCTCTGGAGATTGGAGAGAGGACTCGGGATTGCACTCCAGGACATGCAGGAAAAGAAGGCCCTCATCTCACGATGACGGGGGGGGGGGGTCTCGGTGGTTTTACCGAGCTACAGCGCCTGTGTTGGTTTCTCAGGAGGTACGACGGGGAGCTCAGGGAGCCTCTTGTGTGGCGCCAGGGAAGTTAGGTCTCGATGCGTGTGGCGAGGGGGAGCGCGTCATTGCTCTCGAGTCATGGTAGGGGAATCAGGCCTCTAGACGCGTTGAAGGACTCTCAAGATCTCTCTCGGGTCTTGGCAAGAATACCTGGGTTCCCTCGACTTGTGCCGGTGACCTCAGGGAGATTCTCCGGGTGCCTCTGAGAAGTCAGGGATACTGTGGAGTTGGGAAAGACCTCTCGGGACTCCACTGGGTTTGGTGAAATGGAAGGGGGCCTCATCTCGAGGGGAGGCAGGAACCTCAGGGTTCCTCTCCATTTCTGATTCCGATCGCAGCCCCCTGCATAGTTGGGAGAGGTGAGTCAGGCCTTGTCTTGTGTGCAGGAATGGACCTCCGCTTGCCTCTCGAGTTGTTCACTGGATGACAGGCACTTGTTGAGCTGTATGAGTAACCTGCGGTCTTTTCCGGACGATGCACGGGGGTGTCAGTGCCGCTTCGTGTTGTGCCTTCATCCACACTATCTTCGAATAGGTGTCTGGGCATCGCGTTCTTATCAAGAGCGGATCGGGAAATCGCGGTCTTTCGGCATGTGGCACCACCATCGAGGCTACGTCTCGAATTTCCTCGTGAGACAGCCTCATCTGAGGTGCGTGGAGAAGGTCGGGAACCCCTTGCAGACAAAGCAGGGGAATTGACCCTCCTTTCGCGATCAGGAGGGGAGAAGGGGTCAGATGAAGTGGTGCCAGGAACCTCGGTGTTCCCCTCTAGTGCGACCCGTATGTCGGGGAACTTTTGGGGTAGCATTAAGGGTGCCAAATATCATTTCGCACTTGAAGACAGAACGTGGGACTACTCTTGAGACGCTGGAGCGGGCAAGGGCCTCATCTTGCAATGACGGGGGAACCACGTGGTTTTTCTCAAGTTGAGGCGGAATTCTCGAATTACTACTGGGAATTCAGGCTTCCTCTTGTGTTGGCCCAGGGAGGTCCAATCTTCCATTCGGGTTGCGAGGGAAAGCTGGGGAGTGCTCTCGAGTTACTGCAGGGCAAAAGCGACCTCATCTAGCCTTGTGTTCAGGACCCAGTGATCCTCTCCAAGGGCGACAGGGATCTCGGGTTTGCATTACAGACTCACCCGGGGAGTTAGGCCACGTCTCGAGGGGAAGCAAAGGACTTGGCTATCCTCTCGAGTTGCGACGCGTATCTCTTGGAGCCCACTGAGTGGTCTAAAGGGAGTCAACCCTCCTCTTCAGTTTGGAGAGAGGACTCGGGATTGCTCTCCAGGCCATGCAGGAAAAGAAGGCCCACATCTCGAGATGACGGGGGCGTCCCGTGGGTTTTCTCGAGCTGCGGCGCCAGTGTGGAGTTTCTCACGAGGTACGACGGGGAGTTCAGGTAGCCTCTCGTGTGGCAACAGGGAAGTCAGGTCTCCATGGGCGGGGCAAGGGGGAGCGCGTCATTGCTCTCAAGTCAGGGTAGGGGAATCGGGCCTCATGACGGGTTGAAAAAGAACTCTCGATGTCTTTCTAGGGTTGCGGCAGGAAACCCTGGGTTCCCTGGACTTGTGCCGGTGACCTCAGGGAGCGTCTCAGGGTGCCTCTGAGAAGTCAGGGATACTGTGGATTTGGGAGAGGCCTCTCGGGACTCCTTTGGGTTTGGTGCAATGGAAGTGGGCCTCATCTCGAGTTGAGGCAGGAACCTCAGGGTTCTGCTCCTGACTTCCTGGAGGCCGGATGTGACTCAGATCGCAGGGTCCCTGTTGAGTTTGCTCAGGAGTGTCAGGTCTCGTGTTCTGCGGAGGAATGGAACTCCGCTTACATCTAAAGTTGTTCAAGGATAACACCACTTTTCGTGATGTGTGTGGGTTTTTCGGAGATGCACGGGGGCGTCAGTGCTCCTTCCTGTTGTGCCTTCATCCACAAGGTTGCCTTCGAAGAGGTGTCCGGGTATCGTGTTCTCCTCAAGTGCGGACCGGGAAATTGGGGTCTTTCAGCATGTTGCACCACCCACTAGGCTACGTCTCGAATTTTCTCGTGAGACCGGCCTCATCCTGAGGCGCGCAGGAAAGTCCGGGAACCCTTTCCAAACAAAGCAGGGGAATCGACCCTCCTTTCGGGATCAGGAGGAGAGAAAGGTCTCAGATGAAGTAGTGCCGGGAACCTTGGTGCTCTCCTTGAGTGAAAGTCGGGTAACTTTTCTGGTTGCATCAAGGGTGCCAAGTACCATTTCGCACTTCAAGATGGAACCTGGGACTTCTCTTGAGATGCTGTAGTGGGCAAGGGCCTCATCTAGCACTGACGGGGGACCCACGTGTTTTTTCTCGAGTTGCGGCAGGATTCTTGAGTTACGATGGGGAATACAGGTTTCCTCTTGTGTTGGCCCAGGGAAGTCCAATCTTCCATTCGAGTTGCAAGTGAGAGCTGGAGATTGCTCTCGAGTCACTGCAGGGCAAAATAGAGCTCATCTAGGTTTGTGTCCAGGACCGAGTTTTTCTCTTCAGGGGCGACAGGGATCTCGGGGTTGCATTCCAGACTCACCCGGGGAGTCAGGCCTCGTCTCGAAGGGAATGAATGGACTCCACTCTCCTCTCGAGTCGCGACGGGTATCCCTTGGAGCCCAAGAGTGGCCTAAATGGAGTTAAGCCTCCTGTGGAGTTTGGAGAGAGGACTCGGGATTGCTCTCTAGGCCATGCAGGAAAAGAAGGCCCTCATCTCGCGATGACGGGGGCGTCTCGTGGGTTTTCTCAAGGTGCAGTGCCTGGTTGGGGTTTCTCACGAGATAGGACGGGGAGCTCAGGGAGACTCCTGTGGTGCCACGGAAGTCAGGTCTCCATGGACGTGGCGTGGGGGAGCGCCTCATTGTTCTCGAGTCATGGTAGGGGAATCAAGTCTCAAGACGCTTCGAAGAAGAACTCTCGAGGTCTTTCTCGGGGTGTGGCAGGAAACCCTGGGTTCCCTCGACTTGTGCCCATGACCTCAGGGAGCTTAGCGGGGTTCCTCTGAGAAGTCAGGGATACTATGGAGTTGAGAGGGGCTTCTCGGGACATCACAGGGACTGGTGCAATTGAAGAGGACCTAATCTCGGATTGAGGCAGTAACGTCAGGGTTCCTCTCCATTTCTGACTCGGATAGCAGGGTCCCTGCAGAGTTGGGACAGGAGAGTCAGACCTCGTCTTGTGTGGAGTAATGGAACTCCGCTTGCCTCTCGAGTTGTTCACGGGATGACAGGCCACCTGTCGAGTTGTATGTGGAACCTGCGGTTTTGGGGGACGATGCACAGGGGTGTCAGTGCCCCTTCGTGTTGTGCCTTCATCCACAGGGTTACCTTCGAAGAGGTGACCCGGCATCGGGATCTTATCAATAGCGGACCAGGAAATCGGGGTCTTTCGGCATGTGGCACAACCCACGAGGCTACGTCTCGACTTCCCTCGTGAGACTGGCCTCATCCTGAGGTTCGCCGGGAAGTCTGGGAACCCCTTCCAGACAAAGCAGGGGAATCGACCCTCCTGTCGCCATCAGGAGGGGAGAAGAGGCTCAGCTGAAGCGGTGCTGGGAACCTCCATGTTCTCCTCGAGTGAGACCGGGGTGTCAGGGAAATTTGGGGGTCGCATCAAGGGTGCCAAGTACCGTTTCACACTTCAAGACGGAACATGGGACTTCCCTGGAGACGCTATAGCTGACAGGGGCCTCATATTTCGATGACGGAGGAGCCACGTTGTTTTTCTCCAGTTGCCGCGGGATTCTCGAATTACAATGGGGAATACAGGCTTCCTCTTGTGTTGGCCCAGGGAAGTCCAATCATCCATTCGAGTTGCGAGGGAGAGCTGGGGATTGCACTTGAGTCAATGCAGGACAAAAAAGACCTCATTTAGGCTTGTGTCCAGGACCGAGTTTTCCTCTACAGGGGCAACACGGATCTCGGGATCCCATTCCAGACTCACCCAAGTAGTCAGGCCTCGGCTCGAGGGGAAGCAACGGACTCTGCTCTCCTCTAGAGTAGCGACGTGTATCTCTTGGAGGCTACTGAGTGGCCTAAAGGGAGTCAGGCCTCCAGTGGAGTTTGGAGAGTGGACTCGGGATTGCTCTCTAGGTCATGTAGGAAAAGAAGGCCCTCATCTTACGATGATGGGGGCGTCTCCTGAGTTTTCTCGAGCGGCGGTGCCAGTGTGGGGTTTTCATGAGGTAGGACGGGGAGCGCAGGGAGCCTCTCGTGTGGCGCCAGGGAAGTTAGGTTTCAATGGGCGTGGCGAGGGGAATGCGTCATTGCTCTCCAGTCATGGTAGGGTATCGGGCCTCAAGACGTGGTAAAGAAGGACTCTCAAGGTCTTTCTCAGAATGCAGCAGGAAACCCTGGGTTCACTCGACTTGTGCCAGTGACCGCAGAGAACTTCTGAGGGTGCCTCTGAGAATCAGGGATACTGTGGAGTTTTAGGGGCCTCTCGGGACTCCACTGGGTATGGCGCAATGGAAGAGGGCCTCATTTCGAGTTGATGCAGGAACGTCAGGTTTCATCTACATTTCTGACTCCGATCGCACGGTCCCTGCAGAGTTGGGAAAGGAGAGTCAGGCCTTCTCTTGTGTGGAGGAACGGAACTCCGCATGCCTCTCTAGTTCTTCAAGGGATGACAGGACACTTGTCGATCTGTGTTTGGAATCTGCGTGTTTTTCCGTACTATGCATGGGGATGTCAGTACTCCTTCGTGTTGTGCATTCATCCACAGGTTTGCTTTCGAAGAGGTGTCCTGGCATCGGGTTCTTATTAAGAGCGGACCGGGAAATCGGGGTCTTTCCCCATGTGGCACCACCCACCAGGCTACGTCTCGAATTTCCTAGTGAGACCGGCCTCATCCTGAGGTGCGCTGGGAAGGTCGGAACCCCTTGCAGACAAAGCAGGGGAATCGACCCTCCTGTCTCGATCAGGAGGGGAGAAGGGGCACAGATGAGGTGATGCCGGGAACCTCGGTGTTCCCCTCCAGTGAGACCAGTGTGTTGGGGAACTTTTGGGGTCGCATCAAAGGTGCCAAGTACCTTATCGCACTTCAAGATGGAACGTAAGACTTCTTTTGAGACGCTGTAGCGGCAATGGCCGCATCTTGCGATGAAGAGGGAACGACGTGGTTTTTCTCGAGTTGTGGCGGGATTCTTGAGTTACAACGGGAAATTCAGGCTTCCTCTTCTGTTGGCCCAGGGAAGTCCAGTCTTCCATTCGAGTTGCGAGGGAGAGTTGGGGATTGCTCTCGAGTCACTGCAGGAAAAAAGAGACCTCATCTAGGCTTGTGTCCAGGACCTAATGTTTCTCTCCAGGGGCGACAGGGATCTCCGGTTCACATATCAGACACACCCGAGGAGTCAGGCCTCGCCTCGAGGGGAAGGAAAAGACTCCGCTCTCCTCTCGAGTCGCGACGGGTATGTCTTGGAGTCCACTGAGTGGCCAAAAGGGAGTCAAGCCTACTGTGGAGTTTGGAGAGAGGACTCGGGATTGCTCTCCAGGCCATGCTAGAAAAGAAGGCCGTCATGTCGCGAAAATGGGGGCGTCTCGTGGGTTTTCTCTATCTGTGGCGCCAGTGTTTGGTTTCTCACGAGGTATGACGGGGAGCTCAGGCAGCCTCTCGTGTGGCGCCAGGGAAGTCAGGGCTTCATGAGTGTAGCAGAGGGAGCGTGTCATTGCCCTCGAGTCATGGTAGGGGAATCAGGCCTCAAAATGCGTTGAAGAAGGACTCTTGAGTTCTTTCTATGGTGGCGGCAGTAAACCCTGGGTTCACTCGAATTGTGCTGGTGACCTCAGGGAGCTTCTCAGGGTGCCTCTGAGAAGTCAGGGATACTGTGGAGCTTGGACGCGTCTCTCGGGACTCCACTGGGTTTCGTGCAATGGAAGAGGTCCTAATCTCGAGTGGAGGCAGGAACCTCAGCGTTCCTGTCGTGACTTCACTGGCGCTGGTCTGATTCGGATCGCAAAGTCCCTGCAGAGTTGGGACAGGAGAGTCAGGCCTCGTCTTGTGTAGAGGAATGAAACCGCACTTGCCTCTCGAGTTCTTCAGGGGTGACAAGCCACTTGTTGAGCTGTATGTGGAACCTACGGGTTTTTCCGGACGATGCACGAGGGTGTCAGTGCCCCTTTGTGTTGTGCCTTCATCCACAGGTTTGCCTTCAAAGAGGTGTCCAGGCATCGGGTTCTTATCAAGAGCGTACCGGGAAATCATAGTCTTTTGGCATGTGGTACCACCCGCGAGCTACGTCTCGAATTTCCTCGTGAGACTGGCCTCATCCTGAAGTGCCCCGTGAAGGTCGCGAACCCCTTACAAACAAAGCAGGGGAAGTTACCCTCCTATCACGAACAGGAGGGGAGAAGGGGCTCAGATAAACTGGTGCCGGGAACCTCGGTGTTCACCTCGAGTGAGACCGATATTTCGGGGAACTTTTGGGGTCACATCAAGGGTGTCAAGTATCGTTTTGCACTTCAAGACGGAACGTGGGACTTTTCTTGAGAAGCTGTAGCGGGCAAGGGCCTCATCTTGTGATGACGAGGCAACCAAGTGCTTTTTCTCGAGTTGCGGCGGGATTCTCGAGTTACGAAGGGGAATTCAGGCTTCCTCTTGTGTTGGCCCAGGGAAGTCCAATCTTCCATTCGAGTTGTCAGGGAGAGCGGGGGATTGCTCTCGAGTTACAGAAGGGCAAAAGAGACCTCATCTAGGCTTGTTTCCAGGACCTAATGTTCCTCTCCAGGGGAGACAGGGATCTCGGGGTTGCATTTCAGACCCACCTGGTGAGTCAGGCCTTGTCTCGAGGGGAAGCAAAGGACTCAATTCTCCTCTCGAGTCGTGACGGGTATCTCTTGGAGCCCACTAAGTGGCCTAAAGGGAGTCAAGCCTCCTGTGGAGTTTGGAAAGAGGATTCGGGATTCCTCTCCAGGCCATGAAGGAAAAGAAGGCCCTCATCTCGCGATGACAGGGGCGTATGGTGAGTTTTCTCAAGCTGCGGCGTCAGTGTGGGGTTTCTCACGAGGTACGACAGGGTGCTCAGGGAGCCTCTCTTATGGCGCCAGGGAAGTCAGGTCTCCATGTGCGTGGCGAGGGGTTGCGTGTCATTTCTATAGAGCCATGGAAGCAGATTCGGGCTTCAAGACACGTTGAAGTAGGACTCTCGAGGTCTTTTTCCCATTGTGGCAGGAAACCCTGGGTTCCCTCGACATGTGCCGGTGACCTCATGGAGCTTCTCCGGGTGCCTCTGAGAAGTCAGGGGTACTGTGGAGTTGGGAGGGGCCTCTCTGGACTCCACTGGGTTTGGTGCAATGGATGAGAGCCTCATCTCGAGTGGAGGCAGGAACCTCATGTTTCCTCTCCTGGGTTTCCTGTCGATGGTACTGACTCGGATCGCAGTTTCCCTGCAGAGTTGGTACAGAAAATCAGGTCTCGTCTTGTGTGGAGCAATGGAACTCCACTTGCCTGTCGAGTTGTTCACGGGGTGACAGACCACTTGTTGAACTGTGTTTGTAACCTGCGGGTTTTTCTGGACGATGCACGGTGTCAGTGCCCCTTCGTGTTGTGCTTTCATCCACAGGTTTTCCTTCGTAAAGGTGTCACGGCATCACGTTCTTATCAAGAGCAGACCGGGAAATCGGGGTCTTTCGGCTTGTGGCACCACCCACGAGGCTATGTCTCGAATTTCCTCGTGAGACCTGCCTCATCCTTAGGCGCGCTGGAAAGGTCGGGAACCCCTTCCAGACATAGCAGGGGAATCGACACTCCTGTCGCGATCACGAGGGGAGAAGGAGCTCAAATGAAGTGGTTCCGGGAACCTCGGTGTTCCCTTCGAGTGAGACCGGTATGTCGGGGAATTTTGAGATTGCATCAAGGGTGCCAAGTACCGTTTCGCACTTCAAGACAGAAAGTGGGACTACTCTTGAGTCGCTGTAGCGGGCAAGGGCCTCATCTAGCGCTGATGGGGGAACCACGTGGATTTTCTCGAGTTTCGGCGGGATTCTCGAGTTACGATGTCGAATTCAGGCTTCCAATTGTATTGGCCCAGGGAAGTCCAATCTTCAATTCGATTTGCGAGGGAGAGCTGGCGATTGCGCTCTAGTAACTGCAGTGCAAAATAGACCTCATCTAGGCTTGTGTCCAGGACAGAGTTTTCCTCTCCAGGTGTGACAGGAACTCGGGGTTGCATTCCAGACTCACACGGGGAGTCAGGCCTCGTCTCGAGGGGAAGCAAAGGACTCTGCTCTCCCTTCAGGTCCTGACAGGTATCTCTTGGAGCCAACTGAGAGGCCTAAAGAGAGTCAAGCCTCCCGTGGAGTCTGGAGAGAGGACTCGGTTTTGCTCTCCATGCCAGGCAGGAAACAAGTCCCTCACCGCGTGATGACGGGGGCGTATCGTGGGTTTTCTCGAGCTACGGTGCCTGAATGGGGTTTCCGAAGAGGTACGACGGGGAGCTCAGGGAGACTCTCTTCAGGAGTCAGGGAATTCAGGTCTCCATGCGCATGGCGATGGGGTGCGGGTCTTTGCTCTCGAGTCATGGTAGGGGAATCGGGCCTCAAGACGCGCCGAAGGACTCTCAAGGTCTTCCTCGGGTCGCAGCAGGAAACCCTGGGTTCCCTGGACTTGAGCCGGTGACCTCAGGTAGATTCTCAAGGTGCCTCTGAGAATTCAGGGATACTGTGGAGTTGGGAGGGGCCTCTCGCGACTCATCTGGGTGTGGTGCAATGGAAGAGGGCCTCACCTCGAGGGGAGACAGGAACCTCAGGATTCCTCTCCGTTTCGGACTCCGACCGCAGGGTCCCTGCAGAGTTGGGACAGGAGAGTCAGGCCTCGTCTTGTCTGAGGAAGGGAAGCCCGATGGCCTCTCGAGTTGCTCAGGGGGTCTCAGGCCCCTCGTCGAGCTGTGTGTGGAACCCGCGGGTCGTTGCGGACGATGCACGGGGTTGGCAGTGCCCCTTCGTGTTGTGCCTTCACCCACAGGGTTGCCTTCGAAGAGGGGTCCGGGCCTCGGGTCCTTCTCAAGAGCGGACCGGGGAATCAGGGTCGTTCGGCATGTGGCCCCACCCACGTGGCTCGTCTCGAATTTCCTCGTGAGACCAGCCTCATCCTGAGGTGCGCCGGGAAGGCCGGGAACCCCTTCCAGACCACGCAGGGGAATCGCCTCTCCTGTCGCGATCAGGAGGGGAGAATGGGCTCAGAGGAAGAGGTGCCGGGACACTCGGTGTTCCCCTCGGGGGACCCCGGCGTGTCGGGGGACTTTTGGGGGTCGCAGGAAGGCTGTCAGGGACCGTTTCGCCCTTCAGGGCGGAACAGGGGACTTCCCTTGAGACGCCGTAGCGGGCAAGGGCCTCATCTTGCCAAGAGGTGGGAACCACGTGGTTTTTCTCGAGTTGTGGCGGCATTCTCGAGTTACGACGGGGATCTCAGCCTTCCCCTTGGGTTGGCCCTGGGAAGCCCAATCTTCCCCTCGGGTTGCGAGGGAAAGCTGGGGGTTGCGCTCGAGTCACTGCAGGGCCGAAGAGACCTCACCTAGGCGTGTGTCCGGGACCTAATATTCCTCTCCAGGGAAGGCAGGGATCTCGGGGTTGCATTCCAGGCTCCACCGGGGAGACAGGCCTCGTCTCGAGGGGAAGCCAAGGACTCCGCTCTCCTCTCGAGTCGCGACGCGGGTCTCTTGGAGCCCCCTGAGTGGCCTCAAGGGAGTCCAGCCTCCTCTTCCGTTTGGAGAGAGGACCCGGGATTGCTCTCCAGGCCATGCAGGAAAAGAAGGCCCTCAGCTCGCGAGGACGGGGGCGTCTCAGGGGTTTCCTCGAGCTGCGGCGCCCGTGGGGGTTTTCTCCCGAGGCACGACGAGGATCTCAGGGAGCCTCTCGTGCGGCGCCAGGTTAGTCAGGTCTCCATGCGCGTGGCGAGGGGGAGCGTGTCATGTCTCTCGAGTCATGGTAGGGGAATCGCGACTCAACACATTTTGAAGCACTCTTGAGGTCTTTCTCGAGTCACGGCTGAAAACCCAGGGTTCCCTCGACTTGTGCATGTGACCTCAGGGAGCTTCTCATTGTGCCTCTGAGAACTCAGGGATACTGTGGAGTTTGTAGGGGCCTCTCGGGACTCCACTGGTTGTGGTGCAATGGAAGAGGGCTTCATCTCGAGTGGACGCAGGAACCTCAGGCTTCCTCTCCGTTTCTGACTCGGATCCCATGGTCCCTGCAGAGTAGGGACAAGAGAGTCACACCTAGTCTTCTGTTGAGGAATGGACCTTCGTTTGCCTTTCGAGTTGTTTACAGGGTGACAGGCCACTTGTCGAAATGTCTGTGGGACCTGCGGGTTTTTCTGGACGATGCACGCGGGTGTCAGTGCCCCTTCGTGTTGTGCCTTCATCCACAGGTTTTCCTTCAAAGAGGTGTGCTGGCATCGGGTTCTTTTCAAGAGTGGACCGTGAAATTGGGGTCTTTCGACATGTGGCACCACCCACGAGGCTACGTCTCGAACTTCCTTATGAGACCGGCCTCATCCTGAGGTGTGCCCGGAAGGTCAGGAACCCCTTGCAGACAGAGAAGGGGAGTCGACCCTCCTGTCGCAATCAGGAGAGGAGAAGGGGCTCAGATGAAGTGGTGCCGGGAACCTCGGTGTTCCCCTTGAGTGAGTCTGGTATGTCGCGGAACTTTTGGGGTCGCATCAAGGGTGCCAAGTACCGTTTCGCACTTCAGGATGGAACGTGGGACTTCTCTTGAGATGCTGTAGCGGACAAAGGGCCTCATCTTGCGATGACGAGGGAAGCACGTGGTTTTTCTCGAGTTGCGGTGGGATTCTCGAGTTACGACGGGGAATTCAGGCTTCCTCTTGTGTTGGCCCAGGAAGTCTAATCTTCCATTCGAGTTGCCAGGGAGAGCTGGGGATTGGGCTCCATTCACTGAAGGGCAAACTAGACCTCATCTAGGCTTGTATCCAGGACTTAATGTTCCTCTCCATAGGCGACAGGGATTTGGGGTTGCATTCCATACTCACCCGGGGAGTCAGGCCTCATCTTGAGGGGAAGCAAAGGACTCCACTCTCTTCTCGAGCCGCGACAGCTATCTCTTGGAGCCCACTGTGTGGTCTTTGCTCTGTAGGAGAGCTCTAGTGTTCATAAGCCTGTACATAAGTGAACACAGACATTCTGTGTGCATGTTGCTGCATACCCAAAATAGGGCCACAAGGAGCCTCATGCTCTCCATGCGGCGCGGAAGCTGTGCAGCCACGCAGCAGCTGAAGATTCCAACCAATTGCTCTTTTCTTACCTCTGACAGAGCTCGCATTGCCGTAGCCCTTGGCAGTTTCAAAACACTGGACCCTAACCCCTCTCAAAGTAGGCCTGGGTTCTAGTTCGAATAGAAAGTCAATAGCGGAGCTGAGGACAGGAACGCGGCAGTCATTTATCACACGCTCCTGCAGCCTGCTACTACAGGGACACTAACGCTAGAAGCTAGGAATGTCTTTGCAAGGTGCGCAAAGGACAAGGGAGAACCTCGACCCTGACTCTAGTATTTCAGTCCCCTGAGCAGATCTGAGGTTCTCCCGCTGTAGAAGCTAACCCATTCCTTTCAAATACAGGCTTCCTAACACAGGGCCAGTTGGCTGCTTGCTCTTCCACGAAGCAGGCTTCCTTAACTTGCAAACTGCGAATTCCCCTTAACAGCCTGGAGGAAAATCGCTTCTTGGAAGATTTTTTTCAGAGGCTGTATCCCCGGAGATGGGGCCAAGCTAGGGGACCCATACTGACAAGGGAAGGCAAAACCGCATCCAATGTCTTTGCTCTGGAGGACAGCTTTGGTGAGCCTAAGTCTTTCAGGAATATTTCTGGCTCCAACAGAGTCAAATTCTGTGTGTGAAGCTGCACAGCCAAAATAGGGGAACAGAGAGCCTGATTCTCTCTGTGTAGCTTTGAAGCTGTCATTCAAACAACAGCTTGAGAATCCATACAATGCTCTCCCTTACTGCTAAGAGAATTCTCATTGCTGTAGTCCTTGACAGTTTGTGGAAATCCGCACCCTAACCCTTCTCCAAGTAGGCCTGGGTCCTAGCTCGGAACAACAGGCAACGGCGGAGCTGAGGCCAGTAAGGCACAAGTGAGGTCTCACACACTCTTGCAGCCTGATCGTCCAGGAGCAGTAAGGCCTCTTTTTCCCTGTAGGAGACTCGCTTGCCTTGCCTCCTGTGAACTGCATTTCCCAGCCTGGGCGCAAAGCTGTTCCTGGAGATTTTTTCTCAGGGGCTGTTTCCCTGGAGCTGGGTCGGACCTCGGGGGCCCAACTCACAGGGGAAGACAAAACCACATGCACAGGTCTATGCTCTGTAGGAGAGCTCTAGTGAACCTCATCTCTCAGGAACATTCTTGGCTTCTACAGAGACACCTCTGTGCATGAAGCTACACACCCAACATAGTGGCAAAGGGAGTCTGATTCTCTCCGTGGGTGCTGATGCTTTGTGGCAAAGCACCTGCTAAGAATCCATCCGCATAGGCTTCCCTCACCTTGACAGAGGTCTCATTGCTGTAGTCCTTGGCAGTTTGGAAAGAAGCAGACCCTTACCCTTCACCAAGTAGGCCCTTGTCCTTGTTTGAATGGAAAGGCAGTAGCTGAGCTGAGGCCAGTAAGGCGCCAGTCAAGTCTGACATATTCCCGATGCCTGCTCCTTCATGGAAAATAACGTTAGAATCTGGGAATGTCTTTGCAAGGCTGGCAAAGGGCAGTCAGGAACCTCGACCCTGCCTCTGGAATTTCTATCTTCTCAGCACATCTGGCGGTCTCGGTCAGGAGAAACTAACCCATTCCTTGCAAATATAGGCTTCCAAACACAGGCCGGTTGGCTGTCTCTTCTTGCCGAAGGAAGCTTGCTTATCCCACCTCCTGTGAACTCCACTTCCCAGCCTGGGTGATAAGAGGTTCTTGGAGATCTTTTCTCAGAGGCTGTTTCCAAGGAGCAGGGGCTGATCCCAGAGACCCACACGCACAGGGGAAGGGAAAACCGCATGGATAAGTCTTTGCTCTCTAGGAGTGCTCTAGTGAACCTCAGTCTATGGGGAATGTTCCTGGCTCCAACGGGGACATCTCTGTGTGGGAAGCTGCATTGCCAACATAGAGACACAGAGACCTGATTCTCTCTGTGCAGCTTTGACGCTGTCGTTCAAACAACAAATTGAGAATCCACACAATGCTCTCCCTTACCACTGAGAGAGTTATCATTGCTGTAGCCCTTCGCAGTTTCTGGAAATCGACACACAAACACTTCTCCAAGTAGGCCTGGGTTCAAGTTCAGATGAACATGCAATAGTGGAGCTTAGGCCAGTAAGGCACCAGTCAGGTGTCACACACTCTGGCAGCCTGCTCCTCCAGGGACAGTAAGGCCTCTATTTCCCTTCAGGAGGCTCGCTTGCCTTACTTCCTGTGAACAGCGTTTCCCAGCCTGGGCGGAAAGCAGTTCCTGGAGATCTTTTCTCAGGGGCTGTTTCCCCGGAGTTGGGGCGGACCTCGGGGACCCAACTCACAGGGGAAGGCAAAACCAAATGGACAGGTCTATGCTCTGTAGGAGATCTCTAGTGAACTGCCGGGGTCCAGCCCCAGCTGATCCAGGGTATTCGAAGCAGAGACGGCGTAGGCGAGGGTCAGGGAACAACTGCTTAATTAAACGTTAATTAAGGATATAAAGAGTAATAAAATGAGGATAGCTCAGTAGGAAAATTCAGTGGAGAAAAGAGGCTGAGTAGCTTGGTTTACGCGGGGGACCAATAAAACTTCAAGACAAGAAGCTTGCACCACTTACGTAGGCCGCAGGCGTCCTTCCGTTCTCCCGAAGGAGAGGAGACACTGAGGCCTCCCCGGTCGGATCTTAGAAGCCCAGGCAAAATTAGTAAGCTTGGTGGGTTCCGCGCTCCAGATGGAGACTCAACCAGAGTGAGAGAGAGAGAGAGACATGGGGAGACCAGTATTTCGAGAAACTGATCCCAATTCTTTATTTTCCATGGTCTCCTTTTATACACTGAGATGTTATGCAAAAGTCACGTGGGGTCAGCAGTCCTGACTTTTATCAAAGTCAGGTGCTTCATACAAAAGTATACAGAGGTCTTAGGGGTGTTACATCATCTTCTGGCCGGGGGGCCTGCTGACAATTTACGACCCTCTCCTTGTGACAGCGGTCAGTCAACCAGGACACTTATTTCTCCAGGGGTGATTATTCTTAAAACAGACGCCACCCAAATAAAGTTACATTCCTATAGGGTGAGGGTGTAGTGGGTTTTAGTTAAGGAAAGAATTTTCTTAGCCTAAAGTCTAACGTGATTTATATCAAAGGTTAATACTTATTTCTTCTATATATTCATTAATGTGTATAAGGGCAGGGGATGTGGAGACTTAGCAGTAAACATCAGCTCAACAAATGAAAAACCCTTCACCAATATGATTTCTAATCAGCCCATTATACTTATACTAATAATTTTCTAACTTTTCTAAGGAACCTGTTTTTAGAAGGTTTAAAGCATCTCGTGCCTCTCATGGTTGGGAGGCTGTGAGCAATCACATGTGGCCGGACAAGCCTGTCAGGCAGGCTAGAGAACCTTCAGAGGAGTTTGTAGGTTAAAACACTCTTGTCACACCCAGGGGTTTTTATCAACTGGAGCTCTAGGTTAACTCCTTCTCCGAAAGAGGTGGTGGGGGACAGCCCCCCGTAAAGTCAGAGGTGTAGGTGAGAGCACAAAGTAGTAAGGTAGGCAGGCTCTGGTGATGGGGGTAGATGCTCGAGGATTTCCAGGGGGACTCCTGAGGCTCGATCCCACCTTTGCGTATGTCGAGCCTCCTTCCTCATGACCTTTGCCATGGGCGGAGTGCCTCACTCTGGCCCCCAACAGTGAACCTCCTCTCTCAGGAACATTCTTGGCTCCTATCGAGACACCTCTGTGCGTGTAGCTACACACGCAACGTAGGGGCAAAGGGAGCCAGATTCTTTCCATGGGGTGCTGATGCTTTGTGGCAAAGCACCTGCTTGAGAATCCATCAGCTTACGCTTCCCTCGCCTTGACAGAGGTCTCATTGCTGTAGCCCTTGGCAGTTTGGAAAGAAGAGGACCCTTACCTTTCATAAAGTGGGCCCTTGTCCTAGTTTGAAAGGAAAGGCAAGAGCTGAGCTGAGGCCAATAAGGCGCCAGTCAAGTCTGACATATTCCCGAAGCCTGCTCCTTCATGGAAAATAACGCTGGAATCTAGGAATGTCTCTGCAAGGCTGGCAAAGGGTAGTCAGGAGCCTGCACCCTGCCTCTGGAATTACCGACTTCTGAACAGATCTGGAGGTCTCCCTTAGGGGAAGCTAACCCATTCTTCCAAATAGAGGCTTCCAAACACAGGCCGCTTGGCTGCCTCTTGCTCTCTGAAGAAGGCCTGCTTTTCCCGCCTCCTATGAACCCCACATCCCAGCCTCTGGGAAAAGCGGATCTTGAAGATCTTTTCTCAGGGGTTGTTTCCACGGAGCTGGGGCCGAGCCTGGAGCCCCAAACGCATAGGGGAAGAAAAACCACATGGACAAGTCTTTGATCTCTAGGAGAGCTCTAGTGAACCTCACTCTGTCAGGAACGTTCTTGTTTCCTATGGAGACACCCCTGTCTGTGAAGCTGTGTACCGAACATGGAGACACAGAGTCTGATTCTCTCTGTGCAACTTTGAAGCTGTCGTTCAAACAACAGCTTGAAAATCCATACAATGCTCTTCCTTACCCGTTGCACAGTTCTCATTGCTATACCCCATGGCAGTATTTAGAAATCCATACCCAAACCCTTCTCCTAGTAGGCCTGGGTCCTAGTTCGGAGGAACACGCAATGGCGGAGCTGAGGCCAGTAAGGCACCAGTCAGGTCTCACACACTCTGGCAGCCTGATCGTCCAGGGAGACTAAGGCCTGTTGTGCCTTGCAGGAGGCTCGCTTGTGTTACCTCCTGTGAACTGCGTTTGCCAGCCTGGGGGAATAGCGGTCCCTGGAGATCTTTTCTCAGGGGCTCCTTCCCCTGAGCTGGGGCGGACCTCAGGGACCCAACTCACAGGGCAAGGCAAAACCATATGGACAGGTCTATGCTCTGTAGCAGACTTCTAGTGAACCTCATCTCTCAGGAACATTCTTGGCTCCTATAGAGACACTTCTGTGTGTGAAGCTGCGTACCTAACATAGGGGCACAGAGAGCCTGATTCTCTCAGTTCATTTTGACCCTGTCGTTCAGAAAACAGCTTGAGAATCCATAAAATGCTCTCCCTTACCGCTGAGAGAATTCTCACTGCTGTAGCCCTTGGCACTTTGTAGAAATCCGCACCCAAACGCTTCTCCAAATAGGCCTGGGTCCTAGTTCGGAGGAACAGGCAATGGTGGAACTGAGGCCAGTAAGGCAACAGTCAGGTTTCACACACTCTGGCAGCCTGCTCCTCCAGGGACAGTAAGGCCTCTTTTTCCCTGCAGGAGATTCGCTTGCCTTACTTCCTGTGAACAGCGTTTCCCAGCCTCAGTGAAGCGGTTCCTGGAGATCTTTTCTCAGGGACAGTTTCCCCGGAGGTGTGGCGGACCTCGGGGACCCAACTCACAGGGGAAGGAAAAACCACATGGACAGGTCTATGCTCTGTAGGAGAGGTTTAGTGAACCTAATCTCTCAGGAACATTCTTGGCTCCTATAGAGACAACTCTGTGTGTGAAGCTACACTCCCAACATTGGGGAACAGGGATCTTGGTTCTCTCCGTGGGGTGCTGATGCTTTGTAGTAAAGCACCTGCTTGAGAATCCATCCTCTTAGGCTTCCCTCGCCTTGACAAAGGTCTCATTGCTGTAGCCCTTGGCAGTTTCAAAGAAGAAGACCCTTACCCTTCATAAAGTAGGGCCTTGTCCTAGTTTGAATGGAAAGGCAATAGCTGAGCTGAGGCCAATAAGGAGCCAGTCCCCTCTGACACATTCCCGAAGCCTGCTCCTTCATGGAATATAACTCTAGAATGTTGGAATGTCTTTGCAAGGCTGGCAAAGGGCAGTCAGGAAGCAGCACCCTGCCTCTGGAATTACCGACTTCTGAGCAGATCTGGAGGTCTCCTTTAGGAGAAGCTAACCCATTCCTTCCAAATAGAGGCTTCAAAACACAGGCAGGTTGGCTGCCTTTCGTGCCCGAAGGAGGCTTGCTTTTCTCTCCTCCTATGAACCCCAGTTCCCAGCCTCTGGGAAAAGCGTATCTTGAAGATATTTTCTCAGGGGTTGTTTCCACGGAGCTGGGGCCGAGCCCGGGGCCCAAAGGCACAGGGGAAGGCAAGACCACATGGACAGGTCTATGCTCTGTAGCAGACCTCTAGTGAACCTCATCTCTCAGGAGCATTCTTGGCTCCTACAGAGACACCTCTGTGTGTGAAGTTGCGTACCTAACATAGGGGCAGAGAGAGCCTGTTTCTCTCTGTTCATTTTGACGCTGTCATTCAGAAAACAGCTTGAGAATCCATAAAATGCTCTCCCTTACCACTGAGAGAATTCTCACTGCTGTAGCCCTTGGCACTTTGTAGAAATCTGCACCCAAACGCTTTTCCAAGTAGGCCTGGGTGCTAGCTCGGATGAACAGGCAATGGTGGAGCTGAGGCCAGTAAGGCAACAGTCAGGTTTCACACATTCTGGCAGCCTGCTCCTCCAGGGACTGTAAGGCCTCTTTTACTCTGCAGGAGATTCGCTTGCCTTACTTCATGTGAACAGCATTTCCCAGCCTCGGCGAAGCGGTTCCTGGAGATCTTTTCTCAAGGACAGTTTCCCCGGAGGTGTGGCGGACCTCGAGGACCCAACTCACAGGGGAAGGCAAAACCACATGGACAGGTCTAGGCTCTGTAGGAGAGGTTTAGTGAACCTAATCTCTCAGGAACATTCTTGGCTCCTATAGAGACAACTCTGTGTGTGAAGCTACACTCCCAACATTGGTGCACAGGGAGCTTGATTCTCTCCGTGGGGTGCTGATGCTTTGTGGCAAAGCACCTGCTTGAGAATCCATCCTCTTAGGCTTCCCTCACCTTGACAGAGGTCTCATTGCTGTAGCCCTTGGCAGTTTGCAAAGAAGAAGACCCTTACCCTTCATAAAGTAGGGCCTTGTCCTAGTTTGAATGGAAAGGCAATAGCTGAGCTGAGGTCAATAAGGAGCCAGTCCCGTCTGACACATTCCCGAAGCCTGCTCCTTCATGGAAAATAACTCTAGAATCTAGGAATATCTTTGCAAGGCTAGCAAAGGGCAGTCAGGAACCAGTACCCTGCCTCTGGAATTACCGACTTCTGAGCAGATCTGGAGGTCTCCTTTAGGAGAAGCTAACCCATTCCTTCCAAATAGAGGCTTCAAAACACAGGCAGGTGGGCTGCCTTTTCATTCCCTATGGAGGCGTGCTTTTCTCTCCTCCTACGAACCCCGGTTCCCAGACACTGGGAAAAGTGGATCTTGAAGATATTTTCTCAGGGGTTGTTTCCACGGAGCTGGGGCCGAGCCTGGAGACCCAAAGGCACAGGGGAAGGCAAGACCACATGGACAAGCCTTTGCTCTTTAGTATAGCTCTAATGAACCTCACTCTGTCAGGATCTTTCTTGATTCCTATGGAGACACACCTGTGTGTGAAGCTGAGGGCACAGAGAACCTGATTACCCCTGTGCAGCGCTGAGTCTGGGCGGCTAAACAACAGCTTGGGAATGCAGCCTGGGGTGCTTCCCTTCCCTCGGACAGAGCTCTCCTTGCGGTAGGCCTTGGTAGTTTGCATACAATGGGGCCCTAAGCCCTCTGCAAGTTGGCCTGGCTCCTAGGTCCAAAGGGCAGGCCAGAGCGGAGCTGAGGCTGTCAGGCTCCAGACACATCTCCCATACTCCTACATCCTGCTCCTACCCGGGCGTGAACGCTAGAAGCTGGGAAGGTACCTGAACCGTGCAGGGGCGGGGCGAACGCGGGCGGCGTGGGGCGGGGGTCGGCTTCTGGCGGGGGTGGGGGCGGGCTTCCCAGTTGTGCTCTCGGAGGTGGACACTGAGGCTGAAAACGTGCCGGGAGCGCACCCGGGACTGGGTAAACCCGGGCTGCGGGGGTCGAGATTCCGATGGCTTTGGGTGGGGGTCGGTCCCAGTTGTGCTCCCGGGGGTCGCCACTGCGGCTGGGAATGCGCCTGGAGCGCGGCAGGGGCGGGGCTAACCCTGGGGGCCCGGGGCGGGGGTCGGCTCATGGGGGGGATGGGGAGGGGTTCCCAGTTGCGCTCTCGGGGGTTGCAACTGCGGCTGGGAACGCCCATTTCGTCCGCTCCTGGGTCCCCAAGGATCGCCATCCTGTGGGTGCAGTGGAGGGCTGCGGACCACAGGTAAGGGAACTGGGACTGCGTGGAGCAGGGAACCAAGTATTCCGCCGTCTGTTGGCACATTCTCGGAGCTCCCCAACCTGGCGGTCGCAGAAAGGCCTTGCCTTTGGGGTCAAGGCCTTTACCGCTCCACCCCTCTGCTGAAAAATCTCAGAGTCTGCGCGGTTCTTCCAAGCAGCCTAGTGTCCGCTGGAAGTCCAAGGGACAGAACACTGAACTCTGGCCGGCTGGCCCAGCCCTGCTTCTGGCACTTTGTAAGCCAGCGGGCCCTTGAGCACCTGCTGGGATGGGAAAGGGAAGGGTCCACGGATTGCACCCTAGAAACTTAGTAGGGTGCATGGATTTCAAACCCTGGTGGCCGCCCAGGCAGCAAAGAAGGGGGGAGGGCACCTTGCTGCCCTTTCATGGCAGAATCTGTGGTTGTCCAGCTGCGTGGGCCTTTTCATGAGGACCCTGGGCAATAAAAGTTTGGTGTTTTGGAACTGAATAATTAGAACGTGTAAAAGCTTTAAATTATGTGGTGGTGTAATTAAAAAACAAAACAAAACAAAACCAAGCTCCAAGTGTTTTGCAAATGGAGGTTTAAATATTGAAGGACAGTATTCCTTGCACTGTGGCATTCTATCAAGAAGTGTGCAGGATTTTTTTTTTTTTTTAAGAAAAGTGTTCGAAGTGAGGGAAACAGGAAACCCAGAGGTGCCCCTGTATTTTGGGGAAGGCCTTAGGAGGTCACTTGGAAATGCTGCTGGCTGTGCGGGAGCAGGTCAGATGGGCTGTGCAGGCTTGTCCTTTGCATGGATGTTCTTGTGTGTGGAAACCCAGCTCGGAGCCATCTCCTGATGTGTAAGAATTTCGCAGACAAACCTTGAGCTAAGCAATGCATTTTTTCCTAAGAAAATGTTTGTCTTAAGCGATGTAAATATCCTATGTATTTCCGCTAGACTCTGGCTTCAGGTCGGTTCCCCCAATAGGCTCAGAAGCGATTTGAACAAAACAGCATGTTTTCCTCCTAGCTTGTTCTCCTTATCTATGTTAAGGAAATGATATATTTGCCTGCAATACTGCCTTTCTTCAAGATTCATGTCAATCAAGTTTTGGCCCGGGATGACTCACCTGCTGCCAATATTATCTCAATGCATGTCGTGGGGGAAGGGCCTGGTGCCATTCCCTGAAACAGTTCCTTTCTTTCCTTAGCTGACTGCTAGTGCCTGTAGAATATCTGGCTAAAGACCAGCAGGGGGTACTCTTACTACCCGCCCCCACCCCGCCTCAAGTCTAAGTCAGCAGCTTTCTCTATCTCATTTATACTTTAATAACACTTGATGACACAAAAGCTCTGAGCGATCAAATCATATCAAATCTTCATTTCAGATTGAAGATGCATTCCATGGTATTGCCATCTTAAGTCTTTCCATCGTTATGGAATATCTGTCCATGTATTCAGGATAGTTTTCAGCCAGGGTGTATAATTTCCAGTGTGCCAGTCTTGTCATCCTCGTTACATCCATGGCAAAGTGTTTTATTCATGTTGATATTATTGAAAGGGAATTTTTTAAAATTCCTTTTCAGATTATTATCTGCTAATGTATACAGATAAAACTGTGTAATCATTCATTTTTATCAGTTTGGACAGCTTGATAGTTGTCTTTAATTTCTTTACTTTCTGACACTTTAAGATTATCCTGGGACACATATGTAATGCCTCACCCCTAAATTCAGACATGTGTTCAAAGAACTTCTGTCCTTTTATTTATTTATTTATTCTTTAACATTGAAATCGTTTTGACTATGCTGGGTGTTTGTTGCTAGATGGAAGTAGCTAGGACCTCTGGACTGCAGTCTCTCATCTCTTGCTGACCTCTTGTTGACCTCTGCAGATTCCTGGTAGGTGGGAGCTTGTTAGTTCCTTGTTCCTTATCAGAACCTCCTGTGGTAAGTGTTTTTCTCTTCTCTGTTGCCTGGTAAGGGTGGGTGGTCATGGGCATCCCAAAGTTGGCTAGAAGTCAATGATTTAGGCAGGCTTGTGCATAGATATGGGAGAAGGCAATGGCACCCCACTCCTGGAAAATCCCAAGGACGGAGGAGCCTGGTAGGCTGCAGTCCATGGGGTGGCTAAGAGTTGGACACCACTGAGCGACTTCATTTTCACTTTCATGCATAGGAGGAGGAAATGGCAACCCACTCCAGTGTTCTTGCCTAGAGAACCACAGGGACTGCGGGGCCTGGTGGGCTGCCATCTATGGCGTGGCACAGGGTCGGCCTCAACTGATCCACTTAGCAGCTGCAGCAGCAGCAGCAGCAGTGCATAGATATCAAAGGGGATGAGAACAGTCAGGTAGGATCACATATGTCACCATGAAACAATACTTCTCCTCTTAGCCAAAGCTAACAAAAGATTTCTGTTCTAGGTCAACCTAGAAGAGATCACTTAAGAGGTAAAGAAACTTAAACTCCATTAGCAAAGGCAGTTCAACATCTCAAGAAAACTTGTGCTAGGCACAAAACTCTTTTCTGGGGGCCTACTTTCCCTACAACCTCCTTATCCCATTCTGTACCCATTCCTTTGCTTCTCCCGTCCTGAAAATGCCACCTCTAAGACAGAACTACTTCGTTTTCCTTCTTAAAGTGTGATTGCATTCCATGCATTCTTGTAATAACAAGTCATACATTTCCCTTCAGCAACCAAGAACTCACTCTTATATTGGCATTTGATAGATTGGTGAGCATACCTATCAGTGATAATAGCGCCCACCCCGCTTCCTGCAAGAACAGAACAAAACAAAACAAAACAAAACAAAAAAATTGCTTTCTTACATTTAATATGTTCGGATGGTGCCAGTCACTATTCATGCAGAGTCAAAAATCTCTTTTGTTTCTGTGTAAAAGGGAGGTCCTTTCAAGTCGTGAATGTTTAAGAAGTTTCATTTATTTGGAAGTGACCTAGCTATTCAATACACTGTCGTCACTTAGTTTAGCACCAGGATAGAAACTCAGGTAATCAAAACACCTGGAGGAACGATTGTAAGTTCAGTTCAGTTCAGTTGCTCAGTCGAGTCTGACTCTTTGGGACCCCGTGGCTTGCAGGACGCCAGGCTTCCGTGTCCATCACCAACTCCAGGGGCTTGCTCAAACTCATGTCCATCGAGTCAGTGATGCCATCCAACCATCTTATCCTCTGTCATCCCCTTCTCCTCTGCCTTCAATCAAGACTATGAGAGGCGGATATTTTAGAGTATAATTATTGTTAAGAGTTTATCTAAAAGCTCATATCACATTTACATTTTTTACATTGGTTGTTGCTGTTTCCAGGTACTTTCTTGCTGACAAGCTTGTGACACATATAACAATAGAGCAATTTTTACCTCAAAAGAAACCTAGGCACTATGAACATGTTGTGCTTAATGTTGTTGACTCTTAGACATGTCTATAGTGGAGGAGCAAAACCAAAAATACTAGATATTTAATATTGACTAGTTCCCAGTTCACGGGACTCTGACATTCATTTAGGTCAAAGTTTTCTTGTATTTCCAGCAGTTTGATTTGGAAGGGCTGCCTTGTCTTGAGACCATTGAAATCAGAACTCAGAACTTGAGCAATATTATCAAAAAACACAAGGCTCACACTGACACATACCTTAATCCAGACAGACAGACAAGACATCTTCCAGTTTTCCGCCTGAGATTTAAAATATTTCTTTGAGCCATTTTCCTGGGGAGTGGGGGGGGGGAGTGGGGGTGGCAGCGAGGCAGGCTTGGGTAACAAGCTAATTTTTGGTCATTGCATATGCAAAAACCAGCTTTCCAGGTTCCAAGGAAAAAAGTTTCCTTGGTACCCAATTTTGTTTGGATCTATAGACTCTCATGGCCCTCCTAGGTCAGGACATCTTTCCTTTCTGTAGTCCTCGTTTTATCCCTAAATCATAGACAGCTGGGATTGTCTCTGTGGGGTGGATGTATTGTCCTCGTGTTTGACCTGGCGGCAGTAGCGAGGTCCGAGAGCCTCTCCTGGAAACGGGCGTGGGGACGGGGCTCACCAGGAGCCCCTGGTGGAAGTGGGCAACGCGCCGGGAGCGCGCCAGGGGCGGGGCGATCCCGGGCGGCGCGGGTCGGGGTTCTGGTCGGGAGGGGGTGGGGGGCGGTAACAGTTGTGCTCTCGGGGGTCCCCACTGCAGCTGGAAACGCGCTGGGAGTGCGGCAGGGGCGGGGTGAACCCTGGTGGCGCGGGGCGGGGTTCGGCTCCTGGTGGGGGTGGGGGAGGGCTTCCCAGTTGTGCTCTCGGTGGTGGCCACTGCGGTTGGAAATGCGCCGGGAGCGCACCCGGGGCGGGGTAAACCTGGGCTGCGCGGGTCGAGATTTAGATGGCTGTGGGTGGGGGTTCGGTCGCAGTTGTGCTCTCGGGGGTCGCCACTGCGGCTAGGAACGCCCATTTCCTACGCTCCTGTGTCCCCAAGGATCCACATCTAGTGGGTGCAGCGGAGGGCTGCGGGCCACAGGTCAGGGAACTGGGACTGCTTGGAGCAGGGAACCAAGTATTCCACCCTCTGTTGGCACATTCTCGGAGCTCCCCAACCTGGCGGTTGCAGAAAGGCCTCGCCCTTGGTGTCAAGGCCTTTACCGCTCCACCCCTTTGCTGAAAAATCTCAGTCTGCACGGTTTTCCCAAGCAGCCTAGTGTCCCCTGGAAGTCCAAGGGACAGAACACTGAACTCTGGCCGGCTGGCCCAGCCCTGCTTCTGGCACTTTGTAAGCCATCGGGCCCTTGAGCACCTGCTGGGATGGGAAAGGGAAGGGTCCACGGATTGCACCCTAGAAACTTAGTAGGGTGCATGGATTTCAAACCCTGGTGGCCGCCCAGGCAGCAAAGAAGGGGGGAGGGCACCTTGCTGCCCTTTCATGGCAGAATCTGTGGCTGTCCTGATGCGTGGGCCTTTTCATGGGGACCTTGTGCAATAAAAGTTTGGTGTTTTGGTACTGAATAATTAGAAATTGTAAAAAGTTTAAATTATGTGGTGGTGTAATTAAAAAACAAAACAAAACAAAACCAAGCCCCAAGTGTTTGGCACAGGGAGGTTTAAGTATTGAAGGCCTGTTTTCCTTGCACTGTGGCATTCTATCAAGAAGTGTGCAGGATTTTTTTTTTTTTTTAAGAAAAGTGTTCAAAGTGAGGGAAACAGGAAACCCAGAGGTGCCCCTGTATTTTGGGGAAGGCCTTAGGAGGTCACTTGGAAATGCTGCTGGCTGTAGGGGAGGGGGGCAGATGGGCTGTGCAGGCTTGTCCTTTGCATTCATGTTCTTGTGTGTAGAAACCCAGCTCGGAGCCATCTCCTGATGTGTAAGAATTTCGCAGACAAACCTTGAGCTAAGCAATGCATTTGTTCCTGAGGAAATGTTTGTCTTAAGCAATGTAAATATCCTATGTATATCCGCTGGACTCTGGCTTCAGGTCGGTTCCCCCAATAGGCTCAGAAGCGACTTGAACAAAACAGTATGTTTTCCTCGTACCTTCTTCTCCTAATCTATGTTAAGGAAATGATATATTTGCCTGGAATACTGCCTTTCTTCAAGATTCATGTCAATCAGTTTTTGGCCCAGGATGACTCACCTGCTGCCAATGTGACCTCAAGGCATGTCGTGGGGGAGGGGCCTGGTGCCATTCCCTGAGACAGTGCCTTTCTTTCCTTAGCTGACTGCTAGTGCCTGTAGAATATCTGGCTAGAGACCAGCAGGGCGTACACCCCGCCTCAAGTCTAAGTCAGCAGCTTTCTCTATCTCATTTATACTTTAATAACAATTGATGACACAAAAGCTCTGAGCGATCAAATCATATCAAATCTTCATTTCAGATTGAAGATGCATTCCATGGTATTGCCATCTTAAGTCTTTCCATTGTTATGGAATACCTGTCCATGTATTCAGGATAGTTTTCAGCCAGGGTGTATAAGTTCCAGTGTGCCAGTCTTGTCATCCTCGTAACATCCATGGCAAAGTGTTGTATTCATGTTGACATTATTGAAAGGGAATTTTTTTTAATTCCTTTTCAGATTATTATCTGGTAATATATACAGAAAAAACTGTGTAATCTTTCGTTTTTATCAGTTTGGACAGCTTGATAGTTGTCTTTAATTTCTTTCCTTTCTCATACTTTAAGATTTTCCGGGCACCGTACATGTACTGCCTCACCCCTAATCTCAGTCATGTGTTCAAAGAACTTCTGTCCTTTATTTGTTTACTTATTTTTTGCAACATTGAATTCGTTTTGACTATGCTGGGTCTCTGCTGCAAGATGGAAGTCGCTAGGACCTCTGGACTGCAGTCTTCCATCTCTTACTGACCTCTTGTTGACCTCTGCAGAATCCTGGTTGGTGGGAGCTTGTTAGTTCCTCGTTCCTTACCAGGACCTCCTGTGGTAAGTGTTTTTCTCTTCTCTGTTGCCTTGTAAGGGTGGATGGTCATTGGCATCCCAAAGCTAGCTAGAAGTCAATGATTTAGGCAGGCTTGTGCATAGATATGGGAGAAGGCAATGGCACCCCACTCCAGTACTCTTGCGTGGAAAATCCCATGGATGGAGGAGCCTGGTAGGCTGCAGTCCATGGGGTCGCTAAGAGTCGGACACCACTGAGCGACTTCACGTTCACTTTTCACTTTCATGCATGGGAGGAGGAAATGGCAACCCACTCCAGTGTTCTTGCCTAGAGAACCCCAGGGACTGCGGGGCCTCGTGGGCTGCCGTCTATGGGGTCGCACAGAGTCGGACACGACTGAAACGACTTAGCAGCAGAAGCGGCGGCAGCAGCAGCAGAAGCAGTGCATCGTTATCAAAAGGTCTGCAAACAGTCAGGAAGGATCACATATGTCACCGTGAAACACTACTTCTCCACTTAGCCAAAGCTAACAAAAGATTTCTGTTCTAGGTCAACCTAGAAGAGATCACTTAAGAGGTAAAGAAACTTAAACTCCATTAGCAAAGGCAGTTCGACATCTCAAGAAAACTTGTGCTAGGCACAGAACTCTTTTCTGGGGGTCCACTTTCCCTACACCTCCTTATCCCATTCTGTACCCATTCCTTTGCTTCTCCCATCCTGAAACGGCCACCTGTAAGACAGAACTACTTTGTTTTCCTTCCTCAAGTGCCATTGCATTCCACATACTTTCTTGTAATAACAAGTCATACATTTCCCTTCAGCAACCAAGAACTGACTTTTATATTGGCATTCGCTATAGCCCGCCCCCCTCCCCCCACCCCCAAGAACAGAACAAAACAAAACAAAACAATTGCTTTCTTACATTTAACATGTCAGGATGGTGCCAGACACTATTCATGGAGAGTCAAAAATCTCTTTTGTTTCTGTGTAAAAGGGAGGTCCTTTCAAGTCGTGAATGTTTCAGAACTTTCATTTATTTGGAAATGACCTAGCTATTCAATACACTGTCGTCACAAGGATAGAAACTCGGGTAACCAAAACACCTGGAGAAACGTTTGTTAGTTCAGTTCAGTTCAGTTGCTCAGTCGTGTCTGACTCTTTGGGACCCCGTGGCCTGAAGGACGCCAGGCTTCTGTGTCCGTCACCAGCTCCAGGGGCTTGCTCAAACTCATATCCATCGAGTCAGTGATGCCATCCAACCATCTTATCCTCTGTCATCCCCTTCTGCTCTGCCTTCAATCAAGACTATGAGAGGCAGATATTTTAGAGTATAATTATTGTAAAGAGTTTGTCTAAAAGCTCATATCACATTTACATTTTTTACTTTTGTTGTTGTCGTTTCCAGGTAGTTTCTTGCTGACAAGCTTGTGACAGATATAACAATAGAGCAATTTTTACCTCAAAAGAAACCTAGGCACTATGAACATGTTGTGCTTAATGTTGTTGACTCTTAGACATGTCTATAGTGGAGGAGCAAAACCAAAAATACTAGATATTTAATATTGACTAGTTCCCAGTTCACGGGACTCTGACATTCATTTAGGTCAATGTTTTCTTGTATTTCCAGCAGTTTGATTTGGAAGGGCTGCCTTGTCTTGAGACCATTGAAATCAGAACACAGAACTTGAGCAATATTATCAAAAAACACAAGGCTCACACTGACACATACCTTAATCCAAACAGACAGACAAGACATCTTCCAGGTTTCCGCCTGAGATTTAAAATATTTCTTTGAGCCAGTCTTCTGGGGAGTGGGGGGATGGGGGTGGCAGTAAGGCAGGCTTGGGTAACAAGCTAATTGTTGGTCATTGCATATGCAAAGAACCAGCTTTCTGGGTTCCAAGGAAAAAAGTTTCCTTGGTAACCAACTTTGTCTGGTTCTATAGAATATCATGGCCCTCCTAGGTCAGGTCATCTTGCCTTTCTGTAGTCCTCGTTTTATCCCTAAATCATAGACAGCTTGGATTGTCTCTGTGGGGTGTATGTATTGTCCTCATGTTTGACCTGGCGGCAGCAGCGAGGTCCGAGAGCCTCTCCTGGAACCGGGCGTGGGGACAGGGCTCACCCAGAGCCACTGGTGAGGTGGGCAGCGCCCCTGGAGCGCAGCAGGGGCGGGGCGAACACGGGCGGCACAGGGCGGGTGTCCGCTCCTGGCGGGGGTAGGGGAGGGCTTCCCAGTTGTGCTCTCGGAGATGGCCACTGCAGCTGGAAACGCGCCGGGAGCGCAGCCAGGGTGGGGTAAACCTGGGCTACACAGGTCGAGATTCCGCTCGCTGTGGGTGGGGGGTCGGTCCCTGTTGTGCTCCCGGGGGTCGCCAATATGGCTGGGAACCCGCCGGGAGCCCGGCAGGGCCGGGGCGAAACCTGGCGGCGCGGGGCGGGGTGGGGTTCCGTTCGCAGTGGGGGTCGGCTCCTGGCGGGGGTGGGGGAGGGCTTTCCAGATGTGCTGTTGGGGGTCGCCATTGCGGCTGGGAATGCCCATTTCGTGAACTCCTGGATCCCCAACGATCGGCATCCATTGGCCACAGCGGAGGGGTGCGGAACACAGGTAAGGGAACGGGGACTGCCTGGAGCAGGGAACCATGTATTCCGCCCTGTGTTGGCACAGTCTCAGAGCTCCCCAACCTGGCGGTCGCAGAAAGGCCTCATCTTTGGGGTCAAGGCCTTTACCGCTCCACCCCTCTGCTGAAAAACCTCAGAGTCTGCGCGGTTTTCCCAAGCAGCCTAGTGTCCGCTGGAAGTCCAAGGGACAGAACCCTGAATTCTGGCCGGCTGGCCCAGCCCTGCTTCTGGCACTTTGTAGGCCAGCGGGCCCTGGAGCACCTGCTAGGATGGGAAAGGGAAGGGTACGCGAATTGCACCCTGGTGGCCGCCGAGGCAGCAAAGAAGGGGGGAGGGCACCATACTGCCCTTTAATGGCAGACAGAATCTGTGGCTGTCCTGCTGCGTGGGCCTTTTCATGGGGACCTTGTGCAATAAAAGTTTACCGGTGACCTTAGGGAACTTCCCAGTGTGCTTCTGACAGATGAGGGATGCTGTGGAGTTGGCGGGGCCTCTCAGGACTCCGCTGGGTTTGGCGCAATGGAAGAGGGCCTCATCTCCAGGGAAGGCAGGAACCTCAGGCTTCCTCTCCGTTTCGGACTCCGACCGCAGGGTCCCTGCAGAGTTGGGACAGGAGAGTCAGGAATCGTCTTGTCTGAGGAAGGGAACTCCGCTTGCCTCTCGAGGTGCTCAGGGGGTCTCAGGCCCCTTGTTGAGCTGTGTGTGGAACCTGCGGGTGTTTCCGGAAATGCACGACGGTGACAGTGCCCCTTCGTGTTGTGCCTTCACCCACTGGGTTGCCTTCGAAGAGGTGTCCGGGCCTCGGGTTCTTTTCAAGAGCGGACAGGGAAATCGGGGTCTTTCGGCATGTGGGACCACCCACGGGGCTAGTCTCAAATTTCCTAGTGAGGCCGGCTTCATCCTGAGGTGTGCTGGGAAGGCCGGGGACCCTTCCAGACAACGCAGGGGGATCGACTCTCCTGTAGCCATCAGGAGGGGAGAAGGGGCTCAGATGAAGTGGGGACGGAACCCTCGGTGTTACCCTCGAGGGAAACCGGCGTGTGGGGGACTTTTGGGGGTTGCATGAAAGGAGTCAGGTACCGTTTCGCACTTCAGGACAGAACCTGGGACTTCCCTTGAGACGCCGTAGCGGGCAAGGGCCTCATCTTGCGAAGACGTTGGGACCATGTGGATTTTCTCGAGTTGCGGCGGGATTCTAGAGTTACGACGGGGATTTCAGGCTTCCTCTTGTGTTGGCCCCGGGAAGCCTAATCTTCCATTCGAGTTGCGAGGGAAAGCTGAGGGTTGCACTCGAGTCACTGCAGGGCCAAAGAGACCTCATCTAGGCCTGTGTCCTGGACTTAACTTTCATCTCAAGGGAAGACAGGGATCTCAGGGTGGCGTTCCAGACTCCCCCGGGGAGTCAGGCCTCGCCTCGAGGGCAAGCCAAGGATGCCGCTCTCCTCTCAAGTCGCGACGCAGATCTCTTGGAGCCCACTGAGTGGCCTCAAGGGAGTCAGGCCTTCTCTTCAGTTTGGAGAGAGGACTCGGGATTGTGCTCTGGGTCAGGCAGGAAAAGAAGGCCCTCACCTCGCGAGGACGGGGGCTTCTCAGGGGTTTCCTCGATCTGCGGCGCCCGTGGGGGTTTTCTCACGAGGCAAGACGAAGATCTCAGGGAGGCTCTCGTGCAGTGCCTGGGAAGTCAGGTCACTGTGCGCGTGGCGAGGGGGAGCGCGTCATGGCTCTCCAGTCATGGGAGAGGACTAGGGCCTCCAGACGCGTTGAAGAAGGACACTCGAGGTCTTTCTGGGGTTGCGGCGGGAAAGCCTCATTTCCCTCGACTTCTGCCGGGGACCTGAGGGAACTTCCCATGGTGCCTCTGATACGTGAGGGATGCTGTGGAGTTGGCGGGGCCTCTCGGGACTCCGCTGGGCTTGGCGCAATGGAAGAGGGCCTCATCTCGAGGGGAGACAGGAAACTTAGGCTTCCTCTCCTTTTCGGACTCCAACCACAGGGTCCCTGCAGAGTTGGGACAGGAGAGTCAGGCCTCGTCTTGTCTGAGGAAGGGAACTCCGCTTGCCTCTCGAATTGCTCAGGGTGTCTCACGCACCTCGTCGAGCTGTGTGTGGAAACCGCGGGTTTTTCCGGACGACGCACGGCGGTGTCAGTGCCCCTTCGAATGGTAACTTCACCCACAGGGTTGCCTTCGAAGAGGTGTCCGGGCATCGGGTTCTTATCCAGAGCGGACTGGGAAATCGGGGTCGTTCGGCATGTGGCACAACCCACGGGGCTCGTCTCGAATTTCCTCGGGAGCCCGGCCTCATCCTGAGGTGTGCCGGGAAAGCCGGGAAACCCTTCCAGAATACGCAGGGGAATCGACTCTCCTGTCGTGATGAGGAGGGGAGAAGGGGCTCAGATGAAGGGGTGCCAGGACCCTCGGTGTTCCCCTCGAGGGAACCCGGCGTGTCTGAGAAATTTTGCAGGTCGCATGAAGGGTGTCAGGTACCGTTTCGCAACTCAGGACGGAACGTGAGACTTCCCTTGAGACGCCGTAGCGGGCAAGGGCCCCATCTTGCGAAGACGTTGGGACCACGTGGTTTTTCTCGAGTTGCGGTGGGATTCTCGAGTTACGAAGGGGATTTCAGGCTTCCTCTTGGGTTGGCCCTGGGAAGCCCCATCTTCCATTCGAGTTGCGAGGGAAAGCTGAGGGTTGCGCTCGAGTCACTGCAGGGCCCAAGAGACCTCATCTAGGCTTGTGTCCAGGACCTAATGTTACTCTCCAGGGAAGGCAGGGATCTCGGGGTTGCATTCCAGGATCCCCCTGGGTGTCAGGCCTCGTCTCGAGGGGAAGCAAAGGACTCCGCTGTCCTCCTGAGTCGCGACGCGGATCTCTTGGAGCCCCCTAGTGGCGTCAATGGAGTCAAGCCTCCTCTTCATTTTGGAGAGAGGGCTCGGGATTATTCTCCAGGCCATGCAGGAAAAGAAGGCCCTTCACCTCGCGAGGACGGGGGCGTCTCAGGGGTTTCCTCGAGCTGCGGCGCCCGTGGGGGTTTTCTCGCGAGGCACGGCGAGGATCTCAGGGAGCCTCTCATGCGGCGCCAGGGAAGTCAGGTCTCCCTGCGCGTAGCGAGGAGGAGCGCGTTGTGGCTCTCGAGTAATGGGAGGGGACTAGGGCCTCAAGACGCGTTGAAGAGGGACTCTCGAGGTCTTTCTTGGGTTGTGGCGGGAAAAAGTCGTTTCCCTCGACTTCTGCCGGGGACCTTAGGCAACTTCCCAGGGTGTCTCTGAGAGTTGAGGGATACTGTGGAGTTGGCGGTGCCTCTCGGGACTCCGCTGGGTTTGTCGCAATGGAAGAGGGGCTCATCTCGAGGGGAGGCAGGAACCTCAGACTTCCTCTCTGTTTCGGACTCCGACATCAGGGTCCGTGCAGAGTTGGGACAGGAGAGTCAGGCTACGTCTTTTCTGAGGAATGGAACTCCGCTTGCCTCTCGAGTTGTTCATGGGGTTTCAGGCCCCTTGTCAAACTGTGTGTGGAATCTGCAGGTTTTTCCAGACAATGCACGGGGGTGTCAGTGACCCTTCATTTTGTGTCTTCATCCACAGGGTTGCCTTCGAAGAGGTGTGTGGGCATCGGGTTCTTATGAAGAGCGGACCGGGATATCGGGGTCGTTCAGCATCTGGCACCACCCACGTGGGTTGTCTCGAATTTCCTCATGAAACCGGCCTCATACTGAAGTGTGCCGTGAAGGTCATGAAACTCTTCCAGACAAAGCAGAGGAATCGACCCTCCTGTGGCGATCAGGAGGAGAGAAGTGGCTCAGATGAAGTGCTGCTGGGAACCTCGGTGTTTCCCTCAAGTGAGACAGGTATGTCGGGTAACTTTTGGGGTCGCATAAAGCGTTCCAAGTACCGATTCCCTCTTCAAAATGGAACGTTGGACTTCACTTGGGGTGCTCCAGCGGGCATGGGCCTCATCTTGGAATGACTGCGGAACCACTTGGTTTTTCTCGAGTTGCAGTGGGATATTTGAGTTACCACAGGGAATTCATGCTTCCTCTTGTGTTGGCCCACAAAAGTCTTATCTTCCATTCGAGATTCGAGGAAGAGCTGGAGGTGTGCTCTAGTCACTGAAGGCAAAAGAGACCCCACCAAGGCTTGTGTGCAGGACCTAATGTTCATGTCAAGGCTCGACAGAAATCTCGGGGTTGCATTCCAGACTCACCTTGGAGTCAGGCCTCGTCTCGAGGGGAAGCAAAGGACTCTGCTCTCCTCTCGAGTCGGACGGGTATGTCTTGGAGCCCACTGAGTGGCTTAAAGGGAGTCAAACCTCCTCTGGTGTTTGGAGGGAGGACACGGGATTGCTCTCCAGGGAATGCATGAAATGAAGGCCCTCACCTCCCGATGACTGGGGCGTCTCGTAGGTTTTCTCGAGCTGTGGCGCTAGTGTGGGGTTTCTCACGAAGTAAGACTGGGAGCTCAGTGAGCCTCTCACGTGGTGCCAGGGCAGTCAGGTCTCTATGCACGTGGTGAGAGGGAGCCCGTCATTGTTCTTGAGTCATGGTAGGGGAATTGGGCCTGAAGACGTGTTAAAGAAGGACTCTCGAGGTCTTTCCTGGGTTGCAGCAGGAAACCCTGGGTTCCATCGACTTGTGCCAGTGACCTCAGGAAGCTTCTCAGCGTGCCTCTGAGAAGTCAGGGTCACTGTGGAGTTGGGAGGGGCCTCTCGGAACTCCACTGGGTTTGGTGCAATGGAAGAGGGCCTCATGACAAGTTGAGGAAGGAACCTCAGGGTTCCTCTCCTGGCTTCGAATGCGCCGGATCTGACTCGGATCACAGAGTCCCTGCAGAGTTGGGACAGGAGAGTCAGGCCTCATCTTGTGTGGAGGAATGGAACTCCGCTTGACTCTCTCGTTGTTCATGGGGTGACAGGCCACTTGTTGATTTGTATGTGGAACTTGCGGGTTTTTCTGGACGATGCACCGGGGTGTCACTGCCCCTTCGTGTTGTGCCTTGATCCACAGGATTGCCTTCGAGTTGGGTTCTGCCATCGGGTTCTTATCAAGAGCGGACCAGGGAATCGGGGTCTTTTGGCATGCCGCACCACCCACGAGGCTATGTTTCAAATTTCCTCGTGAGACTGGCCTCATCTTGATGTGCGCCAGGAAGGTCGGGAACGCCTTCCAGACAAAGCAGGGGAATCGAACCTCCTGTCGCGATCAAGAGGGGAGAAGAGTCTCAGATGAAGTGGTGCCGGGAACCTCGGTGTTCTCCTCAAGTGAGAATGGTATGTCAGGGAACTTTTGGGGTCGCATCAAGGGTTCCAAGTAACTTTTCGCTCTTCAATAAGGAACGTGGGACTTCTCTTGAGACGCTGTAGCGGGCAAGGGCCTCAACTTTCGATGACGGGGGAACCACGTGGTTTTTCTTGAGTTGCGGCGGGATTCTCGAGTTACGACGGGGAATTCAGGCTTCCTGTTCAACTGGCCCAGGGAAGTCCAGTTTTCATTCGAATTGCGAGTTAGAACTGGGGATTGCTCTCGAGACACTGCAGGGCCAAATAGACCTCATCTAGGCTTGTGTCCAGGACCTAATGTTCCTCTGCTGGGGCGACAGCGATCTCGGCATTGCATTCTCGACTCACCCGGGGAATCAGGCCTCGTCTCGAGGGGAAGCCAAGGACACCGCTCTCCTGTCAAGTCGCGACGGGTATATCTTGGAGCTCACTGTGCGGCCTAAAATGAGGCAAGCCTCCTGTGGAGTTTGGAGAGAGGACTCAGGATTGCTCTCCAGGCCATACAGCAAAAGAAGGCCCTGATCTCGTGAGGACTGGGGCGTCTCGTGGGTATTCTCGAGCTGCGGCTCCAGTGTGGTGTTGCTCACGAGGTATAATGGGGAGCTCAGGGAGCCTCTCCTGTGGCGCCAGGGAAGTCAGGTTTCTATGCGCGTGGCTAGGGGGAGCGCGTCATTGCTCTCGAGTCATGGTAGGGGAATCGCACCTCAAGACGCGTTGAAGAAGGACTCTCGAGGTCTTTTACGGGTTGGGGCAGGAAACCCTTGGTTCCCTCGACTTGTGCTGGTGATCTCAGGAAGGTCTAAGGGTGCCTCTGAGAAGTCAGGGATACTGTGCAGTTGGGAGGGGCCTCTCGGGACTCCACTGGGTTCGGTGCAATGGAAGAGGGCCTCATCTCGTGTGGAGGCAGGAAACTCATGTTTCCTCTCCTGACTTCCCCTGGGCCAGATCTGACTCGGATCGCAGTTTCGCTGCAGAGTTCGAACAGGAGAGTCAGGCCTCGTCTTGTGTGGAGGAATGGAACTCTGCTTGCCTCTCCAGTTGTTCACGGGGTGACAGGTCACTTCTCGAGCTGTGTGTGGTACCTCTGGATGTCTCCGGACGATACCCGGGGGTGTCAGTGCCCCTTCGTGTTGTGCCTTCATCAAAAGGGTTATCTTCAAAGAGGTGTCCGGGCATTGGGATCTTATCAAGAGCGAACAGGGAAATCGGGGTCTTTCGGCATGTGTCACCATCCACGAGGCTATGTCTCGAATATCCTCGTGAGACCGGCCTCATCCTGAGATGCACCGGGAAAGGTGGGAACCCCTTCAAGACAAAACAGGGGAATCGACCCTCCTGTCGCGATCAGGAGGGGAGAAGGGGCCCAGATGTAGTGGTGCCGGGAACCTCGGTGTTCTCCTCGAGTCAGACCAGTGTGTCGAGGAACTTTTGAGGGCGCATCAAGGGTGCCAATACCGTTTTGCACTTCAAGACGGAACGTGGGACTTCTCTTGAGACGCTGTAGGGGGCAAGGGCCTCATCTTGCGATGACGGGGGAACCACGTAGCGTTTCTCGAGTTGTGGCGGGATTCTCAAGTTTCGACGGGGAATACAGTCTTCCTCATGTGTTGGCCCAGGGAAGTCCTATCTTCCATTCGAGTTTCAAGGGAGAGCTGGGGATTGCCCTCGAGTCACTGCAGGGCAAAATAGACCTCATCTAGGCTTGTGTCCAGGACTTAATGTTCATCCCTAGGGGCGACAGGGAAATCGGGCTTGCATACCAGTCTCACTCGGGGAATCAGGCCTCGTCTCGAGGGGAAGCAAAGAACTCCGCTGTCCTTTTGAGTCGCGATGGGTATCTCTTGGAGCCCACTGTGTGCCCTAAATGGAGTCAAGCCTCCTGTGCTGTTTGGATAGAGGACTCGGGATTCCTCTCCAGGCCATGCAGGAAAAGAAGGCCCTCATCTCGCGATGACGGCGGCGTCTTGTGGGTTTTCTAGACTGCCGCGCTAGTGCCGGGTTTCTGATGAGGTACGAGAGGGAGCTCAGGGAGCCTCTCGTGTGGCGCCAGGGAAGTCAGGTCCCCATGAGATGGCTAGGGGGAGTTCGTCATTGCTCTCGAGTCATGGTAGGGTAATCGGGCCTCAAGACGGGTTGAAGAAGGACTCTCGAGGTCTTTCTCGGGTCACTGCATAAAACCCAGGGTTCCCTTGACTTGTGCCTGCGACCTCAGGGAGCTTCTCAGAGTGCCTCTGAGAAGTCAGGGATACTGTGCAGTTTGGAGGGGCCTCTCGAGACTCCTCTGCATTTGGTGGAATGTAAGAGGGACTCATCTCGAGTTGAAGCAGGAACCTCAGTGTTCCTCTCCATTTCTGACTCAGATCGCAAGGTCCCTGCATGTTGGTACAGGAGAGTCAGGCCTCGTCTTTTCTGGAGGATGGGACTCCTCTTGCCTCTCGAGTTGTTCTCGAGGTGACAGGCCACTTGTCGAGCTGTGTGTGTAACCTGCCCGTTTTTCCGGATGATGCACAGGTGTGTTAGTGCCCCTTCGTGTTGTACCTTCATACTCAAGGCTGCCTTCCAAGAGGTGTCCGAGCATCGGATTCTTATCAAGAGCGGACCGGGAAATTGGAGTCTTTCAGCAAGTGGCACCACCCACAAAGCTACGTATCGAATTTCCCCATGAGACCGGCCTCATCCTGAGTTGTGCAGGGAAGGTCGGGACCCCTTGCAGACAAAGCAGGGGAATCGACCCACCGGTCACGATCAGGAGGGGAGAAGGGGCTTAAATGAAGTGGTGCCGGGAACCTCGGTGTTCCCCTTGAGTGAGACCGGCGTGTTGGGGGACTTTTGGGGTCGCATCAAGGGTGCCAAGTACCGTTTCGCATTTCAAGACGGAACCTGGGACATCTTTTGAAACGCTGTAGCGGGCAAGGGCCTCATCTTGTGATGACGGGAGAACCACGTGGTTTTGCTCGAGTTGCGGCGGGATTCTCGAGTTATGACCGGGAATTTAGGCTTCTTCTTGTTGGCCTTGAAATCCAATCTTCCATTCGGGTTGCGAGGGGGAGCTGGGGATTGCGCAAGAGTCACTGCAGGGCAAAAGAGACCTAATCTAGGCTTGTATCCAGGATCTAATGTTGCTCTCCAGGGGCGACAGGGATCTCGGGTTTGCATTCCAGACTCATCCGGGGAGTCAGTTCTCACCTCGAGGGTAAGCAAAGAATTCCGCTCTCGTCTCGAGTCGCGATGGGTATCTCTTGGAGCCCAATGTGTGTACTAAAGGGAGTCAAGCCTCCTGTGGAGTTTGGAGAGAGGACTCGGGATTGGACTCCAGGCCATGCAGGAAAAGAAGGCCCTCATCTCGAGATGACGGTGGCGTCTCGTGGGTTTTCTCGAGCTGCGGCGCCAGTGTGGGGTGTCTCATGAAGTACCACAGGGATTTCAGGGAGCCTCTTGTGTGGCGTCAGGAAAATCCAGTATTCCATTCGAGTTGCAAGTTAGAATTGGGGATTGCTCTCCAGTCACTGCAGGGCAAAATAGACCTCATCTACACTTGTGTCCAGGACCTAGTGTTCCACTACTGGGCCGACAGGGATCTCAGGGTTGCATTCTCGACTCACCCGGAGAGTCAGGCCTCGTCTTGAGGGGCAAAAAAGGACTCCGCTCTCCTGTCGAGTCGCGACGGGTATCTCTTGGAGCCCACTGCGTGGCGTAAAGGGAGTGAAGCCTCCTATGGAGTTTGGAGAGATGACTCGGGATTGTTTTCCTGGCCATGCAGGAAAAAAGGCCCTCATCTCGCGATGACGGGGGCGTCTCGTGGGTTTTCTCCAGCTGCGGCGCCAGTATCAGATTTCTCACGAGGTATGACGGGGAGCTCAGAGAGCCTCTCGTGTGGTGCTAGGGACGTCAGGTCTCCGTGCGTGTGGTGAAGGGGAGTGCGTGATTGCTCTCGAGTCATAGTAGGCGAATCGGGCCTCAAGACGCATTGAAGAAGGACTCTTGAGGTCTTTCTCGGGTTGCGGCAGGGAACCCTGGATTCCCTCGACTTGTGTCGGTGACCTCAGGCAACTTCTCAGGGTGCCTCTGAGAAGTCAGGGACACTGTGGATTTGGGAGGGGACTTTCGTTACTCAACTGGGTTTGGTGCAATCGAAGAGGGCCTCATCTCGAATGGAGGCAGGAACCTCAGGGGTCCTCTCCATTTCTGACTCGGGTCGCAGAGTACCTGCCGAGTACGGACAAGAGAGTCACGCCTCGTCTTCTGTGGAGGAATGGATCTCCGCTTGCCTTTCGAGTTGTTCACGGAGTGACAGGCCACTTGTTGAACTGTGTGTGGAACCTGCGGGTTTTTCCGGACGATGCACAGGGGTGTCAGTGCCCCTTCGTGTTGTGCCTTCATCCACAGGGTTGCCTTCAAAGAGGTGTCCGGGCATCGGGTTCTTTTCAAGAGCGTACCAGAAAATTGGGGTCTTTCAGCATGTGTTACCACCCACGAGGCTACATCTCGAATTTCCTCAGGAGACCGGCCTCATCCTGAGGTTCGACGGGAAGGTAGGGAACCCCTTGCAGACAAAGCAGGGGAATCGACCTACCGGTCGCGATCAGAAGGGGAGAAGGGGCTCAGATGAAGTGGTGCCGGGAACTTCGGTGGTCTCCTCGAGTGAGACCGGTATGTCACGGCACTTTTGAGGTCGCATCAAGGGTGCCAAGTACAGTTTCGCACTTCAAGACGGAACGTGGGAATTCTCTGGAGATGCTCTAGCGGGAAAGGGCCTCATATTGCGATGACGAGGGAAACACGTGGTTTTTCTCGAGTTGCGGCGGGATTCTCGAGTTACGATGGGGAATTCAGGCTTCCTCTTGTGTTGGCCCAGGAAGTCCAATCTTCCACTCAACTTGTCAGAGAGAGGTGTGGGTTGCTCTCGAGTCACTTCAGGGCAAAGAGTCCTCATCTAGGCTTGGGTCCAGGACGTAGTGTTCCTCTCCAGGGGCAACAGGGATATCGGGGTCGCATTCCAGTCTCACCCGGTGGGTCACGCCTCGTCTCGAGTGGAAGCAAAGGACTCCACTATCCTCTCGAGTCGCGACATGTAACTCTTGGAGCCCAATGAGTGGCCTAAAGGGAGTCAAGCGTCCTGTGTAGCTTGGACAGAAGGTTCACGCTTGATCTGCATACAATTCAGTTAAAGATGGCCCTCCTCTCGTGATGACGGGAGCGTCTCATGGGTTTTCTCGAGCTGCGGCGCCAGTGTGGGGTTTCTCAGGAGATATGATGGGGAGCTCAGGGAGCCTCTCGTGCGGCGCCAGAGAAGTCAGGCCTCCATGCGTGTGGCCAGGCAGATCGCGTCATTGCTCTGGAGTCATGGGAGGGACTAGGGCCTCAAGACACATTTAAGGACTCTCGAGGTCTTTCTTGGGTTGGGGCGGGAAACACTCGTTTCCCTCGACCTCTACAGGGGACCTTAGGGAACTTCCCAGGTGCCTCTGAGAGGTGAGGGATACTGAGGAGTTAGAGGGGCCTCTCGGGGCTCCACTAGGTTTGACGAAATGAAAGAGGGCCTCATCTCGATTGGAGGCAGGAACCTCAGGCTTCCTCTCCATTTCTGACTCCGACCGCAGGGTCCCTGCAGAGTAGGGACAGGAGAGTCAGGCCTCTTCTTGTCTGAGTAATGGAACTCTGCTTGCCTCTCGAGTCGTTCAGTGGGTCTCAGGCCCCTTGTCGAGCTGTGTGTGGAACCTGCGGGTGTTTCCAGAAGATGCACGGGGGTGTCATTGCCCCTTCATTTGGTGCCTTCCCCCACAGGGTTGCCTTCAAAGAGGTGTCCGGGCATCAGGTCCATTTCAAGAGCGGACCGGGAAATCGGGGTCGTTCGACATGTGGAACCACCCACGTGGCTCATCTCGAATTTCCTCGTGAGACCAGCATCATCCTGAGGTGCGCCGGGAAGGCCGGGAACACCTTCCACACAAAGAAGGGGAATCGACTCTCCTGTCGCGATCAGGAGGGGAGATGGGGCTCAGATGAAGTGGGGCCGGGACTCTAGGTGTTCCATTCGAGGGAACCCGGCGTTTCAGGGAACTTTAGGGGTCGCATCAAGGGAGCCAAGTACTGTTTCCCACTCAGGACGGAACATGGGACATCCCTGCAGACGCTGTAGCGGGCAAGGGCCTCATCCTGTGAAGACGTTGGGACCACGTCGTTTTTCTCGAGTTGCGTCTGGATTCTCGAAAACGACGGGGATTTCAGGCTTCCTCTTGGGTTGGCCCTGGGAAGCCCAATCTTCCCCAGATGTTGCGAGGGAAAGCTGGGGGTTCTGCTCGAGTCACTACAGGGCCAAAGAGACCTCATCGAGGCGTGTGTCCAGGACCTAATATTCCTCTCAAAGGAAGACAGAGATCTTGGGTTTCCATTCCAGACTCCCCCGGGGAGTCAGGCCTCGCCTCGAGGGGAAGCAGAGGACTCCACTTTCCTCTCAAGTCGCGACACGGATCTCTTGGAGCCCAATGAGTGGACTCAAGGGTGTCGAGCCTCCTCTTCAGTTTGGAGAGAGGACTCGGGATTGCTCTCCAGGTCATGCAGGAAAAGAAGGCCCTCAGCTCGCGATGACGGGGGCATCTCATGGGTTTCCTCAGGCTGCGGCGCCCGTGGGGGTTTTCTCCCGAGGCACGACGAGGATCTCAGGGAGCCTCTCGTGCGGCGCCAGGGAACTCATGTCTCCATGCGCATGGCGAGGAGGAGCTGGTCATCACTCTCGAGTCATGGGAAGTGACTAGGACTTCAAGACGCGTATAAGAAGGACTCTCGAGGTCTTTCTCGTTTGGCGGCGGGAAACCCTCGTTTCCCTTGACTTCTGCAGGGAACTATAGGGAACTTACCAGGGGGCCTCTGAGAGGAGAGGAATGCTGTGGAGTTGGCAGGGCCTCTCGGGACTCTGCTGGGTTCGGCGCAATGGCAGAGGGCCTCATCTCGAGGGGAGGCAGGAACCTCAGGCTTCCTCTCCGATTCTGACTCCGACTGCACGGTCCCTGCAGTGTTGGGACAGGAGAGTCAGGCCTCGTCTTGTCTGAGGAAGGGAAACCCGCTGGCCTCTCGAGTTGCTCAGGGGGTCTCAGGCCCCTCGTCGAGCTGTGTGTGGAAACCGCGGGTCTTTGCGGACGATGCACGGGGGTGGCACTGCCCCTTCGTGTTGTGCCTTCACCCACAGGGTTGCCTTTGAAGAGGGGTCCGGACCTCAGGTCCTTCTCAAGAGCGGACCGGGGAATCGGGGGCGTTCGGCATGTGGCCCCACCCATGAGGCTCGTCTCGAATTTCCTCGTGAGACCGGCCTCATCCTGAGGTTCGCCGGGAAGGCCGGGAACCCCTTCCAGACCACGCAGGGGAATCGCCTCTCCTGTCGCGATCAGGACGGGAGAAGGGGCTCAGAGGAAGCGGTGCCGGGACCCTCGCTGTTCCCCTCGAGGGAACCCGGCATGTCGGGGGAGTTTTGGGGGTCGCAGGAAGGCTGCCAGGGACCGCTTCGCCCTTCAGGGCGGAACAGGGGACTTCCCTTGAGACGCCGTGGCGGGCAGGGGCCTCATCTTGCCAAGAGGTGGGACCCACGTGGTTTTTCCCGAGTTGCGGCGGCATTCTCGAGTTACGACGGGGATCTCAGCCTTCCCCTTGGGTTGGCCCTGGGAAGCCCAAACTTCCCCTCGGGTTGCCAGGGAAAGCTGGGGGTTGCGCTCGAGTCACTGCAGGGCGGAAGAGACCTCACCTAGGCGTGTGTCTGGGACCTAATATTCCTCTCCAGGGAAGGCAGGAATCTCGGGGTTGCATTCCAGGCTCCCCCGAGGAGTCAGGCCTCGTCTCGAGGGGAAGCCAAGGACTCCGCTCTCCTCTCGAGTCTCGACGCGGGTCTCTTGGAGCCCCCTGAGCGGCCTCAAGGGATTCCAGCCTCCTCTTCCATTTGGAGAGTGGACCCGGGATTGCTCTCCGGGCCATGCAGAAAAAGAAGGCCCTCAGCTCGCGAGGACGGGGGCGTCTCAGGGGTTTCTTCGAGCTGCGGCGCCCGTGGGGGTTTTCTCCCGAGGCACGACGAGGATCTCAGGGAGCCTCTCGAGCGGCGCCAGGGCAGTCAGGTCTCCATGCGCGTGGCGAGGGGGAGCGCGTCCTGGCTCTCGAGTCACGGGAGAGGACTAGGGCCTCGAGACGCGTTGAAGAAGGACTCTCGAGGTCTTGCTCGGGGGGCGGCAGGAAACCCTCGTTTCCCTCGCCTTCTGCCGGGGACCTTAGCGAACTTCCCAGGGAGCCTCTGAGAGGCGAGGGATCCTGTGGAGGTGGCGGGGCCCCTCGGGACTCCACTGGGTCTGGCGCAACGGAAGAGGGCCTCACCTCGAGGGGAGGCAGGAACCTCAGGCTTCCTCTGCGTTTCGGACTCCGACCGCAGGGTCCCTGCAGAGTTGGGACAGGAGATTCAGGCCTCGTCTTGTCTGAGGAAGGGAACCCCGCTGGCCTCTCGAGTTGCTCAGGGGGTCTCAGGCCCCTCGTTGAGCTGTGTGTGGAACCCGCGGGTCTTTGCGGACGATGCACGGAGGTGGCAGTGCCTCTTCGTGTTGTGCCTTCACCCACAGGGTTGCCTTCGAAGAGGAGTCCGGGCTTCGGGTCCTTCTCAAGGGCGGACCGGGTAATCGGAGGTGTTCGGCATGTGGCACCACCCACGTGGCTCGTCTCGAATTTCCTCGTGAGACCAGCGTCAACCTGAGGTGTGCCGGGAAGGCCGGGAACTCCTTCCAGACCACGCAGGGGAATCGCCTCTCCTGTCGCGATCAGGAGGGGAGAAGGGGCTCAGAGGAAGCGGTGCCGGGACCCTCGGTGTTCCCCTCGGGGGACCCCGGCGTGTCGAGGGACTTTTGGGGGTCGCAGGAAGGCTGTCAGGGACCGTTTCGCCCTTCAGGGCGGAACAGGGGACTTCCCTTGAGACGCCGTAGCGGGCAAGGGCCTCATATTGCCAAGAGGTGGGAACCACGTGGTTTTTCTCGAGTTGCGGCGGGATTCTCGAGTTACGACGGGGATCTCAGCCTTCCACTTGGGTTGGCCCTGGGAAGCCCAATCTTCCCCTCGGGTTGCGAGGGAAAGCTGGGGGTTGCGCTCGAGTCACTGCAGGGCCGAAGAGACCTCACGTAGGCGTGTGTCCGGGACCTAATATTCCTCTCCAGGGAAGGCAGGGATCTCGGGGTTGCATTCCAGGCTCCCCCGGGGAGTCAGGCCTCGTCTCGAGGGGAAGCCAAGGACTCCGCTCTCCTCTCGAGTCGCGACGCGGGTCTCTTGGAACCCCCTGTGCGGCCTCAAGGGAGTCCAGCCTCATCGTCCGTTTGGAGAGAGGACCCGGGATTGCTCTCCAGGCCATGCAGGAAAGAAGGCCCTCAGCTCGTGAGGACGGGGGCGTCTCAGGGGTTTCCTCGAGCTGTGGCGCCCGTGGGGGTTTTCTCCCGAGGCACGACGAGGGTCTCAGGGAGCCTCCCGTGCGGCGCCAGGGAAGTCAGGTCTCCATGGGCGTGGCTAGGGGGAGCGCGTCATGGCTCTCGAGTCACGGGAGGGGACTAGGGCCTCGAGACGCGTTGAAGAAGGACTCTCGAGGTCTTTCTCGGGGGGCGGCGGGAAACCCTCGTTTCCCTCGCCTTCTGCCGGGGACCTTAGGGAACTTCCCAGGGTGCCTCTGAGAGGCGAGGGATCCTGTGGAGGTGGCGGGGCCCCTCGGGACTCCGCTGGGTCTGGCGCAACGGAAGAGGGCCTCACCTCGAGGGGAGGCAGGAACCTCAGGCTTCCTCTCCGTTTCGGACTCCGACCGCAGGGTCCCTGCAGAGTTGGGACAGGAGAGTCAGGCCTCGTCTTGTCTGAGGAAGGGAACCCCGCTGGCCTCTCGAGTTGCTCAGGGGGTCTCAGGCCCCTCGTCAAGCTGTGTGTGGAACCCGCGGGTCTTTGCGGACGATGCACGGGGGTGGCAGTGCCCCTTCGTGTTGTGCCTTCACCCACAGGGTTGCCTTTGAAGAGGGGTCTGGGCCTCGGTCCTTCTCAATAGCGGACCGGGGAATCGGGGGCGTTCGGCATGTGGCACCACCCACGTGGCTCGTCTCGAATTTCCTCGTGAGACCGGCCTCATCCTGAGGTGCACCTGGAAGGCCGGGAAACCCTTCCAGACCATGCAGGGGAATCGACTCTCCTGTCGCGATCAGGAGGGTAGAAGAGGCTCAGATGAAGAGGTGCCGGGACCCTCGGTGTTCCCTTCGAGGGAACCCAGCGTGTCGGGGAACTTTTGCGGTCGCATCAAGGGTGTCAAGTACCGTTTCGCCCTTCAGGGCAGAACATGGGACTTCCCTGGAGACACCGGGAACTTCAGTGTTCCCCTGGAGTGAGACCGGTATTTTGGGGAACTTTGGGGTCGCATCAAGGGTGCCAAGTAGCATTTCGAACTTTAAGATGGAACGTTGGACTTCTCTTGAGACTCTAGATGGCAAGGGCCTCATATTGCGATGAAGGGGGAACCACATGGTTTTTAAGACTTGAGGCTGAATTCTCGAATTACGATGGGAAATTCAGACTTCCTCTTGTGTTGACCGTGGGAAGACCAATCTTCCATTCAAATTGTGAGGGAGAGATGGAGGTTGCTCTCGAGTCACTGTAGGGCAAAATAGACCTCATTTAGGCTTGTGTCTAGGACATAATATTCCACTCCAGGGGTGACATGGATCTCGAGGTTGCATTCCAAACTCACCCGGGGAGTCAGGCCTCGTCTCCAGGGAAGCAAAGGACTCCGCTCTCCTCTCGAGTCGCACCGGGTATTTCTTGGACCCAACTGAGTGGCCTAAAGGGAGTCAATACTCCTGTGAAGTTTGGAGAGAGGACCAGGAATTGCTCTCCAGGTCAGGCAGGAAAAGAAGGCCCCCATCTCTCCTTGACGGGGGCATCTTGTAGTTTTTCTCGAACTGCGGCGCCACTGTGGGTTTTCTCACGAGGTACGATGGGGTACTCAGGGAGCCTCTTGTGTGGTACTAGGGAAGTCAGTTTTCCTGCTTGTGGCGAGGGGAGCACGTCCTTGCTCTGGAGTCATGGTAGGGGAATCGGGCATCAAGAGACGTTGAAAAAGGACTCTCCAAGTCTTTCTCGGGTTACTTCAGGAAACTCTGGGTTCCCTCGACTTGTGCCAGTGACCTCAGGTAGCTTCTCAGGGAGCCTCTGAGAATTCAGGGATACTGTGGTGTTGGGAGGGGCCTCTCGGGACACCACTGAGTTTGGTTCAATGGAAGAGGGCCTCTTCTCTAGTTGAGGCAGGAACCTCAGGGTTCCTCTCCATTTCTGACTCCAATTGCAGGGTCCCTGAAGAGTTGGGACAGGAGAGTAAGGCCTCGTCTTGTGTGAAGGAATGCAACTTCACTTGCCTCTCGAGTTGTTCACGAGGTGACAGTCCACATTTGGAGCTGTCAGTGGAATCTGTGGGTTTTTCCAGACGATGCATGGGGATGTCAGTGTCCCTTCGTGTTGTGCCTTCATCCACAGGGTTGCCTTCGAAGAGATGTCCGGGCATCAGGTTCTTATCTAGACTGGACCGGGAATTCGGGATCTTTCAGCATATGGCACCAACCATGAGGCTACTTTTCGAATTTCCTCATGAGACTGGCCTCATCCGGAGGTTCGCAGGGAACGTCGGGAACCCGTTGCAGACAAAACATGGGAATCGACCCTTCTGTCGCGATCAGGAGGGGTGAAGGGGCTCACAGGAAGTGGTGCCGTGAACTTTGGTGTTTCCCTCGAGTGAGACCGGTATGTCAGGGAACTTTGGGGGTCGCATCAAGGGTGCCAAGTACCGTTTTGTACTTCAGGATGGAACGTGGGACTTCTCTTGATACGCTGTAGCGGCCAAGGGCCTCATCTTGCGATGACGGGGGAGCCACGTGGTTTTTCTCGAGTTGCGGCGGGATTCTCGAGTTACGACGGGGATTTCAGGCTTCCTCTTGTGTTGGGCCAGGGAAGTCCAATCATCCATTCGAGTTGCGAGGGAGAGCTGGGGGTTGCGCTCGAGTCCCTGCAGGGCAAAGGAGACCTCATCTAGGCTTGTGTCCAGGACCTAATGTTCCTCTCCAAGGGCCACAGGGATCTCAGGTTTGCATTCCAGACTCACCCAGGGAGTCAGGCCTCATGTCGAAGGGAAGCAAAGGACTCCGCTCTCCTTTCGAATCGTGACGGGCACCTCTTGGAGCCCACTTTGTGGCCTAAAGGGAATCAAGCCTCCTGTGAAGTTTGGAGAGAGGACTTGGGACTGCTCTCCAGGCCATGCAGGAAAAGATGGCCCTCATCTCGCGATGACGGAGGGATCTTGTGGGTTTTCTCGAGCTGCGGCGCCAGTGTGGGGTTTCACACGAGGTACGACGGGGAGCTCAGGGAGCCTCTCGTGTGGCGCCAGGGAAGTCAGGTCTCCATGTGCGTGGCGAGATGGAGCGCATTATTGCTCTTGAGCTATGGTAGGGGAATCTGACCTCAAGACGCACTGAAGAAGGACTCTCGAGGTCTTTCTTCGGTTGTGGCAGGAAACTCTTATTTCATTCGACTTTTGCTGGTGGCCTCAAGGAGCTTCTCAGAATGCCTATGAGAAGTCAGGGATACTGTGGAGATGGGAGGGGCCTCTCGGGACTCCACTGGGTTTGTTTTAATGGAAGAGGGCCTCATCTCGGGTTGAGGCAGGAACCTCAGGTTTCCTCTCCATTTCTGACTCAGATCGAAGCGTGCCTGCAGAGTTGGAATTGGATACTCAGGCCTCGTCTTGTCTGAGGAAGGGAACTCCGCTTTCCTCTCTCATTGTTTAAGGGGTGACAGGCCAGTTGTGGAGCTGTGTGTGGATCCTGCAGGGTTTTCTGGACGATGAACAGGGTTGCCAGTGCCCCCTCGTGTAGTGCCTTCATCCACAGGGTTGCCTTAGAAGAGGTGTCCGGGCATCGGGTTCTTATCAAGAGCAAGACCGAGAAATCGGGGTCTTTTGGCACGTGGCACCAACACGAGGCTACGTCTCGAATTTCTTCGTGAGACTGGCCTCATCCTGAGGTGCGCCATGAAGGTCGGGAACGCCTTCTAGACAAAGCAGGGGGATGGACCTTCCTGCCGTGATCAGGAGCGGAGAAGGGGCTCAAATGAAGTGGTGCCAGGAACTTCGGTGTTCCCTTGGAGTGAGACCGGTATATTGGGGAACTTTTGGGGTCGCATCAAGGGTGCCAAGTAGCATTTCGAACTTTATGACGAAACATGGGACTTCTCTTGAGACTCTGTAGCGGGCAAAGGCCTCATATTGCGATGAATGGGGAACCACGTGGTTTTTAAGAGTTGCGGCGGGATTCTAGAGTTACAACTGGAAATTCAGACTTCCTCTTGTGTTGGCCCAGTGAAGACCAATCTTCCATTCGAATTGCGAGGGAGAGATGGGTGTTGCTCTCGAGTCACTGTAGGGCAAAATAGACCTCATCTAGGCTTTTGTCCAGGACATAATGTTCCTCTCCAGGGGCAACAGGGATCTCGGGGTTGCATTCCAGACTCACCCGAGGTAAGGCCTCGTCTCGAGGGGAAACAAAGTACTCTGCTCTCCTCTCAAGTCGCCACAGGTATCTCTTGGGGCCCACTGAGTGGCCTAAAGGGAGTAAAGCCTCCTGTGAAGTTTGGAGAAAAGACCAGGGATTGCTCTCCAGGTCAGGCAGGAAAAGAAGTCCCCAATCTCACGATGACGGTGGGTTTTCCCGAGCTGCGGCGCCAGTGTGGGGTTTCTCACGAGGTATGACGGGGAGCTCAGGGAGCCTCTCATGTGGCGCCAGGGAAGTCAGGTGTCCATGCGCATTGCGAGGGGGAGCGTGTCATTGCTCTCGAGTCATGGTAGGGGAATCCGTCCTCAAGACGCGTTGAAGACGGACTCTTGAGGTCTTTCTCGGGTTGCGGCAGGATACCCTGTGTTCCCTCGACTTGTGCCGGTGACCTCAGGGAGTTGCTCAGGGTGCCTCTGAGAAGACACTGATACTGTGGGGTTGGGAGGGGCCTCTCGGGACTCCACTGGGTGTGGTATAATACAAGAGGGCCTCATCTCGTGTTGAGGAAGGAACCTCAGGGTTCCTCTCCATTTCAGACTCCGATCTCAGGATTCCTGCAGAGTTGGGACAGGAGAGTCAGGCCTCGTATTCTGTGGAGAAATGAAACTTAGCTTTCCTCTCGAGTTGTTCACGAGGTAACAGGTCACTTGTCGAGCTGTATGTGGAACCTGCAGAATTTTCCAAAAGATGCACGGGTGTTCAGGGTCCCTCCTTGTTGTGCCTTCATCCTATGGGATGCATTCCAAGAAGTGTACGGGCATCGGGTTCTTATTAATAGCTGACCGGGAAATGGGGTCTTTCCGCATGTGGCACCACCCACGAGGCTACATCTCCAATTTCCTCGTGAGACAGGCCTCATCCTGATGTGCGCTGGGAAGATCGGTAAACCCTTCCACACAAAGCAGGAGAATCGACACTCCTGTTGCAATCAGGAGGGGAGAAGGGGCTCAAATGATGTGGTGCGGGGAACATGGGTGTTACCCTCGAGTGAGGCCTGTAAGTTGGGGAACTTTGGGGGTGCCGTCATGGGTGCCAAGTGCCGTTTTGCACTTCAGTAGGAACGTGGGACTTCTTTTGAGACGCTGTGGCGGGCAAGAGCCTCATGCTGCGAAGACGATGGAACCACGTGGTTTTTCTCGAGTTGCGGCGGGATTCTCGAGTTACGACGTGGATTTCAGGCTTCCTCTTGTGTTGGCCCTGGGAAGCCCAAACTTCCCTTCGAGTTACGAGGGAAAGCTGGATGTTGTGCTCGAATCACTGCAAGGCCAAAGAGACCTCATCTAGGCGTGTGTCCAGGACCTAATAGTCCTCTCAAGGGAAGACAAGGATCTGGGGATTGCACTCCAGACTCCCCCGGGGAGTCAGGCCTCGCCTCGAGGGGAAGCAAAGGACTGCGCTCTCCTCTCGAGCCACGACGCGGATCTCTTGGAGCCCACTGAGTCGCCTCAAGGGAGTCCAGCCTACTCTTCAGTTTGGAGAGAGGACTCGGGATTGCTCTCCAGGCCAGGCAGGAAAAGAAAGCCCTCAGCTCGCGAGGACGGGGGCGTCTCAGGGGTTTCCTCGAGATGCGGCGCCCGTGGGGGTTTTCTCCCGAGGCACGACGAGGATCTCAGGGAGCCTCTCGTGCGGCGCCAGGGAAGCCAGGTCTGCATGCGCGAGGAGAGGGGGAGCGCATCATTGCTCTCTAGTCCAGAGAGGGGACAAGGGCCTCAAGACACTTTGAAGAAGGATTATCGAGGTCTTTCTCGAGTGGCGGCGGGAAACCCTCATTTCCCTCGACTTCTGCCGGGGACCTGAGGGAACTTCCCAGGGTGCCTCTGAGAGGTGAGGGATCCTGTGGAGTTAGTGGGGCCTCTCGGGATTCCACTGGGGTTGGCGCAATGGAAGAGGGCCTCATCTCGAGGGCAGGCAGGAACCTCAGGCTTCCTCTATGTTTCTGACTCCGACCCTCCGACCTCAGGGTCCCTGCAGAGTTGGGAGCGGCGAGTTAGGCCTCGTCTTGTCTGAGGAAGGGAACTCCACTTGCCTCTCGAGTTGCTCAGGGGGTCTCAGGCCCCTCTTCGAGCTGTGTGTGGAACCCAAGGGTGTTTCTGGATGATGCACGGGAGTGTCAGTGCCCCTTCGTGTTGTGCCTTCACCCACAGGGTTGCCTTCGAAGAGGTGTCCGTGCAACGGGTTCTTCTCAAGAGTGGACCGGGAAATCGAGGTCGATTGGCATGTGGCACCACTCCCGTGGCTCACCTCGAATTTCCTCGTGCGGACGGCCTCATGCTGAGATGCGACGGGAAGGCCGGGAATCCCTTCCAGACCACGCAGGGGAATCGACACTCCTGTCGCGATTAGGAGGGGAGAAGGGGCTCAGATGAAGTGGTGTCGGGACCCTCGGTGTTTCCCTCGAGGGAAGCCGGTGTGTCGGGGAATTTCTGGGGGTCACAAGAAAGGTGTCAGGTACTGTTTCGCACTTCAGGACGGAAACTGGGACTTCCCTTGAGAAGCCATAGCGGGCAAGAGGCTCATCTTGCAAAGACGTTGGAACCACGTGGTTTTTCTCGAGTTGCGGCGGGATTTTCGAGTTACGACGGGGATCTCAGGCTTCCTTTTGGGTTGGCCCTGGGAATCCCAATCTTCCCCTCTAGTGCCAGGGAAAGCTGGGGGTTGCGCTCGAGTCACTGCAGGGCCCAAGAGACCTCACCTAGGCGTGTGTCCGGGACCTAATATTCCTCTCCAGGGAAGGCAGGGATCTCGGGGTTGCATTCCAGGCTCCCCCGGGGAGTCAGGCCTCGTCTCGAGGGGAAGCCAAGGACTCCGCCCTCCTCTCGAGTCGCGACGCGGGTCTCTGGGAGCCCCCTGAGCGGCCTCAAGGGAGTCCAGCCTCCTCTTCAGTTTGGAGAGAGGACCCAGGATTGCTCTACAGGCCATGCAGGAAAAGAAGGCCCTCAGCTCACGAGGACGGGGGCGTCTCAGGGGTTTCCTCGAGCTGCTGCGCCCGTGGGGGTTTTCTCCCGAGGCACGACGAGGATCTCAAGGAGCCTCTCGTGCGGTGCCAGGGAAGTCAGGTCTCCATGCGCGTGGCGAGGGGGAGCGCGTCCTGGCTCTCTAGTCACGGGAGGGGACCAGGGCCTCGAGACGCGTTGAAGAAGGACTCTCGAGGTCTTTCTCGGGGCGGGGGGGGCGGGGAACCCTCATTTCCCTCGCCTTCTGCCGGGGACCTTAGGGAACTTCCCAGGGTGCCTCTGAGAGGCGAGGGATCCTGTAGAGTTGGCGGGGCCTCTCGGGACTCCGCTGGGTCTGGCGCAACGGAAGAGGGCCTCACCTCGAGGGGAGGCGGGAAACCCAGGCTTCATCTCCATGTCGGACTCAGACCGCAGGGTCCCTGCAGAGTTGGGACAGGAGAGTCAGGCCTGGTCTTGTCTGAGGAAGGGAACCCCGCTTGCCTCTCGAGTTGTTCAGGGGGTCTCAGGCCCCTCGTCGAGCTGTGTGTGGAACCCGCGGGTCTTTGCGGATGATGCACAGGGGTGGCAGTGCCCCTTCGTGTTGTGCCTTCACCCACAGGGTTGCCTTCGAAGAGGGGTCCGGGCCTCGGGTCCTTCTCAAGAGCGGACCGGGGAATCGGAGGCGTTCGGCATGTGGCGCCACCCACGTGGCTCGTCTCGAATTTCCTCGTGAGACCGGCCTCATCCTGAGGTGCGCCGGGAAGGCCGGGAACCCCTTCCAAACCACGCTGGGGAATCGACTTTCCTGTCGCGATCAGGAGGGGAGAAGGGGCTCAGAGGAAGCGGTGCCGGGACCCTCTGTGTTCCCCTCGAGGGAACCCGGCGTGTCGGGGAACTTTTGGGGGTCGCATGAAGGCTGTCAGGGACCGCTTTGCCCTTCATTGCAGAACAGGGGACTTCCCTTGAGACGCCATCGCAGGCAAGGGTCTCATCTTGCCAAGATGTGGGAACCACGTGGTGTTTCTCGAGTTGCGGTGGGATTCTCGAGATCCGACGGGGATCTCAGGCTTCCTCTTGGGTTGGCCCTGGGAAGCCTAATCTTACGCTCGAGTTGCGAGGGAAAGCTGGGGTTGCTCTCGTGTCAATGCAGGGACCAAGAGACGTCACCTAAGCGTGTGTCCGGGACCTAATATTCCTCTCCAGGGAAGGCAGGGATCTCGGGGTTGCATTCCAGGCTCCCCCGGGGAGTCAGGCCTCGTCTCGAGGGGAAGCCAAGGACCCCGCTCTCCTCTCGAGTCGCGACGCGGTCTCTTGGTTCCCCCTGAGCGGCCTCAAGGGAGTCCAGCCTCCTCTTCCGTTTGGAGAGAGGACCCGGGATTGCTCTCCAGGCCATGCAGGAAAAGAAGGCCCGCAGCTCGCGAGGACGGGTGCGTCTCATGGGTTTCCTCGAGCTGCGGCGCCCGTGGGGGTTTTCTCCCGAATCACGACGAGGATCTCAGGGAGCCTCTCGTGCGGGGCCAGGGAAGTCAGGTCTCCATGCGCGTGGCGAGGGGGAGCGTGTCATGGCTCTCGAGTCATGGTAGGGGAATCGCGAATCAAGACAATTTTAAGCACTCTCGCGGTCTTTCTCAAGTCGCGGCAGAAAACCCAGGGTTCCCTCAACTTGTGCCTGTGACCTCAGGGAGCTTCTCATTGTGCCTGTGAGAACTCAGGGATACTGTGGTGTTGGTAGGGGCCTCTCGGGACTCCACTGGGTATGGTGCAATGGAAGAGGGCCTCATCTCGAGGGAACGCAGGAACCTCAGGCTTCCTCTTCGTTTCTGACTCGGATCCCATGGTCCCTGCAGAGTAGGCACAAGAGAGTCACACCTAGTCTTCTGTTGAGGAAGTGGACCTTCGTTTGCCTTTCGAGTTGTTTACAGGTTGACAGGCCACTTGTCGAAATGTCTGTGGGACCTGCGGGTTTTTCTGGACGATGCACGCGGGTGTCAGTGCCCCTTCGTCTTGTGCCTTCATCCACAGGTTTTCCTTCAAAGAGGTGTGCTGGCATCGGGTTCTTTTCAAGAGTGGACCGTGAAATTGGGGTCTTTCGGCATGTGGCACCACCCACGAGGCTACGTCTCGAACTTCCTCATGAGACCGGCCTCATCCTGAGGTGCGCCCGGAAGATCGGGAACCCCTTGCAGACAGATAAGGGGAGTCGACCCTCCTGTCGCAATCAGGAGAAGAGAAGGGGCTCAGATGAAGTGGTGCCGGGAACCTCGGTGTTCCCCTTGAGTGAGTCTGGTATGTCGCGGAACTTTTGGGGTCGCATCAAGGGTGCCAAGTACCGTTTCGCATTTCAGGATGGAACGTGGGACTTCTCTTGAGATGCTGTAGCGGACAAAGGGCCTCATCTTGCGATGACGAGGGAATCACGTGGTTTTTCTCGAGTTGCGGTGGGATTCTCGAGTTACGACGGGGAATTCAGGCTTCCTCTTGTGTTGGCCCAGGAAGTCTAATCTTCCATTTGAGTTGCCAGGGAGAGCTGGGGATTGGGCTCCATTCACTGAAGTGCAAACTAGACCTCATCTAGGCTTGTATCCAGGACTTAATGTTCCTCTCCATAGGCGACAGGGATTTGGGGTTGCATTCCATACTCACCCGGGGAGTCAGGCCTCATCTCGAGGGGAAGCAAAGGACTCCACTCTCTTCTCGAGTCGCGACAGGTATCTCTTGGAGCCCACTGAGTGGTCTTCGCTCTGTAGGAGAGCTCTAGTGTTCATAAGCCTGTACATAAGTGAACACAGACACTCTGTGTGCATGTTGCTGCGTACCCAAAATAGGGCCACAAGGAGCCTCATGCTCTCCATGCGGCGCGGAAGCTGTGCAGCCACGCAGCAGCTGAAGAATCCAACCAATTGCTCTTTTCTTACCTCTGAGAGAGCTCGCATTGCCGTAGCCCTAGGAAGTTTGAAAACACTGGACCCTAACCCCTCTCAAAGTAGGCCTGGGTTCTAGTTCGAATAGAAAGTTAATAGCGGAGCTGAGGACAGGAACGCGGCAGTCATTTATCACACGCTCCTGCAGCCTGCTACTACAGGGACACTAACGCTAGAAGCTAGGAATGTCTTTGCAAGGTGCGCAAAGGACAAGGGAGAACCTCGACCCTGACTCTAGTATTTCAGTCCCCTGAGCAGATCTGAGGTTCTCCCGCTGTAGAAGCTAACCCATTCCTTTCAAATACAGGCTTCCTAACACAGGGCCAGTTGGCTGCTTGCTCTTCCACGAAGCAGGCTTCCTTAACTTGCAAACTGCGAATTCCGCTTAACAGCCTGGAGGAAAATCGCTTCTTGGAAGATTTTTTTCAGAGGCTGTATCCCCGGAGCTGGGGCCAAGCTAGGGGACCCATACTGACAAGGGAAGGCAAAACCGCATCCAATGTCTTTGCTCTGGAGGACAGCTTTGGTGAGCCTAAGTCTTTCAGGAATATTTCTGGCTCCAACAGAGTCAAATTCTGTGTGTGAAGCTGCACAACCAAAATAGGGGAACAGAGAGCCTGATTCTCTCTGTGTAGCTTTGAAGCTGTCATTCAAACAACAGCTTGAGAATCCATACAATGCTCTCCCTTACTGCTAAGAGAATTCTCATTGCTGTCGTCCTTGACAGTTTGTAGAAATCCGCACCCTAACCCTTCTCCAAGTAGGCCTGGGTCCTAGCTCGGAACAACAGGCAACGGCGGAGCTGAGGCCAGTAAGGCACAAGTGAGGTCTCACACACTCTTGCAGCCTGATCGTCCAGGAGCAGTAAGGCCTCTTTTTCCCTGCAGGAGGCTCGCTTGCCTTGCCTCCTGTGAACTGCATTTCCCAGCCTGGGCGCAAAGCTGTTCCTGGAGATTTTTTCTCAGGGGCTGTTTCCCTGGAGCTGGGTCGGACCTCGGGGGCCCAACTCACAGGGGAAGACAAAACCACATGGACAGGTCTATGCTCTGTAGGAGAGCTCTAGTGAACCTCATCTCTCAGGAACATTCTTGGCTTCTACAGAGACACCTCTGTGCATGAAGCTACACACCCAACATAGTGGCAAAGGGAGTCTGATTCCCTCCGTGGGTGCTGATGCTTTGTGGCAAAGCACCTGCTAAGAATCCATCCGCATAGGCTTCCCTCACCTTGACAGAGGTCTCATTGCTGTAGTCCTTGGCAGTTTGGAAAGAAGCAGACCCTTACCCTTCACCAAGTAGGCCCTTGTCCTTGTTTGAATGGAAAGGCAGTAGCTGAGCTGAGGCCAGTAAGGCTCCAGTCAAGTCTGACATATTCCCGATGCCTACTCCTTCATGGAAAATAACGTTAGAATCTGGGAATGTCTTTGCAAGGCTGGCAAAGGGCAGTCAGGAACCTCGACCCTGCCTCTGGAATTTCTATCTTCTCAGCACATCTGGCGGTCTCGGTCAGGAGAAACTAACCCATTCCTTGCAAATATAGGCTTCCAAACACAGGCCGGTTTGCTGTCTCTTCTTGCCGAAGGAAGCTTGCTTATCCCACCTCCTGTGAACTCCGCTTCCCAGCCTGGGGGATAAGAGGTTCTTGGAGATCTTTTCTCAGAGGCTGTTTCCAAGGAGCAGGGGCCGATCCCGGAGAACCACATGCACAGGGGAAGGGAAAACCGCATGGATAAGTCTTTGCTCTCTAGGAGTGCTCTAGTGAACCTCAGTCTATGGGGAATGTTCTTGGCTCCAACGGGGACATCTCTGTGTGGGAAGCTGCATTGCCAACATAGAGACACAGAGACCTGATTCTCTCTGTGCAGCTTTGACGCTGTCGTTCAAACAACAAATTGAGAATCCACACAATGCTCTCCCTTACCACTGAGAGAGTTATCATTGCTGTAGCCCTTCACGGTATCTGGAAATCGGCACACAAACACTTCTCCAAGTAGGCCTGGGTTCAAGTTCAGATGAACATGCAATAGCGGAGCTGAGGCCAGTAAGGCACCAGTCAGGTGTCACACACTCTGGCAGCCTGCTCCTCCAGGGACAGTAAGGCCTCTATTTCCCTTCAGGAGGCTCGCTTGCCTTACTTCCTGTGAACAGCGTTTCCCAGCCTGGGCGGAAAGCAGTTCCTGGAGATCTTTTCTCAGGGGCTGTTTCCCCGGAGTTGGGGCGGACCTCGGGGACCCAACTCACAGGGGAAGGCAAAACCAAATGGACAGGTCTATGCTCTGTAGGAGATCTCTAGTGAACTGCCGGGGTCGAGCCCCAGCTGATCCAGGGTATTTGAAGCAGAGACGGCGTAGGCGAGGGTCAGGGAACAACTGCTTAATTAAACGTTAATTAAGGATATAAAGAGTAATAAAATGAGGATAGCTCAGTAGGAAAATTCAGTGGAGAAAAGAGGCTGAGTAGCTTGGTTTATGCGGGGGACCAATAAAACTTCAAGACAAGAAGCTTGCACCACTTACGTAGGCCGCAGGCGTCCTTCCGTTCTCCCGAAGAAGAGGAGACACTGAGGCCTCCCCGGTCGGATCTTAGAAGCCCAGGCAAAATTAGTAAGCTTGGTGGGTTCCGCGCTCCAGATGGAGACTCAACCACAGTGAGAGAGAGAGAGAGACATGGGGAGACCAGTATTTCGAGAAACTGATCCCAATTCTTTATTTTCCATGGTCTCCTTTTATACACCGAGATGTTATGCAAAAGTCACGTGGGGTCAGCAGTCCTGACTTTTATCAAAGTCAGGTGCTTCATACAAAAGTATACAGAGGTCTTAGGGGTGTTACATCATCTTCTGGCCGGGGGGCCTGCTGACAATTTACGACCCTCTCCTTGTGACAGCGGTCAGTCAACCAGGACACTTATTTCTCCAGGGGTGATTATTCTTAAAACAGACGCCACCCAAATAAAGTTACATTCCTATAGGGTGAGGGTGTAGTGGGTTTTAGTTAAGGAAAGAATTTACTTAGCCTAAGGTCTAACGTGATTTATATCAAAGGTTAATACTTATTTCTTCTATATATTCATTAATGTGTATAAGGGCAGGGGATGTGGAGACTTAGCAGTAAACATCAGCTCAACAAATGAAAAACCCTTCACCAATATGATTTCTAATCAGCCCATTATACTTATACTAATAATTTTCTAACTTTTCTAAGGAACCTGTTTTTAGAAGGTTTAAAGCATCTCGTGCCTCTCATGGTTGGGAGGCTGTGAGCAATCACATGTGGCCGGACAAGCCTGTCAGGCAGGCTAGAGAACCTTCAGAGGAGTTTGTAGGTTAAAACACTCTTGTCACACCCAGGGGTTTTTATCAACTGGAGCTCTAGGTTAACTCCTTCTCCGAAAGAGGTGGTGGGGGACAGCCCCCCGTAAAGTCAGAGGTGTAGGTGAGAGCACAAAGTAGTAAGGTAGGCAGGCTCTGGTGATGGGGGTAGATGCTCGAGGATTTCCAGGGGGACTCCTGAGGCTCGATCCCGCCTTTGCGTATGTCGAGCCTCCTTCCTCATGACCTTTGCCATGGGTGGAGTGCCTCACTCTGGCCCCCAACAGTGAACCTCCTCTCTCAGGAACATTCTTGGCTCCTATCGAGACACCTCTGTGTGTGTAGCTACACAGGCAACGTAGGGGCAAAGGGAGCCAGATTCTTTCCGTGGGGTGCTGATGCTTTGTGGCAAAGCACCTGCTTGAGAATCCATCAGCTTACGCTTCCCTCGCCTTGACAGAGGTCTCATTGCAGTAGCCCTTGGCAGTTTGGAAAGAAGAGGACCCTTACCTTTCATAAAGTGGGCCCTTGTCCTAGTTTGAAAGGAAAGGCAAGAGCTGAGCTGAGGCCAATAAGGCGCCAGTCAAGTCTGACATATTCCCGAAGCCTGCTCCTTCATGGAAAATAACGCTGGAATCTAGGAATGTCTCTGCAAGGCTGGCAAAGGGCAGTCAGGAGCCTGCACCCTGCCTCTGGAATTACCGATTTCTGAGCAGACCTGGAGGTCTCCTTTAGGAGAATCTAACTCATTCCTTCCATATTGAGACTTCCAAAAACAGGCCGGTCGGCTGCCTCTTCGTGCCCGAAGGAGGCTTGATTTTCCTGCCTCCTATGAACCCAGCTTCCCAGGCTCTGGGAAAAGCGGATCTTGAAGATCTTTTCTCAGGGGTTGTTTCCACGGAGCTGGGGCTAAGCCTGGAGACCCAAACTCACAGGGGAAGAAAAACCACATGGACAAGTCTTTGCTCTCTAGGAGAGCTCTAGTGAACTTCACTCTGTCACGAACATTCTTGATTCATATGGAGACACCCCTATGTGTGAAGCTGCGTACCCAACATGGGGGCACAGAGAGCCTGATTCTCTCTGTGTAGCTTTAAAGATGTCGTTCAAAAAACACCTTGAAAATCCATACAATGCTCTTCCTTACCCGTGACAGAGTTCTCATTGCTGTAGCCCTTGGCAGTTTTTAGAAATCCGCACCCAAACCCTTCTCCAAGTAGTCCTGGGTCCTAGTTCGGAGGAACATGCAATGGCGGAGCTGAGGCCAGTAAGGCACCAGTCAGGTCTCACACACTCTGGCAGCCTGCTCCTCCAGGGGCAGTAAGGCCTCTTTTTCTCTGCAGGAGGCTCGCTTGCCTTGCCTTCTGTGAACTGCGTTTCCCAGTCTGGACGAAAAGCAGTTCCTGGAGGTGTTTTCTCAGGGGTTTCTTCCTCGGAGCTGGGGCGAACATCGGGAACCCAACTCACAGGGGAAGGCAAAACCATATGGACAGGTCTCTGCTCTGTAGCAGAGCTCTAGTGAACCTCATCTCCCAGGAACATTCTTGGCTCCTATAGAGACACCTCTGTGTTTGAAGCTACACACCCACCATAGGGGCAAATGCAGCCTGATTCTCTCCGTGGGGTACAGATGCTTTGTGGCAAAGCACCTGTTTGAGAATCCATCCGCTTCCACTTCCCTCTCTTTGACAGAGGTGTCTTTGCTGTAGCCTTTGGCAGTTTGGAAAGAAGCAGACCCTTACCCTTCACCAAGTAGGCCCTTGTCCTAGTTTGAACGGAAAGGCAATAGCTGAGCTGAGGCCAGTAAGGCGCCAGTCAAGTCTGACATATTCCTGAAGCCTGCTCCTTCATGGAAAATAACGCTAGAATCTAGAAATGTCTTTGCAAGGCTGGCAAAGGACAGTCAGGAACCTCGACCCTGCCTCTGGAATTTCCGTCTTCTGAGCAGATCTGGAGGTCTTCTTTTGGAGAAGCTAACCATTCCTTCCAAAGAGAGGCTTCCAAACACAGGCTAGTTGGCTGCCTCTACTTGCCCGAAGGAGGCTTGCTTGTTCCGCTTCCTGTGAACTCCGCTTCCCGCCTGGGGGAAAAGTGGTTCTTGGAGATCTTTTTTCAGGGGCTATTTCAACGGAGTTGGGGCTGAGCCCGGAGACCCACACGCACAGAGGAAGGCAAAACCACATGGACAAGTCTTTGCTCTGTAGGAGAACTCTAGTTAACCTCAGTATGTGAGGAAAGTCTTGGATTCTACGGGGATACCTCTGTGTGTGGAGCTGCATACCCAACAAGGGGGCACACAGGGCCTGATTCTCTCTTTGCAGCTTTGAAGCTGTCGTTCAAACAACAGCTTGAGAATCCATACAATGCTCTCCCTTACCTCTGAGAGACTTCTCATTGCAGTAGCCCTTGGCAGGTTTTACAAATCCGCACCCAAACCCTTCTCCAAGTAGGCCTGGGTCCTGGTTTGGATGGCCATGCAATGGCGGAGCTGAGGTCAGTAAGGCACCAGTCAGGTGTCACACACTCTGGCAGCCTGCTCCTCCAGGGACAGTAAGGCCTATTTTTCCCTGCGGGAGGCTCGCTTGCCTGGCCTCCTGTGAACTGCGTTTCCCAGCCTGGGCAAAAAGCGGTTCCTGGAGATCTTTTCTCAGGGGCTCTATCCCCAGAGCTGGGGTGGACCTCGGGGACCCATCTCACAGGGGAAGGATAAACCACATGGACAGGTCTATGCTCTGTAGGAGACGTTAGTGTGTCTCATCTCTTAGGAACATTCTTGGCTCGTACAGAGACACCTCTGTGTGTAAAGCTACACACCAAACATAGGGGCCCAGGGAGCCTGATTCTCTCTGTGGGGTGCTGATGCTTTGTGGCAAAGCACCTGTTTGAGAATCCATCCGCTTACGCTTCCCTCGCCTTGACAGAGGTCTCATTGCTGTGTCTCTTGGCACTTTGGAAAGAAGCAGACCCTTACCCTTCACCAAGTAGGCCCTGATCCTAGTTTGAAAGGAAAGGCAATAGCTGAGCTGAGGCCAGTAAGGCACCTGTCAACTCTGACATATTCCCGATGCCTGCTCCTTCATGGAAAATATTGCTAGAATCTAGGAATGTCTTTGCAAGGCTGGCAAAGGGCAGTCAGGAACCTCGACCCTGCCTCTGGAATATCTATCTTCTGAGCAGATCTGGAGGTCTCCTTCTGGAGAAGCTAACCCATTCCTTGCAAATAGAGGCTTCCAAACACAGGCCGGTTGGCTGCCTCTTCTTGCCTGAAGGAGGCTTGCTTTTCCTGCCTCCTATAATCCCTGGTTCCCAGCATGGGGGAAAAGCAGATTCTTGGAGATCTTTGCTCAGGGGTTGTTTCCACGGAGCTGGGGTTGTGCCCAGAGACCCACACATACAGGGGAAGGCAAAACCACATGAACAAGTCTTTGCTTTCTAAGAGAGCTCTAGTGAACCTCAGTCTTTGACGAACGTTCTTGGCTCCTATGCGGACACCTCTGTGTGTGAAACTGCGTACCCAACATGGCGGCAGAGAGCCTGATTCTCTCTGTGCAGGTTTAATGCTGTCGTTCAGAAAACAGCTTGAGAATCCATACAATTCTCGCCCTTACCTCTGAGAGAGTTCTCATTGCAGTAGCCCTTGGCAGTTTGTAGAAATCTGCACCTAAACCCTTCTCCAAGTAGGCCTGAGTCCCAGTTCGGAGGAACAAGCAATGGCGGAGCTAAGACCAGTATGGCACCAGTCAGTTTTCACACACTCTGGCAGCCTGCTCCTCCAGGGACAGTAAGGCTTCTTTTTCTCTGCAGGAGGCTCACTTGCCTTACTTCCTGTGAACAGCTTTTCCCAGCCTGGGTGAAAAGCGGTTCCTGGAGATCTTTTCTCAGAGGCTGTTTTCTCGGAGCTGGGGCGGACCTCGGGGACCCAACTCACAGGGGAAGGCGAAACCACATGTACAGGTGAGCACTCTGTAGGAGAGCTCTTGTGAGCCTCATCTCTCAGGAACATTCTTGGCTCCTGTAGAGACACCACTGTGTGTGAATCTACACACCCCACATAGGGGCAAAGGGAGCCTGATTCCCTCCGTGGGGTGCTGATGCTTGGTGGCAAAGAACCTTCCTGATAATCCATCCGCTTATGCTTCCCTCGCATTTACGGAGGTCTCATTGCTGTAGCCCTCGGCAGTTTGGAAAGAAGAAGACCCTTACCCTTCATAAAGTAGGGCCTTGTCCTACTTTGAATGGAAAGGCAAGAGCTGAGCTGAGGCCAATAAGGCGCCAGTCAAGTCTGACCTATTCCCGAAGCCTGCTTCTTCAGGAAGATAACTGTAGGATCTAGGAATGTCTCTGCAAGGCTGGCAAAGGGCAGTCAGCACCCTGCACACTGCCTCTGGAATTACCGACTTCTGAACAGATCTGGAGGTCTCCCTTAGGGGAAGCTAACCCATTCTTCCAAATAGAGGCTTCCAAACGCAGGCCGCTTGGCTGCCTCTTGCTCTCTGAAGGAGGCCTGCTTTTCCCGCCTCCTATGAACCCCACATCCCAGCCTCTGGGAAAAGCGGATCTTGAAGATCTTTTCTCAGGGGTTGTTTCCACGGAGCTGGGGCCGAGCCTGGAGCCCCAAACGCACAGGGGAAGAAAAACCACATGGACAAGTCTTTGCTCTCTAGGAGAGCTCTAGTGAACCTCACTCTGTCAGGAACGTTCTTGTTTCCTATGGAGACACCCCTGTCTGTGAAGCTGTGTACCGAACATGGAGACACAGAGTCTGATTCTCTCTGTGCAGCTTTGAAGCTGTCGTTCAAACAACAGCTTGAAAATCCATACAATGCTCTTCCTTACCCGTGACACAGTTCTCATTGCTATACCCCTTGGCAGTATTTAGAAATCCATACCCAAACCCTTCTCCTAGTAGGCCTGGGTCCTAGTTCGGAGGAACATGCAATGGCGGAGCTGAGGCCAGTAAGGCACCAGTCAGGTCTCACACACTCTGGCAGCCTGATCGTCCAGGGAGACTAAGGCCTGTTGTGCCTTGCAGGAGGCTCGCTTGTGTTACCTCCTGTGAACTGCGTTTGCCAGCCTGGGGGAAGAGCGGTCCCTGGAGATCTTTTCTCAGGGGCTCCTTCCCGTGAGCTGGGGTGGACCTCGGGGACCCAACTCACAGGGCAAGGCAAAACCATATGGACAGCTCTATGCTCTGTAGCAGACTTCTAGTGAACCTCATCTCTCAGAAACATTCTTGGCTCCTATAGAGACACTTATGTGTGTGAAGCTGCGTACCTAACATAGGGGCACAGAGAGCCTGATTCTCTCAGTTCATTTTGATGCAGTCGTTCAGAAAACAGCTTGAGAATCCATAAAATGCTCTCCCTTACCGCTGAGAGAATTCTCACTGCTGTAGCCCTTGGCACTTTGTAGAAATCTGCAGCCAAACGCTTCTCCAAATAGGCCTGGGTCCTAGTTCGGAGGAACAGGCAATGGTGGAACTGAGGCCAGTAAGGCAACAGTCAGGTTTCACACACTCTGGCAGCCTGCTCCTCCAGGGACAGTAAGGCCTCTTTTTCTCTGCAGGAGATTCGCTTGCCTTACTTCCTGTGAACAGCGTTTAAGAGGTCTCATTGCTGTAGCCCTTGGCAGTTTCAAAGAAGAAGACCCTTACCCTTCATAAAGTAGGCCCTTGTCCTAGTTTGAATGGAAAGGCAATAGCTGAGCTGAGGCCAATAAGGAGCCAGTCCCCTCTGACACATTCCCGAAGCCTGCTCCTTCATGGAATATAACTCTAGAATCTTGGAATGTCTTTGCAAGGCTGGCAAAGGGCAGTCAGGAACCAGCACCCTGCCTCTGGAATTACCGACTTCTGAGCAGATCTGGAGGTCTCCTTTAGGAGAAGCTAACCCATTCCTTCCAAATAGAGGCTTCAAAACACAGGCAGGTTGGCTGCCTTTCGTGCCCGAAGGAGGCTTGCTTTTCTCTCCTCCTATGAACCCCAGTTCCCAGCCTCTGGGAAAAGCGTATCTTGAAGATATTTTCTCAGGGGTTGTTTCCACGGAGCTGGGGCCGAGCCCGGGGCCCAAAGGCACAGGGGATGGCAAGACCACATGGACAGGTCTATGCTCTGTAGCAGACCTCTAGTGAACCTCATCTCTCAGGAGCATTCTTGGCTCCTACAGAGACACCTCTGTGTGAAGCTGCGTACCTAACATAGGGGCAGAGAGAGCGTGATTCTCTCTGTTCATTTTGACGCTGTCATTCAGAAAACAGCTTGAGAATCCATAAAATGCTCTCCCTTACCACCTAGAGAATTCTCACTGCTGTAGCCCTTGGCACTTTGTAGAAATCTGCACCCAAACGCTTTTCCAAGTAGGCCTGGGTGCTAGCTCGGATGAACAGGCAATGGTGGAGCTGAGGCCAGTAAGGCAACAGTCAGGTTTCACACATTCTGGCAGCCTGCTCCTCCAGGGACTGTAAGGCCTCTTTTACTCTGCAGGAGATTCGCTTGCCTTACTTCATGTGAACAGCATTTCCCAGCCTTGGCGAAGCGGTTCCTGGAGATCTTTTCTCAGGGACAGTTTCCCCGGAGGTGTGGTGGACCTCGAAGACCCAACTCACAGGGGAAGGAAAAACCACATGGACAGGTCTATGCTCTGTAGGAGAGGTTTAGTGAACCTAATCTCTCAGGAACATTCTTGGCTCCTATAGAGACAACTCTGTGTGTGAAGCTACACTCCCAACATTGGTGCACAGGGAGCTTGATTCTCTCCGTGGGGTGCTGATGCTTTGTGGCAAAGCACCTGCTTGAGAATCCATCCTCTTAGGCTTCCCTCACCTTGACAGAGGTCTCATTGCTGTAGCCCTTGGCAGTTTGCAAAGAAGAAGACCCTTACCCTTCATAAAATAGGCCCTTGTCCTAGTTTGAATGGAAAGGCAATAGCTGAGCTGAGGTCAATAAGGAGCCAGTCCCGTCTGACACATTCCCGAAGCCTGCTCCTTCATGGAAAATAACTCTAGAATCTAGGAATATCTTTGCAAGGCTAGCAAAGGGCAATCAGGAACCAGTACCCTGCCTCTGGAATTACCGACTTCTGAGCAGATCTGGAGGTCTCCTTTAGGAGAAGCTAACCCATTCCTTCCAAATAGAGGCTTCAAAACACAGGCAGGTGGGCTGCCTTTTCGTTCCCTATGGAGGCGTGCTTTTCTCTCCTCCTACGAACCCCGGTTCCCAGACACTGGGAAAAGTGGATCTTGAAGATATTTTCTCAGGGGTTGTTTCCTTGGAGCTGGGGCCGAGCCTGGAGACCCAAAGGCACAGGGGAAGGCAAGACCACATGGACAAGCCTTTGCTCTTTAGTATAGCTCTAATGAACCTCACTCTGTCAGGATCTTTCTTGATTCCTACGGAGACACACCTGTGTGTGAAGCTGCAGGCACAGAGAGCCTGATTACCCCTGTGCAGCGCTGAGTCTGGGCGGCTAAACAACAGCTTGGGAATGCAGCCTGGGGCGCTTCCCTTCCCTCGGACAGAGCTCTCCTTGCGGTAGGCCTTGGTAGTTTGCATACAATGGGGCCCTAAGCCCTCTGCAAGTTGGCCTGGCTCCTAGGTCCAAAGGGCAGGCCAGAGCGGAGCTGAGGCTGTCAGGCTCCAGACACATCTCCCATACTCCTACATCCTGCTCCTACCCGGGCGTGAACGCTAGAAGCTGGGAAGGTACCTGGACCGTGCAGGGGCGAGGCGAACGCGGGCAGAGTGGGGCGGGGGTCGGCTTCTGGCGGGGGTGGGGGCGGGCTTCCCAGTTGTGCTCTCGGAGGTGGACACTGAGGCTGAAAACGCGCCGGGAGCGCACCCTGGACTGGGTAAACCCGGGCTGCGTGGGTCGAGATTCCGATGGCTTTGGGTGGGGGTCGGTCCCAGTTGTGCTCCCGGGGGTCGCCACTGCGGCTGGGAACGCGCCGGGAGCGCGGCAGGGGCGGGGTTAACCCTGGGGGCGCGGGGCGGGGGTCGGCTCATGGGGGGGATGGGGAGGGGTTCCCAGTTGCGCTCTCGGGGGTTGCAACTGCGGCTGGGAACGCCCATTTTGTCCGCTCCTGGGTCCCCAAGGATCTCCATCCCGTGGGTGCAGTGGAGGGCTGTGGACCACAGGTAAGGGAACTGGGACTGCGTGGAGCAGGGAACCAAGTATTCCGCCGTCTGTTGGCACATTCTCGGAGCTCCCCAACCTGGCGGTCGCAGAAAGGCCTTGCCTTTGGGGTCAAGGCCTTTACCGCTCCACCCCTCTGCTGAAAAATCTCAGAGTCTGCGCGGTTCTTCCAAGCAGCCTAGTGTCCGCTGGAAGTCCAAGGGACAGAACACTGAACTCTGGCCGGCTGGCCCAGCCCTGCTTCTGGCACTTTGTAAGCCAGCGGGCCCTTGAGCACCTGCTGGGATGGGAAAGGGAAGGGTCCACGGATTGCACCCTAGAAACTTAGTAGGGTGCATGGATTTCAAACCCTGGTGGCCGCCCAGGCAGCAAAGAAGGGGGGAGGGCACCTTGCTGCCCTTTCATGGCAGAATCTGTGGTTGTCCAGCTGCGTGGGCCTTTTCATGAGGACCCTGTGCAATAAAAGTTTGGTGTTTTGGAACTGAATAATTAGAACGTGTAAAAGCTTTAAATTATGTGGTGGTGTAATTAAAAAACAAAACAAAACAAAACCAAGCTCAAAGTATTTTGCAAATGGAGGTTTAAATATTGAAGGACTGTATTCCTTGCACTGTGGCATTCTATCAAGAAGTGTGCAGGATTTTTTTTTTTTTTTAAGAAAAGTGTTCGAAGTGAGGAAAACAGGAAACCCAGAGGTGCCCCTGTATTTTGGGGAAGGCCTTAGGAGGTCACTTGGAAATGCTGCTGGATGTGCGGGAGGGCGGCAGATGGGCTGTGCAGGCTTGTCCTTTGCATGGATGTTCTTGTGTGTGGAAACCCAGCTCGGAGCCATCTCCTGATGTGTAAGAATTTCGCAGACAAACCTTGAGCTAAGCAATGCATTTTTTCCTAAGAAAATGTTTGTCTTAAGCGATGTAAATATCCTATGTATTTCCGCTAGACTCTGGCTTCAGGTCGGTTCCCGCAAAAGGCTCAGAAGCGATTTGAACAAAACAGCATATTTTCCTCCTAGCTTGTTCTCCTTATCTATGTTAAGGAAATGATATATTTGCCTGCAATACTGCCTTTCTTCAAGATTCATGTCAATCAAGTTTTGGCCCGGGATGACTCACCTGCTGCCAATATTATCTCAATGCATGTCGTGGGGGAAGGGCCTGGTGCCATTCCCTGAAACAGTTCCTTTCTTTCCTTAGCTGACTGCTAGTGCCTGTAGAATATCTGGCTAAAGACCAGCAGGGGGTACTCTTACTACCCCCCCCCACCCCGCCTCAAGTCTAAGTCAGCAGCTTTCTCTATCTCTTTAATACTTTAAAAATACTTGATGACACAAAAGCTCTGAGCGATCAAATCATATCAAATCTTCATTTCAGATTGAAGATGCATTCCATGGTATTGCCATCTTAAGTCTTTCCATCGTTATGGAATATCTGTCCATGTATTCAGGATAGTTTTCAGCCAGGGTGTATAATTTCCAGTGTGCCAGTCTTGTCATCCTCGTTACATCCATGGCAAAGTGTTTTATTCATGTTGATATTATTGAAAGGGAATTTTTTAAAATTCCTTTTCAGATTATTATCTGCTAATGTATACAGATAAAACTGTGTAATCATTCATTTTTATCAGTTTGGACAGCTTGATAGTTGTCTTTAATTTCTTTACTTTCTGACACTTTAAGATTATCCTGGGACACATATGTAATGCCTCACCCCTAAATTCAGACATGTGTTCAAAGAACTTCTGTCCTTTTATTTATTTATTTATTTATTCTTTAACATTGAAATCGTTTTGACTATGCTGGGTGTTTGTTGCTAGATGGAAGTAGCTAGGACCTCTGGACTGCAGTCTCTCATCTCTTGCTGACCTCTTGTTGACCTCTGCAGATTCCTGGTAGGTGGGAGCTTGTTAGTTCCTTGTTCCTTATCAGAACCTCCTGTGGTAAGTGTTTTTCTCTTCTCTGTTGCCTGGTAAGGGTGGGTGGTCATGGGCATCCCAAAGTTGGCTAGAAGTCAATTATTTAGGCAGGCTTGTGCATAGATATGGGAGAAAGCAATGGCACCCCACTCCTGAAAAATCCCAAGGACGGAGGAGCCTGGTAGGCTGCAGTCCATGGGGTGGCTAAGAGTCGGACACCACTGAGTGACTTCATTTTCACTTTTCACTTTCATGCATAGGAGTAGGAAATGGCAACCCACTCCAGTGTTCTTGCCTAGAGAACCCCAGGGACTGCGGGGCCTGGTGGGCTGCCATCTATGGCGTGGCACAGGGTCGGCCTCAACTGAACCACTTAGCAGCTGCAGCAGCAGCAGCAGCAGAGCATAGATATCAAAGGGGATGAGAACAGTCAGGTAGGATCACATATGTCACCGTGAAACCATACTTCTCCTCTTAGCCAAAGCTAACAAAAGATTTCTGTTCTAGGTCAACCTAGAAGAGATCACTTAAGAGGTAAAGAAACTTAAACTCCATTAGCAAAGGCAGTTCAACATCTCAAGAAAACTTGTGCTAGGCACAAAACTCTTTTCTGGGGGCCTACTTTCCCTACAACCTCCTTATCCCATTCTGTACCCATTCCTTTGCTTCTCCCGTCCTGAAAATGCCACCTGTAAGACAGAACTACTTCGTTTTCCTTCTTAAAGTGTGATTGCATTCCATACATTCTTGTAATAACAAGTCATACATTTCCCTTCAGCAACCAAGAACTGACTCTTATATTGGCATTTGATAGATTGGTGAGCATACCTATCAGTGATAATAGCGCCCACCCCGCTTCCTGCAAGAACAGAACAAAACAAAACAAAACAAAAAAATTGCTTTCTTACATTTAATATGTTCGGATGGTGCCAGTCACTATTCATGCAGAGTCAAAAATCTCTTTTGTTTCTGTGTAAAAGGGAGGTCCTTTCAAGTCGTGAATGTTTAAGAAGTTTCATTTATTTGGAAGTGACCTAGCTATTCAATACACTGTCGTCACTTAGTTTAGCACCAGGATAGAAACTCAGGTAATCAAAACACCTGGAGGAACGATTGTAAGTTCAGTTCAGTTCAGTTGCTCAGTCGAGTCTGACTCTTTGGGACCCCGTGGCCTGCAGGACGCCAGGCTTCCGTGTCCATCACCAACTCCAGGGGCTTGCGCAAACTCATGTCCATCGAGTCAGTGATGCCATCCAACCATCTTATCCTCTGTCATCCCCTTCTCCTCTGCCTTCAATCAAGACTATGAGAGGCAGATATTTTAGAGTATAATTATTGTTAAGAGTTTATCTAAAAGCTCATATCACATTTACATTTTTTACATTGGTTGTTGCTGTTTCCAGGTACTTTCTTGCTGACAAGCTTGTGACACATATAACAATAGAGCAATTTTTACCTCAAAAGAAACCTAGGCACTATGAACATGTTGTGCTTAATGTTGTTGACTCTTAGACATGTCTATAGTGGAGGAGCAAAACCAAAAATACTAGATATTTAATATTGACTAGTTCCCAGTTCACGGGACTCTGACATTCATTTAGGTCAATGTTTTCTTGTATTTCCAGCAGTTTGATTTGGAAGGGCTGCCTTGTCTTGAGACCATTGAAATCAGAACTCAGAACTTGAGCAATATTATCAAAAAACACAAGGCTCACACTGACACATACCTTAATCCAGACAGACAGACAAGACATCTTCCAGTTTTCCCCCTGAGATTTAAAATATTTCTTTGAGCCGATTTCCTGGGAAGTGGGGGGGGGGGGATTGGGGGTGGCAGAGAGGCAGGCTTGGGTAACAAGCTAATTGTTGGTCATTGCATATGAAAAGAACCATCTTTCCGGGTTCCAAGGAAAAAAGTTTCCTTGGTACCCAATTTTATTTGGATCTATAGACTCTCATGGCCCTCCTAGGTCAGGACATCTTTCCTTTCTGTAGTCCTCGTTTTATCCCTAAATCATAGACAGCTTGGATTGTCTCTGTGGGGTGGATGTATTGTCCTCGTGTTTGACCTGGTGGCAGTAGCGAGGTCTGAGTGCCTCTCCTGGAACCGGGCGTGGGGACGGGGCTCACCGGGAGCCCCTGGTGGAAGTGGGCAACGCGCCGGGAGCGCGCCAGGGGCGGGGCGATCCCGGGCGGCGCGGGTCGAGGTTCTGGTCGGGAGGGGGTGGGGGGCGGTAACAGTTGTGCTCTCGGGGGTCACCACTGCAGCTGGAAACGCGCTGGGAGTGCGGCAGGGGCGGGGTGAACCTGGGTGGCGCGGGGCGGGGTTCGGCTCCTGGTGGGGGTGGGGGAGGGCTTCCCAGTTGTGCTCTCGGTGGTGGCCACTGCGGCTGGAAACGCGCCGGGAGCGCACCCGATGCGGGGTAAACCTGGGCTGCGCGGGTCGAGATTTAGATGGCTGTGGGTGGGGGTTCGGTCCCAGTTGTGCTCTCGGGGGTCGCCACTGCGGCTAGGAACGCCCATTTCCTACGCTCCTGTGTCCCCAAGGATCCACATCTAGTGGGTGCAGCGGAGGGCTGCGGGCCACAGGTCAGGGTACTGGGACTGCTTGGAGCAGGGAACCAAGTATTCCGCCCTCTGTTGGCACATTCTCGGAGCTCCCCAACCTGGCGGTTGCAGAAAGGCCTCGCCCTTGGTGTCAAGGCCTTTACCGCTCCACCCCTCTGCTGAAAAATCTCAGAGTCTGCGCAGTTCTTCCAAGCAGGCTAGTGTCCGCTGGAAGTCCAAGGGACAGAACACTGAACTCTGGCCGGCTGGCCCAGCCCTGCTTCTGGCACTTTGTAAGCCAGCGGGCCCTTGAGCACCTGCTGGGATGGGAAAGGGAAGGGTCCACGGATTGCACCCTAGAAACTTAGTAGGGTGCATGGATTTCAAACCCTGGTGGCCGCCCAGGCAGCAAAGAAGGGGGGAGGGCACCTTGCTGCCCTTTCATGGCAGAATCTGTGGCTGTCCTGATGCGTGGGCCTTTTCATGGGGACCTTGTGCAATAAAAGTTTGGTGTTTTGGTACTGAATAATTAGAAATTGTAAAAAGTTTAAATTATGTGGTGGTGTAATTAAAAAACAAAACAAAACAAAACCAAGCCCCAAGTGTTTGGCACAGGGAGGTTTAAGTATTGAAGGCCTGTTTTCCTTGCACTGTGGCATTCTATCAAGAAGTGTGCAGGATTTTTTTTTTTTTAAGAAAAGTGTTCGAAGTGAGGGAAACAGGAAACCCAGAGGTGCCCCTGTATTTTGGGGAAGGCCTTAGGAGGTCACTTGGAAATGCTGCTGGCTGTGCGGGAGGGCGGCAGATGGGCTGTGCAGGCTTGTCCTTTGCATTCATGTTCTTGTGTGTAGAAACCCAGCTCGGAGCCATCTCCTGATGTGTAAGAATTTCGCAGACAAACCTTGAGCTAAGCAATGCATTTGTTCCTGAGGAAATGTTTGTCTTAAGCGATGTAAATATCCTATGTATATCTGCTGGACTCTGGCTTCAGGTCGGTTCCCCCAAAAGGCTCAGAAGCGACTTGAACAAAACAGTATGTTTTCCTCGTACCTTGTTCTCCTAATCTATGTTAAGGAAATGATATATTTGCCTGGAATACTGCCTTTCTTCAAGATTCATGTCAATCAGTTTTTGGCCCAGGATGACTCACCTGCTGCCAATGTGACCTCAAGGCAGGTCGTGGGGGAGGGGCCTGGTGCCATTCCCTGAGACAGTGCCTTTCTTTCCTTAGCTGACTGCTAGTGCCTGTAGAATATCTGGCTAGAGACCAGCAGGGCGTACACCCCGCCTCAAGTCTAAGTCAGCAGCTTTCTCTATCTCATTTATACTTTAATAACAATTGATGACACAAAAGCTCTGAGCGATCAAATCATATCAAATCTTCATTTCAGATTGAAGATGCATTCCATGGTATTGCCATCTTAAGTCTTTCCATTGTTATGGAATACCTGTCCATGTATTCAGGATAGTTTTCAGCCAGGGTGTATAAGTTCCAGCGTGCCAGTCTTGTCATCCTCGTTACATCCATGGCAAAGTGTTGTATTCATGTTGACATTATTGAAAGGGAATTTTTTTTAATTCCTTTTCAGATTATTATCTGGTAATATATACAGAAAAAACTGTGTAATCTTTCGTTTTTATCAGTTTGGACAGCTTGATAGTTGTCTTTAATTTCTTTCCTTTCTCATACTTTAAGATTTTCCGGGCACCGTACATGTACTGCCTCACCCCTAATCTCAGTCATGTGTTCAAAGAACTTCTGTCCTTTATTTGTTTACTTATTTTTTGCAACATTGAATTCGTTTTGACTATGCTGGGTCTCTGCTGCAAGATGGAAGTTGCTAGGACCTCTGCACTGCAATCTTCCATCTCTTACTGACCTCTTGTTGACCTCTGCAGAATCCTGGTTGGCGGGAGCTTGTTAGTTCCTCGTTCCTTACCAGGACCTCCTGTGGTAAGTGTTTTTCTCTTCTCTGTTGCCTTGTAAGGGTGGATGGTCATTGGCATCCCAAAGCTAGCTAGAAGTCAATGATTTAGGCAGGCTTGTGCATAGATATGGGAGAAGGCAATGGCACCCCACTCCAGTACTCTTGCGTGGAAAATCCCATGGATGGAGGAGCCTGGTAGGCTGCAGTCCATGGGGTCGCTAAGACTCGGACACCACTGAGCGACTTCGCGTTCACTTTTCACTTTCATGCATGGGAGGAGGAAATGGCAACCCACTCCAGTGTTCTTGCCTAGAGAACCCCAGGGACTGCAGGGCCTGGTGGGCTGCCGTCTATGGGGTCGCACAGAGTCGGACACGACTGAAACGACTTAGCAGCAGCAGCGGCGGCAGCAGCAGCAGAAGCAGTGCATCGATATCAAAAGGGCTGCAAACAGTCAGGAAGGATCACATATGTCACCGTGAAACACTACTTCTCCACTTAGCCAAAGCTAACAAAAGATTTCTGTTCTAGGTCAACCTAGAAGAGATCACTTAAGAGGTAAAGAAACTTAAACTCCATTAGCAAAGGCAGTTCGACATCTCAAGAAAACTTGTGCTAGGCACAGAACTCTTTTCTGGGGGTCCACTTTCCCTACAACCTCCTTATCCCATTCTGTACCCATTCCTTTGCTTCTCCCATCCTGAAACGGCCACCTGTAAGACAGAACTACTTTGTTTTCCTTCCTCAAGTGCCATTGCATTCCACATACTTTCTTGTAATAACAAGTCATACATTTCCCTTCAGCAACCAAGAACTGACTTTTATATTGGCATTTGCTATAGCCCGCCCCTCTCCCCCCACCCCCAAGAACAGAACAAAACAAAACAAAACAATTGCTTTCTTACATTTAACATGTCAGGATGGTGCCAGACACTATTCATGGAGAGTCAAAAATCTCTTTTGTTTCTGTGTAAAAGGGAGGTCCTTTCAAGTCGTGAATGTTTCAGAACTTTCATTTATTTGGAAATGACCTAGCTATTCAATACACTGTCGTCACAAGGATAGAAACTCGGGTAACCAAAACACCTGGAGAAACGTTTGTTAGTTCAGTTCAGTTCAGTTGCTCAGTCGTGTCTGACTCTTTGGGACCCCGTGGCCTGAAGTACGCCAGGCTTCCGTGTCCGTCACCAGCTCCAGGGGCTTGCTCAAACTCATGTCCATCGAGTCAGTGATGCCATCCAACCATCTTATCCTCTGTCATCCCCTTCTCCTCTGCCTTCAATCAAGACTATGAGAGGCAGATATTTTAGAGTATAATTATTGTAAAGAGTTTGTCTAAAAGCTCATATCACATTTACATTTTTTACTTTTGTTGTTGTCGTTTCCAGGTAGTTTCTTGCTGACAAGCTTGTGACAGATATAACAATAGAGCAATTTTTACCTCAAAAGAAACCTAGGCACTATGAACATGTTGTGCTTAATGTTGTTGACTCTTAGACATGTCTATAGTGGAGGAGCAAAACCAAAAATACTAGATATTTAATATTGACTAGTTCCCAGTTCACGGGACTCTGACATTCATTTAGGTCAATGTTTTCTTGTATTTCCAGCAGTTTGATTTGGAAGGGCTGCCTTGTCTTGAGACCATTGATATCAGAACACAGAACTTGAGCAATATTATCAAAAAACACAGGGCTCACACTGACACATACCTAAATCCAAACAGACAGACAAGACATCTTCCAGGTTTCCGCCTGAGATTTAAAATATTTCTTTGAGCCAGTCTTCTGGGTAGTGGGGGGATGGGGGTGGCAGTAAGGCAGGCTTGGGTAACAAGCTAATTGTTGGTCATTGCATATGCAAAGAACCAGCTTTCCGGGTTCCAAGGAAAAATGTTTCCTTGGTAACCAACTTTGTCTGGTTCTATAGAATATCATGGCCCTCCTAGCTCAGGTCATCTTGCCTTTCTGTAGTCCTCGTTTTATCCCTAAATCATAGACAGCTTGGATTGTCTCTGTGGGGTGTATGTATTGTCCTCATGTTTGACCTGGCGGCAGCAGCGAGGTCCGAGAGCCTCTCCTGGAACCGGGCGTGGGGACGGGGCTCACCGAGAGCCACTGGTGAAGGTGGGCAGCGCCCCTGGAGCGCGGCAGGGGCGGGGCGAACCCGGGCGGCGCAGGGCGGGTGTTGGCTCATGGCGGGGGTAGGGGAGGGCTTCCCAGTTGTGCTCTCGGAGATGGCCACTGCAGCTGGAAACGCGCCGGGAGCGCAGCCAGGGTGGGGTAAACCTGGGCTGCACAGGTCGAGATTCCGCTCGCTGTGGGTGGGTGGTCGGTCCCTGTTGTGCTCCCGGGGGTCGCCAATATGGCTGGGAATCCGCCGGGAGCCCGGCAGGGCCGGGGCGAAACCTGGCGGCGCGGGGCGGGGTGGGGTTCCGTTCACAGCGGGGGTCGGCTCCTGGCGGGGGTGGGGGAGGGCTTTCCAGATGTGCTGTTGGGGGTCGCCATTGCGGCTGGGAATGCCCATTTCGTGAACTCCTGGATCCCGAAGGATCGGCATCCATTGGCCACAGCGGAGGGGTGCGGAACACAGGTAAGGGAACGGGGACTGCCTGGAGCAGGGAACCATGTATTCCGCCCTGTGTTGGCACAGTCTCAGAGCTCCCCAACCTGGCGGTCGCAGAAAGGCCTCGTCTTTGGGGTCAAGGCCTTTACTGCTCCACCCCTCTGCTGAAAAACCTCAGAGTCTGCGCGGTTTTCCCAAGCAGCCTTGTGTCCGCTGGAAGTCCAAGGGACAGAACACTGAACTCTGGCCGGCTGGCCCAGCCCTGCTTCTGGCACTTTGTAGGCCAGCGGGCCCTGGAGCACCTGCTAGGATGGGAAAGGGAAGGGTACGCGAATTGCACCCTGGTGGCCGCCGAGGCAGCAAAGAAGTGGGGAGGGCACCTTACTGCCCTTTAATGGCAGACAGAATCTGTGGCTGTCCTGCTGCGTGGGCCTTTTCATGGGGACCTTGTGCAATAAAAGTTTACCGGTGACCTTAGGGAACTTCCCAGTGTGCTTCTGACAGATGAGGGATGCTGTGGAGTTGGCGGGGCCTCTCAGGACTCCGCTGGGTTTGACGCAATGGAAGAGGGCCTCATCTCCAGGGAAGGCAGGAACCTCAGGCTTCCTCTCCGTTTCGGACTCCGACCGCAGGGTCCCTGCAGAGTTGGGACAGGAGAGTCAGGAATCGTCTTGTCTGAGGAAGGGAACTCCGCTTGCCTCTCGAGGTGCTCAGGGGGTCTCAGGCCCCTTGTTGAGCTGTGTGTGGAACCTGCGGGTGTTTCCGGAAATGCACGACGGTGATAGTGCCCCTTCGTGTTGTGCCTTCACCCACTGGGTTGCCTTCGAAGAGGTGTCCGGGCCTCGGGTTCTTTTCAAGAGCGGACAGGGAAATCGGGGTCTTTCGGCATGTGGGACCACCCACGGGGCTAGTCTCAAATTTCCTAGTGAGGCCGGCTTCATCCTGAGGTGTGCTGGGAAGGCCGGGGACGCTTCCAGACAACGCAGGGGGATCGACTCTCCTGTTACCATCAGGAGGGGAGAAGGGGCTCAGATGAAGTGGGGACGGAACCCTCGGTGTTACCCTCGAGGGAAACCGGCGTGTGGGGGACTTTTGGGGGTTGCATGAAAGGAGTCAGGTACCGTTTCGCACTTCAGGACAGAACCTGGAACTTCCCTTGAGACGCCGTAGCGGGCAAGGGCCTCATCTTGCGAAGACGTTGGGACCATGTGGATTTTCTCGAGTTGCGGCGGGATTCTCGAGTTACAACGGGGATTTCAGGGTTCCTCTTGGGTTGGCCCTGGGAAGCCCCATCTTCCATTCGAGTTGCGAGGGAAAGCTGGGGGTTGCGCTCGAGTCACTGCAGGGCCCAAGAGACCTCATCTAGGCGTGTGTCCAGGACCTAGTAATACTCTCAAGGGAAGACATGGATCCCGGGGTTGCACTCCATAGTCCCCCGTGGAGTCAGGCCTCGCCTCGAGGGGAAGCAAAGAACTCCGCTCTTCTCTTGAGCCACGACGCGGATCTCTTGGAGCCCTCTGAGTGGCCTCAAGGGAGTCAAGCCTAATCTTCAGTTTGGAGAGAGGACTCAGGATTGTTCTCCAGGAAGTGCAGGAAAAGAAGGCCCTCACCTCGCGAGGACGGGGGCTTCTCAGGGGTTTCCTCGAGCTGCGGCGTCCATGGGGCTTTTCTCACGAGGCACGACGAGGTTCTCAGGGAGCCTCTAGTGCGGCGCCAGGGAAGACAGGTCTCCATGAGCGTGGCGAGGGGGAGCGCGTCATTGTTCTCGAGTCCTGGGAGGGGACTAGGGCATCAAGGCGTGTAGAAGAAGGACTCTCGAGGTCTTTCTCGGCTTGCGGCGGGAAACCCTCGTTTCCCTCGACTTCTCCCGGTGACCTGAGGGAACTTCCCAGGGTTCCTCTTAGAGGTGAGGGATGCTGTGGAGTTGGTGGGCCATCTCGGGACTCCTCTGGGTTTGGCGCAATCGAAGAGGGCCTCATCTCGAGGGGAGACAGGACCTCAGGCTTCCTCTCCGTTTCGTACTCAGACAGCAGTGTCCCTGCAGCGTTGGGGCAGGAGAGTCAGGCCTCGTCTTGTCTGAGGAAGGGAACTCCGCTTGCCTCTCGATTTGCTCAGAGAGTCTCAGTCCCCTCGTGAAGCTGTGTGTGGAAACCGCGGGTGTTTCCGGACGATGCACGGGAGTGTCAGTGTCCCTTCGTGCTGTTCCTTCACTCACAGGGTGGCCTTCGAAGAGGTGTCCGGGCATCGGGTTCTCCTCAACTGCGGACCGGGAAATCAGGGTCGTTCAACATGGGGCACCAGCCACGGGGCTTGTCTCGAATTTCCTCGCGAGGCCGGCCTCATCCTGAGGGGCGCCGTGCAGGCCGGGAACCCCTTCCAGACCACGCAGGGGAATCAACTCTCCTGTCGTGAACAGGAGAGGAGTAGGAGCTCAGAGGAAGTGGTGCCGGGACTCTCGGTGTTCCCCTCAAGGGAAACCAGCATGTCGGGGAACTTTTGGATGTCGCATGAAGGTTGTCAGGTACCGTGTCTCACTTCACGACGGAACATGGGACTTCCCTTGAGACGCCGTACCGGGCAAGGGCCTCATCTTGCGAAGACGTTGAAACCACGTGGTTTTTCTCGAGTTGCGGCAGGATTCTCGAGTTTCGACGAGGATTTCAAGCTTCCTCTTGGGTTGGCCTTGGGAAGCCCCATCTCCCATTCAAGTAGCGAGGGAAATCTGGGGGTAGCGCTCGAGTCACTGCAGGGCCAAAGAGACCTCATCAAGGCGTGTGTCCGGGACTTAATATTCCACTCCAGGGAAGGCAGGGATCTCGGGGTTGCATTGCAGGCTCCCCCGGGGAGTCAGGCCTCGTCTCGAGGAGAAGCCAAGGTCTCCGCTCTCCTCTCGAGTCGCGACGCGGGTCTCTTGGAGCCCCCTGAGCGGCCTCAAGGGAGTCCAGCCTCCTCTTCCGTTTCGAGAGAGGACCCGGGATTGCTCTCCAGGCCATGCAGGAAAAGAAGGCCCTCAGCTCGCGAGGACGAGGGCGTCTCAGGGGTTTCCTCGAGCTGCGGCGCCCGTGGGGTTTTTCTCCCGAGGCACGACGAGGATCTCAGGGAGCCTCTCGTGCGGCGCCAGGGAAGTCAGGTCTCCATGCGCGTGGCGAGGGGGAGCGCGTCCTGGCTCTCGAGTCACGGGAGGGGACTAGGGCCTCGAGACGCGTTGAAGAAGGACTCTCGAGGTCTTTGTCGGGGGGCGGCGGGAAACCCTCGTTTCCCTCGCCTTCTGCCGGGGACCTTTGGGAACTTCCCAGGGTGCCTCTGAGAGGCGAGGGATCCTGTGGAGGTGGCGGGGCCCCTCGGGAATCCGCTGGGTCTGGCGCAACGGAAGAGGGCCTCACCTCGAGGGGAGGCAGGAACCTCAGGCTTCCTCTCCGTTTCGGACTCCGACCGCAGGGTCCCTGCAGAGTTGGGACAGGAGAGTCAGGCCTCGTCTTGTCTGAGGAAGGGAACCCCGCTGGCCTCTCGAGTTGCTCAGGGGGTCTCAGTCCCCTCGTCGAGCTGTGTGTGGAACCCGCGGGTCTTTGCGGACGATGCACGGGGGTGGCAGTGCCCCTTCGTGTTGTGCCTTCACCCACAGGGTTGCCTTCGAAGAGGGGTCCGGGCCTCGGGTCCTTCTCAAGAGCGGACCGGGGAATCGGGGGCGTTCGGCCTGTGGCCCCACTCACGTGACTCGTCTCGAATTTCCTCGTGAGACCGGCCTCATCCTGAGGTGCGCCGGGAAGGCCGGGAACCCCTTCCAGACCACGCAGGGGAATCGCCTCTCCTGTCGCGATAAGGAGGGGAGAAGGGGCTCAGAGGAAGCGGTGCCGGAACCCTCGGTGTTCCCCTCGGGGGAACCCGGCGTGTCGGGGGACTTTTGGGGGTCGCAGGAAGGCTGTCAGGGACCGTCTCGCCCTTCAGGGCGGAACAGGGGACTTCCCTTGAGACGCCGTCGCGGGCAAGGGCCTCATCTTGCCAAGCGGTGGGAACCACGTGGTTTTTCTCGAGTTGCGGCGGCATTCTCGAGTTACGACGGGGATCTCAGCCTTCCCCTTGGGTTGGCCCTGGGAAGCCCAATCTTCCCCTCGGGTTGCGAGGGAAAGCTGGGGGTGGCGCTCGAGTCACTGCAGGGCCGAAGAGACCTCACCTATGCGTGTGTCTGGAACGTCATTTTCCTCTCCAGTGAAGGCAGGGATCTCGGGGTTGCATTCCAGGCTCCCCCGGGGAGTCAGGCCTCGTCTCGAGGGGAAGCCAAGGACTCCGCTCTCCTCTCGAGTCGCGACGCGGGTCTCTTGGAGCCCCCTGAGCGGCCTCAAGGGAGTCCAGCCTCCTCTTCCGTTTGGAGAGAGGACCCGGGATTGCTCTCCAGGCCATGCAGGAAAAGAAGGCCCTCAGCTCGCGAGGACGGGGGCGTCTCAGGGGTTTCCTCGAGCTGCGGCGCCCGTGGGGGTTTTCTCCCGAGGCACGACGAGGATCTCAGGCAGCCTCTCGTGCGGCGCCAGGGAAGTCAGGTCTCCATGCGCGTGGCGAGGGGAAGGGCGTCCTGGCTCTCGAATCACGGGAGGGGACTAGGGCCTCGAGACGCGTTGAAGAAGGACTCTCGAGGTCTTTGTCGGGGGGCGGCGGGAAACCCTCGTTTCCCTCGCCTTCTGCCTGGGTCCTTAGGGAACTTCCCAGGGTGCCTCTGAGAGGCGAGGGATCCTGTGGAGGTGGCGGGGACCCTCGGGACACCGCTGGGTCTGGCGCAACGGAAGAGCGCCTCACCTCGAGGGGAGGCAGGAACCTCAGGCTTCCTCTCCGTTTCGGACTCCGACCGCAGGGTCCCTGCAGAGTTGGGACAGGAGAGTCAGGCCTCGTCTTGTCTGAGGAAGGGAACCCCGCTGGCCTCTCGAGTTGCTCAGGGGGTGTCAGACCCCTCGTCGAGCTGTGTGTGGAACCCGCGGGTCTTTGCGGACGATGCCCGGGGGTGGCAGTACCCCTTCGTGTTGTGCCTTCACCCACAGGGTTGCCTTCAAAGAGGGGTCCGGGCCTCGGGTCCTTCTCAAGAGCGGATCGGGGAATTGGGGGCGTTCGGAATGTGGCACAACCCACGTGGCTCGTCTCGAATTTCCTCGTGAGACCGGCCCCATCCTGAGGTGCGCCGGGAAGGCCGGGAAACCCTTCCAGACCACGCAGGGGAATCGCCTCTCCTGTCGCGATCAGGAGGGGAGAAGGGGCTCAGAGGAAGCGGTGCCGGGACCCTCGGTGTTCCCCTCGGGGGAACCCGGCGTGTCGGGGGACTTTTGGGGGTCGCAGGAAGGCTGTCAGGGAACGTTTCGCCCTTCAGGGCGGAACATGGGACTTCCCTGGAGACGCCGTGGCGGGCAAGGGCCTCATCTTGCCAAGAGGTGGGAACCACGTGGTTTTTCTCGAGTTGCGGCGGGATTCTCGAGTTACGACGGGGATCTCAGCCTTCCCCTTGGGTTGGCCCTGGGACGCCCAATCTTCCCCTCGGGGTTCGTGTGAAAGCTGGGGGTTGCGCTCGAGTCACTGCAGGGCCGAAGAGACCTCACCTAGGCGTGTGTCCAGGACCTAATATTCCTCTCCGAGGAAGGCAGGGATCTCGGGGTTGCATTCCAGGCTCCCCCGGGGAGTCAGGCCTCGTCTCGAGGGGAAGCCAAGGACTCTGCTCTCTTCTCGAGTCGCGACGCGGGTCTCTTGGAGCCCCCTGAGCGGCCTCAAGGGAGTCCAGCCTCCTCTTCACTTTTGAGAGAGGACTCGTGATTACATTCCAGGCCAGGCAGGAAAAGAAGGCCCTCACCTCGCGAGGACGGGGGCATCTCAGGGGTTTCCTCGAGCTGCGGCGCCCGTGGGGGTTTTCTCCCGAGGCACGACGAGGATCTCAGGGAGCCTCTCGTGCGGCGCCAGGGAAGTCATGTCTCCATGCACGTGGCGAGAAGGAGCGCGTCATTGTTCTCGAGTCATGGGAGGGGATTAGGGCCTCAAGACGCGTCGAAGAAGGTCTCTCGATGTCTTTCTCGGGTTGCAGCGGGAAACCCTCGTTTCCCCCGACTTCTGCCGGGGACCTGAGGAAACTTTCCAGGGTGCCTCTGAGAGGTGAGGGACGCTGTGGAGTTGGCGGGGCCTCTCGGGTCTCCACTGGGTTTGTCGCAATGGAAGAGGGCCTCGTCTCGAGTGGAGGCAGGAACCTCAGGCTTCCTCTCCAATTCTGACTCTGATCGTAGTGTCCCTGCAGATTTGGGACAGGAGAGTTAGGCTATGTCTTTTCTGAGGAATCGAACTCCGCTTGCCTCTCGAGTTGTTCATGGGGTTTCAGGCCCCTTGTTAAACTGTGTGTGGAATCTGCAGGTTTTTCCAGACGATGCATGGGGGTGTCAGTGACCCTTCGTTTTGTGTCTTCATCCACAGGGTTGCCTTCGAAGAGGTGTCCGGGCATCGTGTTCTTATGAAGAGCGGACTGTGAAATCGGGGTCCTTCAGCATTTGGCACCACCCACGTGGCTAGTCTCGAATTTCCTCATGAAACCGGCCTCATCCTGAGGTGTGCCGCGAAGGTCATGAAACCCTTCCAGACAAAGCAGAGGAATCGACCCTCCTGTGGCGATCAGGAGGGGAGAAGTGGCTCAGATGAAGTGCTGCTGGGAACCTCGGTGTTTCCCTCAAGTGAGACAGGTATGTCGGGTAACTTTTGGGGTCGCATAACGCGTTCCAAGTACCGTTTCGCTCTTCAAATTGGAACGTGGGACTTCTCTTGGGGTGCTCCAGCGGGCAAGTGCCTCATCTTGGAATGACTGGGCAACCACTTGGTTTTTCTCTAGTTGCGGTGGGATATTTGAGTTACCACAGGGAATTCATGCTTCCTCTTGTGTTGGCCCACAAAAGTCTTATCTTCCATTCGAGATTCGAGGAAGAGCTGGAGGTGCGCTCTAGTCACTGAAGGCAAAAGAGATCCCACCAAGGCTTGTGTGCAGGACCTAATGTTCATGTCAAGGGGCGACAGGAATCTCGGGTTTGCATTCCAGACTCACCCTGGAGTCAGGCCTCGTCTCGAGGGGAAGCAAAGGACTCTGCTCTCCTCTCGAGTCTTACGGGTATGTCTTGGAGCCCACTGAGTGGCTTAAAGGGAGTCAAACCTCCTCTGGTGTTTGGAGGGAGGACACGGGATTGCTCTCCAGGCAATGCAGGAAATGAAGGCCCTCATCTCCCGATGACTGGGGCGTCTCGTAGGTTTTCTCGAGCTGTGGCGCTAGTGTGGGGTTTCTCACGAAGTAAGACTGGGAGCTCAGTGAGCCTCTCATGTGGTGCCAGGGCAGTCAGGTCTCTATGCACGTGGTGAGAGGGAGCCCGTCATTGTTCTCGAGTCACGGTAGGGGAATTGGGCCTGAAAACGTGTTAAAGAAGGACTCTCGAGTTCTTTCTTGGGTTGCAGCAGGAAACCCTGGGTTCCATCGACTTGTGCCAGTGACCTCAGGAAGCTTCTCAGCGTGCCTCTGAGAAGTCAGGGTCACTGTGGAGTTGGGAGGGGCCTCTCGGAACTCCACTGGGTTTGGTGCAATGGAAGAGGGCCTCATGACAAGTTGAGGCAGGAACCTCAGGGTTCCTCTCCTGGCTTCGAATGCGCCGGATCTGACTCGGATCGCAGAGTCCCTGCAGAGTTGGGACAGGAGAGTCAGGCCTCGTCTTGTGTGGAGGAATGGAACTCCGCTTGACTCTCGCGTTGTTCATGGGGTGACAGGCCACTTGTCGATTTGTATGTGGAACTTGTGGGTTTTTCTGGACGATGCACTGGGGTGTCACTGCCCCTTCGTGTTGTGCCTTGATCCACAGGATTGCCTTCGAGTTGGGTTCTGCCATCGGGTTCTTATCAAGAGCGGACCAGGGAATCGGGGTCTTTTGGCATGCCGCACCACCCACGAGGCTATGTCTCGAATTTCCTCGTGAGACTGGCCTCATCTTGATGTGCGCCAGGAAGGTCGGGAACGCCTTCCAGACAAAGCAGGGGAATCGAACCTCCTGTCGCGATCAAGAGGGGAGAAGAGTCTCAGATGAAGTGGTGCCGGGAACCTCGGTGTTCTCCTCAAGTGAGACTGGTATGTCGGGGAACTTTTGGGGTCGCATCAAGGGTTCCAAGTAACTTTTCGCTCTTCAATACGGAACGTGGGACTTCTCTTGAGACGCTGTAGCGGGCAAGGGCCTCATCTTTCGATGACGGGGGAACCACGTGGTTTTTCTTGAGTTGGGGCGGGATTCTCGAGTTACAACCAGGAATTCAGGCTTCCTCTTCAACTGGCCCAGGGAAGTCCAGTTTTCATTCGAATTGTGAGTTAGAACTGGGGATTGCTCTCGAGACACTGCAGGGCCAAATAGACCTCATCTAGGCTTGTGTCCAGGACCTAATGTTCCTCTGCTGGGGCGAAAGCGATCTCAGCATTGCATTCTCGACTCACCCAGGGAGTCAGGCCTCGTCTCGAGGGGAAGCCAAGGACACCACTCTCCTGTCAAGTCGCGACGGGTATATCTTGGAGCTCACTGTGTGGCCTAAAATGAGTCAAGCCTCCTGTGGAGTTTGGAGAGAGGACTCAGGATTGCTCTCCAGGCCATACAGCAAAAGAAGGCCCTCATCTCGTGAGGACTGGGGCGTCTCGTGGGTATTCTCGAGCTGCGGCTCCAGTGTGGTGTTGCTCACGAGGTATAATGGGGAGCTCAGGGAGCCTCTCCTGTGGCGCCAGGGAAGTCAGGTTTCTATGCGCGTGGCTAGGGGGAGCGCGTCATTGCTCTCGAGTCATGGTAGGGGAATCGCACCTCAATACGCGTTGAAGAAGGACTCTCGAGGTCTTTTACGGGTTGGGGCAGGAAACCCTTGGTTCCCTCGACTTGTGCCGGTGATCTCAGGAAGGTCTAAGAGTGCCTCTGAGAAGTCAGGGATACTGTGCAGTTGGGAGGGGTCTCTCGGGACTCCACTGGGTTCGGTGCAATGGAAGAGGGCCTCATCTCGAGTGGAGGCAGGAAACTCATGTTTCCTCTCCTGACTTCCCCTGGGCCAGATCTGACTCGGATCGCAGTTTCGCTGCAGAGTCCGAACAGGAGAGTCAGGCCTCGTCTTGTGTGGAGGAATGGAACTCTGCTTGCCTCTCCAGTTGTTCACGGGGTGACAGGTCACTTCTCGAGCTGTGTGTGGTACCTGCGGGTTTCTCCGGACGATACCCAGGGGTGTCAGTGCCCCTAAGTGTTGTGCCTTCATCAAAAGGGTTATCTTCAAAGAGGTGTCCGGGCATCAGGATCTTATCAAGAGCGGACCGGGAAATCGGGGTCTTTCGGCATGTGTCACCATCCACGTGGCTATGTCTCGAATATCCTCGTGAGACCGGCCTCATCCTGAGATGCACCGGGAAAGGCGGGAACCCCTTCAAGACAAAACAGGGGAATCGACCCTCCTGTCGCGATCAGGAGGGGAGAAGGGGCCCAGATGTAGTGGTGCCGGGAACCTCGGTGTTCTCCTCGAGTCAGACCGGTGTGTCGAGGAACTTTTGAGGTCGCATCAAGGGTGCCAATACCGTTTCGCACTTCAAGACGGAACGTGGGACTTCTCTTGAGACGCTGTAGGAGGCAAGGACCTCATCTTGCGATGACGGGGGAACCACGTGGCGTTTCTCGAGTTGTGGCGGGATTCTCGAGTTTCGACGGGGAATACAGTCTTCCTCATGTGTTGAGCCAGGGAAGTCCTATCTTCCATTCGAGTTTCAAGGGAGAGCTGGGGATTGCTCTCGAGTCACTGCAGGGCAAAATAGACCTCATCTAGGCTTGTGTCCAGGACTTAATGTTTGTCCCTAAGGGCGACAGGGATCTTGGGGTTGCATACCAGACTCACCCGGGGAATCAGGCCTCGTCTCGAGGGGAAGCAAAGAACTCCGCTGTCCTTTTGAGTCGCGATGGGTATCTCTTGGAGCCCACTGTGTGCCCTAAAGGGAGTCAAGCCTCCTGTGCTGCTTGGATAGAGGACTCGGGATTCCTCTCCAGGCCATGCAGGAAAAGAAGGCCCTCATCTCGCGATGATGGCGGCGTCTCGTGGGTTTTCTAGACTGCTGCGCTAGTGCCGGGTTTCTGACGAGGTACGAGAGGGAGCTCAGGGAGCCTCTCGTGTGGCGCCAGGGAAGTCAGGTCCCCATGAGATGGCTAGGGGGAGCTCGTCATTGCTCTCGAGTCATGGTAGGGTAATCGGGCCTCAAGACGGGTTGAAGAAGGACTCTCGAGGTCTTTCTCGGTTCACTGCATAAAACCCAGGGCTCCCTTGACTTGTGCCTGCGACCTCAGGGAGCTTCTCAGAGTGCCTCTGAGAAGTCAGGGATACTGTGCAGTTTGGAGGGGCCTCTCGAGACTCCTCTGCATTTGGTGGAATGTAAGAGGGACTCATCTCGAGTTGAAGCAGGAACCTCAGTGTTCCTCTCCATTTCTGACTCAGATCGCAAGGTCCCTGCATGTTGGTACAGGAGAGTCAGGCCTCGTCTTTTCTGGAGGATGGGACTCCTCTTGCCTCTCGAGTTGTTCTCGAGGTGACAGGCCACTTGTCGAGCTGTGTGTGTAACCTGCCCGTTTTTCCGGATGATGCACAGGTGTGTTAGTGCCCCTTCGTGTTGTACCTTCATACTCAAGGCTGCCTTCCAAGAGGTGTCCGAGCATCGGATTCTTATCAAGAGCGGACCGGGAAATTGGAGTCTTTCAGCAAGTGGCACCACCCACAAAGCTACGTATCGAATTTCCCCATGAGACCGGCCTCATCCTGAGTTGTGCAGGGAAGGTCGGGCCCCCTTGCAGACAAAGCAGGGGAATCGACCCACCGGTCACGATCAGGAGGGGAGAAGGGGCTTAAATGAAGTGGTGCCGGGAACCTCGGTGTTCCCCTTGAGTGAGACCGGCGTGTTGGGGGACTTTTGGGGTCACATCAAGGGTGCCAAGTACCGTTTCGCATTTCAAGACGGAACCTGGGACATCTTTTGAAACGCTGTAGCGGGCAAGGGCCTCATCTTGCGATGACGGGAGAACCACGTGGTTTTGCTCGAGTTGCGGCGGGATTCTCGAGTTATGACCGGGAATTTAGGCTTCCTCTTGTTGGCCTTGAAATCCAATCTTCCATTCGGGTTGCGAGGGGGAGCTGGGGATTGCGCTAGAGTCACTGCAGGGCAAAAGAGACCTAATCTAGGCTTGTGTCCAGGATCTAACGTTGCTCTCCAGGGGCGACAGGGATCTCGGGTTTGCATTCCAGACTCATCCGGGGAGTCAGTTCTCACCTCGAGGGTAAGCAAAGAATTCCGCTCTCGTCTCGAATCGCGATGGGTATCTCTTGGAGCCCACTGTGTGTACTAAAGGGAGTCAAGCCTCCTGTGGAGTTTGGAGAGAGGACTCGGGATTGGACTCCAGGCCATGCAGGAAAAGAAGGCCCTCATCTCGAGATGACGGTGGAGTCTCGTGGGTTTTCTCGAGCTGCGGCGCCAGTGTGGGGTGTCTCATGAAGTACCACGGGGATTTCAGGGAGCCTCTTGTATGGCGCCAGGAAAATCCAGTATTCCATTCGAGTTGCAAGTTAGAACTGGGGATTGCTCTCCAGTCACTGCAGGGCAAAATAGACCTCATCTACGCTTGTGTCCAGGACCTAGTGTTCCACTACTGGGCCAACAGGGATCTCAGGGTTGCATTCTCGACTCACCCGGAGAGTCAGGCCTCGTCTTGAGGGGAAAAAAAGGACTCTGCTCTCCTGTCGAGTCGCGACGTGTATCTCTTGGAGCCCACTGCGTGGCGTAAAGGGAGTGAAGCCTCCTGTGGAGTTTGGAGAGATGACTCGGGATTGTTTTCCTGGCCATGCAGGAAAAAAGGCCCTCATCTCGTGATGACGGGGGCATCTCATGGGTTTTCTCCAGCTGCGGCGCCAGTATCAGATTTCTCACGAGGTACAACGGGGAGCTCAGAGAGCCTCTCGTGTGGTGCTAGGGACGTCAGGTCTCCGTGCATGTGGTGAAGGGGAGTGCGTGATTGCTCTCGAGTCATAGTAGGCGAATCGGGCCTCAAGACGCATTGAAGAAGGACTCTTGAGGTCTTTCTCGGGTTGCGGCAGGGAACCCTGGGTTCCCTTGATTTGTGTCGGTGACCTCAGGCAACTTCTAAGGGTGCCTCTGAGAAGTCAGGGACACTGTGGATTTGGGAGGGGCCCTTCGTTACTCAACTGGGTTTGGTGCAATCGAAGAGGGCCTCATCTCGAATGGAGGCAGGAACGTCAGGGGTCCTCTCCATTTCTGACTCGGGTCGCAGGGTACCTGCAGAGTATGGACAAGAGAGTCACGCCTCGTCTTCTGTGGAGGAATGGATTTCCCCTTGCCTTTCGAGTTGTTCACGGAGTGACAGGCCACTTGTTGAGCTGAGTGTGGAACCTGCGGGTTTTTCCGGACGATGCACGGGGGTGTCAGTGCCCCTTCGTGTTGTGCCTTCATCCACAGGGTTGCCTTCAAAGAGGTTTCCGGGCATCGGGTTCTTTTCAAGAGCGTACCGGAAAATTGGGGTCTTTCAGCATGTGGTACCACCCACGAGGCTACGTCTCGAATTTCCTCGGGATACCGGCCTCATCCTGAGGTGCGCCGGGAAGGTCGTGAACCCCTTGCAGACAAAGCAGGGAAATCGACCCACCGCTCGCGATCAGAAGGGGAGAAGGGGCTCAGATGAGGTGGTGCCAGGAACCTCGGTGGTCCCCTCGAGTGAGACCGGTATGTCACGGCACTTTTGAGGTCGAATCAAGGGTGCCAAGTACAGTTTCGCACTTCAAGACGGAACGTGGGAATTCTCTGGAGATGCTCTAGCGGGCAAGGGCCTCATATTGCGATGACGAGGGAAACACGTGTTTTTTCTCGAGTTGAGGCGGGATTCTCGAGTTACAACGGGGAATTCAAGCTTCCTCTTGTGTTGGCCCAGGAAGTCCAATCTTCCATTCAACTTGTCAGAGAGAGCTGGGGGTTGCTCTCGAGTCACTTCAGGGCAAAGAGTCCTCATCTAGGCTTGGGTCCAGGATGTAGTGTTCCTCTCCAGGGGCGACAGGGATATCGGGGTCGCATTCCAGTCTCACCCGGTGGGTAACGCCTCGTCTCGAGTGCAAGCAAAGGACTCCACTATCCTCTCGAGTCGGGACGCGTAACTCTTGGAGCCCAATGAGTGGCCTAAAGGGAGTCAAGCGTCCTGTGTAGCTTGGACAGAAGGTTCACGCTTGATCTGCATACCATGCAGTTAAAGATGGCCCTCCTCTCGTGATGACGGGGGCGTCTCATGGGGTTTCTCGAGCTGCGGCGCCAGTGTGGGGTTTCTCACGAGATATGATGGGGAGTTCAGGGATCCTCTTGTGCAGCGCCAGAGAAGCCTGACTCCATGCGTGTGGCCAGGCAGATCGCGTCATTGCTCTCGAGTCATGGGAGGGACTAGGGCCTCAAGACGCATTTAAGAAGGACTCTCAAGGTCTTTCTTGGGTTGGGGCGGGAAACACTCGTTTCCCTCGAGATCTACAGGGGACCTTAGGGAACTTCCCAGGTGCCTCTGAGAGGTGAGGGATACTGAGGAGTTAGAGGGGCCTCTCGGGACTCCACTAGGTTTGACGAAATGAAAGAGGGCCTCATCTCGATTGGAGGCAGGAACCTCAGGCTTCCTCTCCATTTCTGACTCCGACCGCAGGGTCCCTGCAGAGTTGGGACAGGAGAGTCAGGCCTCGTCTTGTCTGAGTAACGGAACTCTGCTTGACTCTCGAGTCGTTCAGGGGGTCTCAGGGTCCTTGACAAGCTGTGTGTGGAACCTGCGGGTGTTTCCAGAAGATGCATGGGGGTGTCAGTGCCCCTTCGTTTTGTGCCTTCCCCCACAGGGTTGCCTTCAAAGAGGTGTCCGGGCATCGGGTTCATTTCAAGAGCGGACCGGGAAATCGGGGTCATTCTGCATGTGGCACCACCCACGTGGCTCATCTCGAATTTCCTCGTGAGACCAGCATCATCCTGAGGTGCGCCGGGAAGGCCGGGAAACCCTTGCACACAAAGTAGGGGAATCGATTCTCCTGTCGCAATCAGGAGGGGAGATGGGGCTCAGATGAAGTGGTGCCGGGACCCTCGGTGTTCCACTCGAGGGAACCCGGCGTTTCAGGGAACTTTAGGGGTCGCATCAAGGGAGCCAAGTACCGTTTCCCACTTCAGGACGGAACATGGGACTTCCCTGGAGATGCTGTAGCGGGCAAGGGCCTCAACCTGTGAAGACGTTGGAACAACGTCGTTTTTCTTGAGTTGCATCGGGATTCTCGAAAACGACAGGAAATTCAGGTCTCTCTTGGGTTGGCCCTGGGAAGCCCAATCTTCAATTCGAGTTGCGATGGATAACTGGGGGTTCTGCTTGAGTCACTACAGGGCCAAAGAGACCTCATCGAGGCGTGTGTCCAGGACCTAATATTCCTCTCAAGGGAAGACAGGGATCCAGGGTTTCCATTCCAGACTCCCCCGGGGAGTCAGGACTCGCCTAGAGGGGAAGCAAAGGACTCCGCTTTCCTCTCAAGTCGCGACACGGATCTCTTGGAGCCCACTGAGTGGACTCAAGGGTGTCGAGCCTCCTCTTCAGTTTGGAGAGAGGACTCGGGATTGCTCTCCAGGCCAGGCAGGAAAAGAAGGCCCTCATCTCGCGATGAAGGGGGCGTCGCATGGGTTTCCTCAGGCTGCTGCGACAATGGGGGTTTTCTCACGAGGCACGACGAGGACGTCAGGGAGCCTCTCGTGCGGCGCCAGCGAAGTCAGGTCTCCATGCGCATGGCGAGGGGGAGCTGGTCATCACTCTCGAGTCATGGGAAGCGGCTAGGTCCTCAAGAGGCATTGAAGAAGGACTCTCGAGGTCTTTCTCGGGTTGTGGCGGGAAACCCTCGTTTCCCTCGCCTTCTGCCGGGGACCTTTGGGAACTTCCCAGGGTGCCTCTGAGAGGCGAGGGATCCTGTGGAGGTGGCGGGGCCCCTCGGGACTCCGCTGGGTCTGGCGCAACGGAAGAGGGCCTCACCTCGAGGGGAGGCAGGAACCTCAGGCTTCCTCTCCGTTTCGTACTCCGACCGCAGGGTCCCTGCAGAGTTGGGACAGGAGAGTCAGGCCTCGTCTTGCCTGAGGAAGGGAACCCCGCTGGCCTCTCGAGTTGCTCAGGGGGTCTCAGGCCCCTCGTCGAGCTGTGTGTGGAACCCGCGGGTCTTTGCGGACGATGCCCGGGGGTGGCAGTACCCCTTCGTGTTGTGCCTTCACCCACAGGGTTGCCTTCAAAGAGGGGTCCGGGCCTCGGGTCCTTCTCAAGAGCGGATCGGGGAATTGGGGGCGTTCGGAATGTGGCACAACCCACGTGGCTCGTCTCGAATTTCCTCGTGAGACCGGCCCCATCCTGAGGTGCGCCGGGAAGGCCGGGAAACCCTTCCAGACCACGCAGGGGAATCGCCTCTCCTGTCGCGATCAGGAGGGGAGAAGGGGCTCAGAGGAAGCGGTGCCGGGACCCTCGGTGTTCCCCTCGGGGGAACCCGGCGTGTCGGGGGACTTTTGGGGGTCGCAGGAAGGCTGTCAGGGAACGTTTCGCCCTTCAGGGCGGAACATGGGACTTCCCTGGAGACGCCGTGGCGGGCAAGGGCCTCATCTTGCCAAGAGGTGGGAACCACGTGGTTTTTCTCGAGTTGCGGCGGGATTCTCGAGTTACGACGGGGATCTCAGCCTTCCCCTTGGGTTGGCCCTGGGACGCCCAATCTTCCCCTCGGGGTTCGTGTGAAAGCTGGGGGTTGCGCTCGAGTCACTGCAGGGCCGAAGAGACCTCACCTAGGCGTGTGTCCAGGACCTAATATTCCTCTCCGAGGAAGGCAGGGATCTCGGGGTTGCATTCCAGGCTCCCCCGGGGAGTCAGGCCTCGTCTCGAGGGGAAGCCAAGGACTCTGCTCTCTTCTCGAGTCGCGACGCGGGTCTCTTGGAGCCCCCTGAGCGGCCTCAAGGGAGTCCAGCCTCCTCTTCACTTTTGAGAGAGGACTCGTGATTACATTCCAGGCCAGGCAGGAAAAGAAGGCCCTCACCTCGCGAGGACGGGGGCATCTCAGGGGTTTCCTCGAGCTGCGGCGCCCGTGGGGGTTTTCTCCCGAGGCACGACGAGGATCTCAGGGAGCCTCTCGTGCGGCGCCAGGGAAGTCATGTCTCCATGCACGTGGCGAGAAGGAGCGCGTCATTGTTCTCGAGTCATGGGAGGGGATTAGGGCCTCAAGACGCGTCGAAGAAGGTCTCTCGATGTCTTTCTCGGGTTGCAGCGGGAAACCCTCGTTTCCCCCGACTTCTGCCGGGGACCTGAGGAAACTTTCCAGGGTGCCTCTGAGAGGTGAGGGACGCTGTGGAGTTGGCGGGGCCTCTCGGGTCTCCACTGGGTTTGTCGCAATGGAAGAGGGCCTCGTCTCGAGTGGAGGCAGGAACCTCAGGCTTCCTCTCCAATTCTGACTCTGATCGTAGTGTCCCTGCAGATTTGGGACAGGAGAGTTAGGCTATGTCTTTTCTGAGGAATCGAACTCCGCTTGCCTCTCGAGTTGTTCATGGGGTTTCAGGCCCCTTGTTAAACTGTGTGTGGAATCTGCAGGTTTTTCCAGACGATGCATGGGGGTGTCAGTGACCCTTCGTTTTGTGTCTTCATCCACAGGGTTGCCTTCGAAGAGGTGTCCGGGCATCGTGTTCTTATGAAGAGCGGACTGTGAAATCGGGGTCCTTCAGCATTTGGCACCACCCACGTGGCTAGTCTCGAATTTCCTCATGAAACCGGCCTCATCCTGAGGTGTGCCGCGAAGGTCATGAAACCCTTCCAGACAAAGCAGAGGAATCGACCCTCCTGTGGCGATCAGGAGGGGAGAAGTGGCTCAGATGAAGTGCTGCTGGGAACCTCGGTGTTTCCCTCAAGTGAGACAGGTATGTCGGGTAACTTTTGGGGTCGCATAACGCGTTCCAAGTACCGTTTCGCTCTTCAAATTGGAACGTGGGACTTCTCTTGGGGTGCTCCAGCGGGCAAGTGCCTCATCTTGGAATGACTGGGCAACCACTTGGTTTTTCTCTAGTTGCGGTGGGATATTTGAGTTACCACAGGGAATTCATGCTTCCTCTTGTGTTGGCCCACAAAAGTCTTATCTTCCATTCGAGATTCGAGGAAGAGCTGGAGGTGCGCTCTAGTCACTGAAGGCAAAAGAGATCCCACCAAGGCTTGTGTGCAGGACCTAATGTTCATGTCAAGGGGCGACAGGAATCTCGGGTTTGCATTCCAGACTCACCCTGGAGTCAGGCCTCGTCTCGAGGGGAAGCAAAGGACTCTGCTCTCCTCTCGAGTCTTACGGGTATGTCTTGGAGCCCACTGAGTGGCTTAAAGGGAGTCAAACCTCCTCTGGTGTTTGGAGGGAGGACACGGGATTGCTCTCCAGGCAATGCAGGAAATGAAGGCCCTCATCTCCCGATGACTGGGGCGTCTCGTAGGTTTTCTCGAGCTGTGGCGCTAGTGTGGGGTTTCTCACGAAGTAAGACTGGGAGCTCAGTGAGCCTCTCATGTGGTGCCAGGGCAGTCAGGTCTCTATGCACGTGGTGAGAGGGAGCCCGTCATTGTTCTCGAGTCACGGTAGGGGAATTGGGCCTGAAAACGTGTTAAAGAAGGACTCTCGAGTTCTTTCTTGGGTTGCAGCAGGAAACCCTGGGTTCCATCGACTTGTGCCAGTGACCTCAGGAAGCTTCTCAGCGTGCCTCTGAGAAGTCAGGGTCACTGTGGAGTTGGGAGGGGCCTCTCGGAACTCCACTGGGTTTGGTGCAATGGAAGAGGGCCTCATGACAAGTTGAGGCAGGAACCTCAGGGTTCCTCTCCTGGCTTCGAATGCGCCGGATCTGACTCGGATCGCAGAGTCCCTGCAGAGTTGGGACAGGAGAGTCAGGCCTCGTCTTGTGTGGAGGAATGGAACTCCGCTTGACTCTCGCGTTGTTCATGGGGTGACAGGCCACTTGTCGATTTGTATGTGGAACTTGTGGGTTTTTCTGGACGATGCACTGGGGTGTCACTGCCCCTTCGTGTTGTGCCTTGATCCACAGGATTGCCTTCGAGTTGGGTTCTGCCATCGGGTTCTTATCAAGAGCGGACCAGGGAATCGGGGTCTTTTGGCATGCCGCACCACCCACGAGGCTATGTCTCGAATTTCCTCGTGAGACTGGCCTCATCTTGATGTGCGCCAGGAAGGTCGGGAACGCCTTCCAGACAAAGCAGGGGAATCGAACCTCCTGTCGCGATCAAGAGGGGAGAAGAGTCTCAGATGAAGTGGTGCCGGGAACCTCGGTGTTCTCCTCAAGTGAGACTGGTATGTCGGGGAACTTTTGGGGTCGCATCAAGGGTTCCAAGTAACTTTTCGCTCTTCAATACGGAACGTGGGACTTCTCTTGAGACGCTGTAGCGGGCAAGGGCCTCATCTTTCGATGACGGGGGAACCACGTGGTTTTTCTTGAGTTGGGGCGGGATTCTCGAGTTACAACCAGGAATTCAGGCTTCCTCTTCAACTGGCCCAGGGAAGTCCAGTTTTCATTCGAATTGTGAGTTAGAACTGGGGATTGCTCTCGAGACACTGCAGGGCCAAATAGACCTCATCTAGGCTTGTGTCCAGGACCTAATGTTCCTCTGCTGGGGCGAAAGCGATCTCAGCATTGCATTCTCGACTCACCCAGGGAGTCAGGCCTCGTCTCGAGGGGAAGCCAAGGACACCACTCTCCTGTCAAGTCGCGACGGGTATATCTTGGAGCTCACTGTGTGGCCTAAAATGAGTCAAGCCTCCTGTGGAGTTTGGAGAGAGGACTCAGGATTGCTCTCCAGGCCATACAGCAAAAGAAGGCCCTCATCTCGTGAGGACTGGGGCGTCTCGTGGGTATTCTCGAGCTGCGGCTCCAGTGTGGTGTTGCTCACGAGGTATAATGGGGAGCTCAGGGAGCCTCTCCTGTGGCGCCAGGGAAGTCAGGTTTCTATGCGCGTGGCTAGGGGGAGCGCGTCATTGCTCTCGAGTCATGGTAGGGGAATCGCACCTCAATACGCGTTGAAGAAGGACTCTCGAGGTCTTTTACGGGTTGGGGCAGGAAACCCTTGGTTCCCTCGACTTGTGCCGGTGATCTCAGGAAGGTCTAAGAGTGCCTCTGAGAAGTCAGGGATACTGTGCAGTTGGGAGGGGTCTCTCGGGACTCCACTGGGTTCGGTGCAATGGAAGAGGGCCTCATCTCGAGTGGAGGCAGGAAACTCATGTTTCCTCTCCTGACTTCCCCTGGGCCAGATCTGACTCGGATCGCAGTTTCGCTGCAGAGTCCGAACAGGAGAGTCAGGCCTCGTCTTGTGTGGAGGAATGGAACTCTGCTTGCCTCTCCAGTTGTTCACGGGGTGACAGGTCACTTCTCGAGCTGTGTGTGGTACCTGCGGGTTTCTCCGGACGATACCCAGGGGTGTCAGTGCCCCTAAGTGTTGTGCCTTCATCAAAAGGGTTATCTTCAAAGAGGTGTCCGGGCATCAGGATCTTATCAAGAGCGGACCGGGAAATCGGGGTCTTTCGGCATGTGTCACCATCCACGTGGCTATGTCTCGAATATCCTCGTGAGACCGGCCTCATCCTGAGATGCACCGGGAAAGGCGGGAACCCCTTCAAGACAAAACAGGGGAATCGACCCTCCTGTCGCGATCAGGAGGGGAGAAGGGGCCCAGATGTAGTGGTGCCGGGAACCTCGGTGTTCTCCTCGAGTCAGACCGGTGTGTCGAGGAACTTTTGAGGTCGCATCAAGGGTGCCAATACCGTTTCGCACTTCAAGACGGAACGTGGGACTTCTCTTGAGACGCTGTAGGAGGCAAGGACCTCATCTTGCGATGACGGGGGAACCACGTGGCGTTTCTCGAGTTGTGGCGGGATTCTCGAGTTTCGACGGGGAATACAGTCTTCCTCATGTGTTGAGCCAGGGAAGTCCTATCTTCCATTCGAGTTTCAAGGGAGAGCTGGGGATTGCTCTCGAGTCACTGCAGGGCAAAATAGACCTCATCTAGGCTTGTGTCCAGGACTTAATGTTTGTCCCTAAGGGCGACAGGGATCTTGGGGTTGCATACCAGACTCACCCGGGGAATCAGGCCTCGTCTCGAGGGGAAGCAAAGAACTCCGCTGTCCTTTTGAGTCGCGATGGGTATCTCTTGGAGCCCACTGTGTGCCCTAAAGGGAGTCAAGCCTCCTGTGCTGCTTGGATAGAGGACTCGGGATTCCTCTCCAGGCCATGCAGGAAAAGAAGGCCCTCATCTCGCGATGATGGCGGCGTCTCGTGGGTTTTCTAGACTGCTGCGCTAGTGCCGGGTTTCTGACGAGGTACGAGAGGGAGCTCAGGGAGCCTCTCGTGTGGCGCCAGGGAAGTCAGGTCCCCATGAGATGGCTAGGGGGAGCTCGTCATTGCTCTCGAGTCATGGTAGGGTAATCGGGCCTCAAGACGGGTTGAAGAAGGACTCTCGAGGTCTTTCTCGGTTCACTGCATAAAACCCAGGGCTCCCTTGACTTGTGCCTGCGACCTCAGGGAGCTTCTCAGAGTGCCTCTGAGAAGTCAGGGATACTGTGCAGTTTGGAGGGGCCTCTCGAGACTCCTCTGCATTTGGTGGAATGTAAGAGGGACTCATCTCGAGTTGAAGCAGGAACCTCAGTGTTCCTCTCCATTTCTGACTCAGATCGCAAGGTCCCTGCATGTTGGTACAGGAGAGTCAGGCCTCGTCTTTTCTGGAGGATGGGACTCCTCTTGCCTCTCGAGTTGTTCTCGAGGTGACAGGCCACTTGTCGAGCTGTGTGTGTAACCTGCCCGTTTTTCCGGATGATGCACAGGTGTGTTAGTGCCCCTTCGTGTTGTACCTTCATACTCAAGGCTGCCTTCCAAGAGGTGTCCGAGCATCGGATTCTTATCAAGAGCGGACCGGGAAATTGGAGTCTTTCAGCAAGTGGCACCACCCACAAAGCTACGTATCGAATTTCCCCATGAGACCGGCCTCATCCTGAGTTGTGCAGGGAAGGTCGGGCCCCCTTGCAGACAAAGCAGGGGAATCGACCCACCGGTCACGATCAGGAGGGGAGAAGGGGCTTAAATGAAGTGGTGCCGGGAACCTCGGTGTTCCCCTTGAGTGAGACCGGCGTGTTGGGGGACTTTTGGGGTCACATCAAGGGTGCCAAGTACCGTTTCGCATTTCAAGACGGAACCTGGGACATCTTTTGAAACGCTGTAGCGGGCAAGGGCCTCATCTTGCGATGACGGGAGAACCACGTGGTTTTGCTCGAGTTGCGGCGGGATTCTCGAGTTATGACCGGGAATTTAGGCTTCCTCTTGTTGGCCTTGAAATCCAATCTTCCATTCGGGTTGCGAGGGGGAGCTGGGGATTGCGCTAGAGTCACTGCAGGGCAAAAGAGACCTAATCTAGGCTTGTGTCCAGGATCTAACGTTGCTCTCCAGGGGCGACAGGGATCTCGGGTTTGCATTCCAGACTCATCCGGGGAGTCAGTTCTCACCTCGAGGGTAAGCAAAGAATTCCGCTCTCGTCTCGAATCGCGATGGGTATCTCTTGGAGCCCACTGTGTGTACTAAAGGGAGTCAAGCCTCCTGTGGAGTTTGGAGAGAGGACTCGGGATTGGACTCCAGGCCATGCAGGAAAAGAAGGCCCTCATCTCGAGATGACGGTGGAGTCTCGTGGGTTTTCTCGAGCTGCGGCGCCAGTGTGGGGTGTCTCATGAAGTACCACGGGGATTTCAGGGAGCCTCTTGTATGGCGCCAGGAAAATCCAGTATTCCATTCGAGTTGCAAGTTAGAACTGGGGATTGCTCTCCAGTCACTGCAGGGCAAAATAGACCTCATCTACGCTTGTGTCCAGGACCTAGTGTTCCACTACTGGGCCAACAGGGATCTCAGGGTTGCATTCTCGACTCACCCGGAGAGTCAGGCCTCGTCTTGAGGGGAAAAAAAGGACTCTGCTCTCCTGTCGAGTCGCGACGTGTATCTCTTGGAGCCCACTGCGTGGCGTAAAGGGAGTGAAGCCTCCTGTGGAGTTTGGAGAGATGACTCGGGATTGTTTTCCTGGCCATGCAGGAAAAAAGGCCCTCATCTCGTGATGACGGGGGCATCTCATGGGTTTTCTCCAGCTGCGGCGCCAGTATCAGATTTCTCACGAGGTACAACGGGGAGCTCAGAGAGCCTCTCGTGTGGTGCTAGGGACGTCAGGTCTCCGTGCATGTGGTGAAGGGGAGTGCGTGATTGCTCTCGAGTCATAGTAGGCGAATCGGGCCTCAAGACGCATTGAAGAAGGACTCTTGAGGTCTTTCTCGGGTTGCGGCAGGGAACCCTGGGTTCCCTTGATTTGTGTCGGTGACCTCAGGCAACTTCTAAGGGTGCCTCTGAGAAGTCAGGGACACTGTGGATTTGGGAGGGGCCCTTCGTTACTCAACTGGGTTTGGTGCAATCGAAGAGGGCCTCATCTCGAATGGAGGCAGGAACGTCAGGGGTCCTCTCCATTTCTGACTCGGGTCGCAGGGTACCTGCAGAGTATGGACAAGAGAGTCACGCCTCGTCTTCTGTGGAGGAATGGATTTCCCCTTGCCTTTCGAGTTGTTCACGGAGTGACAGGCCACTTGTTGAGCTGAGTGTGGAACCTGCGGGTTTTTCCGGACGATGCACGGGGGTGTCAGTGCCCCTTCGTGTTGTGCCTTCATCCACAGGGTTGCCTTCAAAGAGGTTTCCGGGCATCGGGTTCTTTTCAAGAGCGTACCGGAAAATTGGGGTCTTTCAGCATGTGGTACCACCCACGAGGCTACGTCTCGAATTTCCTCGGGATACCGGCCTCATCCTGAGGTGCGCCGGGAAGGTCGTGAACCCCTTGCAGACAAAGCAGGGAAATCGACCCACCGCTCGCGATCAGAAGGGGAGAAGGGGCTCAGATGAGGTGGTGCCAGGAACCTCGGTGGTCCCCTCGAGTGAGACCGGTATGTCACGGCACTTTTGAGGTCGAATCAAGGGTGCCAAGTACAGTTTCGCACTTCAAGACGGAACGTGGGAATTCTCTGGAGATGCTCTAGCGGGCAAGGGCCTCATATTGCGATGACGAGGGAAACACGTGTTTTTTCTCGAGTTGAGGCGGGATTCTCGAGTTACAACGGGGAATTCAAGCTTCCTCTTGTGTTGGCCCAGGAAGTCCAATCTTCCATTCAACTTGTCAGAGAGAGCTGGGGGTTGCTCTCGAGTCACTTCAGGGCAAAGAGTCCTCATCTAGGCTTGGGTCCAGGACGTAGTGTTCCTCTCCAGGGGCGACAGGGATATCGGGGTCGCATTCCAGTCTCACCCGGTGGGTAACGCCTCGTCTCGAGTGGAAGCAAAGGACTCCACTATCCTCTCGAGTCGGGACGCGTAACTCTTGGAGCCCAATGAGTGGCCTAAAGGGAGTCAAGCGTCCTGTGTAGCTTGGACAGAAGGTTCACGCTTGATCTGCATACCATGCAGTTAAAGATGGCCCTCCTCTCGTGATGACGGGGGCGTCTCATGGGGTTTCTCGAGCTGCGGCGCCAGTGTGGGGTTTCTCACGAGATATGATGGGGAGTTCAGGGATCCTCTTGTGCAGCGCCAGAGAAGCCTGACTCCATGCGTGTGGCCAGGCAGATCGCGTCATTGCTCTCGAGTCATGGGAGGGACTAGGGCCTCAAGACGCATTTAAGAAGGACTCTCAAGGTCTTTCTTGGGTTGGGGCGGGAAACACTCGTTTCCCTCGAGATCTACAGGGGACCTTAGGGAACTTCCCAGGTGCCTCTGAGAGGTGAGGGATACTGAGGAGTTAGAGGGGCCTCTCGGGACTCCACTAGGTTTGACGAAATGAAAGAGGGCCTCATCTCGATTGGAGGCAGGAACCTCAGGCTTCCTCTCCATTTCTGACTCCGACCGCAGGGTCCCTGCAGAGTTGGGACAGGAGAGTCAGGCCTCGTCTTGTCTGAGTAACGGAACTCTGCTTGACTCTCGAGTCGTTCAGGGGGTCTCAGGGTCCTTGACAAGCTGTGTGTGGAACCTGCGGGTGTTTCCAGAAGATGCATGGGGGTGTCAGTGCCCCTTCGTTTTGTGCCTTCCCCCACAGGGTTGCCTTCAAAGAGGTGTCCGGGCATCGGGTTCATTTCAAGAGCGGACCGGGAAATCGGGGTCATTCTGCATGTGGCACCACCCACGTGGCTCATCTCGAATTTCCTCGTGAGACCAGCATCATCCTGAGGTGCGCCGGGAAGGCCGGGAAACCCTTGCACACAAAGTAGGGGAATCGATTCTCCTGTCGCAATCAGGAGGGGAGATGGGGCTCAGATGAAGTGGTGCCGGGACCCTCGGTGTTCCACTCGAGGGAACCCGGCGTTTCAGGGAACTTTAGGGGTCGCATCAAGGGAGCCAAGTACCGTTTCCCACTTCAGGACGGAACATGGGACTTCCCTGGAGATGCTGTAGCGGGCAAGGGCCTCAACCTGTGAAGACGTTGGAACAACGTCGTTTTTCTTGAGTTGCATCGGGATTCTCGAAAACGACAGGAAATTCAGGTCTCTCTTGGGTTGGCCCTGGGAAGCCCAATCTTCAATTCGAGTTGCGATGGATAACTGGGGGTTCTGCTTGAGTCACTACAGGGCCAAAGAGACCTCATCGAGGCGTGTGTCCAGGACCTAATATTCCTCTCAAGGGAAGACAGGGATCCAGGGTTTCCATTCCAGACTCCCCCGGGGAGTCAGGACTCGCCTAGAGGGGAAGCAAAGGACTCCGCTTTCCTCTCAAGTCGCGACACGGATCTCTTGGAGCCCACTGAGTGGACTCAAGGGTGTCGAGCCTCCTCTTCAGTTTGGAGAGAGGACTCGGGATTGCTCTCCAGGCCAGGCAGGAAAAGAAGGCCCTCATCTCGCGATGAAGGGGGCGTCGCATGGGTTTCCTCAGGCTGCTGCGACAATGGGGGTTTTCTCACGAGGCACGACGAGGACGTCAGGGAGCCTCTCGTGCGGCGCCAGCGAAGTCAGGTCTCCATGCGCATGGCGAGGGGGAGCTGGTCATCACTCTCGAGTCATGGGAAGCGGCTAGGTCCTCAAGAGGCATTGAAGAAGGACTCTCGAGGTCTTTCTCGGGTTGTGGCGGGAAACCCTCGTTTCCCTCGCCTTCTGCCGGGGACCTTTGGGAACTTCCCAGGGTGCCTCTGAGAGGCGAGGGATCCTGTGGAGGTGGCGGGGCCCCTCGGGACTCCGCTGGGTCTGGCGCAACGGAAGAGGGCCTCACCTCGAGGGGAGGCAGGAACCTCAGGCTTCCTCTCCGTTTCGTACTCCGACCGCAGGGTCCCTGCAGAGTTGGGACAGGAGAGTCAGGCCTCGTCTTGCCTGAGGAAGGGAACCCCGCTGGCCTCTCGAGTTGCTCAGGGGGTCTCAGGCCCCTCGTCGAGCTGTGTGTGGAACCCGCGGGTCTTTGCGGACGATGCACGGGGGTGGCAGTGCCCCTTCGTGTTGTGCCTTCACCCACAGGGTTGCCTTCGAAGAGGGGTCCGGGCCTCGGGTCCTTCTCAAGGGCGGACCGGGAAATCGGGGGCGTTCGGCATGTAGCACCACCCACGTGGCTCGTCTCGAATTTCCTCGTGAGACCGGCCTCATCCTGAGGTGCGCCGGGAAGGCCGGGAACCCCTTCCAGACCACGCAGGGGAATCGCCTCACCTGTCGCGATCAGGAGGGGAGAAGGGGCTCAGAGGAAGCGGTGCCGGGACCCTCGGTGATCCTCTCGGGGGACCCCGGCGTGTCGGGGGACTTTTGGGGGTCGCAGGAAGGCTGTCAGGGACCGTTTCGCCCTTCAGGGCGGAACAGGGGACTTCCCTTGAGACGCCGTCGCGGGCAAGGGCCTCATCTTGCCAAGAGGTGGGAACCACGTGGTTTTTCTCGAGTTGCGGCGGCATTCTCGAGTTACGACGGGGATCTCAGCCTTCCCCTTGGGATGGCCCTGGGAAGCCCAATCTTCCCCTCGGGTTGCGAGGGAAAGCTGGGGGTGGCGCTCGAGTCACTGCAGGGCCTAAGAGACCTCACCTAAGCGTGTGTCCGGGACCTAATTTTCCTCTCCAGGGAAGGCAGGGATCTCGAGGTTGCATTCCAGGCTCCCCCGGGGAGTCAGGCCTCGTCTCGAGGGGAAGCCAAGGACTCCGCTCTCCTCTCGAGTCGCGACGCGGGTCTCTTGGAGCCCCCTGAGCGGCCTCAAAGGAGTCCAGCCTCCTCTTCCGTTTGGAGAGAGGACCCGGGATTGCTCTCCAGGCCAAGCAGGAAAAGAAGGCCCTCAGCTCGCGAGGACGGGGGCGTCTCAGGGGTTTCCTCGAGCTGCGGCGCCCGTGGGGGTTTTCTCCCGAGGCACGACGAGGATCTCAGGGAGCCTCTCGTGCGGCGCCAGGGAAGTCAGGTCTCCATGCGCGTGGCGAGGGGGAGCGCGTCCTGGCTCTCGAGTCACGGGAGGGGACTAGGGCCTCGAAACGCGTTGAAGAAGGACTCTCGAGGTCTTTCTCGAGGGGCGGCGGGAAACCCTCGTGACCCTCGCCTTCTGCCGGGGACCTTTGGGAACTTCCCAGGGTGCCTCTGAGAGGCGAGGGATCCTGTGGAGATGGCGGGGCCCCTCGGGACTCCGCTGGGTCTGGCGCAACGGAAGAGGGCCTCACCTCGAGGGGAGGCAGGAACCCAGGCTTCCTCTCCGTTTCAGACTCCGACCACAGGGTCCCTGCAGAGTTGGGACAGGAGAGCCAGGCCTCGTCTTGTCTGAGGAAGGGAACCCCGCTGGCCTCTCGAGTTGCTCAGGGGGTCTCAGGCCCCTCGTCGAGCTGTGTGTGGAACCCGCGGGTCTTTGCGGACGATGCACGGGGGTGGCAGTGCCCCTTCGTGTTGTGCCTTCACCCACAGGGTTGCCTTCGAAGAGGGGTCCGGGCCTCGGGTCCTTCTCAAGAGCGGACCGGGGAATCAGGGGCGTTCAGCATGTGGCACCACCCACGTGGCTCGCCTCGAATTTCCTCGTGAGACCGGCCTCATCCTGAGGTGCGCCGGGAAGGCCGGGAACCCCTTCCAGACCACGCAGGGGAATCGCCTCTCCTGTCGTGATCAGGAGGGGCGAAGGGGCTCAGAGGAAGCGGTGCCGGGACCCTCGGTGTTCCCCTCGGGGGAACCCGGCGTGTCGGGGGACTTTTGGGGGTCGCAAGAAGGCTGTCAGGGACCGTTTCGCCCTTCAGGGCGGAACAGGGGACTTCCCTTGAGACACCGTGGCGGGCAAGGGCCTCATCTTGCCAAGAGGTGGGCACCACGTGGTTTTCTCAAGTTGCGGCGGGATTCTCGAGGTACGACGGGGATCTCAGCCTTCCCCTTGGGTTGGCCCTGGGAAGCCCAATCTTCCCCTCGGGTTGCGAGGGAAAGCTGGGGGTTGCGCTCGAGTCACTGCAGTGCGGAAGAGACCTCACCGAGGCGTGTGTCCGGGACCTAATATTCCTCTCCAGGGAAGGCAGGGATCTCGGGGTTGCATTCCAGGCTCCCCCGGAGACTCAGGCCTCGTCTCGTGGGGAAGCCAAGGACTCCGCTCTCCTCTCGAGTCGCGACACGGGTCTCTTGGAGCCCCCTGAGCGGCCTCAAGGGAGTCCAGCCTCCTCTTCCGTTTGGAGCGAGGACCCGGGATTGCTCTCCAGGCCATGCAGGAAAAGAAGGCCCTCAGCTCGCGAGGACGGGGGCGTCTCAGGGGTTTCCTCGAGCTGCGGCGCCCGTGGCGGTTTTCTCCCGAGGCACGACGAGGATCTCAGGGAGCGTCTCGTGCGGCATCAGGGAAGTCAGGTCTCCATGCGCTTGGCGAGGAGGAGCGCGTCATGGCTCTCGAGTCACGGGAGGGGACTAGGGCCTCGAGACGCCTTGAAGAAGGACTCTCGAGGTCTTTCTCGGGGGGCGGCGGGAAACCCTCGTTTCCCTCGCCTTCTGCCGAGGACCATAGGGAACTTCCCGGGTGCCTCTGAGAGGCGAGGGATCCTGTGGAGGTGGCGGGGCCCCTCGGGACTCCGCTGGGTCTGGCGCAACGGAAGAGGGCCTCACCTCGAGGGGAGGCAGGAACCTCAGGCTTCCTCTCCGTTTCGGACTCCGACCGCAGGGTCCCTGCAGAGTTGGGACAGGAGAGTCAGGCCTCGTCTTGTCTGAGGAAGGGAACCCCGCTGGCCTCTCGAGTTGCTCAGGGGGTCTCAGGCCCCTCGTCGAGCTGTGTGTGGAACCCGCGGGTCTTTTCGGACGATGCACGTGGGTGGCAGTGCCCCTTCGTGTTGTGCCTTCACCCACAGGGTTGCCTTCGAAGAGGGGTCCGGGCCTCGGGTCCTTCTCAAGGGCGGACAGGGGAAACGGGGACGTTCAGCATGGGAGCACCACCCACGTGGCTCGTCTTGTATTTCCTCGGGAGACCGGCCTCATCCTGAGGTGCGCCGGGAAGGCCGGGAACCCCTTCCAGACCACGCAGGGGAATCGCCTCTCCTGTCGCGATCAGGAGGGGAGAAAGGGCTCAGAGGAAGCGGTGCCGGGACCCTCGGTGTTCCCCTCGAGGGAACCCGGCGTACTGGGGGACTTTTGAGGGTCGCAGGAAGGCTGTCAGGGACCGTTTCGCCCTTCAGGGCGGAACAGGGGACTTCCCTTGAGACGCCATCGCGGGCAAGGTCGTCATCTTGCCAAGAGGTGGGAACCACGTGGTTTTTCTCGAGTTGCGGCGGGATTCTCGAGTTACGACGTGGATCTCAGCCTTCCCCTTGGGTTGGCCCTGGGAAGCCCAATCTTCCCCTCGGGTTGCGAGGGAAAGCTGGGGGTTGCGCTCAAGTCACTTCAGGGCCGAAGAGACCTCACCTAGGCGTTTGTCCGGGACCTAATATTCCTCTCCAGGGAAGGCAGGGATCTCGGGATTGCATTCCAGGCTCCCCCGGGGAGTCAGGCCTCGTCTCGAGGGGAAGCCAAGGACTCCGCTCTCCTCTCGAGTCGCGACACGGGTCTCTTGGAGCCCCCTGAGCGGCCTCAAGGGAGTCCAGCCTCCTCTTCCGTTTGGAGAGAGGACCCGGGATTGCTCTCCAGGCCATGCAGGAAAAGAAGGCCCTCAGCTCGCGAGGACGGGGGCGTCTCAGGGGTTTCCTCGAGCTGCGGCGCCCGTGGGGGTTTTCTCCCGAGGCACGACGAGGATCTCAGGGAGCCTCTCGTGAGGCGCCAGGGAAGTCAGGTCTCCATGCGCGTGGCGAGGGGGAGCGCGTCCTGGCTCTCGAGTCACGGGAGGGGACTAGGGCCTCGAGACGCGTTGAAGAAGGACTCTCGAGGTCTTTCTCGGGGGGCGGCGGGAAACCCTCGTTTCCCTCGCCTTCTGCAGGGGACCTTAGGGAACTTCCCAGGGTGCCTCTGAGAGACAAAGGATCCTGTGGAGGTGGCGGGGCCCCTCGGGACTCCACTGGGTCTGGCGCAACGGAAGAGGGCCTCACCTCGAGGGGAGGCAGGAACCTCAGGCTTCCTCTCCTTTTCGGACTCCGACCTCAGGGTCCCTGCAGAGTTGGGACAGGAGAGTCAGGCCTCGTCTTGTCTGAGGAAGGGAACCCCACTGGCCTCTCGAGTTGCTCAGGGGGTCTCAGGCCCCTCGTCGAGCTGTGTGAGGAACCCGCGGGTCTTTGCGGACGATGCACGGGGGTGGCAGGGCCCCTTCGTGTTGTGCCTTCACCCACAGGGTTGCCTTCGAAGAGGGGTCCGGGCCTCGGGTCCTTCTCAAGAGCGGACCGGGGAATCGGGGGCGTTCGGCATGTGGCCCCACCCACGTGGCTCCTGTCGAATTTCCTCGTGAGACCGGCCTCATCCTGAGGTGCGCCGGGAAGGCCGGGAACCCCTTCCAGACCACGCAGGGGAATCGCCTCTCCTGTCGCGATCAGGAGGGGAGAAGGGGCTCAGAGGAAGCGGTGCCGGGACCCTCGGTGTTCCCCTCGAGGGAACCCGGCGTTCCGGGGGACTTTTGGGGGTCGCAGGAAGGCTGTCAGGGACCGTTTCGCCCTTCAGGGCGGAAAAGGGGACTTCCCTTGAGATGCAGTCTCGGGCAAGGGCGTCATCTTGCCAAGAGGTGGGAACCACGTGGTTTTTCTCGAGTTGCGGCGGGATTCTCGAGTTACGACGGGGATCTCAGCCTTCCCCTTGGGTTGGCCCTGGGAAGCCCAATCTTCCCCTCGGGTTGCGAGGGAAAGCTGGGGGTTGCGCTCGAGTCACTGCAGGGCCCAAGAGACCTCACCTAGGCGTGTGTCCGGGACCTAATATTCCTCTCCAGGGAAGGCAGGGATCTCGGGGTTTCATTCCAGGCTCCCCCGGGGAGTCAGGCCTCGCCTCGAGGGGAAGCCAAGGACTCCGCTCTCCTCTCGAGTCGCGACGCGGGTCTCTTGGAGCCCCCTGTGCGGCCTCAAGGGAATCCAGCCTCCTCTTCCGTTTGAAGAGAGGACCCGGGATTGCTCTCCAGGCCATGCAGGAAAAGAAGGCCCTCAGCTCGCGAGGACGGGGGCGTCTCAGGGGTTTCCTCGAGCTGCGGCGCCCGTGGGGGTTTTCTCCCGAGGCACGACGAGGATCTCAGGGAGCCTCTCGTGCGGCGCCAGGGAAGTCAGGTCTCCATGCGCGTGGCGAGGGGGAGCGCGTCCTGGCTCTCGAGTCACGGGAGGGGACTAGGGCCTCGAGACGCGTTGAAGAAGGACTCTCGAGGTCTTTGTCGGGGGGCGGCGGGAAACCCTCGTTTCCCTCGCCTTCTGCCGGGGACCTTAGGGAACTTCCCAGGGTGCCTCTGAGAGGTGAGGGATCCTGTGGAGGTGGCGGGGCCCCTCGGGACTCCGCTGGGTCTGGCGCAACGGAAGAGGGCCTCACCTCGAGGGGAGGCAGGAACCTCAGGCTTCCTCTCCGTTTCGGACTCCGACCGCAGGGTCCCTGCAGAGTTGGGACAGGAGAGTCAGGCCTCGTCTTGTCTGAGGAAGGGAACCCCGCTGGCCTCTCGAGTTGCTCAGGGGTTCTCAGGCCCCTCGTCGAGCTGTGTGTGGAACCCGTGGGTCTTTGCGGACGATGCACGGGGGTGGCAGTGCCCCTTCGTGTTGTGCCTTCACCCACAGGGTTGCCTTCGAAGAGGGGTCCGGGCCTTGGGTCCTTCTCCAGAGCGGACCGGGGAATCGGGGGCGTTCGGCATGTGGCCCCACCCACGTGGCTCGTCTCAAATTTCCTCTTGAGACCGGCCTCATCCTGAGGTGCGCCAGGAAGGCCGGGAACCCCTTGCAGACAGAGAAGGGGAATCGCCTCTCCTGTCGCGATCAGGAGAGGAGAAGGGGCTCAGATGAAGTGGTGCCGGGAACCTCGGTGTTCCCCTTGAGTGAGTCTGGTATGTCGCGGAACTTTGGGGTCGCATCAAGGGTGCCAAGTACCGTTTCGCATTTCAGGATGGAACGTGGGACTTCTCTTGAGATGCTGTAGAGGACAAAGGGCCTCATCTTGCGATGACGAGGGAAGCACGTGGTTTTTCTCGAGTTGCGGTGGGATTCTCGAGTTACGACGGGGAATTCAGGCTTCCTCTTGTGTTGGCCCAGGAAGTCTAATCTTCCATTTGAGTTGCCAGGGAGAGCTGGGGATTGGGCTCCATTCACTGAAGTGCAAACTAGACCTCATCTAGGCTTGTATCCAGGACTTAATGTTCCTCTCCATAGGCGACAGGGATTTGGGGTTGCATTCCATACTCACCCGGGGAGTCAGGCCTCATCTCGAGGGGAAGCAAAGGACTCCACTCTCTTCTCGAGTCGCGACAGGTATCTCTTGGAGCCCACTGAGTGGTCTTCGCTCTGTAGGAGAGCTCTAGTGTACATAAGCCTGTACATAAGTGAACACAGACACTCTGTGTGCATGTTGCTGCGTACCCAAAATAGGGCCACAAGGAGCCTCATGCTCTCCATGCGGCGCGGAAGCTGTGCAGCCACGCAGCAGCTGAAGAATCCAACCAATTGCTCTTTTCTTACCTCTGACAGAGCTCGCATTGCCGTAGCCCTTGGCAGTTTGGAAACACTGGACCCTAACCCCTCTCAAAGTAGGCCTGGGTTCTAGTTCGAATAGAAAGTCAATAGCGGAGCTGAGGACAGGAACGCGGCAGTCATTTATCACACGCTCCTGCAGCCTGCTACTACAGGGACACTAACGCTAGAAGCTAGGAATGTCTTTGCAAGGTGCGCAAAGGACAAGGGAGAACCTCGACCCTGACTCTAGTATTTCAGTCCCCTGAGCAGATCTGAGGTTCTCCCGCTGTAGAAGCTAACCCATTCCTTTCAAATACAGGCTTCCTAACACAGGGCCAGTTGGCTGCTTGCTCTTCCACGAAGCAGGCTTCCTTAACTTGCAAACTGCGAATTCCGCTTAACAGCCTGGAGGAAAATCGCTTCTTGGAAGATTTTTTTCAGAGGCTTTATCCCCGGAGCTGGGGCCAAGCTAGGGGACCCATACTGACAAGGGAAGGCAAAACCACATCCAATGTCTTTGCTCTGGAGGACAGCTTTGGTGAGCCTAAGTCTTTCAGGAATATCTCTGGCTCCAACAGAGTCAAATTCTGTGTGTGAAGCTGCACAGCCAAAATAGGGGAACAGAGAGCCTGATTCTCTCTGTGCAGCTTTGAAGCTGTCATTCAAACAACAGCTTGAGAATCCATACAATGCTCTCCCTTACTGCTAAGAGAATTCTCATTGCTGTCGTCCTTGACAGTTTGTAGAAATCCGCACCCTAACCCTTCTCCAAGTAGGCCTGGGTCCTAGCTCGGAACAACAGGCAACGGCGGAGCTGAGGCCAGTAAGACACAAGTGAGGTCTCACACACTCTTGCAGCCTGATCGTCCAGGAGCAGTAAGGCCTCTTTTTCCCTGCAGGAGGCTCGCTTGCCTTGCCTCCTGTGAACTGCATTTCCCAGCCTGGGCGCAAAGCTGTTCCTGGAGATTTTTTCTCAGGGGCTGTTTCCCTGGAGCTGGGTCGGACCTCAGGGGCCCAACTCACAGGGGAAGACAAAACCACATGGACAGGTCTATGCTCCGTAGGAGAGCTCTAGTGAACCTCATCTCTCAGGAACATTCTTGGCTTCTACAGAGACACCTCTGTGCATGAAGCTACACACCCAACATAGTGGCAAAGGGAGTCTGATTCTCTCCGTGGGTGCTGATGCTTTGTGGCAAAGCACCTGCTAAGAATCCATCCGCATAGGCTTCCCTCACCTTGACAGAGGTCTCATTGCTGTAGTCCTTGGCAGTTTGGAAAGAAGCAGACCCTTACCCTTCACCAAGTAGGCCCTTGTCCTTGTTTGAATGGAAAGGCAGTAGCTGAGCTGAGGCCAGTAAGGCGCCAGTCAAGTCTGACATATTCCCGATGCCTGCTCCTTCATGGAAAATAACGTTAGAATCTGGGAATGTCTTTGCAAGGCTGGCAAAGGGCAGTCAGGAACCTCGACCCTGCCTCTGGAATTTCTATCTTCTCAGCACATCTGGCGGTCTCAGTCAGGAGAAACTAACCCATTCCTTGCAAATATAGGCTTCCAAACACAGGCCGGTTGGCTGTCTCTTCTTGCCGAAGGAAGCTTGCTTATCCCACCTCCTGCGAACTCCGCTTCCCAGCCTGGGGGATAAGAGGTTCTTGGAGATCTTTTCTTAGAGGCTGTTTCCACGGAGCAGGGGCCGATCCCGGAGAACCACATGCACAGGGGAAGGGAAAACCGCATGGATAAGTCTTTGCTCTCTAGGAGTGCTCTAGTGAACCTCACCCTATGGGGAATGTTCTTGGCTCCAATGGGGACATCTCTGTGTGGGAAGCTGCATAGCCAACATAGAGACACAGAGACCTGATTTTCTCTGTGCAGCTTTGACGCTGTCATTCAAACAACAAATTGAGAATCCACACAATGCTCTCCCTTACCACTGAGAGAGTTATCATTGCTGTAGCCCTTCGCAGTTTCTGGAAATCGGCACACAAACACTTCTCCAAGTAGGCCTGGGTTCAAGTTCAGATGAACATGCAATAGCGGAGCTGAGGCCAGTAAGGCACCAGTCAGGTGTCACACACTCTGGCAGCCTGCTCCTCCAGGGACAGTAAGGCCTCTATTTCCCTTCAGGAGGCTCGCTTGCCTTACTTCCTGTGAACAGCGTTTCCCAGCATGGGCGGAAAGCAGTTCCTGGAGATCTTTTCTCAGGGGCTGTTTCCCCGGAGTTGGGGTGGACCTCGGGGACCCAACTCACAGGGGAAGGCAAAACCAAATGGACAGGTCTATGCTCTGTAGGAGATCTCTAGTGAACTGCCGGGGTCCAGCCCCAGCTGATCCAGGGTATTTGAAGCAGAGACGGCGTAGGCGAGGGTCAGGGAACAACTGCTTAATTAAACGTTAATTAAGGATATAAAGAGTAATAAAATGAGGATAGCTCAGTAGGAAAATTCAGTGGAGAAAAGAGGCTGAGTAGCTTGGTTTACGCGGGGGACCAATAAAACTTCAAGACAAGAAGCTTGCACCACTTACGTAGGCCTCAGGCGTCCTTCCGTTCTCCCGTAGGAGAGGAGACACTGAGGCCTCCCCGGTCGGATCTTAGAAGCCCAGGCAAAATTAGTAAGCTTGGTGGGTTCCGTGCTCCAGATGGAGACTCAACCAGAGTGAGAGAGAGAGAGAGACATGGGGAGACCAGTATTTCGAGAAACTGATCCCAATTCTTTATTTTCCATGGTCTACTTTTATACACTGAGATGTTATGCAAAAGTCACGTGGGGTCAGCAGTCCTGACTTTTATCAAAGTCAGGTGCTTCATACAAAAGTATACAGAGGTCTTAGGGGTGTTACATCATCTTCTGGCCGGGGGGCCTGCTGACAATTTACGACCCTCTCCTTGTGACAGCGGTCAGTCAACCAGGACACTTATTTCTCCAGGGGTGATTATTCTTAAAACAGACGCCACCCAAATAAAGTTACATTCCTATAGGGTGAGGGTGTAGTGGGTTTTAGTTAAGGAAAGAATTTACTTAGCCTAAGGTCTAACGTGATTTATATCAAAGGTTAATACTTATTTCTTCTATATATTCATTAATGTGTATAAGGGCAGGGGATGTGGAGACTTAGCAGTAAACATCAGCTCAACAAATGAAAAACCCTTCACCAATATGATTTCTAATCAGCCCATTATACTTATACTAATAATTTTCTAATTTTTCTAAGGAACCTGTTTTTAGAAGGTTTAAAGCATCTTGTGCCTCTCATGGTTGGGAGGCTGTGAGCAATCACATGTGGCCGGACAAGCCTGTCAGGCAGGCTAGAGAACCTTCAGAGGAGTTTGTAGGTTAAAACACTCTTGTCACACCCAGGGGTTTTTATCAACTGGAGCTCTAGGTTAACTCCTTCTCCGAAAGAGGTGGTGGGGGACAGCCCCCCGTAAAGTCAGAGGTGTAGGTGAGAGCACAAAGTAGTAAGGTAGGCAGGCTCTGGTGATGGGGGTAGATGCTCGAGGATTTCCAGGGGGACTCCTGAGGCTCGATCCCGCCTTTGCGTATGTCGAGCCTCCTTCCTCATGACCTTTGCCATGGGCGGAGTGCCTCAGTCTGGCCCCCAACAGTGAACCTCCTCTCTCAGGAACATTCTTGGCTCCTATCGAGACACCTCTGTGCGTGTAGCTACACACGCAACGTAGGGGCAAAGGGAGCCAGATTCTTTCCGTGGGGTGCTGATGCTTTGTGGCAAAGCACCTGCTTGAGAATCCATCAGCTTACGCTTCGCTCGCCTTGACAGAGGTCTCATTGCAGTAGCCCTTGGCAGTTTGGAAAGAAGAGGACCCTTACCTTTCATAAAGTGGGCCCTTGTTCTAGTTTGAAAGGAAAGGCAAGAGCTGAGCTGAGGCCAATAAGGCGCCAGTCAAGTCTGACATATTCCCGAAGCCTGCTCCTTCATGGAAAATAACGCTGGAATCTAGGAATGTCTGTGCAAGGCTGGCAAAGGGCAGTCAGGAGCCTGCACCCTGCCTCTGGAATTACCGATTTCTGAGCAGATCTGGAGGTCTCCTTTAGGAGAATCTAACTCATTCCTTCCATATTGAGACTTCCAAAAACAGGCCGGTCGGCTGCCTCTTCGTGCCCGAAGGAGGCTTGATTTTCCTGCCTCCTATGAACCCAGCTTCCCAGGCTCTGGGAAAAGCGGATCTTGAAGATCTTTTCTCAGGGGTTGTTTCCACGGAGCTGGGGCTAAGCCTGGAGACCCAAACTCACAGGGGAAGAAAAACCACATGGACAAGTCTTTGCTCTCTAGGAGAGCTCTAGTGAACTTCACTCTGTCACGAACATTCTTGATTCATATGGAGACACCCCTATGTGTGAAGCTGCGTACCCAACATGGGGGCACAGAGAGCCTGATTCTCTCTGTGTAGCTTTAAAGATGTCGTTCAAAAAACACCTTGAAAATCCATACAATGCTCTTCCTTACCCGTGACAGAGTTCTCATTGCTGTAGCCCTTGGCAGTTTTTAGAAATCCGCACCCAAACCCTTCTCCAAGTAGTCCTGGGTCCTAGTTCGGAGGAACATGCAATGGCGGAGCTGAGGCCAGTAAGGCACCAGTCAGGTCTCACACACTCTGGCAGCCTGCTCCTCCAGGGGCAGTAAGGCCTCTTTTTCTCTGCAGGAGGCTCGCTTGCCTTGCCTTCTGTGAACTGCGTTTCCCAGTCTGGACGAAAAGCAGTTCCTGGAGGTGTTTTCTCAGGGGTTTCTTCCTCGGAGCTGGGGCGAACATCGGGAACCCAACTCACAGGGGAAGGCAAAACCATATGGACAGGTCTATGCTCCATAGCAGAGCTCTAGTGAACCTCATCTCCCAGGAACATTCTTGGCTCCTATAGAGACACCTCTGTGTTTGAAGCTACACAAGCAACATAGGGGCAAATGCAGCCTGATTCTCTCCGTGGGGTGCAGATGCTTTGTGGCAAAGCACCTGTTTGAGAATCCATCCGCTTCCACTTCCCTCTCTTTGACAGAGGTGTCTTTGCTGTAGCCTTTGGCAGTTTGGAAAGAAGCAGACCCTTACCCTTCACCAAGTAGGCCCTTGTCCTAGTTTGAACGGAAAGGCGATAGCTGAGCTGAGGCCAGTAAGGCGCCAGTCAAGTCTGACATATTCCTGAAGCCTGCTCCTTCATGGAAAATAACGCTAGAATCTAGAAATGTCTTTGCAAGGCTGGCAAAGGACAGTCAGGAACCTCGACCCTGCCTCTGGAATTTCCGTCTTCTGAGCAGATCTGGAGGTCTTCTTTTGGAGAAGCTAACCATTCCTTCCAAAGAGAGGCTTCCAAACACAGGCTAGTTGGCTGCCTCTACTTGCATGAAGGAGGCTTGCTTCTTCCGCTTCCTGTGAACTCCGCTTCCCGCCTGGGGGAAAAGTGGTTCTTGGAGATCTTTTTTCAGGGGCTATTTCAACGGAGTTGGAGCTGAGCCCGGAGACCCACACGCACAGAGGAAGGCAAAACCACATGGACAAGTCTTTGCTCTGTAGGAGAACTCTAGTTAACCTCAGTATGTGAGGAAAGTCTTGGATTCTACTGGGATACCTCTGTGTGTGGAGCTGCATACCCAACAAGGGGGCACACAGGGCCTGATTCTCTCTTTGCAGCTTTGAAGCTGTCGTTCAAACAACAGCTTGAGAATCCATACAATGCTCTCCCTTACCTCTGAGAGACTTCTCATTGCAGTAGCCCTTGGCAGTTTTTACAAATCCGCACCCAAACCCTTCTCCAAGTAGGCCTGGGTCCCGGTTTGGATGGCCATGCAATGGCGGAGCTGAGGTCAGTAAGGCACCAGTCAGGTGTCACACACTCTGGCAGCCTGCTCCTCCAGGGACAGTAAGGCCTATTTTTCCCTGCGGGAGGCTCGCTTGCCTTGCCTCCTGTGAACTGCGTTTCCCAGCCTGGGCAAAAAGCGGTTCCTGAAGATCTTTTCTCAGGGGCTCTATCCCCAGACCTGTGGTGGACCTCGGGGACCCATCTCACAGGGGAAGGAAAAACCACATGGACAGGTCTATGCTCTGTAGGAGACGTTAGTGTGTCTAATCTCTTAGGAACATTCTTGGCTCATACAGAGACACCTCTGTGTGTAAAGCTACACACCGAACATAGGGGCACAGGGAGCCTGATTCTCTCTGTGGGGTGCTGATGCTTTGTGGCAAAGCACCTGTTTGAGAATCCATCCGCTTACGCTTCCCTCGCCTTGACAGAGGTCTCATTGCTGTGTCTCTTGGCACTTTGGAAAGAAGCAGACCCTTACCCTTCACCAAGTAGGCCCTGATCCTAGTTTGAAAGGAAAGGCAATAGCTGAGCTGAGGCCAGTAAGGCACCTGTCAACTCTGACATATTCCCGACGCCTGCTCCTTCATGGAAAATATTGCTAGAATCTAGGAATGTCTTTGCAAGGCTGGCAAAGGGCAGTCAGGAACCTCGACCCTGCCTCTGGAATATCTATCTTCTGAGCAGATCTGGAGGTCTCCTTCTGGAGAAGCTAACCCATTCCTTGCAAATAGAGGCTTCCAAACACAGGCCGGTTGGCTGCCTCTTCTTGCCTGAAGGAGGCTTGCTTTTCCTGCCTCCTATGATCCCTGGTTCCCAGCATGGGGGAAAAGCAGATTCTTGGAGATCTTTGCTCAGGGGTTGTTTCCACGGAGCTGGGGTTGTGCCCAGAGACCCACACATACAGGGGAAGGCAAAACCACATGAACAAGTCTTTGCTTTCTAAGAGAGCTCTAGTGAACCTCAGTCTTTGACGAACGTTCTTGGCTCCTATGCGGACACTTCTGTGTGTGAAACTGCGTACCCAACATGGCGGCAGAGAGCCTGATTCTCTCTGTGCAGGTTTAATGCTGTCGTTCAGAAAACAGCTTGAGAATCCATACAATTCTCGCCCTTACCTCTGAGAGAGTTCTCATTGCAGTAGCCCTTGGCAGTTTGTAGAAATCTGCACCTAAAACCCTTCTCTAAGTAGGCCTGAGTCCCAGTTCGGAGGAACAAGCAATGGCGGAGCTAAGACCAGTATGGCACCAGTCAGTTTTCACACACTCTGGCAGCCTGCTCCTCCAGGGACAGTAAGGCTTCTTTTTCTCTGCAGGAGGCTCACTTGCCTTACTTCCTGTGAACAACTTTTCCCAGCCTGGGCGAAAAGCGGTTCCTGGAGATCTTTTCTCAGAGGCTGTTTTCTCGGAGCTGGGGCGGACCTCGGGGACCCAACTCACAGGGGAAGGCGAAACCACATGTACAGGTGAGCACTCTGTAGGAGAGCTCTTGTGAGCCTCATCTCTCAGGAACATTCTTGGCTCCTGTAGAGACACCACTGTGTGTGAATCTACACACCCCACATAGGGGCAAAGGGAGCCTGATTCCCTCCGTGGGGTGCTGATGCTTGGTGGCAAAGAACCTTCCTGATAATCCATCCGCTTATGCTTCCCTCGCATTTACGGAGGTCTCATTGCTGTAGCCCTCGGCAGTTTGGAAAGAAGAAGACCCTTACCCTTCATAAAGTAGGGCCTTGTCCTACTTTGAATGGAAAGGCAATAGCTGAGCTGAGGCCAATAAGGCGCCAGTCAAGTCTGACATATTCCCAAAGCCTGCTTCTTCAGGAAGATAAGTGTAGAATCTAGGAATGTCTTTGCAAGGCTGGCAAAGGGCAGTCAGCACCCTGCACACTGCCTCTGGAATTACCGACTTCTGAACAGATCTGGAGGTCTCCCTTAAGGGAAGCTAACCCATTCTTCCAAATTGAGGCTTCCAAACGCAGGCCGCTTGGCTGCCTCTTGCTCTCTGAAGGAGGCCTGCTTTTCCCGCCTCCTATGAACCCCACATCCCAGCCTCTGGGAAAAGCGGATCTTGAAGATCTTTTCTCAGGGGTTGTTTCCACGGAGCTGGGGCCGAGCCTGGAGCCCCAAACGCACAGGGGAAGAAAAACCACATGGACAAGTCTTTGCTCTCTAGGAGAGCTCTAGTGAACCTCACTCTGTCAGGAACGTTCTTGTTTCCTATGGAGACACCCCTGTCTGTGAAGCTGTGTACCGAACATGGAGACACAGAGTCTGATTCTCTCTGTGCAGCTTTGAAGCTGTCGTTCAAACAACAGCTTGAAAACCCGTACAATGCTCTTCCTTACCCGTGACACAGTTCTCATTGCTATGCCCCTTGGCAGTATTTAGAAATCCATACCCAAACCCTTCTCCTAGTAGGCCTGGGTCCTAGTTCGGAGGAACATGCAATGGCGGAGCTGAGGCCAGTAAGGCACCAGTCAGGTCTCACACACTCTTGCAGCCTGATCGTCCAGGGACACTAAGGCCTGTTGTGCCTTGCAGGAGGCTCGCTTGCGTTACCTCCTGTGAACTGCGTTTGCCAGCCTGGGGGAATAGCGGTCCCTGGAGATCTTTTCTCAGGGGCTCCTTCCCCTGAGCTGGGGCGGACTTCAGGGACCCAACTCACAGGGCAAGGCAAAACCATATGGACAGGTCTATGCTCTGTAGCAGACCTCTAGTGAACCTCATCTCTCAGGAGCATTCTTGGCTCCTATAGAGACACCTCTGTTTGTGAAGCTGCGTACCTAACATAGGGGCACAGAGAGCCTGATTCTCTCTGTTCTTTTTGACGCTGTCATTCAGAAAACAGCTTGAGAATCCGTAAAATGCTCTCCCTTACCACTGAGAGAATTCTGACTGCTGTAGCCCTTGGCACTTTGTAGAAATCTGCACCCAAACGCTTTTCCAAGTAGGCCTGGGTGCTAGCTCGGATGAACAGGCAATGGCGGAGCTGAGGCCAGTAAGGCAACAGTCAGGTTTCACACACTCTGGCAGCCTGCTCCTCCAGGGACTGTAAGGCCTCTTTTACTCTGCAGGAGATTCGCTTGCCTTACTTCCTGTGAACAGCATTTCCCAGCCTCGCCGAAGCGGTTCCTGGAGATCTTTTCTCAGGGACAGTTTCCCCGGAGGTGTGGCGGACCTCGGGGTCCCAACTCACAGGGGAAGGCAAAACCACATGGACAGGTCTATGCTCTGTAGGAGAGGTTTAGTGAACCTAATCTCTCAGGAACATTCTTGGCTCCTATAGAGACAACTCTGTGTGTGAAGCTACACTCCCAACATTGGTGCACAGGGAGCTTGATTCTCTCCGTGGGGTGCTGATGCTTTGTGGCAAAGCACCTGCTTGAGAATCCATCCTCTTAGGCTTCCCTCACCTTGACAGAGGTCTCATTGCTGTAGCCCTTGGCAGTTTGCAAAGAAGAAGACCCTTACCCTTCATAAAGTAGGGCCTTGTCCTAGTTTGAATGGAAAGGCAATAGCTGAGCTGAGGTCAATAAGGAGCCAGTCCCGTCTGACACATTCCCGAAGCCTGCTCCTTCATGGAAAATAACTCTAGAATCTAGGAATATCTTTCAAGGCTAGCAAAGGATAGTCAGGAACCAGTACCCTGCCTCTGGAATTACCGACTTCTGAGCAGATCTGGAGGTCTCCTTTAGGAGAAGCTAACCCATTCCTTCCAAATAGAGGCTTCAAAACACAGGCAGGTTGGCTGCCTTTCATGCCCGAAGGATGCTTGCTTTTCTCTCCTCCTATGAACCCCAGTTCCCAGCCTCTGGGAAAAGCGTATCTTGAAGATATTTTCTCAGGGGTTGTTTCCACGGAGCTGGGGCCGAGCCTGGATACCCAAAGGCACAGGGGAAGGCAAGACCACATGGACAAGCCTTTGCTCTTTAGTATAGCTCTAATGAACCTCACTCTGTCAGGATCTTTCTTGATTCCTACGGAGACACACCTGTGTGTGAAGCTGCGGCCACAGAGAGCCTGATTACCCCTGTGCAGCGCTGAGTCTGGGCGGCTAAACAACAGCTTGGGAATGCAGCCTGGGGCGCTTCCCTTCCCTCTGACAGAGCTCTCCTTCGGTCCCTAAGCCCTCTGCAAGGAGGCATGGATCATAGGTGCAAAGGGAAGGGAAGAGCGGAGCTGAGGCCAGTAAGGCGCCCGCCAGTCACGTCTCCCCCACTTCCGCAGTCTGTTCCTTCCCCTGCGCGAAAGCTAGAAGCTGGGAAGGGCTTGGCGAGGCTCGCCCAGGCAGAGCAGCCTCTAGGCCGGGGCTCTGCGATATCGCGCCTGGGCGCAGATCTGGAGCTCCGCCGGAGTGGAAGCTCATTCGGTCCTTCCCAATACAGGCTTGCAAGCACCCGACGGCGGCCTGACTCTATTCTCCCGCGTGCTGGGAGTGGGCTTCCAATCCAGGGCACAGAGCACTGCCTGGAGCTCTCTGCTCAGGGGCTGGTTCCCCTGCACTGGGACTGTGCTAGGGAGCCCAAAGGCACAGGGGAAGGCCCCAAACCACATGCACACGACTCTGCTCTGGAGCTGAGCTCCGGGGAAGCCCAGTCTGTAAGGCGGTTTCTGAACACAAACGGAGGAACACTCTGGCTGTGGAGCTCCCTCCCCATGACAGGGGCACTGGGACCCTGATTCCCTCCGTTCAGCGCTGAGTCTGGGCTACCAAGCAACAGCTTGGGAATGCAACCTGGGGCATTTCCCTTCCCTCAGACAGAGGTCTCCTTGCGGGAGGCTTTCGCAGTTTGCACACCCCCGTGCCCTAAGCCGTCTGCAAGGAGGCCTGGCTCCTAGGTCCAAAGGGAAGGCAAGAGCGGAGCTGAGGCCAGTCAGGAGCCAGTCATGTCGCCCACACTCCCGCAGCCTGCTCCTTTGTAGGTGCAAACGCTAGAAGCTGGGAAGGGCTTGGCGAGGCTCGCCCAGGCAGAGCAGCCTCTCGACAGGGGCTCTGTCCTATCGCGCCTGGGCGCAGGTCTGCAGCTCCGCCGGTGTGGAAGCTCACTCGGTCCTTTCCAATACAGGCTTGCAAGGACCCGCCGGCAGCCTAACTCATCTCTCCCGCGTGCTGGGACTGGGCATCCAGGCCTGGGCACAAAGCACTGCCTGGAGCTCTTTGCTCAGGGGCTGGTTCCCCTACGCTGGGGCTGTGCTAGGGAGCCCAAACGCACATGTCAAGGCCCCAAAACACATCCACACGTCTCTGCTCTGCAACAGAGCTCCGGGGAAGCCCAGTCTGGCAGGCGCTTTCTGGGCACAAAGGGAGGAACACTCTGGCTGTGGAGCTTCCTCCCCAAGACAGGGGCACTAGGACCCTGATTCCCTCCGTTTACCGCTGAGTCTGCATTGCCAAGCAACAGCTTGGGAACGCAGCCTGGGGCGCTTCCCTTCCCTCGGACAGAGCTCTCCTTGCGGTAGGCCTTGGTAGTTTGCATACAATGGGGCCCTAAGCCCTCTGCAAGTTGGCCTGGCTCCTAGGTCCAAAGGGCAGGCCAGAGCGGAGCTGAGGCTGTCAGGCTCCAGACACATCTCCCATACTCCTACATCCTGCTCCTACCCGGGCGTGAACGCTAGAAGCTGGGAAGGTACCTGGACCGTGCAGAGGCGGGGCGAACGCTGGCGGCGTGGGGCGGGGGTCGGCTTCTGGCGGGGGTGGGGGCGGGCTTCCCAGTTGTGCTCTCGGAGGTGGACACTGAGGCTGAAAACGCCTCGGGAGTGCACCCGGGACTGGGTAAACCCGGGCTGCGCGGGTCGAGATTCCGATGGCTTTAGGTGGGGGTCGGTCCCAGTTGTGCTCCCGGGGGTCGCCACTGCGGCTGGGAACGCGCAGGGAGCGCGGCAGGGGCGGGGCTAACCCTGGTGGTGCGGGGCGGGGGTCGGCTCATGGGGGGGATGGGGAGGGGTTCCCAGTTGTGCTCTCGGGGGTTGCAACTGCGGCTGGGAACGCCCATTTCCTCCGCTCCTGGGTCCCCAATGATAGCCATCCCGTGGGTGCAGCGGAGGGCTGCGGACCACAGGTAAGGGAACTGGGACTTCGTGGAGCAGGGAACCAAGTATTCCGCCGTCTGTTGGCACATTCTCGGAGCTCCCCAACCTGGTGGTCACAGAAAAGCCTTGCCTTTGGGGTCAAGGCCTTTACCGCTCCACCCCTCTGCTGAAAAATCTCAGAGTCTGCACGGTTCTTCTAAGCAGCCTAGTGTCCGCTGGAAGTCCAAGGGACAGAACACTGAACTCTGGCCGGCTGGCCCAGCCCTGCTTCTGGCACTTTGTAAGCCAGCGGGCCCTTGAGCACCTGCTGGGATGGGAAAGGGAAGGGCCCACGGATTGCACCCTAGAAACTTAGTAGGGTGCATGGATTTCAAACCCTGGTGGCCGCCCAGGCAGCAAAGAAGGGGGTGGGCACCTTGCTGCCCTTTCATGGCAGAATCTGTGGTTGTCCAGCTGCGTGGGCCTTTTCATGAGGACCCTGTGCAATAAAAGTTTGGTGTTTTGGAACTGAATAATTAGAACGTGTAAAAGCTTTAAATTATGTGGTGGTGTAATAAAAAAACAAAACAAAACAAAACCAAGCTCCAAGTATTTTGCAAATGGAGGTTTAAATATTGAAGGACTGTATTCCTTGCACTGTGGCATTCTATCAAGAAGTGTGCAGGATTTTTTTTTTTTTTTTAAGAAAAGTGTTCGAAGTGAGGGAAACAGGAAACCCAGAGGTGCCCCTGTATTTTGGGGAAGGCCTTAGGAGGTCACTTGGAAATGCTGCTGGCTGTGCGGGAGGGCGGCAGATGGGCTGTGCAGGCTTGTCCTTTGCATGGATGTTCTTGTGTGTGGAAACCCAGCTCGGAGCCATCTCCTGATGTGTAAGAATTTCGCAGACAAACCTTGAGCTAAGCAATGCATTTTTTCCTAAGAAAATGTTTGTCTTAAGCGATGTAAATATCCTATGTATTTCCGCTAGACTCTGGCTTCAGGTCGGTTCCCCCAAAAGGCTCAGAAGCGATTTGAACAAAACAGCATGTTTTCCTCCTAGCTTGTTCTCCTTATCTATGTTAAGGAAATGATATATTTGCCTGCAATACTGCCTTTCTTCAAGATTCATGTCAATCAAGTTTTGGCCCGGGATGACTCACCTGCTGCCAATATTATCTCAATGCATGTCGTGGGGGAAGGGCCTGGTGCCATTCCCTGAAACAGTTCCTTTCTTTCCTTAGCTGACTGCTAGTACCTGTAGAATATCTGGCTAAAGACCAGCAGGGGGTACTCTTAATACCCCCCCCCACCCCGCCTCAAGTCTAAGTCAGCAGCTTTCTCTATCTCTTTAATACTTTAATAACACTTGATGACACAAAAGCTCTGAGCGATCAAATCATATCAAATCTTCATTTCAGATTGAAGATGCATTCCATGGTATTGCCATCTTAAGTCTTTCCATCGTTATGGAATATCTGTCCATGTATTCAGGATAGTTTTCAGCCAGGGTGTATAATTTCCAGTGTGCCAGTCTTGTCATCCTCGTTACATCCATGGCAAAGTGTTTTATTCATGTTGATATTATTGAAAGGGAATTTTTTAAAATTCCTTTTCAGATTATTATCTGCTAATGTATACAGATAAAACTGTGTAATCATTCATTTTTATCAGTTTGGACAGCTTGATAGTTGTCTTTAATTTCTTTACTTTCTGACACTTTAAGATTATCCTGGGACACATATGTAATGCCTCACCCCTAAATTCAGACATGTGTTCAAAGAACTTCTGTCCTTTTATTTATTTATTTATTCTTTAACATTGAAATCGTTTTGACTATGCTGGGTGTTTGTTGCTAGATGGAAGTAGCTAGGACCTCTGGACTGCAGTCTCTCATCTCTTGCTGACCTCTTGTTGACCTCTGCAGAATCCTGGTAGGTGGGAGCTTGTTAGTTCCTTGTTCCTTAACAGAACCTCCTGTGGTAAGTGTTTTTCTCTTCTCTGTTGCCTGGTAAGGGTGGGTGGTCATGGGCATCCCAAAGTTGGCTAGAAGTCAATGATTTAGGCAGGCTTGTGCATAGATATGGGAGAAGGCAATGGCACCCCACTCCTGGAAAATCCCAAGGACGGAGGAGCCTGGTAGGCTGCAGTCCATGGGGTGGCTAAGAGTCGGACACCACTGAGCGACTTCATTTTCACTTTTCACTTTCATGCATAGGCGGAGGAAATGGCAACCCACTCCAGTGTTCTTGCCTAGAGAACCACAGGGACTGCGGGGCCTGGTGGGCTGCCATCTATGGCGTGGCACAGGGTCGGCCTCAACTGAACCACTTAGCAGCTGCAGCAGCAGCAGCAGCAGTGCATAGATATCAAAGGGGATGAGAACAGTCAGGTAGGATCACATATGTCACCGTGAAACAATACTTCTCCTCTTAGCCAAAGCTAACAAAAGATTTCTGTTCTAGGTCAACCTAGAAGAGATCACTTAAGAGGTAAAGAAACTTAAACTCCATTAGCAAAGGCAGTTCAACATCTCAAGAAAACTTGTGCTAGGCACAAAACTCTTTTCTGGGGGCCTACTTTCCCTACAACCTCCTTATCCCATTCTGTACCCATTCCTTTGCTTCTCCCGTCCTGAAAATGCCACCTGTAAGACAGAACTACTTCGTTTTCCTTCTTAAAGTGTGATTGCATTCCATACATTCTTGTAATAACAAGTCATACATTTCCCTTCAGCAACCAAGAACTCACTCTTATATTGGCATTTGATAGATTGGTGAGCATACCTATCAGTGATAATAGCGCCCACCCCGCTTCCTGCAAGAACAGAACAAAACAAAACAAAACAAAAAAATTGCTTTCTTACATTTAATATGTTCGGATGGTGCCAGTCACTATTCATGCAGAGTCAAAAATCTCTTTTGTTTCTGTGTAAAAGGGAGGTCCTTTCAAGTCGTGAATGTTTAAGAAGTTTCATTTATTTGGAAGTGACCTAGCTATTCAATACACTGTCGTCACTTAGTTTAGCACCAGGATAGAAACTCAGGTAACCAAAACACCTGGAGGAACGATTGTAAGTTCAGTTCAGTTCAGTTGCTCAGTCGAGTCTGACTCTTTGTGACCCCGTGGCCTGCAGGACGCCAGGCTTCCGTGTCCATCACCAACTCCAGGGGCTTGCTCAAACTCATGTCCATCGAGTCAGTGATGCCATCCAACCATCTTATCTTCTGTCATCCCCTTCTCCTCTGCCTTCAATCAAGACTATGAGAGGCGGATATTTTAGAGTATAATTATTGTTAAGAGTTTATCTAAAAGCTCATATCACATTTACATTTTTTACATTGGTTGTTGCTGTTTCCAGGTACTTTCTTGCTGAAAAGCTTGTGACACATATAACAATAGAGCAATTTTTACCTTAGAATAAACCTAGGCACTATGAACATGTTGTGCTTAATGTTGTTGACTCTTAGACATGTCTATAGTGGAGGAGCAAAACCAAAAATACTAGATATTTAATATTGACTAGTTCCCAGTTCACGGGACTCTGACATTCATTTAGGTCAATGTTTTCTTGTATTTCCAGCAGTTTGATTTGGAAGGGCTGCCTTGTCTTGAGACCATTGATATCAGAACACAGAACTTGAGCAATATTATCAAAAAACACAAGGCTCACACTGACACATACCTTAATCCAAACAGACAGACAAGACATCTTCCAGGTTTCCGCCTGAGATTTAAAATATTTCTTTGAGCCAGTCTTCTGGGGAGTGGGGGGATGGGGGTGGCAGTGAGGCAGGCTTGGGTAGCAAGCTAATTGTTGGTCATTGCATATGCAAAGAACCAGCTTTCCGGGTTCCAAGGAAAAAAGTCTCCTTGGTAACCAACTTTGTCTGGTTCTATAGAATATCATGGCCCTCCTAGGTCAGGTCATCTTGCCTTTCTGTAGTCCTCGTTTTATCCCTAAATCATAGACAGCTTGGATTGTCTCTGTGGGGTGTATGTATTGTCCTCATGTTTGACCTGGCGGCAGCAGCGAGGTCTGAGAGCCTCTCCTGGAACCGGGCGTGGGGACGGGGCTCACCGGGAGCCACTGGTGAAGGTGGGCAGCGCCCCTGGAGCGCGGCAGGGGCGGGGCCAACCCGTGCGGCGCAGGGCGGGTGTCGGCTCCTGGCAGGGGTGGGGGAGGGCTTCCCAGTTGTGCTCTCGGAGATGGCCACTGTGGCTGGAAACGCTCCGGGAGCGCACCCAGGGCGGGGTAAACCTGGACTGCACAGGTCGAGATTCCGCTCGCTGTGGGTGGGGGGTCGGTCCCTATTGTGCTCCCGGGGGTCGCCAATGTGGCTGGGAACCCGCCGGGAGCCCTGCATGGCCGGGGCGAAACCTGGCGGCGCGGGGCGTGGTGGGGGGTCCGTTCTCAGCGGGGGTCGGCTCCTGTCGGGGGTGGGGGAGGGCTTTCCAGATGTGCTGTTGGGGGTCGCCATTTCGGCTGGGAATGCCCATTTCGTGAACTCCTGGATCCCCAAGGATCGGCATCCATTGGCCACAGCGGAGGGGTGCGGAACACAGGTAAGGGAACGGGGACTGCCTGGAGCAGGCAACCATGTATTCCGCCCTGTGTTGGCACAGTCTCAGAGCTCCCCAACCTGACGGTCGCAGAAAGGCCTCGTCTTTGGGGTCAAGGCCTTTACCGCTCCTCCCCTCTGCTGAAAAACCTCAGAGTCTGCGCGGTTTTCCCAAGCAGCCTAGTGTCCGCTGGAAGTCCAAGGGACAGAACCCTGAATTCTGGCCAGCTGGCCCAGCCCTGCTTCTGGCACTTTGTAGGCCAGCGGGCCCTGGAGCACCTGCTAGGATGGGAAAGGGAAGGGTACGCGAATTGCACCCTGGTGGCCGCCGAGGCAGCAAAGAAGTGGGGAGGGCACCTTACTGCCCTTTAATGGCAGACAGAATCTGTGGATGTCCTGCTGCGTGGGCCTTTTCATGGGGACCTTGTGCAATAACAGTTTACCGGTGACCTTAGGGAACTTCCCAGTGTGCTTCTGACAGATGAGGGATGCTGTGGAGTTGGCGGGGCCTCTCAGGACTCCGCTGGGTTTGGCGCAATGGAAGAGGGCCTCATCTCCAGGGAAGGCAGGAACCTCAGGCTTCCTCTCCGTTTCGGACTCCGACCGCAGGGTCCCTGCAGAGTTGGGACAAGAGAGTCAGGAATCGTCTTGTCTGAGGAAGGGAACTCCGCTTGCCTCTCGAGGTGCTCAGGGGGTCTAAGGCCCCTTTTTGAGCTGTGTGTGGAAGCTGCGGGTGTTTCCGGAAGATGCACGATGGTGACAGTGCCCCTTCGTGTTGTGCCTTCACCCACAGGGTTGCCTTCGAAGAGGTGTCCGGGCCTCGGGTTCTTTTCAAGAGCAGACAGGGAAGTTGGGGTCTTTCGGCATGTGGGACCACCCACGGGGCTAGTCTCAAATTTCCTAGTGAGTCCGGCTTCATCCTGATATGTGCCGGGAAGGCCGGGGACCCTTCAAGACAACGCAGGGGGATCGACTCTCCTGTCGCGGTCAGGAGGGGAGAAGGGGCTCGGATGAAGTGGGGCCGGAACCCTCGGTGTTACCCTCGAGGGAAACCGGCGTGTGAGCGACTTTTGGGGGATGCATGAAAGGTGTCAGGTACCGTTTCGCACTTCAGGACAGAACCTAAGACTTCCCTTGAGACGGCGTAGCGGGCAAGGGCCTCATCTTGCGAAGACGTTGGAACCATGTGGATTTTCTCGAGTTGCGGCGGGATTCTAGAGTTATGACGGGGATTTCAGGCTTCCTCTTGTATTGGCCCCGAGAAGCCTAATCTTCCATTCGAGTTGCAAGGGAAAGCAGGGGGTTGCACTCGAGTCACTGCAGGGCCAAAGAGACCTCATCTAGGTCTGTGTCTGGGACTTAACGTTCCTCTCAAGGGAAGACAGGGATCTCGGGGTGGCGTTCCAGACTCCCCCGGGGAGTCAGGCCTCGTCTCGAGGGCAAGCAAAGTATGCCGCTCTCCTCTCAAGTCGCGACGCAGATCTCTTGGAGCACACTGAGTGGCCTCCAGGGAGTCAGGCCTCCTCTTCAGTTTGGAGAGAGGACTCGGGATTGTGCTCTGGGTAAGTCAGGAAAAGAAGGCCCTCACCTCCCAAGGACGGGGGCTTCTCAGGGGTTTCCTCGAGCTGCGGCACCCGTGGGGGTTTTCTCCCGAGGCACGACGAGGATCTCAGGGAGCCTCTCGTGCGGCTCCAGGGAAGTCATGTCTCCATGCACGTGGCGAGAAGGAGCGCGTCATTGTTCTCGAGTCATGGGAGGGGACTAGGGCCTCTAGACGCATTGAATAAGGACTCTCGATGTCTTTCTCGGGTTGCAGCGGGAAACCCTCGTTTCCCCCGACTTCTGCCGGGGACCTGAGGGAACTTCCCAGGGTGCCTCTGAGAGGTGAGGGACGCTGTGGAGTTGGTGGGGCCTCTCGGCACTCCACTGGGTTTGTCGCAATGGAAGACGGCCTCATCTCGAGTGGAGGCAGGAACCTCAGGCTTCCTCTCCAATTCTGACTCTGATCGTAGTGTCCCTGCAGAGTTGGGACAGGAGAGTCAGGCTATGTCTTTTCTGAGGAATGGAACTCCGCTTGCCTCTCGAGTTGTTCATGGGGTTTCAGGCCCCTTGACAAACTGTGTGTGGAATCTGCAGGTTTTTCCAGGCGATGCACGGGGGTGTCAGTGACCCTTCGTTTTGTGTCTTCATCCACAGGGTTGCCTTCGAAGAGGTGTCTGGGCATCGTGTTCTTATGAAGAGCGGACTGGGAAATTGGGGTCGTTCAGCATTTGGCACCACCCACGTGGCTAGTCTCGAATTTCCTCATGAAACCGGCCTCATCCTGAGGTGTGCCGCGAAGGTCATGAAACCCTTCCAGACAAAGCAGAGGATTCGACCCTCCTGTGGTGATCAGGAGGGGAGAAGTGGCTCAGATGAAGTGCTGCTGGGAACCTCGGTGTTTCCCTCAAGTGAGACAGCTATGTCGGGTAAATTTTGGGGTCGCATAACGCGTTCCAAGTACCGTTTCGCTCTTCAAATTGGAACGTGGGACTACTCTTGGGGTGCTCCAGCGGGCAAGGGCCTCATCTTGGAATGACTGGGGAACCACTTGGTTTTTCTCTAGTTGCGGTGGGATATTTGAGTTACCACAGGGAATTCATGCTTCCTCTTGTGTTGGCCCACAAAAGTCTTATCTTCCATTCGAGATTCGAGGAAGAGCTGGAGGTGCGCTCTAGTCACTGAAGGCAAAAGAGACCCCACCAAGGCTTGTGTGCAGGACCTAATGTTTATGTCAAGGGTCGACAGGAATCTCGGGGTTGCATTCCAGACTCACCCTGGAGTCAGGCCTCGTCTCGAGGGGAAGCAAAGGACTCTGCTCTCCTCTCGAGTCGGACGGGTATGTCTTGGAGCCCACTGAGTGGCTTAAAGGGAGTAAAACCTCCTCTGGTGTTTGGAGGGAGGACACGGGATTGCTCTCCAGGGAATGCAGGAAATGAAGGCCCTCATCTCCCGATGACTGGGGCGTCTCGTAGGTTTTCTCGAGCTGTGGCGCTAGTGTGGGGTTTCTCACGAAGTAAGACTGGGAGCTCAGTGAGCCTCTCATGTGGTGCCAGGGCAGTCAGGTCTATGCACGTGGTGAGAGGGAGCCCGTCATTGTTCTCGAGTCATGGTAGGGGAATTGGGCCTGAAAACGTGTTAAAGAAGGACTCTCGAGGTCTTTCTTGGGTTGCAGCAGGAAACCCTGGGTTCCATCGACTTGTGCCAGTGACCTCAGGAAGCTTCTCAGCGTGCCTCTGAGAAGTCAGGGTCACTGTGGAGTTGGGAGGGGCCTCTCGGAACTCCACTGGGTTTGGTGCAATGGAAGAGGGCCTCATGACAAGTTGAAGCAGGAACCACAGGGTTCCTCTCCTTGCTTCGAATGCGCCGGATTTGACTCGGATCGCAGAGTCCCTGCAGAGTTGGGACAGGAGAGTCAGGCCTCGTCTTGTGTGGAGGAATGGAACTCTGCTTGACTCTCGCGTTGTTCATGGGGTGACAGGCCACTTGTCGATTTGTATGTGGAACTTGCGGGTTTTACTGGACGATGCACTGGGGTGTCACTGCCCCTTCGTGTTGTGCCTTGTTCCACAGGATTGCCTTCGAGTTGGGTTCTGCCATCGGGTTCTTATCAAGAGCGGACCAGGGAATCGGGGTCTTTTGTCATGCCGCACCACCCACGAGGCTATGTCTCGAATTTCCTCGTGAGACTGGCCTCATCTTGATGTGCGCCAGGAAGGTCGGGAACGCCTTCCAGACAAAGCAGGGGAATCGAACCTCCTGTCGCGATCAAGAGGGGAGAAGAGTCTCAGATGAAGTGGTGCCGGGAACCTCGGTGTTGTCCTCAAGTGAGACTGGTATGTCGGGGAACTTTTGGGATCGCATCAAGGGTTCCAAGTAACTTTTCGCTCTTCAATACGGAACGTGGGACTTCTCTTGAGACACTGTAGTGGGCAAGGGCCTCATCTTTCGATGACGGGGGAACCACGTGGTTTTTCTTGAGTTGGGGCGGGATTCTCGAGTTACAACCGGGAATTCAGGCTTCCTCTTCAACTGGCCCAGGGAAGTCCAGTTTTCATTCGAATTGTGAGTTAGAACTGGGGATTGCTCTCGAGACACTGCAGGGCCAAATAGACCTCATCTAGGCTTGTGTCCAGGACCTAATGTTCCTCTGCTGGGGCGAAAGCGATCTCAGCATTGCATTCTCGACTCACCCAGGGAGTCAGGCCTCGTCTCGAGGGGAAGCCAAGGACACCGCTCTCCTGTCAAGTTGCGACGGGTATATCTTGGAGCTCACTGTGTGGCCTAAAATGAGTCAAGCCTCCTGTGGAGTTTGGAGAGAAGACTCAGGATTGCTCTCCAGGCCATACAGCAAAAGAAGGCCCTCATCTCGTGAGGACTGGGGCGTCTCGTGGGTATTCTCGAGCTGCGGCTCCAGTGTGGTGTTGCTCACGAGGTATAATGGGGAGCTCAGGGAGCCTCTCCTGTGGCGCCCGGGAAGTCAGGTTTCTATGCGCGTGGCTAGGGGGAGCGCGTCATTGCTCTCGAGTCATGGTAGGGGAATCGCACCTCAATACGCGTTGAAGAAGGACTCTCGAGGTCTTTTACGGGTTGGGGCAGGAAACCCTTGGTTCCCTCGACTTGTGCCGGTGATCTCAGGAAGGTCTAAGGGTGCCTCTGAGAAGTCAGGGATACTGAGCAGTTGGGAGGGGTCTCTCGGGACTCCACTGGGTTCGGTGCAATGGAAAAGGGCCTCATCTCGAGTGGAGGCAGGAAACTCATGTTTCCTCTCCTGACTTCCCCTGGGCCAGATCTGACTCGGATTGCAGTTTCGCTGCAGAGTTCGAACAGGAGAGTCAGGCCTCGTCTTGTGTGGAGGAATGGAACTCTGCTTGCCTCTCCAGTTGTTCACGGGGTGACAGGTCACTTCTCGAGCTGTGTGTGGTACCTGCGGGTTTCTAAAGACGATACCCAGGGGTGTCAGTGCCCCTAAGTGTTGTGCCTTCATCAAAAGGGTTATCTTCAAAGAGGTGTCCGGGCATCAGGATCTTATCAAGAGCGGACCGGGAAATCGGGGTCTTTCGGCATGTGTCACCATCCACGTGGCTATGTCTCGAATATCCTCGTGAGACCGGCCTCATCCTGAGATGCACCGGGAAAGGTGGGAACCCCTTCAAGACAAAACAGGGGAATCGACCCTCCTGTCGCGATCAGGAGGGGAGAAGGGGCCCAGATGTAGTGGTGCCGGGAACCTCGGTGTTCTCCTCGAGTCAGACTGGTGTGTCGAGGAACTTTTGAGGTCGCATCAAGGGTGCCAATACCGTTTCGCACTTCAAGACGGAACGTGGGACTTCTCTTGAGACGCTGTAGGGGGCAAGGGCCTCATCTTGGGATGACGGGGGAACCACGTGGCGTTTCTCGAGTTGTGGCGGGATTCTCGAGTTTCGACGGGGAATACAGTCTTCCTCATGTGTTGAGCCAGGGAAGTCCTATCTTCCATTCAAGTTTAAAGGGAGAGCTGGGGATTGCTCTTGAGTCACTGCAGGGCAAAATAGACCTCATCTAGGCTTGTGTCCAGGACTTAATGTTCTTCCCTAGGGGCGACAGGGATCTTGGGGTTGCATACCAGACTCACCCGGGGAATCAGGCCTCGTCTCGAGGGGAAGCAAAGAACTCCGCTGTCCTTTTGAGTCACGATGGGTATCTCTTCGATCCCACTGTGTGCCCTAAAGGGAGTCAAGCCTCCTGTGGTGTTTGGATAGAGGACTCGGGATTCCTCTCCAGGCCATGCAGGAAAAGAAGGCCCTCATCTCGCGATGATGGCGGTGTCTCGTGGGTTTTCTAGACTGCTGCGCTAGTGCCGGGTTTCTGACGAGGTACGAGAGGGAGCTCAGGGAGCCTCTCGTGTGGCGCCAGGGAAGTCAGGTCCCCATGAGATGGCTAGGGGGAGCTCGTCATTGCTCTCGAGTCATGGTAGGGTAATCGGGCCTCAAGACGGGTTGAAGAAGGACTCTCGAGGTCTTTCTCGGGTCACTGCATAAAACCCAGGGTTCATTTGACTTGTGCCTGCGACCTCAGGGAGCTTCTCAGAGTGCCTCTGAGAAGTCAGGGATACTGTGCAGTTTGGAGGGGCCTCTCGAGACTCCTCTGCATTTGGTGGAATGTAAGAGGGACTCATCTCGAGTTGAAGCAGGAACCTCAGTGTTCCTCTCCATTTCTGACTCAGATCGCAAGGTCCCTGCATGTTAGTATAGGAGAGTCAGGCCTCGTCTTTTCTGGAGGATGGGACTCCTCTTGCCTCTCGAGTTGTTCTCGAGATGACAGGCCACTTGTCGAGGTGTGTGTGTAACCTGCCCGTTTTTCCGGATGATGCACAGGTGTGTTAGTGCCCCTTCGTGTTGTACCTTCATACTCAAGGCTGCCTTCCAAGAGGTGTCCGAGCATCGGATTCTTATCAAGAGCGGACCGGGAAATTGGAGTCTTTCAGCAAGTGGCACCACCCACAAAGCTACGTATCGAATTTCCCCATGAGACCGGCCTCATCCTGAGTTGTGCAGGGAAGGTCGGGCCCCCTTGCAGACAAAGCAGGGGAATCGACCCACCGGTCACGATCAGGAGGGGAGAAGGGGCTTAAATGAAGTGGTGCCGGGAACCTCGGTGTTCCCCTTGAGTGAGACCGGCGTGTTGGGGGACTTTTGGGGTCGCATCAAGGGTGCCAAGTACCGTTTCGCATTTCAAGACGGAACCTGGGACATCTTTTGAAACGCTGTAGCGGGCAAGGGCCTCATCTTGCGATGACGGGAGAACCACGTGGTTTTGCTCGAGTTGCGGCGGGATTCTCGAGTTATGACCGGGAATTTAGGCTTCCTCTTGTTGGCCTTGAAATCCAATCTTCCATTCTGGTTGCGAGGGGGAGCTGGGGATTGCGCTAGAGTCACTGCAGGGCAAAAGAGACCTAATCTAGGCTTGTGTCCAGGATCTAACGTTGCTCTCCAGGGGCGACAGGGATCTCGGGTTTGCATTCCAGACTCATCCGGGGAGTCAGTTCTCACCTCGAGGGTAAGCAAAGAATTCCGCTCTCGTCTCGAGTCGCGATGGGTATCTCTTGGAGCCCACTGTGTGTACTAAAGGGAGTCAAGCCTCCTGTGGAGTTTGGAGAGAGGACTCGGGATTGGACTCCAGGCCATGCAGGAAAAGAAGGCCCTCATCTCGAGATGACGGTGGCGTCTCGTGGGTTTTCTCGAGCTGCGGCGCCAGGGTGGGGTGTCTCATGAAGTACCACGGGGATCTCAGGGAGCCTCTTGTGTGGCGCCAGGAAAATCCAGTATTCCATTCGAGTTGCAAGTTAGAACTGGGGATTGCTCTCCAGTCACTGCAGGGCAAAATAGACCTCATCTACGCTTGTGTCCAGGACCTAGTGTTCCAGAACTGGGCCAACAGGGATCTCAGGGTTGCATTCTCGACTCACCCGGAGAGTCAGGCCTCGTCTTGAGGGGAAAAAAAGGACTCCGCTCTCCTGTCGAGTCGCGACAGGTATCTCTTGGAGCCCACTGCGTGGCGTAAAGGGAGTGAAGCCTCCTATGGAGTTTGGAGATGATTCGGGATTGTTTTCCTGGCCATGCAGGAAAAAAGGCCCTCATCTCACGATGACGGGGGCATCTCGTGGGTTTTCTCCAGCTGCGGCGCCAGTATCAGATTTCTCACGAGTTACAACGGGGAGCTCAGAGAGCCTCTCGTGTGGTGCTAGGGACGTCAGGTCTCCGTGCGTGTGGTGAAGGGGAGTGCGTGATTGCTCTCGAGTCATAGTAGGCGAATCGGGCCTCAAGACGCATTGAAGAAGGACTCTTGAGGGCTTTCTCGGGTTGCGGCAGGGAACCCTGGGTTCCCTTGATTTGTGTCGGTGACCTCAGGCAACTTCTAAGGGTGCCTCTGAGAAGTCAGGGACACTGTGGATTTGGGAGGGGCCCTTCGTTACTCAACTGGGTTTGGTGCAATCGAAGAGGGCCTCATCTCGAATGGAGGCAGGAACCTCAGGGGTCCTCTCCATATCTGACTCGGGTCGCAGGGTACCTGCAGAGTATGGACAAGAGAGTCACGCCTCGTCTTCTGTGGAGGAATGGATTTCCCCTTGACTTTCGAGTTGTTCACGGAGTGACAGGCCACTTGTTGAGCTGAGTGTGGAACCCGCGGGTTTTTCCGGACGATGCACGGGGGTGTCAGTGCCCCTTCGTGTTGTGCCTTCATCCACAGGGTTGCCTTCAAAGAGGTGTCCGGGCATCGGGTTCTTTTCAAGAGCGTACCGGAAAATTGGGGTCTTTCAGCATGTGGTACCACCCACGAGGCTACGTCTCGAATTTCCTCGGGAGACCGGCCTCATCCTGAGGTGCGCCGGGAAGCTCGGGAACCCCTTGCAGACAAAGCATGTGAATCGACCCACCGGTCGCGATCAGAAGGGGAGAAGGGGCTCAGATGAAGTGGTGCTGGGAACCTCGGTGGTCCCCTCGAGTGAGACCGGTATGTCACGGCACTTTTGAGGTCGCATCAAGGGTGCCAAGTACAGTTTCGCACTTCAAGACGGAACGTGGGAATTCTCTGGAGATGCTGTAGCGGGCAAGGGCCTCATATTGCGATGACGAGCGAAACACGTGGTTTTTCTCGAGTTGAGGCGGGATTCTCTAGTTACAACGGGGAATTCAGGCTTCCTCTTGTGTTGGCCCAGGAAGTCCAATCTTCCATTCAACTTGTCAGAGAGAGCTGGGGGTTGCTCTCGAGTCACTTCAGGGCAAAGAGTCCTCATCTAGGCTTGGGTCCAGGACGTAGTGTTCCTCTCCAGGGGCGACAGGGATATCGGGGTCGCATTCCAGTCTCACCCGGTGGGTAACGCCTCGTCTCGAGTGCAAGCAAAGGACTCCACTATCCTCTCGAGTCGGGACGCGTAACTCTTGGAGCCCAATGAGTGGCCTAAAGGGAGTCAAGCGTCCTGTGTAGCTTGGACAGAAGGTTCACGCTTGATCTGCATACCATGCAGTTAAAGATGGCCCTCCTCTCGTGATGACGGGGGCGTCTCATGCGTTTTCTCGAGCTGCGGCGCCAGTGTGGGGTTTCTCACGAGATATGATGGGGAGTTCAGGGAGCCTCTCGTGCGGCGCCAGAGAAGCCTGACTCCATGCGTGTGGCCAGGCAGATCGCGTCATTGCTCTCGAGTCATGGGAGGGACTAGGGCCTCAAGAGGCATTTAAGAAGGACTCTCAAGGTCTTGCTTGGGTTGGGGCGGGAAACACTCGTTTCCATCGACTTCTACAGGGGACTTTAGGGAACTTCCCAGGTGCCTCTGAGAGGTGAGGGATACTGAGGAGTTAGAGGGGCCTCTCGGGACTCCACTAGGTTTGACGAAATGAAAGAGGGCCTCATCTCGATTGGAGGCAGGAACCTCAGGCTTCCTCTCCATTTCTGACTCCGACCGCAGGGTCCCTGCAGGGTTGGGACAGGAGAGTCAGGCCTCGTCTTGTCTGAGTAACGGAACTCTGCTTGCCTCTCGAGTCGTTCAGGGGGTCTCAGGGCCCTTGACAAGCTGTGTGTGGAACCTGCGGGTGTTTCCAGAAGATGCATGGGGGTGTCAGTGCCCCTTCGTTTTGAGCCTTCCCCCACAGGGTTACCTTCAAAGAGGTGTCCGGGCATCGGGTTCATTTCAAGAGCGGACCAGGAAATCGGGGTCATTCTGCATGTGGCACCACCCACGTGGCTCATCTCGAATTTCCTCGTGAGACCAGCATCATCCTGAGGTGCGCTGGGAAGGCCGGGAACACCTTCCACACAAAGTAGGGGAATCGATTCTCCTGTCGCGATCAGGAGGGGAGATGGGGCTCAGATGAAGTGGCGCCGGGACCCTCGGTGTTTCACTCGAGGGAACCCGGCGTTTCAGGGAACTTTAGGGGTCGCATCAAGGGAGCCAAGTACCGTTTCCCACTTCAGAACGGAACATGGGACTTCCCTGGAGACGCTGTAGCGGGCAAGGGCCTCATCCTGTGAAGATGTTGGAACCACGTCGTTTTTCTCGAATTGCGGCGGGATTCTCGAGTTACGACGGGGATCTCAGCCTTCCCCTTGGGTTGGCCCTGGGAAGCCCAAACTTCCCCTCGGGTTGCGAGGGAAAGCTGGGGGTTGCGCTCGAGTCACTGCAGGGCCGAAGAGACCTCACCTAGGCGTGTGTCCGGGACCTAATATTCCTCTCCAGGGAAGGCAGGGATCTCGGGGTTGCATTCCAGGCTCCCCCGGGGAGTCAGGCCTCGTCTCGAGGGGAAGCCAAAGACTCCGCTCTCCTCTCGAGTCGCGACGCGGGTCTCTTGGAGCCCCCTGAGCGGCCTCAAGGGAGTCCAGCCTCCTCTTCCGTTTGGAGAGAGGACCCGGGATTGCTCTCCAGGCCATGCAGGAAAAGAAGGCCCTCAGCTCGCGAGGACGGGGGCGTCTCAGGGGTTTCCTCGAGCTGCGGCGCCCGTGGGGGTTTTCTCCCGAGGCACGACGAGGATCTCAGGGAGCCTCTCGTGCGGCGCCAGGGAAGTCAGGTCTCCATGCGCGTGGCGAGGGGGAGCGCGTCCTGGCTCTCGAGTCACGGGAGGGGACTAGGGCCTCGAGACGCGTTGAAGAAGGACTCTCGAGGTCTTTGTCGGGGGGCAGCGGTAAACCCTCGTGTCCCTCGCCTTCTGCCGGGGACCTTAGGGAACTTCCCAGGGTGCCTCTGAGAGGCGAGGGATCCTGTGGAGGTGGCGGGGCCCCTCGGGACTCCGCTGGGTCTGGCGCAACGGAAGAGGGCCTCACCTCGAGGGGAGGCAGGAACCTCAGGCTTCCTCTCCGTTTCGGACTCCGACCGCAGGGTCCCTGCAGAGTTGGGACAGGAGAGTCAGGCCTCGTCTTGTCTGAGGAAGGGAACCCCGCTGGCCTCTCGAGTTGCTCAGGGGGTCTCAGGCCCCTCGTCGAGCTGTGTGTGGAACCCGCGGGTCTTTGCGGACGATGCACGGGGGTGGCAGTGCCCCTTCGTGTTGTGCCTTCACCCACAGGGTTGCCTTCGAAGAGGGGTCCAGGCCTCGGGTCCTTCTCAAGAGCGGACCGGGGAATCGAGGGCGTTCGGCATGTGGCTCCACCCACGTGGCTCGTCTCGAATTTCCTCGTGAGACCGGCCTCATCCTGAGGTGTGCCGGGAAGGCCGGGAAACCCTTCCAGACCACGCAAGGTAATCACATCTCCTGTCGCGATCAGGAGGGGAGAAGGGGCTCAGAGGAAGCGGTGCCGGGACCCTCGGTGTTCCCTTCGGGGGACCCCGGCGAGTCGGGGGACTTTTGGGGGTCGCAGGAAGGCTGTCAGGGACCGTTTCTCCCTTCAGGGCGGAACAGGGGACTTCACTTGAGACGCCGTGGCGGGCAAGGGCCTCATCTTGCCAAGAGGTGGGAACCACGTGGTTTTTCTCGAGTTGCGGCGGCATTCTCGAGTTCCGACGGGGATCTCAGCCTTCCCCTTGGGTTGGTCCTGGGAAGCCCCATCTTCCCCTCGGGTTGCGAGGGAAAGCTGGGGGTTGCGCTCGAGTCACTGCAGGGCCGAAGAGACCTCACCTAGGCGTGTGTCCGGGACCTAATATTCCTCTCCAGGGAAGGCAGGGATCTCGGGGTTGCATTCCAGGCTCCCCCGGGGAGTCAGGCCTCGTCCCGAGGGGAAGCCAAGGACTCCGCTCTCCTCTCGAGTCGCGACGCGGGTCTCTTGGAGCCCCCTGAGCGGCCTCAAAGGAGTCCAGCCTCCTCTTCCGTTTGGAGAGAGGACCCGGGATTGCTCTCCAGGCCAGGCAGGAAAAGAAGGCCCTCAGCTCGCGAGGACGGGGGCGTCTCAGGGGTTTCCTCGAGCTGCGGCGCCCGTGGGGCTTTTCTCCTGAGGCACAAGGAGGATCTCAGGGAGCCTCTCGTGCGGCGCCAGGGAAGTCAGGTCTCCATGCGCGTGGCGAGGGGGAGCGCGTCCTGGCTCTCGAGTCACGGGAGGGGACTAGAGGCTCGAGACGCGTTGAAGAAGGACTCTCGAGGTCTTTCTCGGGGGGTGGCGCGAAACCCTGGTGTCCCTCGCCTTCTGCCGGGGACCTTAAGGAACTTCCCAGGGTGACTCTGAGAGGCGAGGGATCCTGTGGAGGTGGCGGGGCACCTCGGGACTCGGCTGGGTCTGGCGCAACGGAAGAGGGCCTTACCTCGAGGGGAGGCAGGAACCTCAGGCTTCCTCTCCGTTTCGGACTCCGACCGCAGGGTCCCTGCAGAGTTGGGACAGGAGAGTCAGGCCTCGTCTTGTCTGAGGAAGGGAACCCCGCTGGCCTCTCGAGTTGCTCAGGGGGTCTCAGGCCCCTCGTCGAGCTGTGTGTGGAACCCGCGGGTCTTTGCGGACGATGCACGGGGGTGGCAGTGCCCCTTCGTGTTGTGCCTTCACCCACAGGGTTGCCTTCGAAGAGGGGTCAGGGCCTCGGGTCCTTCTCAAGGGCGGACCGTGGAATCAGGGGCGTTCGGCATGTGGCCCCACCCACGTGGCTCGTCTCGAATTTCCTCGTGAGACCGGCCTCATTCTGAGGTGCGCCGGGAAGGCCGGGAACCCCTTCCAGACCACTCAGGGGAATCTCCTCTCCTGTCGAGATCAGGAGGGGAGAAGGGGCTCAGAGGAAGCGGTGCCGGTACCCTCGGTGTTCCCCTCGAGGGAACCCGGCGTGTCGGGGGACCTTTGGGGGTCGCAGGAAGGCTGTCAGGGACCGTTTCGCCCTTCAGGGCGGAACAGGGGACTTCCCTTGAGACGCCGTTGCGGACAAGGGCCTCATCTTGCCAAGAGGTGGGAACCACGTGGTTTTTCTCGAGTTGCGGCGGCATTTTCGAGTTACCACGGGGATCTCAGCCTTCCCCTTGGGTTGGCCCTGGGAAGCCCAATCTTCCCCTCGGGTTGCCAGGGAAAGCTGGGGGTTGCGCTCGAGTCACTGCAGGGCCGAAGAGACCTCACCTAGGCGTGTGTCCGGGACCTAATATTCCTCTCCAGGGAAGGCAGGGATCTCGGGGTTGCATTCCAGGCTCCCCCGGGGAGTCAGGCCTCGTCTCGAGGGGAAGCCAAGGACTCCGCTCTCCTCTCGAGTCGCGACGCGGGTCTCTTGGAGCCCCCTGAGCGGCCTCAAGGGAGTCCAGCCTCCTCTTCCGTTTGGAGAGAGGACCCGGGATTGCTCTCCAGGCCATGCAGGAAAAGAAGGCCCTCAGCTCGCGAGGACGGGGGCGTCTCAGGGGTTTCCTCGAGCTGCGGCGCCCGTGGGGGTTTTCTCCCGAGGCACGACGAGGATCTCAGGGAGCCTCTCGTGCGGCGCCAGGGAAGTCAGGTCTCCATGCGCGTGGCGAGGGGGAGCGCGTCCTGGCTCTCGAGTCACGGGAGGGGAGTAGGGCCTCGAGACGCGTTGAAGAAGGACTCTCGAGGTCTTTGTCGGGGGGCGGCGGGAAACCCTCGTGTCCCTCGCCTTCTGCCGGGGACCTTAGGGAACTTCCCAGGGTGCCTCTGAGAGGCGAGGGATGCTGTGGTGGTGGCGGGGCCCCTCGGGACTCTGCTGGGTCTGGCGCAACGGAAGAGGGCCTCACCTCGAGGGGAGGCAGGAACCTCAGGCTTCCTCTCCGTTTCGGACTCCGACCGCAGGGTCCCTGCAGAGTTGGGACAGGAGAGTCAGGCCTCGTCTTGTCTGAGGAAGGGAACCCCGCTGGCCTCTCGAGTTGCTCAGGGGGTCTCAGGCCCCTCGTCGAGCTGTGTGTGGAACCCGCGGGTCTTTGCGGACGATGCACGGGGTTGGCAGTGCCCCTTCGTGTTGTGCCTTCCCCCACAGGGTTGCCTTCGAAGAGGGGTCCGGGCCTCGGGTCCTTCTCAAGATCGCACCAGGGAATCGGGGGCGTTGGGCATGTGGCCCCACCCACGTGGCTCGTCTCGAATTTCCTCGTGAGACCGGCCTCATCCTGAGGTGCGCCGGGAAGGCCGGGAACCCCTTCCAGACCACGCAGGGGAATCGCCTCTCCTGTCGCGATCAGGAGGGGAGAAGGGGCTCAGAGGAAGCGGTGCCGGGACCCTCGGTGTTCCCCTCGGGGGAACCCGGCGTGTTGGGGGACTTTTGGGGGTCGCAGGAAGGCTGTAAGGGACCGTTTCGCCCTTCAGGGCGGAACAGGGGACTTCCCTTGAGATGCCGTCGCGGGCAAGAGCCTCATCTTGCCAAGCGGTGGGAACAACGTGGTTTTTCTCGAGTTGCGGCGGCATTCTCGAGTTACGACGGGGATCTCAGCCTTCCCCTTGGGTTGGCCCTGGGAAGCCCAATCTTCCCCTCGGGTTGCGAGGGAAAGCTGGGGGTTGCACTCGAGTCACTGCAGGGCCGAAGAGACCTCACCTAAGCGTGTGTCCGGGACCTAATTTTCCTCTCCAGGGAAGGCAGGGATCTCGGGGTTGCATTCCAGGCACCCCGGGGAGTCAGGCCTCGTCCCGAGGGGAAGCCAAGGACTCCGCTCTCCTCTCGATTCGCGACGCGGGTCTCTTGGAGCCCCCTGAGCGGCCTCAAGGGAGTCCAGCCTCCTCTTCCGTTTGGAGAGAGGACCCGGGATTGCTCTCCAGGCCATGCAGGAAAAGAAGGCCCTCAGCTCGCGAGGAAGGGGGCGTCTCAGGGGTTTCCTCGAGCTGCGGCGCCCGTGGGGGTTTTCTCCCGAGGCACGACGAGGATCTCAGGGAGCCTCTCGTGCGGCGCCAGGGAAGTCAGTTCTCCATGCGCGTGGCGAGGGGGAGCGCGTCCTGGCTCTCGAGTCACGGGAGGGGACTAGGGCCTCGAGACGCGTTGAAGAAGGACTCTCGAGGTCTTTCTCGGGGGGCGGCGGGAAACCCTCGTTTCCCTCGCCTTCTGCCGGGGACCTTAGGGAACTTCCCAGGGTGCCTCCGAGAGGCGAGTGATCCTGTGGAGGTGGCGGGGCGCCTCGGGACTCCGCTGGGTCTGGCGCAACGGAAGAGGGACTCACCTCGAGGGGAGGCAGGAACCTCGGGCTTCCTCACCGTTTCGAACTCCGAGCGCAGGGTCCCTGCAGAGTTGGGACAGGAGAGTCAGGCCTCGTCTTGTCTGAGGAAGGGAACCCCGCTGGCCTCTCGAGTTGCTCAGGGGGTCTCAGGCCCCTCGTCGAGCTGTGTGTGGAACCCGCGGGTCTTTGCGGACGATGCACGGGGGTGGCAGTGCCCCTTCGTGTTGGGCCTTCACCCACAGGATTGCCTTCGAAGAGGGGTCCGGGCCTCGGGTCCTTCTCAAGAGCGGACCGGGGAATCGGTGGCTTTCGGCATGTGGCCCCCCCACGTGGCTCGTCTCGAATTTCCTCGTGAGACCGGCCTCATCCTGAGGTGCGCCGCGAAGGCCGGGAACCCCTTCCAGACCACGCAGGGGAATCGCCTCTCCTGTCGCGATCAGGAGGGGAGAAGGGGCTCAGAGGAAGCGGTGCCGGGACCCTCGGTGTTCCCCTCGGGGGAACCCGGCGTGTCAGGTTACTTTTGGGGGTCGCAGGAAGGCTGTCAGGGACCGTTTCGCCCTTCAGGGCGGAACAGGGGTCTTCCCTTGAGACGCCGTCGCGGGCAAGAGCCTCATCTTGCCAAGCGGTGGGAACCACGTGGTTTTTCTCGAGTTGCGGCGGCATTCTCGAGTTACGACGGGGATCTCAGCCTTCCCCTTGGGTTGGCCCTGGGAAGCCCAATCTTCCCCTCGGGTTGCGAGGGAAAGCTGGGGGTTGCGCTCGAGTCACTGCAGGGCCGAAGAGACCTCACCTAGGCGTGTGTCCGGGACCTAATATTCCTCTCCAGGGAAGGCAGGGATCTCGGGGTTGCATTCCAGGCTCCCCCGGGGAGTCAGGCCTCGTCCCGAGGGGAAGCCAAGGACTCCGCTCTCCTCTCGAGTCGCGACGCGGGTCTCTTGGAGCCCCCTGAGCGGCCTCAAGGGAGTCCAGCCTCCTCTTCCGTTTGGAGAGAGGACACGGGATTGCTCTCCAGGCCATGCAGGAAAAGAAGGCCCTCAGCTCGCGAGGACGGGGGCGTCTCAGGGGTTTCCTCGAGCTCCGCCGCCCCTGGGGGTTTTCTCCCGGGGCACGACGAGGATCTCAGGGAGCCTCTCGTGCGGCGCCAGGGAAATGAGGTCTCCATGCGCGTGGCGAGGGGGAGCGCGTCATGGCTCTCGAGTCACGGGAGGGGACTAGGGCCTCGAGACGCGTTGAAGAAGGACTCTCGAGGTCTTTCTTGGGGGGCGGAGGGAAACCCTCGTTTCCCTCGCCTACTGCCGGGGACCTTAGGGAACTTCCCAGGGTGCCTCTGAGAGGCGAGGGATCCTGTGGAGGTGGCGGGGCCCCTCGGGACTCCGCTGGGTCTGGCGCAACGGAAGAGGGCCTCACCTCGAGGGGAGGCAGGAACCTCAGGCTTCCTCTCCGTTTCGGACTCCGACCGCAGGGTCCCTGCACAGTTGGGACAGGAGAGTCAGGCCTCGTCTTGTCTGAGGAAGGGAGCCCTGCTGGCCTCTCGAGTTGCTCAGGGGGTCTCAGGCCCCTCGTCGAGCTGTGTGTGGAACCCGCGGGTCTTTGCGGACCATGCACGAGGGTGGCAGTGCCCCTTCGTGTTGTGCCTTCACCCACAGGGTTGCCTTCGCAGAGGGGTCCGTGCCTCGGGTCCTTCTCAAGAGCGGACCGGGGAATCGGGGGCGTTCGGCATGTGGCCCCACCCACGTGGCTCGTCTCGAATTTCCTCGTGAGACCGGCCTCATCCTGAAGTGCGCCGGGAAGGCCGGGAACCCCTTCCAGACCACGCAGGGGAATCGCCTCTCCTGTCGCGATCAGGAGGGGAGAAGGGGCTCAGAGGAAGCGGTGCTGGGACCCTCGGTGTTCCCCTCGGGGGAACCCGGCGTGTCGGGTTACTTTTGGGGGTCGCAGGAAGGCTGTCAGGGACCGTCTCGCCCTTCAGGGCGGAACAGGGGACTTCCCTTGAGACGCCGTCGCGGGCAAGGGCCTCATCTTGCCAAGCGGTGGGAACCAAGTGGTTGTCGTCGAGTTGCGGCGGCATTCTCGAGTTACGACGGGGATCTCAGCCTTCCCCTTGGGTTGGCCCTGGGAAGTCCAATCTTCCCCTCGGGTTGCGAGGGAAAGCTGGGGGTGGCGCTCGAGTCACTGCAGGGCCGAAGAGACCTCACCTAGGCGTGTGTCCGGGACCTAATTTTCCTCTCCAGGGAAGGCAGGGATCTCGGTGTTGCATTGCAGGCTTCCCCGGGGAGTCAGGCCTCTTCTCGAGGGGAAGCCAAGGACTCCGCTCTCCTCTCGAGTGGCGACGCGGGTCTCTTGGAGCCCCCTGAGCGGCCTCAAGGGAGTCCAGCCTCCTCTTTCGTTTGGAGAGAGGACCCGGGATTGCTCTCCAGGCCATGCAGGAAAAGAAGGCCCTCAGCTCGCGAGGACGGGGGCGTCTCAGGGGTTTCCTCGAGCTGCGGCGCCCGTGGGGGTTTTCTCCCGAGGCACGACGAGGATCTCAGGGAGCCTCTCGTGCGGCGCCAGGGAAGTCAGGTCTCCATGCGCCTGGCGAGGGGGAGCGCGTCCTGGCTCTCGAGTCACGGGAGGGGACTAGGGCCTCGAGACGCGTTGAAGAAGGACTCTCGAGGTCTTTCTCGGGGGGCGGCGGGAAACCCTCGTTTCCCTCGCCTTCTGCTGGGGACCTTAGGGAACATCCCAGGGTGCCTGTGAGAGGCGAGGGATCCTGTGGAGGTGGCGAGGCCCCTCGGGACTCCGCTGGGTCTGGCGCAACGGAAGAGGGCCTCACCTCGAGGGGAGGCATGAACCTCAGGCTTCCTCTCCGTTTCGGACTCCGACCGCAGGGTCCCTGCAGAGTTGGGACAGGAGAGTCAGGCCTCGTCTTGTCTGAGGAAGGGAACCCCGCTGGCCTCTCGATTTGCTCAGGGGTCTCCGGCCCCTCGTCGAGCTGTGTGTGGAACCCGCGGGTCTTTGCGGACGATGCACGGGGGTGGCAGTGCCCCTTCGTGTTGTGCCTTCACCCACAGGGTTGCCTTCGAAGAGGGGTCCGGGCCTCGGGTCCTTCTCAAGTGCGGACCGGGGAATCGGGGGCGTTCGGCATGTGGCCCCACCCACGTGGCTCGTCTCGAATTTCCTCGTGAGACCAGCCTCATCCTGAGGTGCGCCGGGAAGGCCGGGAACCCCTTCCAGACCACGCAGGGGAATCGCCTCTCCTGTCGCGATCAGGAGGGGAGAAGGGGCTCAGAGGAAGCGGTGCCGGGACCCTCGGTGTTCCCCTCGGGGGAACCCGGCATGTCGGGGGACTTTTGGGGGTCGCAGGAAGGCTGTAAGGGACCGTTTCGCCCTTCAGGGCGGAACAAGGGACTTCCCTTGAGACGCCGTCGCGGGCAAGGGCCTCATCTTGCCAAGCGGTGGGAACCACGTGGTTGTTCTCGAGTTGCGGCGGCATTCTCGAGTTACGACGGGGATCTCAGCCTTCCCCTTGGGTTGGCCCTGGGAAGCCCAATCTTCCCCTCGGGTTGCAAGGGAAAGCTGGGGGTTGCGCTCGAGTCACTGCAGGGCCGAAGAGACCTCACCTAGGCGTGTGTCCGGGACCTAATTTTCCTCTCCAGGGAAGGCAGGGATCTCGGGGTTGCATTCCAGGCTCCCCCGGGGAGTCAGGCCTCGTCTCGAGGGGAAGCCAAGGACTCCGCTCTCCTCTCGAGTCGCGACGCGGGTCTCTTGGAGCCCCCTGAGCGGCCTCAAGGGAGTCCAGCCTCCTCTTCCGTTTGGAGAGAGGACCCGGGATTGCTCTCCAGGCCATGCAGGAAAAGAAGGCCCTCAGCTCGCGAGGACGGGGGCGTCTCAGGGGTTTCCTCGAGCTGCGGCGCCCGTGGGGGTTTTCTCCCGAGGCACGACGAGGATCTCAGGCAGCCTCTCGTGCGGCGCCAGGGAAGTCAGGTCTCCATGCGCGTGGCGAGGGGAAGGGCGTCCTGGCTCTCGAATCACGGGAGGGGACTAGGGCCTCGAGACGCGTTGAAGAAGGACTCTCGAGGTCTTTCTCGGAGGCCGGCGGGAAACCCTCGTTTACCTTGCCTTCTGCCGGGGTCCTTAGGGAACTTCCTAGGGTGCCTCTGAGAGGCGAGGGATCCTGTGGATTTGGCAGGGCCTCTCGGGACTCTGCTGGGTTCGGCGCAATGGAAGAGGGCCTCATCTCGAGGGGAGGCAGGAACCTCAGGCTTCCTCTCCGATTCTGACTCCGACTGCACGGTCCCTGCAGAGTTGGGACAGGAGAGTCATGCCTCGTCTTGTCTGAGGAATGGAATTCTGGTTGCCTCTTGAGTTGTTCCGGGAGTCTCAGGCCCCTTGTCGAGCTGTGTGTAGACCCTGCGGGTTTTTCCGGATGATGCACGGGGGTGTCAGTGCCCCTTCGTGTTGTGCCTTCACCCACAGGGTTGCCTTCGAAGAGGTGTCCGGGCATCGGGTTCTTATCAAGAGCGGACCTGAAAATCGGTGTCGTTCGGCACGTGGCACCTCACACATGGCTAGTCTCGAATTTCCTCCTGAGACCGGCCTCATCCTGAGGTGCAACGGGAAGGCCGGGAGCCCCTTCCAGAGAAAGCAGGGAAATTGACTCTCCTGTCACGATCAGGAGGGGAGAAGGGGCTCAGATGAAGTGGTGCCGGGACCCTTGGTGTTCCCCTCGAGGGAACCCAGCGTGTCGGGGAACTTTTGCTGTCGCATCAAGGTGTCAAATACCGTTTCGCACTTAAGGACAGAACATGGGACTTCCCTGGAGATGCCGGGAATTTCGGTGTTCCCCTGGAGTGAGACCGGTATGTTGGGGAACTTTGGGGTCGCATCAAGGGTGCCAAGTAGCATTTCGAACTTTAAGATGGAACGTGGGACTTCTCTTGAGACTCTAGCTGGCAAGGGCCTCATATTGCGATGAAGGGGGAACCACATGGTTTTTAAGACTTGAGGCTGAATTCTCGAATTATGATGGGAAATTCAGACTTCCTCATGTGTTGACCGTGGGAAGCCCAATCTTCCATTCAAATTGTGAGGGAGAGATGGAGGTTGCTCTCGATCACTGTAGGGCAAAATAGACCTCATCTAGGCTTGTGTCTAGGACATAATGTTCCACTCCAGGGGCGACAGGGATCTCGGGGTTGCATTCCAAACTCACCCGGGGAGTCAGGCCTCGTCTCCAGGGAAGCAAAGGACTCCGCTCTCCTCTCGAGTCGCACCGGGTATTTCTTGGGCCCAACTGAGTGGCCTAAAGGGAGTCAATCCTCCTGTGAAGTTTGGAGAGAGGACCAGGGATTGCTCTCCAGTTCAGGCGGGAAAAGAAGGCCCCCATCTCTCCTTGACGGGGGCATCTTGTGGTTTTTCTCGAACTGCGGCGCCACTGTGGGTTTTCTCACGAGGTACGATGGGGTACTCAGGGAGCCTCTTGTGTGGTACTAGGGAAGTCAGTTTTCCTGCTTGTGGCGAGGGGAGCGCGTCCTTGCTCTGGCGTCATGGTAGGGGAATCGGGCATCAAGAGACGTTGAAAAAGGACTCTCCAAGTCTTTCTCGGGTTACTTCAGGAAACTCTGGGTTCCCTCGACTTGTGCCAGTGACCTCAGGTAGCTTCTCAGGGAGCCTCTGAGAATTCAGGGATACTGTGGTGTTGGGAGGGGCCTCTCGGGACACCACTGAGTTTGGTTCAATGGAAGAGGGCCTCTTCTCTAGTTGAGGCAGGAACCTCAGGGTTCCTCTCCAATTCTGACTCCGATCGCAGGGTCCCTGAAGAGTTGGGCCAGGAGGGTAAGGCCTCGTCTTGTGTGAAGGAATGCAACTTCACTTGCCTCTCGAGTTGTTCAGGGGGTGACAGTCCACATTTGGAGCTGTGAGTGGAATCAGCGGGTTTTTCCAGACGATGCATGGGGATGTCAGTGTCCCTTCGTGTTGTGCCTTCATCCACAGGGTTGCCTTCGAAGAGATGTCCGGGCGTCAGGTTCTTATCTAGAGTGGACCGGGAATTCGGGATCTTTCAACATGTGGCACCAACCATGAGGCTACTTTTTGAATTTCCTCATGAGACCGGCCTCATCTGGAGGTTCGCGGGGAACGTCGGGAACCCCTTGCAGACAAAGCATGGGAGTCGACCCTCCTGTCGCGATCAGGAGGGGTTAAGGGGCTCACAGGAAGTGGTGCCATGAACTTTGGTGTTTCCCTCGAGTGAGACTGGTATGTCAGGGAACTTTGGGGGTCGCCTCAAGGGTGCCAAGTACCGTTTTGTACTTCAGGATGGAACGTGGGACTTCTCTTGATACGCTGTAGCGGCCAAGGGCCTCATCTTGCGATGACGGGGGAGCCACGTGGTTTTTCTCGAGTTGCGGCGGGATTCTCGAGTTACGACGGGGATTTCAGGCTTCCTCTTGTGTTGGGCCAGGGAAGTCCAATCATCCATTCGAGTTGCGAGGGAGAGCTGGGAGTTGCGCTCGAGTCACTGCAGGGCAAAGGAGACCTCATCTAGGCTTGTGTCCAGGACCTAATGTTCCTCTCCAAGGGCCACAGGGATCTCAGGTTTGCATTCCAGACTCACCCAGGGAGTCAGGCCTCGTGTCGAAGGGAAGCAAAGGACTCCGCTCTCCTTTCGAGTTGCAACAGGCACCTCTTGGAGCCCACTTTGTGGCCTAAAGGGAGTCAAGCCTCCTTTGAAGTTTGGAGAGAGGACTTGGGACTGCTCTCCAGGCCATGCAGGAAAAGATGGCCCTCATCTCGCGATGACGGAGGGGTCTTGTGTGTTTTCTCGAGCTGCGGCGCCAGTGTGGGGTTTCACACGAGGTACGACAGGGAGTTCAGGGAGCCTCTCATGTGGCGCCAGGGAAGTCAGGTCTCCATGTGCGTGGCTAGGGGGAGCGTGTTATTGCTCTCGAGCCATGGTAGGGGAATCTGACCTCAAGACGCGTTGAAGAAGGACTCTCGAGGTCTTTCTTCGGTTGTGGCAGGAAACCCTTATTTCCCTCGACGTTTGCCGGTGGCCTCAAGGAGCTTCTCAGAATGCCTATGAGAAGTCAGGGATACTGTGGAGATGGGAGGGGACTCTCGGGACTCCACTGGGTTTGTTTTAATGGAAGAGGGCCTCATCTCGGGTTGAGGCAGGAACCTCAGGTTTCCTCTCCATTTCTGACTCAGATCGAAGCGTGCCTGCAGAGTTGGGATTGGATACTCAGGCCTCGTCTTGTCTGAGGAAGGGAACTCCGCTTTCCTCTCTCATTGTTTAAGGGGTGACAGGCCAGTTGTGGAGCTGTATGTGGATCCTGCGGGGTTTTCCGGACGATGAACAGGGTTGCCAGTGCCCCCTCGTGTAGTGCCTTCATCCACAGGGTTGCCTTAGAAGAGGTGTCCGGGCATCGGGTTCTTATCAAGAGCAAGACCGAGAAATCGGGGTCTTTCGGCACGTGGCACCAACACGAGGCTACGTCTCGAATTTCTTCGTGAGACTGGCCTCATCCTGAGGTGCGCCATGAAGGTCGGAACCCCTTCTAGACAAAGCAGGGGGATCGACCTTCCTGCCATGATCAGGAGCGGAGAAGGGGCTCAAATGAAGTGGTGCCAGGAACTTCGGTGTTCCCTTGGAGTGAGACCGGTATATTGGGGAACTTTTGGGGTCGCATCAAGGGTGCCAAGTAGCATCTCGAACTTTATGACGAAACATGGGACTTCTCCTGAGACTCTGTAGCGGGCAAAGGCCTCATATTGCGATGAATGGGGAACCACGTGGTTTTTAAGAGTGCGGTGGGATTCTCGAGTTACAACAGGAAATTCAGACTTCCTCTTGTGTTGGCCCAATGAAGACCAATCTTCCATTCGAATTGCGAGGGAGAGATGGGTGTTGCTCTCGAGTCACTGTAGGGCAAAATAGACCTCATCTAGGCTTTTGTCCAGGACATAATGTTCCTCTCCAGGGACAACAGGGATCTCGGGGTTGCATTCCAGACTCACCCGAGGTAAGGCCTCGTCCGAGGGGAAACAAAGTACTCTGCTCTCCTCTCAAGTCGCGACAGGTATCTCTTGGAGCCCATTGAGTGGCCTAAAGGGAGTAAAGCCTCCTGTGAAATTTGGAGAAAAGACCAGGGATTGCTCTCCAGGTCAGGCAGGAAAAGAAGTCCCCAATCTCGCGATGACGGTGGGTTTTCCCGAGCTGCGGCGCCAGTTTGGGGTTTCTCACGAGGTATGACGGGGAGCTCAGGGAGCCTCTCATGTGGCGCCAGGGAAGTCAGGTGTCCATGCGCATGGCGAGGGGGAGCGTGTCATTGCTCTCGAGTCATGGTAGGGGAATCGTCCTCAAGACGCGTTGAAGAAGGACTCTTGAGGTCTTTCTCGGGTTGCGGCAGGATACCCTGTGTTCCCTCGACTTGTGCCGGTGACCTCAGGGAGTTGCTCAGGGTGCCTCTGAGAAGACACTGATACTGTGGAGTTGGGAGGGGCCTCTCGGGACTCCACTGGGTGTGGTATAAATACAAGAGGGCCTCATCTCGTGTTGAGGAAGGAACCTCAGGGTTCCTCTCCATTTCAGACTCCGATCTCAGGATTCCTGCAGAGTTGGGACAGGAGAGTCAGGCCTCGTATTCTGTAGAGAAATGAAACTTAGCTTGCCTCTCGAGTTGTTCACGAGGTAACAGGTCACTTGTCGAGCTGTATGTGGAACCTGCAGAATTTTCAAAAGATGCACGGGTGTTCAGGGTCCCTCCTTGTTGTGCCTTCATCCTACGGGATGCATTCCAAGACGTGTACGGGCATCGGGTTCTTATTAATAGCTGACCGGGAAATGGGGTCTTTCCGCATGTGGCACCACCCACGAGGCTACATCTCCAATTTCCTCGTGAGACAGGCCTCATCCTGATGTGCGCTGGGAAGATCGGTAACCCCTTCCACACAAAGCAGGAGAAAAGACACTCCTGTTGCAATCAGGAGGGGAGAAGGGGCTCAAATGATGTGGTGCGGGGAACATGGGTGTTACCCTCGAGTGAGGCCTGTATGTTGGGGAACTTTGGGGGTGCCATCATGGGTGCCAAGTACCGTTTTGCACTTCAGTAGGTACGTGGGACTTCTTTTGAGACGCTGTGGCGGCAAGGGCCTCATGCTGCGAAGACGATGGAACCACGTGGTTTTTCTCGAGTTGTGGCGGGATTCTCGAGTTACGACGTGGATTTCAGGCTTCCTCTTGTGTTGGCCCTGGGAAGCCCAAACTTCCCTTCGAGTTGCGAGGGAAAGCTGGATGTTGTGCTCGAACCACTGCAAGGCCAAGGAGACCTCATCTAGGCGTGTGTCCAGGACCTAATAGTCCTCTCAAGGGAAGACAAGGATCTCGGGATTGCACTCCAGACTCCCCCGGGGAGTCAGGCCTCGCCTCGAGGGGAAGCAAAGGACTGCGCTCTCCTCTAGAGCCCCGACGCGGATCTCTTGGAGCCCCATGAGTCGCCTCAAGGGAATCCATCCTACTCTTCAGTTTGGAGAGAGGACTCGGGATTGCTCTCCAGGCCAGGCAGGAAAAGAAGGCCCTCAGCTCGCGAGGACGGGGGCGTCTCAGGGGTTTCCTCGAGCTGCGGCGCCCATGCGGGTTTTCTCCCGAGGCACGACGAGGATCTCAGGGAGCCTCTCGTGCGGCGCCAGGGAAGCCAGGTCTGCATGCGCGAGGCGAGGGGGAGCGCATCATTGCTCTCTAGTCCAGAGAGGGGACAAGGGCCTCAAGACAGTTTGAAGAAGGACTATCGAGGTCTTTCTCGAGTGGCGGCGGGAAACCCTTATTTCCCTCGACTTCTGCCGGGGACCTCAGGGAACTTCCCAGGGTGCCTCTGAGAGGTGAGGGATGCTGTGGAGTTAGCGGCGTCTCTCGGGACTCCGCTGGGGTTGGCGCAATTGAAGAGGGCCTCATCTCGAGGGAGGCAGGAACATCAGGCTTCCTCTCTGTTTCTGACTCCGACCCTCCGACCTCAGGGTCCCTGCAGAGTTGGGAGCGGAGAGTCAGGCCTCGTCTTGTCTGAGGAAGGGAACCCCACTTGCCTCTCGAGTTGTTCAGGGGGTCTCAGGCCCCTCGTCGAGCTGTGTGTGGAACCCGCGGGACTTTGCGGACGATGCACGGGGTGGCAGTACCCCTTCGTGTTGTGCCTTCACCCACAGGGTTGCCTTCGAAGAGGGGTCCGGGCCTCGGGTCCTTCTCAAGATCGGACCGGGGAATCGGGGTCGTTCGGCATGTGGCGCCACCCACGTGGCTCGGTTCGAATTTCCTCGTGAAACCGGCCTCCTCCTTAGGTGCGCGGGGAAGGCCGGGAACCCCTTCAAGACCACGCAGGGCAATCGACTCTCCTGTCGCGATCAGGAGGGGAGAAGGGGCTCAGAGGAAGCGGTGCCGGGAACCTCGGTGTTCCCCTCGAGGGAACCCGGCGTGTCGGGGAACTTTTGAGGGTCGCATGAAGGCTGTCAGGGACCATTTCGCCCTTCAGGGTGGAACAGGGACTTCCCTTAAGACGCCATCGCGGGCAAGGGCCTCATCTTCCGAAGAGGTGGGAACCACGTGGTGTTTCTCGAGCTGCGGCGGGATTATCGTGTTACGACGGGGATCTCAGCCTTCCTCTTGGGTTGGCCCTGGGAAGCCCAATCTTCCCTCGAGTTGCGAGGGAAAGCTGGGGGTTGTGCTCGAGTCACCGCAGGGCCGAAGAGACCTCACCTATGCGTGTGTCCGGGACCTAATATTCCTCTCCAGGGAAGGCAGGGATCTCGGGGTTCCATTCCAGGCTCCCCGGGGAGTCAGGCCTCGTCTCGAGGGGAAGCCAAGGACTCCGCTCTCCTCTCGAGTCGCGACGCGGGTCTTGGAGCCCCCTGAGCGGCCTCAAGGAGTCCAACCTCCTCTTCCGTTTGGAGAGAGGACC